>NC_091619.1:83048850-83673850 GCF_027580195.1 Bos mutus | reverse complement strand
CTGCAGGCACCGTGATGTTGACCGGAATAATTTTGACTATATATAAAAATCTCATGAGATAAAATTTCTTTTACCATTAGTATCCCATTTCTTGTAAGACCAGCTCACAATTGGTCATGACAGCAAGTGCCCATGTCCTTTTCCTAAGCAGGATTATTTGTATTATCTGCATATGAGATATACTTTCCTGCCTCTAAACCTGTTTGCAGCATTGTTTCCATCTAGGAATCTGATTTTTTACTTAGTCATCTTGCCCCTCAATCAAGACAGCTTTCAACTGCCATGTAATCTTCTCTGATTTACCACTTTCCTAAGAAAATATGATCACTTCTCAACCATAGACCGCCTTCCCCATCACCCTACTTCCACTGCATTCTTAACCTCAACGCGTTCTGTTTGTGTTTCTTTTGGTACCCTTGACTTTCCAAAATAGACTCAACTGCAGTGGAGAGCCCAGACTTTGGTCTCAGGCCCAAGTTCATGTCCTGAGTCTGTCATTTTCTTGTTATGTATAACTTTGGACATATTAAGTGACCTCCCAGTGGCATGCCACCCCCTTTATTGGAATGGGTATAATCATACCCACTCCACTGGGGAGCCATGAGGATTGAATGGAATACTGAAGAGGAAATGTGTAGCTCAGGGCATGAAAACAGTAAGAGGTCATTGAATGGTTGCTTTTATTAAGCTACTGTTTACATATATGGCTGATGCCCCCAAGGAGACTGGCTCTTATTATGGTCAGGTGCCATGACACCTGCCATCTAAAATGGTTTAATGTAGGCTGTTGGCAAAAGTGAACATTAGTGAAGGATGGGTGAGTGGAGGTACACTTGCCCACCCTGCTGAGCTCCACTTTCTGGGTCTGTAAATTGTGGTTACAAGACAATCAAGAGCATTACATATCTGAGTTGCTTTTAAACTGTATGCTCCAAAACATCCTAGGTCAACTTAAAAGGGCCAGGATGTGAGAAAATGCAGGGAGCAAAGGCACATCTAATTTCTGCTTCACTTGAAGACACTGAGGCTGGGGCTGGTTTGCAGTCAGTTATGGCTCTGGTGACACACATGGTTTCTCTTCACCTCGCCCACAAGTTCTGAACCAGGCAAAGGAAGAGGCAGAGAAGAGAGTGCTTGTGTGTGTGTGTGTGCAGGGAAGAGAGTGGTGTATGTGTGTGTGCACGCACGTGTGTGTGTGTATGTGTGTGTTGGGGAGGGAAATGGAGGACAGAGGATTTTCCTGTGTGTGTGTGTACATGTGTGTGTTGGTAAGGCAGAGAGTGGTGTGTGTGCGTGTGTGTGTGTGTGTGTGTGTGTGTGTGTTGGGGAGGGACATGAAGGATGGAGAGAGGGTTTTCCAGAGACAGAACCTCAGAGAAATTGCCTGGGAAAGAAAGAGATACTTTGGTTTGATTTTATTTTCCAATCATCACAACTAAGAGTAAAGAAACATGAGGTGATTGTGACCAAGATCTTAAATTTATAAAGAAGAAAAAGAAAGCTTTTACCAAAATGGTTTGCTGTAGACTGTTGGCGAAAGTGAACATTAGGGAAGGTCACTGAGCTGAGCTCCAGCTGCGTGGTAGCATTGAGGTGTCTCTGTCATTTCAGTTACACCAATGAGTTCATAGCCTATTCCCCCCATCTTCATGAACATTCTGTGATTTTTTTTAAGACCTTATTTCAAAAGAGCTATAGCTGTGGCTCATCTCTCTCAAATTGTGAAGTGGATTTTTTTATGTATATATCATGTTTTCAACAGTTGCAAATTCCACTTCACTGGGAAAGTTACAGGAAGTGCATAATCTTTCCCCACCAATCCAGTGCTCCCTTGATTCTAATGCTTATGAACTAGAACTCAGGTATTTTCTAGCATGGAGTGGGCTGGAGTTAGCGTGTTCTCACTCTCTTGCTTCAGCTGCGTGTGAGAGCTGAGTCTCTGGCTTATTGCCTCTCTATGCTTCAAAGACTTCTTTGGCCCCCAGCATCGGATGACAAATCCACACAGTTCTCAGGTCTGGAGAGCTAGATTCTAAATCTGGATTTGTCAGTAATTTGTGACACTGAGAATGCATTTCCTCCATTCTGGGACTCAAGCTTCTCACCTGGAAAACACCAGCATTAGATGCCATCATTTTCTGTGTCTATTCAGGTGATCATATGGTTTTTCTTCTTTGATCTGTTGATAAGGTGAACTGCATTGATTGGTTTTTGATTATTCAACCTTGCATTTTTAAGGAGCATCCTGGTGGCTCAGATGGTAAAGAATCTGCCTGCAGTGCAGGAGACCTGGATTTGATCCCTGGGTCAGGAAGATCCCCGGGAGAACAAAATGGCTACCCACTCCAGTATTCTCGCCTGGAGAATTTCACAGACAAAGGAACCTGGTGAGCTACAGTCCATGGGGTTGCAAAGAGTCAGACACAACTGAGTGATTACCACTTAACACACTTTCACTGGGTACTTAACTTTTCATGTATTGTTGGATTTGACTGGCCAGTATTTTGTTAAGTATTTTTGAGTCCATGCTCAAGAGAGAGATGGATCCACAGATTTCTTTGCTTGCGTCGTCTTTGGTTTTGGTATCCGAGTATCCCAAATGAACTGGATGATGTTCCCTCCTCTTCTGTATTTTGGAAGAGTTTGTGTAGAATTGATATTATTTCTTTCTTAAGTGTTTGGTAGAATTTTCCAGTAGAATCCATCATTTGAAAGGATTTTCATATTCTAGGCAGCTCCAGGATAACTAAGGGTCCTCCCTGAAGAAGGTTTAGAAGGGTATCTCAACTCAGGCCCGTGAGAGGAGTAGGGGAATCCCTTTCTCCAAATTGCACATGGACGGTTCCTTTCCCTGGTCACTTCTGGTGTTATCTTACCAACTTGCAGGCCAGTTTTCCCAAAATTACTTGGAGCCTTTGGGAGACAGTATGAATAGCAGTAGATAAAGCTCAGATCTTTGGCTCTAGTACTGACTGGTCATGCAGTCTTGCAACCACATTCCCAAACCTCTCAGAGCTGTGGGCCTGCATCTATAATTAGGCAAGGTAAAATTTAGCTCCCAAGACTGTTATGAAGATTGAAGGAGATAATACTAAACCTGTCTGGCATAGTAGGCTTTTGTGGGCACTAGCCTTCTTCCTGGGAAATAGGAATACTCTGTCCTATTTCACTCAGGCCGTGGCACCCATCTGGGTATAAAGCCTGTTTGCTCACCTCTGAATCTGGGATACAGTCTTTCTGAAGGGAGTCAGAAATGCAAAGACAGAGCACTTTTTTTTTTTTTTTTTGCCATCTGTTCAACAAGACAAATGAGTTTATGTTGAAAACAGTCACATTACAAAGTGATTGCTGGATGGGAACAATTTGTTATAATGCTCCAATTCTGCTGCTTCTTTCCCAGTGGGGAGAGTGCCCTCTTCAGTTACCAAGGCTCCTGAGCATCGCTTCCTAATGGAAACTGGAGAACAGGCAGCTATTCACATTCTAACTAGAGCCTAGAAAGATGGTTCTTTTCGATGGAAAAAAAAATCATGAGTCAGCTGTTTAGGAAAATGCCTCACTGATGATATTAGTATATAGAAGCAATTTCATCAGTCTGGGAAGCGCGTTTTCAAGATTGGCAGGGCAGAGAGGACAGAATATTAATGAAGCTGTTAGAGAGGATAGTGCCGTTTCAGTTCTGGGCAGCAGAGGGAGCTCTTGTCTCCTAGTCCTGAAAGATTCGGCAGGACTTGAACCCCCTTGATGGGCTTCTCTGGTAGCTCAGACGATCAATGATCTGCCTGCAATACAGGAACCTCAGTTCCATCCCTGGGTTGGGAGTTTGGGGAAAGTTTGGCCTCTTCTCGGTGGCCATTGTAGAGTTCCCTGAGTTACTTAGGACTATTGCATGTGGATAGCTCTTAGACTTCACTAGGAGCAACCAGATGGGCAAAGGATGGTCATTTACAATATTAGCTAACACTCTGCATGAAACTTGTTATAAGCCAAACACTGTTCTAAGTACTTGATGTGTATAAACTCAGTAAGTCCTCGCAACAGCAGTATGGGGTAGGTAACAATATTAATATGTGCATTTTGGAGATGAGGAAGCTGAGGCAGTGTGAGGTTAAGTGACTTTTCTAAAGTCACACAGTTGATCTGTCCTCTTAACCATTAATAACATCTTGCATTTGCACTGTTCATGCCACTGAATCTTACAACAGCTCTATGTGGTAAGTACATTTTATTATAATACATCATCTTACTAGTGGAGAATGGGGGAGAGAGAAAGAAAGAGGGAGAAGAGAGAGAGAATGAATGAGGGAAGATGAATTTTGAAAACTTGGACCTAAAGTGTTCAAAAGATACTTTAAGTGCTAATAGTCTAGGCTTTATATGGTTGACCAATAACAGAGAAAATGTTGGAGCAGAACTCAGTCTCAAGTCCAAGTCCAGTGCCTTGTACTACTATTCTATTTCCTGCCCATCTCTACCTTCTGGACCAGGGTCTCTCGGGGAGACAGGAATCTAGTCTCTGATCTGGAGAAGGAAATGGCAACCTACTCCAGTGTTCTTGCCTGGAGAATCCCAGGGACGGGGGAGCCTGGTGCGCTGCTGTCTATGGGGTCGCACAGAGTCGGATACTACTGAAGCGACTTAGCAGCAGCAGCAGCAGTCTCTGAGCTACAGGTGCCCTGGGCTACACTAACCTCTCCCCTACTTGAGCTTCTCAATCACTGGATCTGGAAACATGGGGTGCAATTTTAGCTCTCTTGCTTGGTAGCCTGACAACACTGACCTTGGGTCTCTCTCATCAGTCTGAGGAAGTACGCTTTTAGGAGGCAAGACTGAAGGACAGGATAAACAAAAGTATCATTTTCACCACTAGATGAGAGAGGAAGATGGCAAGTCCTTGCCCCTCTGAGGTTTGCTTTCAATAAAACAGGTAGTTGGACCACACAGTGGTGCATTTTAGGGTCAAAGATCTCTTTTAAGGCTGACATTCCATGAAAGCACATGCTTAGATAAAACTTCAGCTCTGTTATTAGATCTTTATTGGATAACAGGAGAGCTCAACCCCGAGGACTGTCTCTACTGCAAGAATCTCAGCTTCAGCACTACTGACTTTGTGTGTTGAATGAGTTCTTGTTGTGGGGGGCTGCCCTGTGCACTGTAGGATGTTTAGCAGAATCCTTGGCCTCTGCTCACTGGATGCTGGTGGCATCACAAACTGCCTGAGTTGTAACAACCAAGCTACAACCCATCTAATGTTGGGAACAGTCACATTGTGGTAGACCAGGAGGACAGACGCTTTGGGTTGATGATGACGATGATGATAAATAACTTTTTTTTTTTTTTTTTTTTTACTATGTCCGAGGTCCTGTTCTACCCAGTCATGTGTATTCTCATCCCATCTTCACAGCTATGCTGAGTTTGGTAGTAACCCCACTTTACAGAAGAGTAAACTGAAGTACAGAAAGATTAAATAAACTGACCAAGGTAAGCTTGTAAGCAGGGAGCTGAGACTGTATACTTCAATGTTTATACCATCTGCTTCCCTCAGGGTAGTCTAGATAGCAAGACTCAATGTGCAGGCCATGGTCTGATGTCTGTCCATAGTCTGTGATGAAGGAAATCAACTGTGTCACTAAGCACACCATTTTGTTCACCTAATATTTTTTTTTGTAGACAGAGTTTTTCAATGAAGAAAGCATTGCATAGATTTGTACACTGGCACAAACTCCTCATCTTGTTGCAGGCAAGCATTTTGTTGCAAGCAGACATAGAAATGGAAATGGCATCTAATATTTGCTCAAAACTTTTCAGGATTCTTGCCTGGAGAATTCCAAGGACAGAGGAGCCTGGTGAGCTACAGTCCATGGGGTTGCGAAGAGTCAGACACGATTGAGTGACTAACACTTTCACTTTTCTTTCACTTTCCCATTGACAAATTGTGCTCCCATCTACATTCTTACATGCTCCTTATAGATATGCCTTCCAGATGCTGTGAGGTTACTGAAGAGGCAGCATAAGATAGATTGTCACTTTCCAGTTGAAGAGATTAGGCTCAGGCAATTAAGTGATTTGTTCTTAAGAAAATAGGTTGGGGATCCAAAATAAGTCCAAGGTTTCTAACTTACAGCCTACTGTTCTTTCTAAGACAGCACTAGATTCTGATCATATCAAAAAGTGGCTCTCTCCTTCTGTACAGTTGCATGCCGTTTTAAGGACTTGAAAATGAATTACCTTTACTTCATAGGATGCTCTTCTATTAGAACATGACCTGCTTATTGAAAGAAACAGCAGCACAATTCTTTGATCAACATATACATTCTTTGGTCCGTTCAAAAAGCACAGTGCTCTTTTGAACCTCTGGTATTTTAGAGAAAGCCTGAGTTTTGGAATCAGTTCTAGCTCCCTTAATTACAAATTATGTGATTTTAGGCAAGCTTTTAAGGCCCTTTGATCCTCCATTCCCTCTTCTATCAGACGGACATAATCACATCTACCCACTGGGTTGTTATAATGGTCAAATTACCTATAGATGGTGTGTGTAGTACCTAGAAGAATGTCAAGTATATGATGGGAGCTAAGTCAATGTGACTTTTCTCTCCTTCCTCCTGTCTAGCATATACTTTTTGATCCACTTCCAGATCTCTAAAGCTGTCTTTTAACATAGTAACTAATAACAGTGGAAACTAATCTTTAGCACTAATGCACAATCCATCTGGGAGAAAGACATTTCTTCTTAAATCAGGACTAATCAACGGGGCCTGAAGACCCAGATCCATCCTACTACGAGCTTGTAGAACAGATGGAAAATGGGCTGTGCAGATGGGAAAACTCCATTTTCCAACAGGAATTATTTATTTGTGAAGTTGGAACCACTTGGAATGAATATTTTGAATCAGGATGATGAAATATTGTAAGATTCAAAACAGGGCCATGAAATTAACTAATGCACTGCGACTCACAGCATCACTGTGAGGCAGGGAGTAGGAATAATAATGGGCCTTTTAAAAAATGGTCCACACACATAAATTATTTACTTGTGTGTGCATCAGTGTCAATGACTCCCTGAAGCTGTTCCGCTGATAGCATTATCCCTCATGCCCTTCCCAAGAAAGGCTGTTCTCAGTGCAAGGTCCTTTGTTTTTGCAATCAGGTCATTACAGAACATGAAAGTTATAAATACATAGCTGCCATTTGATGAGACCTGTGTAGTGTTAGGCACTGTATGTCACGTGCTTTTCATACCAGATATCTAGCCCTTTTGATGGTCCTGCAAGGTAGGTACTTAAAAACCTACTTTACAGATGAAAAAACTGAAATTTAATGATGTTAAGTGACATGGCATGACCCAAGTCACTCAATAATATGGAAGAGGTTTTGCCTGCTTCTATTCTAATGTGTCAGAGCTTTCCTCCAAATGACCCCCCTGAGGAAGCAAAACACTCACCTGGTCTCATCATACCCCGTACCCTCTGTCTGGAGTCTTAGCTGGGCACCAAGGGTCTTCAGGATCTGATCCTACCTTCTCCAGCTTTGCCTCCTTCACTTTCACTGGGGCATGATGCTTCAAGTGTATGTAACCACAGTTTCTAGTTCCAAGAACAGAGGGTTCATATCTCAAGTGTGTATATGTGTGTGTGTGTGTGTGTGTGCGCATGCGTGTGCGCTTGCACATGTGCTCAGTCACTCAGTCATGTCTGACTCTTTTGCAACATTATGGACTATAGCTTGCCAAGCTCCTCTGTCCATAGGACCATCTTGACAATAATACTGGAGTGGGTGGCTATTTCAGGGGCTTTGCTCATTTTGTTTGGCCTACCTGGGAAAACTCATCCTTGCCACCCAAGGGCCTCACTTCTGTCCATATTTTGGCAATTGCTTCTCCTCTGCCAGGACTTGGCTCACTTACAAATGTTCTCAGAGGCCTTTCCTGATGACAGTGACACTCCTATCACTGGGCTGAGCTGAACGACCCTCTTTTGTGGGGAGGGACTCCTGGCTTTCCTTTCACCCAGCACTTAACTCCACTGTACTTACAGTTCTAACGTCTGCACTGACAGATGATGAATCCTGCCTTACTCATCACTGTATGTCTGGTACCCAACACAGCTCAAGTATAGTGGGGTATTTGTTGAACTGATGAGTAAATAAATGAATGGATGGATGGATAAGAATGAGAAAACTGAAAGTGAAAGTTGCTCAGTGTGTCCTTCTCTTTGTAACCCCATGGACTATACGATTCATAGAATTCTGGCCTGGAGTGGGTAGCCTTTCCCTTCTCCAGGGGATCTTTCCAAACCAGGGATCAAACCCAGGTCTCCCGCATTGCAGGCAGATTCTTTACCAGCTGAGCCACAGGGAGGCCCAAGAATAGTGGAATGGGTAACCTATCCCTTCTCCAGCGGATCTTCCCAACCCAGGAATTGAACCGGGGTCTCCTGCATTGCAGGCGGATTCTTTACCAACTGAGATATGAGGGAGAAAGAAATATCCCTGCTAATTCATCCATATAGTATGTCTGTGGTATTCATAATGGCCTTGGATCAACAAATAACTAAGTTATCCGTAAAGGAGTAAGTCACCAGTGCCTCATTTTCCTTCAGAGGGGGCTGAAGAAAATCATAGTATCACCTAAGTGCTATTCTCTGAATGGGAAGGATTGAGCTCGGGGACAGGTAGATGAGGGAGGACATGCATTTCCTGACCTGCTAAGTGCCAGGAAGAGAAGCTCCCAACAGACCAATTTCAGACTAGAGTGAGTATTGGAAGGAAGGAAACCCAAGTTAGTCAGTGGTATCTGGGCATCTCTCAGACGCTTCATCACCCAACTGTTCTGTCATTCTAGAATAGGGAGGACCCATTCATCTTTCCCTTTACTGACAGGTTTCTATCCTTCTTGAAAGCTTCTGGAGGACAGAAAAATACCTGCCTTATAGAGCAGTCTGCTTCGCTTCCCACCAGTTCTGATTGTTAGTGTGTCTATTCTCTCAAGTTGAACCAAAATCTCCTTAATAACTTTCTTAATTTCTCATCCCACTCTTAGAACTGAAAGGAAACAATACTTCTACCTGTCTTTCTGTTTCTTTGCTCTCTCTCCCACAAGCTGACTGTGCGGTAGGTGGTGCCATGGTTGAGCAGGGAGTAGGAAGTATCCTTAACCAAGGTCAGCCCTGGTAGAAGTATTCTCAGCTTGAGATGGCTTATTTGGGATGGGCTGTATACTCAGAGGTGTACACATATGGAAGTTAAAAGTGGAGGATGTAAGTCAGGATTTGAGTTTTGGAAAGTTTTACACAGTGAGGGACATACGATTTTGATCTTACAGGATAAAAAGGCATTCAGCAATTTAAAGTAGGGACTTCCCTGGTGGTCTAGTAGTTAAGACTGCCTTCCAATGCAGGTGGTGAGGGTTCAATCCCTGGACAGGGAACTAAGATCCCACATGTCTGGCAGCCAAAGAAAACCAAAACATAAAACAGAGACAATTTTGTAACAAATTCAATGAAGACCTAAAAAAGAATTAAAAGAAAGTTTGAAAAGGATATTGCAGGAGTAGAAAATTGTATATGCAGAGGCAAGAAATCACTAACATGCTTGCTAGTTTTAGGAACGAATTTAGGAATGGTTTTAGGAATGAATGGTTTAGCAGTGAATGGTTCATGTTGCTGAAATAAAAATGGGGAATGAGTGGTAAATGAGACAGGAGAGATAGGCAGTGGTGAGACAGGAATGCAGTGAAATGTTTATTTCTAGCAATATTTTAGCCAAGCTATAGTTGGTCTTATTTGGTAGGTAATCAACAACTGTATGGTTAATATGTGGTTTTGTGACCATTTTTTGTTTATTAATATTTATTTGATAGCCTTTATGGCCAGACCCTATTCAGGGCCCTGAAACATTGGCAGTGCAACGTCTTGGATATAATATGTGGTTTATATGTATTTTCTGAATAAATGTAACAGCTAGAACTTTACTTTGAACAGAATTTCTTGGTATCTTGCATAGAACACTAGTTCCAAGGAATCTTAAAATATTAATTAAAAATAAAAAGTTCTTTGGTCAAATGAGTTTAGATTAAATAAGGGTGAGATAATTTGTCTTGTTTTGTTTTGTTTCAATTGCCTGTGCAGTAGGCATTTAGATTCACCAAGGGGGAAGAGAGATAGTCTAGGGTACTTCCTGAACTTGAACACAGAATTCCTGTTTGGAGGGGTACTGCTTGGTCTTAGTGTTCCAGGAAACATAGTCTGAGAAACTAAACACAGACCGATAGGTATTAGAAGACAAGTACAGAAGAAGAATGTTAATTTATTTTTTTATTATTGAAGTGTAGTAGATTACATTATCTTGTTAGTTTCAGGTGTACAGCAAAGTGATTCACATTCACACACACACACACACATATACACACACACACATATACACACACACATATATTTCAGATTATTTTCCATCATAGGTTTTTATGAAATATTGAATACAGTTCCCTGTGCAACATAGTAAATCCTTGTTGCTTATCTATTATATGGATACTAGTTTGTATCTGTTTAATCCCGGACTCCTAATTTATCCCTCCCCCCAGTCCTTTCCCTTTTGGTAACCATAAGTTTATTTTCTTTGTAAGTCCGTTTCTGTTTTGGACATAGATTCATTTGTATTATTTTTTAGATTTCATATATAAATGATATCGTATAACATTGTCTTTTTTCTGTCTGCCTTACTTCATTTAGTATGATATCTTTAGGCCCACTCTTGTTGCTGCAAATGGAAATATTTCATTCTTTTTTATGACTGAGTAGTATTCCATCTTTTTTTCCCCACGAAAAAGCCGTCTTATTTATTTGATTAAGCAAAAAAGAAAATAAGCTGCATAGGAACTATTTTAAAGTCATAAAGAGACCAACTTTATTTTGGGCTGTAGGAGCTGATATAGTGTCCCCTTACTGCCTTGCCTAGCCTCCTCTGTGAACCACAGTGATATGTTCAGAAGCCTGTTAGCTACTACAGGGGTTCTTAGATACTTTTCCATTGGTTCTTTACCTGTTCGTTGGTTCTTTACCTGTCACACCTGAGGCCTGGAATATCATTTAAAATTTGCGAGTAAAAATCCAGAGGTGGGGAGGTCATCTTAAATCAATAGCCTGTTGATGGACGCTTGGGTGGTTTCCATATCTTGACTATTGTAGATAGTGCTGCTATGAACATTGGAGGGCATGTATCTTTTTGAATTAGAATTTTCACCTTTTGGGGGATATGAGCCCAGGAGTAGGGTTGCTGGATCATGTAGTAACTCTATTTTTATTTTTTTAGGGACAGACACCCCCCCGCCATATTATTTTTCTGTAGTGGCTGAATCAATTTACATCCCTACCAACAGTGTAGTAGGGAACCCTTTTCTCCATACCCTCTCCAGCATTTATTATTTGTAGATATTTTGATGATGACCATTCTGACCAGTGTGAAGTGATACCTCATTGTGATTTTGATTAAGAAGTAGAATGGTTTTAATCATTAAGAGCATATGGGTGGAAGGAGAAACTGGAGAAGGCCAGCTGTTTCTTAAAATACTTGGTTGAGAAGGATCACATATGACATCAGTTCACGTTCCATGAGGTCATGCCTCAATGCCAGGCATGCTGGGAAATGTAATCTCTGCTGGACAGCTACTTTCATATATATATATATATATATATATATATATATATATATATATACCTTCAAATGCCCATTACAGAAGAGGGAGTAAAATTTTGGGTGGACAGTTAGCTATCTCTGCCACAGAGTCTGAGAAAGACTCCATGACTGATTTAAAGAAACCTGAGTCTGAATGTGCAGCTTTACATGCAGAGTTCCAAGAACTACTGATGGGATCATGTCCCCTGTTCTTTGACTGTCAAAGGCATTGTTGTTGTTGTTCAGTCGCTCAGTTGTGTCCGACTCTTTGCAAGCCCATGGACTGCAGCATGCCAGCTTTCTCTGTCCTTCACCATCTCCCAGAGTTTGCTCAAATAAAGGCGTATCAGCAAGCTTACCCAAGTTTTGCCTTAATAACAGACAATCCCAAATTTGTAGTGGGTTAATTCCTTTTCCTCTTCCTCTCTTCTTCCCCTCTTCTCCTCCCTGCTTTCCTTTACCTTCCTGCTCCACTCCCTCTTTTTCCTCTTCTTCTTTTCCTTCCTCTTTCCCCTCCTCTTCCTCCTCCTCTTCCTTTGGCCCCAAGGGAGGGTAGAAAGGGGATTGCAAGGGTAACCAACTTTAGAAGAACAAATTGGAGTTGTCTGGAGAGAAAAAGATGACAAGTAGTGAGATCCACATCTCTGAAGGTATTCAAACACAGGGAGGCTGAAGGAAATTCGTTTGGCTTTATGAGCATGCTGAGCAATAGCTCTGCTGCTTGGAATCTCTCAGGGACTCATCTATTGATCAATATTTTGGAATTCTTGTGAGACAGAACCTCACGGAACTGTCAAAGATTGTATGGGAGAGCGGGATTGGTATAAGGCGCCAATTGCTCTCCACCAGATAAGTCTTTGTCGGAGCTCAATCTGCTTGTGAATTTGTCTGGAATCCATTCCCAGCAGCACCATCTGTTCATGATTGTCCTACCATCTGACCATTTACCCTCTGTCAAGCCCCCTTCCCTGGGCACTCCCACCACCAGTTAGAGCCCACCCATTGTTCGACCTGGATAGACTGAGTCTGAGGAGAGACCTGTCAGGACAGAGCGGGAGGAGGAGGGAGACCTTCCAACGCACTGGTGCTCAGGGCCAGAATGTGTCTGGGAAGCGCCCACCACGTCTGCACACAGAACTTGGGGGAGAGCGTGTGGCTGAGCCAGAGCCATATTGTGCCCCAGGCAGGCTGATGGCTCCACAAATAATATTGATGCCTTTTGTTTGGAAACTCTTTGTAGAGGCTTCCCATGTCCCAATGAGCCATGCTAAATGCTGGGCCTCCCCCAAGCCGCTCTGCCTTTTACACAGACCCCTGGCCAACTGTGCAGGCAGATGAGGGGCCCCGAATGCTAATGAGGGGAACGGCTGGCATTCCAGAGGCACTGGCTCGGGAACCCTCCCCCCCAGCCTTTGTCACTAAGGAGCCTTGGAAATGGAGTTGAAAGGCACTTAGGAGAGGCGGGTGGGGAGGAAATGGGGAGCAGAAAGGCAAGGGTTTTTTTTTCGAGTCACACAGTTCTCCAGTCAGCTCCAAAGCTGTCCAGTTTCTGGTCTCAATTAGAATATCAAACCCTGTTATTGTTTCTCTTAATGATCTTGGGAAATTCCTCTGAAGAGTCAGTGGGCACTTAGCAAACTCTTTGGATGGCATGATCTGCCCAGTTGTGCTTCTGCTTGTGTGAACCTGTCATGCCCAGAGTCCTGAAAACACCCTTTATTCTGTCCCCAGAAGGTGGTGATGAGCTGGGGGAACTAGAAGAGGGCAAAAGGCTGCTGGGTTTTCCAAATGCTCATGTGGACATGCCATTCCATCCCGAGTGGCTCAGTGGTAAAGAACCTGCCTGCCAATGCAGGAGATGTGGGTTTGATCCCTGGGTCAGGAAGATCACCTGGAGAGTATATGGCAACTCACTCACTCCAGTATTCTTGCCTGGAGAATCTCATGGAGAGAGGAGCCTGGTGGGCTACAGTCCATGAGGTTGTAAAAAGTTGAACATGAATGAGTGACTGAGCATGCACGCATGCCATTCTACAGATGTGTTCCAGGTGCCTGCTCTGTGCTGGAGACACAGACCAGGAAGACCTTGGCTCTGGCTTGGCATGTCTGCTAGACTTTCTGGGGAGCCAGGCCACTCACACTAACGGGAATTCTGTGGGTTATTTGCTCTGTGAGCTGTAGGGCACTGTTGGCCTTGAAGTTACGTTTTGCGTTCTGGTCCTGACTGAGTCACTCACTAGCTTTTAGTTTTTAGGTAGCTCCTCAGTGTCGCATCTGTGCAGTAGGCATAGGGATGGCAACCTGGTTGGGTTACAGTGAGGAGTAAGGACAGGCGAGAGAATGAGGAATAGAAAGTTGGATGATATGGTCTGTCTTCTCTGGGACCACACAATAAGTGAGCCAAATGTTGACTTATCAGGTGTCGGTATTTGGAAAGGGCATATCATGGCATGGCCCATTGTACGGGGTAAAAGGGAACACTGTTTAAGAATAAAACAGAAAGCTGGTCCCCCCTTATCAAGCACATCTGTGTGCCAAGTGTATTGTCAGGCAATGTGCGCACACTATCTGATTCAGTATGAATGGGGACCTAGTGGATTGCTGGAGGTCACACGTCTGGGAAAGAGTCTGCCCAGACCGTGAGATCCAGCCTCTGCTATGTCTTCAGTGCTCCTTCCATGTGTAGAGGCTGCGGTTTTTGGACAGTCAGGGCAGGTGCAGTTGACACCAAGTCTCTCTGGGGTATCCTGGAGGTGAACCTATCCACCGCACACAGACACCCAGAAAGATCCTGCTAGACAAAGTGGTCAGGATCACAGACACCAGACTCCCTCTGCACATGCGCTGTTTCTTCATTCGTGTCCAACTCTTTGCGACCCCACGGACTGTAGTCTGCCAGGCTCCTCTGTCCATGGGACTTCCCAGGCAAGAATACTGGAGCGGGTTGCAATGCCCTCGTCCAGGGATCAAGCTGGTGTCCCTTATTTCTCCTGTATTGGCAGGTGGGTTCTTTACCACTAGTGCCACTTGGGAAGCCCAGATTCCCTCTCAATGTTTACTAGAAGTTCACAATGACACAGTCACAGGGTGTATATGAAATACCTCTGGTCTGAAAAAGAAAAGAAGAGAGAAGGGTAACAGATATTCTGTAAGCAAATCATGGAGAAGTCCTAGCATCAGTTCAGTTCATTTCAGTTCAGTCGCTCAGTCGTGTCTGACTCTTTGCGACGCCATTAATCCCAGCACGCCAGGCCTCCCTGTCCATCACCAACTCCCGGAGTTCACTCAGACTCACGTCCATTGAGTCTGTGATGCCATCCAGCCATCTCATCCTCTGTCATCCCCTTCTCCTCCTGCCCCCAATCTTTCCCAGCATCAGGGTCTTTTCCAATGAGTCAACTCTTTGCAACAGTGTCAGACTTTATTTTTTGGGGCTCCAAAATCACTGCAGATGGTGACTGAAGCCATGAAATTAAAAGACGCTTACTCCTTGGAAGGAAAGTTATGTCCAACCTAGACAGCATATTCAAAAGCAAAGACATTACTTTGCCAACAAAGGTCCATCTAGTCAAGGCTATGGTTTTTCCTGTGGTCATGTATGGATGTGAGAGTTGGACTGTGAAAAAGGCTGAGCGCCGAAGAATTGATGCTTTTAAACTGTGGTGTTGGAGAAGACTCTTGAGAGTCCCTTGGACTGCGAGGAGATCCAACCGGTCCATTCTGAAGGAGATCAGCCCTGGGATTTCTTTGGAAGGAATGATGCTAAAGCTGAAACTCCAGTCCTAGCATAGAGGTCATTAAAAATATTCCAAAGCATAATGACCTCATGGCATTTTGCTGTTTGTGTCCAGTATTGTTTGCTCCACAGCCTGGCCTCATTTAACCTCTGCCGTCACTTTATATCTAAGCTGTTTCTGTGACTTAGGTTGAATTTCTGTTTTCTAATGCTTACTCAGAGAAAATCTAATGAGTATTCACTTTTGCAAGTGCCAGTCTTGTAAATATCACCCCCTGACACACACATATCACACATACCCGGGAGTAGAGCAGTGGAGAATTCCAGTCAGGAAATGACCCAAGAGCACCTGGCACTGGGCTCTAGAGGGCAGATGTATCTTAAAATTTGTTTGTGATGTAGCAGTAGCCTTACTGCTCTGTGTCATTTCACACAGACTGTTGTTCAAACTTCCTGAGGGTCAGCAGCTAAGGGGAGAGACTTAAGAAAGTTCCATCTCTACTACATGTCCAAATGGAATGGCTTTCAGCGTTTAAAAAACTTCCCCCCAAAGTACAATTATTGCCATTTTGCACATGAAGGAACTGAAGCTCAGGGAGATGTTAGCATTTGCCAAGACCTCCACCTACTAAGTGCCAGAGCGGGATTTGGCTGTTCTTCTTCTTTTTTTTTTTTTAAGGATAGCCTTTTACTTTGTTTATTTGGCTGCACCGGGTCTTAGTTGTAGCACGTAGCATCTTCCATCTTTGCTGTGGCATGCAGGATCTTTAGTTGTGACATGAGAATTCTTAGTCACAGCGTGTGAGATCTAGTTCCCTGACCAGGAATTGAACCTGGCCCCCCTGCGTTAAGAGTGTGGAGTCTTAGCCACTGGACCATTAGGGAAATCCTCTAGACTGGTTTTAAAGTTTCTTCTTTTTTTTTGCTCTCTTGGAGGGCGGGTAGTGGTTAGGTGACTGTGGATCCAGATCTGGCCGTGGCCAGCCCGCTTCTAGAAGCACCCACCCACCACTGCTGCAGGGTGTGCATGACCCGTGTCACGTGGCTGTGGGAGCACTCTCATGCTTCATTCTGTGTCAGTGCAGTCCCCTCCGGCTGTGTAAGCTGGGTGCTGAGGCTGTTTGTCACGTGTTGGACAAGATGTTAGATGCAGAGAACTGGGCAAGGTGAAATCTTTGCCCTTCAGGACATTATGACTAAGTCTAGCAACTCCAGCTTCAGGTATAGGGCCTCCCTTCACCCTAAGGACCTCTCCAGGCCCCTTTTCCACAGAGATGTAGGATATACCAGGGCATTCTTATAAGCACAGCAGTTTTCATCAAAAATGTGTTCACTTCAGTTCATTCTGGACTTTTGAGAGTCTACATTAAAGCAAGTGGCAAGGCCTAATGGTATATCTGGTATAGGCAGAAATTCCTTTTATCTTTACTTTTAAAAATTATTTATTTTTAATTGGAGAATAATTGATTTACAATATTGTGTTGGTTTCTGCCATACATCAACATGAATCAGCCATAGGTATACATACGTCCCCCTCCCTCATGAACTTCCCTCCCACCTTCCTTTTATCTTTATATATATTTTATTTATAAGCATTACCAGGCCATTCTAAAGTATCATGTGCCCAGTGCTTTCCAGAAGATCCTATCCCTCCAACCAGTTATCCATGGGTAAAACTCAGTAGCTTTCTTCTGCTTCACTTCTCTGAGCCTCTGTTTCCTAATCTGTAAAATGGAGTCATGAAACGTTCCACATCTAGTTGTCACAGTTGGATGAAACAAAATATATCAAGTTCTTGGCAAACAGTAGTTGCCCAATGCATAGTGAATGTCTGGTCAAATATTCTAATTTTCCTCATTTGGCACTTTGGTAACATGTGAAAGCCAGGCTTGTTTGCCTTCTTCTTTGCCCTCAAAAGAGAAAAGGAAAGATATACCCATTTGAACGCAGAGTTCCAAAGAATAGCAAGGAGAGATAAGAAAGGCTTCCTCAGTGATCAGTGCAAAGAAACAGAGGAAAACAATAGAATGGGAAACACTAGAGATCTCTTCAAGAAAATTAGAGATACCAAGGGAACATTTCATGCAAAGATGGGCACAATAAAGGAGAGAAATGCTATGCACCTAACAGAAGCAGCAGATATTAAGAAGAGGTTGCAAGAATACACAGAAGAACTATATAAAAAAGATCTTCATGACCCAGATAACCATGATGGTGTGATCACTGACTTAGAGCCAGACATCCTGGAATGTGAAATCAAGTGGGCCTTAGGAAGCATCACTATGAACAAAACTAGTGGAGGTGATGGAATTCCAGTTGCGCTATTTCAAATCCTGAAAGATGATGCTGTGAAAGTGCTGAACTCAATATGCCAGGGAATCTGGAAAACTCAGCAGTGGCCACAGGGCTGGAAAAGGTCAGTTTTCATTCCAATCCCTAAGAAAGGCAATGTCAAAGAATGTTTAAACTACTGTACAATTGCACTCATCTCACATACTAGCAAACTAATGTTCAAAATCCTCCAAGCCAGGCTTCAACAGTACGTGAATTGTGAACTTCCAGATGTTCAAGCTGGATTTAGAAAAGGTAGAGGAACCAGAGATCAAATTGCCAGCATCTGTTGGATATCGAAAAAAACAGGAGAGTTCCCCCAAAAACATCTACTTCTGCTTTATTGACTATGCCAAAGCCTTTGACTGTGTGGATCACAACAAATTGTGGAAAATTCTTAAAGAAATGGGAATACCAGGTCACCTGACCTGCCTCCTGAGAAATCTGTATGCAGGTCAGGAAGCAACAGTGAGAATTGGACATGAAACAACAGACTGGTTCCAAATCAGGAAAGGGTTATGTAAAAGCTGTATATTGTCACCCTACTTATTGAACTTATATGCAGGGTACATCATGTGAAATGCCGGACTGGATGAAGCACAAGCTGGAATCAAGATTGCCGGGAGACATATCAATAACCTTAGATACGCAGATGACATTACCCTTATGGCAGCAAGTGAAGAAGAACTAACGAGTGATCAAAATGAAAGAGAAGAGTGAAAAAGCTGGCTTAAAGCTCAACATTCAGAAAACTAAGACTATGGCATCTGGTCCCATCACTTCATGGCAAATAGATGGGGAAACAATGGAAACAGTGAGAGACTTTATTTTGGGGGGCTCCAAAATCACTGTAGATGGTGACTGCAGCTGTGAAACTAAAAGACACTTGCTCCTTGGAAGAAAAGCTATGACCAGCCTAGATAGCATGTTAAAAACCAGAGACATTACTTTACCAACAAAGGTCTGTCTAGTCAAAGCTATGGTTTATCCTGTAGTCATGTATGGATATGAGAGTTGGGTTATAAAGAAAGCTGAGCACTGAAGAATCGATGCTTTTGAACTGCAGTGCTGGAGAAGACTTTTTTTAAAATTTATTTTAATTAGAGGCCAATTATTTTACAATATTGTATTGGTTTTGCCATACATAAACATGAATCCGCCACGGGTGTACACACGTGTTCCCAATCCTGAACCTCCCTCCTACCTCCCTCCTCATACCATCCCTCCCTTGGACTGCAAGGAGATCCAACCAATCCATCCTACAGGAAATCAGTCCTGAATATTCATTGGAAGGACTGATGCTGAAGTTGAAACTACAATACTTTGGGCAACTGATGTGAAGAACCGACTCATTGGTAAAGACCCTGATGCTGGGAAAGATTGAAGGCGGGAGGAGAATGGGACGAGAGAGAATGAAATGGTTGGATGGCATCACCGATGCAATGGACATTAGTTTGGGTAGGCTCCAGGAGTTTGTGATGGACGGGGAAGCCTGGCGTGCTGCAGTCCATGGAGCCACAAAGAGTTGGATGTGACTGAACGACTGAACTGAACTGAACTTGCCCTAAAAGGCAGCCTGCAAGCCTGAGGGTTCTCGAATGTTAGAGGAGTAGTTGGTCTGCGTCAAGAGGCATTTCTCTGGGCAACTGAAGGATTACAAAAACTAGAGCATGTCAGAATAGAAGGCCCTCAGAGATCATTTATGTTAATGGATCCAAACTATTTGGTTCTTAAGGTTTAATTCATAAGACTTTATGAGATACCCCATAATATACAGTGTATTAAAGGGGATACTCAGAGACTTTCAGGGGCTTCCCTGGTGGCTAGGTGGTAAAGAATCTGCCTGCAAATGCATGAGACGTGGGTTTGATCCCTTGGTTGGGAAGATCCCTTGGAGAAGGAAGTGGCAACCCACTCCAGTCTTTCCTGGGAAATCCCATGGACTGATGGGCTACAGTCCATGGGGTCACAGAGTCAGACAGGAGTTAGAGACGAAACAAAAACAGAGGTCTTGGATTTATTGTTTCCCTTGACCTAACTCCTTCATCCTGTCTCCCACACACAGAGATTTGAAACTCAGGATCCAGGTCCCTCAGCATTAATAATAGTACTAGGAATACTTCTTTCTCCGAAGTCCTAGATTTCCTTCAATGAACTCATGCCACCTGTGTGTGCGATGTGAATGTAAATGTGTATTATGCAGGGGGTGCAAATTGGGGAGGGGGAGAACTATGGGAACGACTGGAAAGTTTTGTTTGATTTTGCTACCAGAGGAAACAAAGAAGAAGTTACCTATTTACAGAATCCTTTGTCCCAGAAGTCCCTCCTAAAAACTTGTATCCTCTACTCTGTGGAAACATCCCTGGGGACAGTGTAATGCTGTCTAGTTTTGTACTAGAGAAAATATTAGACTTGTTCGGAAAACCTCACTTGAAATTCTGCTTCTGCTGCTTAGTATTAAGACAATTCATTGTTAATACTTTTATTTTTCTTATAGTGTGGAAATCCTAGAATAGTGACTAGAGGAAAGATTGACTTATTATTATTTTTTTTAATTAATTTTATTTTATTTTTAAACTTTACATAATTGTATTAGTTTTGCCAAATATCAAAATGAATCCGCCACAGGTATACCATTTTTGGAAGTTGACAACATTTAGCATTTTTTTTTTTTTTTTTTTTCCGGAGAAGGCAATGGCAACCCACTCCAGTACTCTTGCCTGGAAATTCCCATGGATGGAGGAGCCTAGTGGGCTGCAGTCCATGGGGTCTCTAGGAGTCGGACATGACTGAGCGACTTCACTTTCACTTTCGTGCATTGGAGAAGGAAATGGCAACCCACTCCAGTGTTCTTGCTTGGAGAATCCCAGGGACAGGGGAGCCTGGTGGGCTGCCGTCTATGGGGTTCAAAGAGTCGGACACGACTGAAGTGACTTAGCAGCAGCAGCATATTTTTTTACTATATGGAACTGCAGAGTTTGCAAAAAATACTGTTTGATCAGCAATATAGAAAAAAAATCTTTGAATATTCATCATCAGCTTTATAAGATTAGAAGAGGATTTTAAAAAATTGGGCTTTTGCCACCTCAGAAGAGAAAAACCTGGTTTTCTCAGATCACTTGGAGCTGCTTATGAGCAAGCATCCTAGCCAGAAACCAAGTCCAAGTTCAAAGTGTCTACAATAGCTGCGCCGGCCTCAATTCTGACAGTGCCTCCACCACTGCACTCAGGCTGGGGAGAAACACGTGTCTGGGTAAAAAGGGAGATAAAGCGAACATCTGTTCTCACAATATGGGCTTGTTATCATAGCTCCTTTAAGTACCGAAGCGCTGGCTCCAAGAGCATATTTTCTCCAGCACAGAAACTCCGCAAGGCTTGGTCAATTTTCCGAGGGCTCAGGGACAGGTTGTAAATGAGATTGTAGTTGTGAATGAGGCGTCTGGCTCGTTCCTTCTCTAGGACTCCTGTCATTAGGTTGGGTGAGTGAGAGGTTTTTAAAAAAGAATGGAGAAAACACAAAAGAGGAAAATGCATTAGTTTGAATGACTTCTGAGCAAAAATTAAATGCTAATATTTTGAAACTTTAAGCTTTAAAAAAAAAATATGACATCCTAAAAAGATACAGTCCTGACCATGTGTCATAGATGCTGAGAGGAATTTGACAGTGATCTGGGGAAGAGGGGATGGGGTTCAATAAAATCCATAAGTAGACTCTAAAACAATTTTAGCTTGTTCTTTGTAGCCATAAAACTTTAAGAGACCAATTTTTGAAAATGGTGGGGTGCCTGCTTAAAAACACTTCATAATTGCTCTGGTTTTATGTTTATCTTATTGAAATATCCAAACACATTCCTAAACATGCAGCATTTAAATAGCTCACTTTTATGCATTTCTGGAAATGTATTTACTGTGACTCCCTCGAGCTTGCTGTGTGATTACAGGTAAATCATCTAACTTCTTGTGGCTTAGAGTCTAAATCTGTGGAATAGAGATGGTGGTACTTATCATCACAAGATACACTCTAGTACCCACTTGTTATGTGTAGCAATGCTGATGTGCTTTTCATGCTAAGGGTAAGCAGATTTTGATAGTTGCAGAGAGGAGTGCAAGTGTAGAACACGATAACAGCAAAAATCAATAACTCATTGATAAGCCTTGATTTGTGAGTTTATAAATGTCACATACTGTGCCTGGGAATAGACAGGATATTGAGAAGGGGTTTGTTACCTTAGAAAGATCTCCAACCAGTCAGGATGATAACAGAAGCAGAAAATTAACTAGAGTGCAACAACAACAATATTGATTGATACTCATATACAGCATTCACCATGTTGCAGGCATCCCTCCAAACAACTTAACCAATATTGACTCACTTAATCCTCACAACAACTCATTTTGCAAAGAGAGGGAAACTGAGACATGGAGATGAGAATTCTCTTGCCCAAGGTTGTGCTTAGTCCTTGCATTTAATCATCACATTGTATTATAGAAAGAAGGGAAAGAGATTGTTTCAAGCAGGGCTCAGATACTTTTCTAAATATTTTCCATGAATTGTGAACATCTACACTACAGGTATCATATCATGTTATAGGGGTAAAGGATATATCCTTTGCATGTTGTTCTTCTAGTCTCCTGTATTTGCATAAGTTGTCATAATGATTGTGACATTTTTTCTCAAAGAATCCATAGGGAGTGGTCCCCTGGTCATTTTGTAGAAAACCATGGCCAGTCAATTAGTGTTGGGCTCTAGTGACACCTGTCATCTCTGTTTAAGCTCTGTTTTTGTTCAAACGTGCAACGATAGTTGAGTGTCATGTTCTCCTCTGAACTACTCTCTAATGAGTGTTTCTAACAGTGGACTGCAGACTGGGTCTAGACAGCTGGGGTCCTAGTATGACTTATTCCATCCAGTTTTATTCGGTTCTGTCTTGTCCCTTCCCATCCCATTCTATCCTATTCCATATCATCCTATCCCATCTCACCCCATCCCATTCTGTCCAGTTAGCTGTTTCTTTTCAGGTTTATTTGTGGTCTCTTTCTCCTATGATAATGTTCATCCTTTCTTCTGCAGAAATATCTTTCTTTGAGTTGGTCAGTTGCATCTTTGCAATTTTCTGGATGGGGCGGCTGCTCTTGACCTGGTCTAGGCTGGACCCCTCAAGACATTTCCTCATACACTACCTCTGGAAATATAAGTCCTGAGCTTTGGAGTACGCCTGACTGAGAAAGACATTTTAACTTTTTGAGCCTCAGTTTCCTTGACTCTAAAATACTAATAATTAAATTGGATGAAAATGAATAAAATTATAAGTGCTTACCACAGTGTTAGGACTATAAAGCACTCATTAGTGTAGATACTATGATAGGATGGTTATAATAGTTATATCACCAACATTATTTAAAACACATGGGAATATATTTTAACTAGAATAGATTATTTGTGTATAATTTATATTTTAATTAAAAATTAGAATTAATGCTAAGAAATACATATAAGAATCACCAATGGTGGTGTTGGGGGCCTTTTCTTTTATCTTCTAAGCTTTACCATTAGTAGAGGATTTTGTAGTATTAGACAAAAGTCCATTGGCTGAAATTTATTTCTGTCTGATTTGCTGTCATTAGGGAATGCCCAAAACAACTGCATAAAATAACCTTTACAATCCATCTTAGTGTTGTCAAAGCCTGTCCCTATCCCACCAGAACCAAAAAGAAATCAGCAAGAACCTCTTTACTATGCATTTCATTTTACAGTTTGTAAAGAACTTTAAAATCTCCCTGGATCCTTTCTCAAATCTGGGAGGTATGTTTTATTTTTATCAGTTTTACTATTTTACAGATGAGGAAACAGACTTGGTGAATAAAAGTGACAGCAGTTGGTGAAGTCTGAACTTGAATCTGGTTAAAAACACACAAAGAAACAAACCAACAGAGCAACAAGCCGAATCTCATGCTCTTTCCAGTATGTCATGGGAGTCTGGTATAGAGGGAAGTTCAGTAGAACTGGGGTTAGAATTTTGCCTCAACTGCTCACTGGCTGATATTTTATCACTTTGAGTTTGGCTTCCTTCTCTCTAAATAAGAACATTAATCCTTTCAGCAAGTGGTTGATGTGAGGAATTAGTGATGCCATGTATACAAAGTCCAGACCCATGCAGAGAATATCCTTGAGGGCTCTCTTTGCACTCTGCCTCTTTGAACTCTAAAATATTTTCTATTTAGCCTTTAGTTCACTGGGAAAATTCCAAATCCACCAGTCACTCAGACATTTATCCCAACCACCCATCTTTCTTTAGAAAGCATGACCAGCTATTCATAGTCCTTCCTTATTCTTTCTCCTCGAGGATATTTTCTTGACAACCCCCATTAAAGAATAAGCACAGAGTAGGTTCCCAGAAATGCTAATTTAATGATGGATGTTCTGCCTTCAGCCTGGATAAAGAACACCCTGCCCTACATATTTCCTTGCACATAATAAAGATCACTGATTCATCATTGGGCAGAGTAGGGATCATCTACTCAGTGTCTAGAGGAAGGCTGTGGTGGTCTGCTAAATACTGTGGCTAATAAACCAAGAAGATGACCTCAGTTAATCCTCTTTCCTCATTAAAGATAGTTATAGATGTTTCCAGATCTGGCTGACACATTCCTTGGCTATTGAAGAACTAATGAATTTCATAGAAACAGAGAAAACAGGCATAAATAGTGAAAAGGCCATGAGAAAGTCATTTTAAATCTGCCAGAATCTGCCCCAAAGTCAACAAAACTGCGTTTTTCCCCCAGAACAGTTCAGAAGTATGAGAAAGGTCCCAGTCTTTGGGGAGTCTCTTAGCAACTAAGTTTATGATCTGTCATCCATCATCAAAACTCAGCGTTTGTTTCTTTAGAAACATCTTTTCTCTCTGCTTGAGTTTTGGTTTTGTTTGTAACCCCATTACCACTCTTGCAGTTTTGCTATGTATACCTAGACTGATGACTATTTCAGTAACCTTTTGATCTCCTTTTCTCCAGTATCTTCCCTAAATGATCCATTTCAGCTTTCACAGTGTTCTCCTCTAGTTGAAACTTGGTGAACACTGAGTAGAGAATTAAGCTCATCCCAGCCCACAGGATTCACAACACGGTATCAGCTTCACCATCTGGTTCAACATGACCTTCAGTCCTATCTTTCTTACTCTCTTCCCCACCATACTCATTCTCACCTTCTAACCTTTGCAGAAGATGGTTTCAAAGTCTTCTGTACCTCTCCTTCCAAGTTCAGCTCAAGTTCTTCCAATGAGCCCTCTCTGAGTACCTGCCCACATTACATAGTGTGCTTTAAAAAAAAAATATCTTCTGTCTTTTCTTTGAATTCTTTAGCTCTAGTTTGTGTCTTCAATTATAATGCTTTACTATAATCTGTCTTTAAAATTTTTGTTTTACTGGCATTGAACTATTGCCAGCCTTTAGGTAAGCCTTTACCTAAAAGTTCTTTACCTAAAAGTTCATGTCTCATCCTTTCTGGTTTTCCTCTTGGTCTAGCCTCTAGCACAGTGCCAGGCTTATAACAGAAGTTTAATAAATGAGTTTCTAATTCAGCTAGATGAATTTTTCATCTAAAATTTTCATTTCCCCCTCTCTTTGGTATAGTTATTAGAAGTCCTTGGGTATTGTTTGATATTTATATTTTATGTGATCTAGAATTCAAAGCAAGATGAAACAAAAACATTACAGAGAATGAAAAAGTATTAGTATTATTATATGATCACTTCTAGAAAGTACTAATGTGCACATTAACTCTTTTTTGAGATGTAATTGATATTAATATATCACATTGTATATGTTTAAGGTGTACAATGTGATGATTGATACACATGTATATTAGAAAATGTTTATTAAAATAAGGTTGGTTAACAAATCCTCTACCTCCCATAATGACCATTCTGTTGTTGTTGTTATGGTGAGTCTATTAAAGCTCTACTCTAATAGTAGCTTTCAAGTACACAACACAATATTGTTAATGAGAGTCACCATGATGTATGTTAAATCCTTGTAATTTATCTTCTAGCTGAAAGTCTGTACCCTTTGACCGACATTTCTCTGTTTTTCCTGGCAACCACCATTGGTGGTATGGAACTAGAATGTTCCCTATTTTTAGACTCCATGTATAATGCTAATTCTTCATGAACACAGTATGTAATTAAGCACAACAATTTCAGTGCATATGTTTTTGTATCTGCTCCCTCTTTTCCATTCCATGGGTCTCTGACCTAGTTCTGAATTTCATTCTCTCTCACTTAGACATTGCAATAACATCCTTTACTCTTTTTATGCTTTAAATTTCTCCTTCATTCTCCACATAGCCATCAAGGACCTTTATGAAATACAACTTCACCATATCAATCCCTGCTTAGAAACTCAACATGCTACTCACTGTCTTTGAATTAAATCCAAATTCCTTGGTCTGTTATCTGACATCTTCCTAGATCTGATCCCATCCTATAGTTTCACCTTTTTCAATTAATAGTCTTCTTAATGGCACTTATATTCTATTCAAACCAAATTCCTTGTATTGAGCTTCATACATAATGCTTTGCTTGGCTAACTTGCACCTTTACCAGAAAGGGCCCTCTATTTCATTCCTTTGTATATAACAGTACTTTATCTTTAATGAGCAATTTCAAACTAATATAACCTTTCCTGATCACCTCACTATGAAGGAATTCTCCTTTCTCCGAATGCCCGCGTAGCACCACCCTCTAATGGCATTTATTACCTTCTATTTTGGGTTTAGTTATTTATGAACATTCACTCATTTGTTTGTTCACTCAAAAAAAGGTCAAACAGAACTGTGCAATGTGCCAGGATAAAAAAGGAATGTAGTCTACTGGGTGGATAGTAGGAAGTCCCAAATAGAAAGATACAATATAGAAATATGATAATGGGTGTTAAAGAACTCTGAGAGGCCGATAAAGGTTGGCCTAGATCTGTCTGGGGAAATCGTGAAAGTCTCAGAGGAGTAGAGCTTGAGTTCCAACCTAAAAGATGTTTAGACACTAATTAGCCAGGTAGACAAGGTGAAGAGCTGGCAGGGGGTGGGGTAGTTAGAGAGGCAGATAGCTCAGGTGGAGGGTGTAGGTTTAGAAAAGGCATAGCCACAGGAGAAAGCAAGGCACGTTTGAGGAAGGCAAATTAATCATTATAATGGGGAATACAAACTCCTGTTAAAGAGTTTAGAGGTCAGCCTGTTAGCAGGTATCCTGAAGATTTCAATCAGGGGAGTTAATGATTGGATTGTGGGTTAGACTCAGAAACTGTCAGCAACCTGGTAGGGGATTCATGTCTGATTTATCTTTTTTTCCTGATTGTGCTCAGCACAGTGCCAGGCACATGGTTTATGTACAAATTATATTTATTAAGAAGTGAAAGAAAGGGAGGTGTCCACTTACAGATTGCAACACAAATAGAAAGGTATATGATTGCTTCTATGTCCTGGCTATTGTAAATAGTGCTACAGTGAATACTGGGGTGTATGCATCCTTTCAAATTATGGTTTTCTTTGGTATATGACTAGAAGTGGGATTGTAGGAACATACGGTAGCTCTGTTTTTAGTTTTTTAAGGAAACTCCATACTGTTCTTCATTCCTATCAGCTGTGTTGGAAGGTCCCTTTTATCCATACCCTCTCCAGCATTTATTATTTGTAGATTTTTTGACAATGATGGCCAACCATTGTGGTTTTGGCTTACATATCTCTAATAATTAGTGATGTTGAGAATCTTTCCATGTGTTTTTTTTTGTCAACGTGTATGTCTTCTTTGGAGAAATGTCTATTTAGATCTTCCACTCATTTTTTGATTGGGCTATTTTATTTCATATTGAGTTGCATTTGCTGTTTGTATATTCTGGAGATTAATCCCTTGTTAGTTGCTTTGTTTGCAAATATTTTCTCCCATTCT
The DNA here is from genome assembly GCF_027580195.1 of Bos mutus. Classification (NCBI taxonomy): domain Eukaryota; kingdom Metazoa; phylum Chordata; class Mammalia; order Artiodactyla; family Bovidae; genus Bos; species Bos mutus. Next base: position 83,646,178 of record NC_091619.1, on the reverse strand, counting down.
GAGGGTTGTCTTGAATGGATAAAGAAGATGTGGTACATATATACAATGGAATATTATTCAACCGTAAAAAGAAATGAAATAATGCCATTTACAGTGATATGGATCAACCTAGAGATTGCTATACAGCCAGAAGTAAGTCAGAAAGTAAAAGACAAATACTGCGTAATATTGATTATATGTGGAATCTAGAAAAATAATACAGATGAACTTATTTACAAAGCAAAAGTAGAGTTGCAGATACAGAAAACAAATTTATGACTACCAAGGGGAGAAGAGGGGATGGGATAAATTGGGAGATTGGGATTAACGTATATGAAAGTGTGGAAGTGTTAGTTGCTCAGTTGTATCCAACTCTTTGTGACCCCATGAACTGTAGGCTCTCTTTCAGTGGAATTCTCCAGGCAAGAATACTGGAGTGGGTAGCCATTCCCTTCTCCAGGGTATCTTCCTGATCCAGGGATTGAACCCAGGTTTTCTACATTTCAGGCAGATTCTCTACAGTCTGAGCCACCAGGGAAACCCTTAACATAAATATACATGTATATATAAAATAGGTAACTAATAAAAATCTGCTGTATAACACAGGAAACTGTATTCAGTGTTCTGTGGTGACCTAAATGGGAAAGGAATCTAAAAAAGAATGGATATATGTATAACTGATTTACTTTGCTGTACAGCAAAAACTAATACAATGTTGTAAAGCAACTATACTCCAACAAAAATAAAAAAAATAAAATTTGTGGATCTCAGTGTAAAATGAAAAAGAAAAAAAAAAAAGGTGTATGAGCTGTAAGCTGCACACTTCACCTGTATTACTCAGATCACACAGATAGAGGGCATTTTCTAGCTTCCTGAACCTGTCGATCCATGTCTCACGTTCTTCAGCTGCGTTTTTCATCACAGGACTGACAGAAGGCTGTGAGATTGGCCTGATCTTCAAGGCATTCAGGATATCTTTGGGGGCTGAAGTCTCAGCAGGTGGATTTTCTGGTTTCAAATCTTTTTCTGGAGTTTTCTACAAAACAACACAAACATCTCACTGGTAATGCATTCACCACCCAGAGCTCCTCCAGTTTCTTGGCCAATGACAAGGCTACACAACTAGCAATATTTATTGTAGGTCTGTCTTGTAAATCTGGAGGATGGATTTCAAGTCCTCAGTGCTATAGGACCATATCTGCCAAGTCTTACTGGACACAGACTACTATGCTGAGTATTTTCTTTTTTCTTTAAAGGAAAGGTAAAATTGTGACTTTTATTCAGCTTGCATTTCTACTTTACACAGAGGTTTTGTAACTAGCTAAGATTTTTCATCATGTTCTACTCTGCCTTATACTATGGGGATGCATAGACAATGCTTATAATTTCTTGGTGGGAAAACTTCTGAATCCTTGAGTGTAAGATTCTTGACAAAAATGATCTAAGCAATAATGTGATGTTACCTTGGATGTGTGGGCTCACTGTAATGAATCAAGGTGCCTCTAGTTTTGCCTGTCCTGTTCATTTAACAAAGGAAGCTGAGGCCCAGCGTGGGGAACAGACTTACTGAGATTGTACGGTTAATGGTAGACAGAAAACTAGATCAAGGGTATAGAGATTATATCAGTCTCATCTTTGTATCCTAAACTCATGTTCAGTACAGAATAGAGATGTTTTTAGAATAAATAGACAAATGAGTTTCAGTAGATCCATGAAGGACATTCTGTCACCTGCCATGTAAAGAGAGTGGGCATTTATTGACCTGCCCAACCCCACTTTTCCAGGAATTACCCCTCCTGTTGATCCATATGGTTGTAGAGAGAAACATCATGTGTCTAAGCACATAGTGCTTGACTGGACATCTAATGCAAAATGACCAATAAATACAATATCCAGTGATTTTGGAACCACTTGTGAGAGTTAAAGGCAGAGATAGGAAAAAAGAGATTATTTTGGGTGAGAAGTGAGAAGAAAGAGAGAGAGAAGGGATGTGAAACTGACATCAGAGAAGAGAGAGCATATGAGAAGTCGTGATGATGTTCAAAATTCAAGTCTCTGATTTTAATCTGTTATGTTTCTATTGTTGGATATAATTATATATATTATTATATATATGATTGTTTATATATTAAATATAAATTATATACACAATTTGTTTTGTAAATAATTATATATATAAAATATGCTCCAATTTGTATGCAGGTCAGGAAGCAACAGTTAGAACTGGACATGGAACAACAGACTGGTTCCAAATAGGAAAAGGAGTATGTCAAGGCTGTATATTGTCACCCTGTTTATTTAACTTATAGGCAGAGTACATCATGAGAAACGCTGGATTGGAAGAAACACAAACTGGAATCAAGATTGCCAGGAGAAATATCAATAACCTCAGATATGCAGATGACACCACCCTTATGGCAGAAAGTGAAGAGGAACTAAAAAGCCTCTTGATGAAAGTGAAAGTGGAGAGTGAAAAAGTTGGCTTAAAGCTCAACATTCAGAAAACGAAGATCATGACATCTGGTCCCATCACTTCATGGCAAATAGATGGGGAAACAGTGGAAACAGTGTCAGACTTTATTTTTGGGGGCTCCAAAATCACTGCAGATGGTGACTGCAGCCATGAAATTAGAAGACGCTTACTCCTTGGAAGGAAAGTTATGACCAATCTATATAGCATATTCAAAAGCAGAGACATTACTTTGCCAACAAAGGTTCGTCTAGTCAAGGCTATGGTTTTTCCGGTGGTCATGTATGGATGTGAGAGTTGGACTGTGAAGAAGGCTGAGCGCTGAAGAATTGATGCCTTTGAACTGTGGTGTTGGAGAAGACTCTTGAGAGTCCCTTGGACTGCAAGGAGATCCAACCAGTCCATTCTGAAGGAGATCAGCCCTGGGATTTCTTTGGAAGGAATGATGCTAAAGCTGAAACTCCAGTACTTTGGCCACCTCATGCGAAGAGTTGACTCATTGGAAAAGACTCTGATGCTGGGAGGGATTGGGGGCAAGAGGAGAAGGGGACAACAGAGGATGAGATGTCTGGATGGCATCACCGACTTGATGGATGCGAGTCTGAGTGAACTCCGGGAGTTGGTGATGGACAGGGAGGCCTGGCGTGCTGCGATTCATGGGGTCGCAGAGTTGGACACCACTGAGCGACTGATCTGATCTGATCTGATCCATCTAATAAATTAAGGTGGTTGAGTTGGTTATGTTAGTTGCAATCCAAATGTTCTTAACTAATTTGTCACAGAGTTAGGCCTCCCACTTTGTATACCATCTTTGCTTCTCCCAACTTTCAAATACCTGGATTTCTCCATCCTTGTCTCAAACTTCTCACATATAAGCTGTGGAGATCCTACTGTTCTAAAGAATAGTAATTTCAATAAGAGGCCAAGTTAACAACAAACATGAATTCAGTAGATCCATGTAGATCCATGCTGGGGGATATGAAGAATCATCTTGTTTGAAATACTATAATGCTATACAAAATTGTATCCATATGGATGACCAGTGACCAGGACATTTTAAGAGATTAATGTATAAGAGTTCTACTTTTATAAAATCAATTTTGAGAGGAGCTGAAAGTTTTTATAAAGTAAATACCGTAGGGATTCTTATACTTTTTAGAGCTTTGGACTACTTTAGAAATCCAATGAAAGCTTCAGATAATCTACTCAGATAAATGCACATTTGCATAGGATTTGTATGATTTTAGAAAGTTCAAAGAGGTCCTTGGAGTTGGGGAACTGACTTTAAATAATTATATATTTCTTCGGATATTTCCACACTCTCTTTGACCACTAAAGACATGGAATGGGGAAATTTGTATGGGCCTGAAATGACAGGCTCAACCTAGTAGGTAAGTAAGTAACTGACTAACACACCCTATACTGTTTTGGTCCCACTGTGCCAGGATGAAGTCCAAATTCCTTTCTTGGCCCTTGAAATCATTTAAGTTCTTATTCTTGCTTCTCTTTTGATGTATGCATCTTTTTCTCCAGCCACATAAAACGGAAAAAAATAAAGCTGCTTGATGCTCTTATGCCTTTTACATGCTGTTTCCTCTGCTGTAAAAGTCCTTCTTGCCTTTCTATGCCTCCATGCATTGGGCTCCTACTCATCCTTCAAGGCCCAACTCATATTTCACTCCTTGTGGGAGGCGTTCCTTGACAGCCTCAGGCTAGGAGAGGGGCAATTTTTTGTAGCCCTTTTATCCATCATAGCACTTATTATGGGATAGTGTCTGTTAGAGTATCTCTCCCCTCCCCCAGAGATCCAGAGGCTGGGCCTGTGAGATAGTCATTTATGTATCTACAAGTTTTGGTTAGTGATTGTCACACAGTAGGTTCTCAGGATATGTTTACTGAATGAATAAGTGAATACATAAATGAAAAACTTTCTCTGGGATAATCAGAAAGCCGCTTTACCAAACCTCTGCTTCCGTTTCCCTTTCTAAAAAGTGAGACAATGAATGCTGCTTATATAGGAATGTGAGAAGAATCGATTATTGCAGAGATGCAGTAAAATCTTCAAACAAGGCAAGAAAAAGAGCAAACTATATATTTTTGATAATATTACACACAACAGACTTAACACTCAAGGAGAAAAGCATTTGCTGTTGTTTCTTGCATGGCAGAGGCATGCCAAAATGGATACTATTTTCTAAAATATTTCAAAGTGTGAAGTGTATGAAGAGGCCTCCCGTCATTTTAAGATGAATTATGTTCTAATCCAGGCATTTAAAAAAACAACAACAACAGAGAAACTCAGGCTGTTTTTCAATTTTGTCTGCATCTTCTGGCTAAGTGCTGAGAATATTAAAAAGAATTTTAACTGCTTGCCAGATTTTCTTTTTTTAAATCAAAGAGCCCATTACATTTTAAAATGTGATGTCTGGGGAAAAGGTCACCCTGCTTCTGGAAGCTGGATTTAAGATGTTAAAATAGGCCTCACAACCACCCTTTATTTTGATGGCAGTTGATGACTGGTCACAGGCTTTGGAAGGACACTCTTTCACATGCTACAGGTTCAATGTTTGGGGGCCAATGGCAAGTCGGTCACTGAGTGGTGATGAGAAGTTTCTGCAAGCGTACACGCTCAGACAGAAATCAACCATACTCTTGGAGTTCTTCTGTTTCCCTTCTCTGCTTGAGTAGAGTCTCAAAGTCAGAGATGGTCTGATATTGAGGTACTGGGTGGAAATCAAAAATTCAGAGGGGAAGGCCTAACTCAGCATCAGAGAATAGAAGGCAAAGGATTGGTGAAGCCCATCCCCAAGTTCTATACTAGGCTGCATACCATTTGTTCAGTTTCTCCTTGAGATATCTCAGGAGCTTCAGGATGCCCTGGAGTAGCAGAAATTTCCTTTCCTTTATTTCCTGGACAAGAAAGAAAAAATGGTTTTAACTTGGCCTCTTCGTTTTAACATATACACTTATACAGCCAGGCAAAGAAAACATTAAGACTCTGCTATGTGGTTGGCATTGTATGGGGTGATGGGGATATACTGGTGGATAAGAAGGATCTAATTACTGCCCTGATGAAGCTCACAAAGGGGAGGTAAGTGCTAAATAATCACTCAAGGTTATTATTTAATTACAAACTACCATAAACACAACAAAGGAAAATGTGAAACTAAATTTCTTTTGGGCTAGGGGTAGGAGTGGTGGAGGATCAGAGAAGGCTTCTTGGAGGAAGTGACACTTAAACTGGGGACCTGAGGGTGAATAGGAGTTTCCAGGCAAAAGTGATGGTGGCATTGCAACAAAAAGAATAAAGTGCTTAGGAATAAATTTACCTAAAGAAACAAAAGACCTATATATAGAAAACTATAAAACACTGGTGAAAGAAAGCAAAGATGACACAAATAGATGGAGAAATATATCATGTTCATGGATTGGAAGAATCAATATAGTGAAAATGAGTATACTACCCCAAACAATCTATAGATTCAATGCAATCCCTATTAAGCTGTCAATGGTATTTTTCACAATACTAGAACAAATAATTTCACAATTTTTATGGAGACACAAAAAACCTCAAATAGCCAAAGCAATCTTGGGAAAGAAGAATGGAACTGGAGGAATCAACCTGCCTGATTTCAGACTATACTACAAAGCTACAGTCATCCAGACAGTATGCTACTGGCACAAAGACAGAAATACACATCAGTGGGACAAAATGGAAAGCCCAGAGATGAATCCACAGACCTATGGACACCTTATCTTTGACAAAGGAGGCAAAAATATACAATGGAAAAAAGACAATCTCTTTAACAAGTAGTGCTGGGAAAACTGGTCAACCACCTGTAAAAGAATGAAACTAGAACACTTTCTAACACCATACACAAAAATAAACTCAAAATGGATTAAAGATCTAAATGTAAGACCAGAAACTATAAAACTCCTAGAGGAAAACATAGGCAGAACACTTTGATATAAATCACAGCAAGATCCTCTATGACCCACCTCCCAGAGTAATGGAAATAAAAGCAAAAATAAACAAATGGAACCTAATAAAACTTAAAACCTTTTGCACAATGAAGGAAACTATAAGCAAGGTGAAAAGACAGCCCTCAGAATGGGAGAAAATAATAGCAAACAAAAAAACTGATGAAGAATTAATCTCAAAAATATACAAGCAGCTCATGCAGCTCAATACCAGAAAAATAAGCGACCCAATGAAAAAACGGGCCAAAGAACTAAACAGACATTTCTCCAAAGAAGACATACAGATGGCTAACAAACACATGAAAAGATGCTCAACATCACTCATTATCAGAGAAATGCAATTTGAGAAATGCAAATGCATTTGCAAATGCATTATTTGAGAAATGCAAATCAAAACCACAATGAGGTACCATCTCACGCTGGTCAGAATGGCTGCCATCAAAATATCTATAAACGATAAATGCTGGAGAGGGTGTGGAGAAAAGGGAACCTTCTAACACTGTTGGTGGGAATGCAAACTAGTACAGCAACTATGGAGAACAGTGTGGAGATTCCTTAAAAAGCTGGAAATAGAACTGCCATACGACCCAGCAAACCCACTGCTGGGCATACACACTGAGGAAACCAGAATTGAAAGAGACATGTGTACCCCAGTGTTCATTGCAGCACTGTTTACAATAGCTAGGACATGGAAGCAACCTAGATGTCCATCGGCAGACAAATGGATAAGAAAGCTGTGGTACATATACACAATGGAATATTAAAAAGAACACATTTGAGTCAGATCTAATGAGGTAGATGAAACTGGAGCCTATTATACAGAGTGAAGTAAGTCAGAAAGAAAAACACCAATACAGTATATTAACACATTTATATGGAATTTAGAAAGATGGTAACAATGACCCTATGTGCAAGACAGCAAAAGAGACACAGATATAAAGAACAGACTTTTGGACTCTGTGGGAAAAGGTGAGGGTGGGATGATTTGAGAGAATAGCATTGAAACATGTATATTACCATATGTGTAATAGATGGGAAAGAAGAATGGAAGTTCAATGCATGAAACAGGGCACTCAAAGCTGGTGCACTGGGACAACCCAGAGGGATGGGATGAGGTGGGGAGGGAGGAGGGAGGGGGATTTGGGATGGGGGACACATGTACACCCGTGGCTGATTCATGTCAATGTATGGCAAAACCCTCCATAATATTGTATATTGTAAATCAGCCTCCAATTAAAATATATTAATTTTAAAAAATTAAAACAAAACAAAACAAAACATGGTGGGCATGTGCATAGAGCAGAGAGTTCCAGATAAACAGAGATAACAGCCTGTTGAACTTCCCTGAATGAAAAGGGCTTTTCCAGTTTGGGGAGTGGCAAGGGGCCTTTTCCTGTGGTCTTGCCTCTTAGAGAATGAAGCACTTCCACCTCCCTTTCCATTCGAGTTTGCACTTGAGGGATCAGGTAAAACTTTTGTCTTCCCCTTTCTTGTTCCTTTCTATGGTCAGAGGTCCTATATGGGAAGAGTATGGCATCCCTACCCCAGGGGATTTTATGACCCACATACTACTTGCTCTGGCTGCTGCCTTCATGAATAGAAGAAATTTCCTTAGGAAGTAGGAAAAAGACATAAAGACCTTCAGTTTAAGTCCACTAAGGCTTATTGTGGGCATCATTCATTCATCACTCAACATCTGTCATCAGACTTGGCAACTTCTTTACTGTACAAATTCATATGACAGCTACACAGCACAGATTTCTGGGAGCTTCAGCTTCAATATTTACTGCATAATTCAAATATGCCATTGTGTGTGTGCTTAGTCACTTCAGTTGTACCTGACTCTTTGCAACTCTATGGACTATAGTTCACCAGGCTTCTCTCTCCATGGGGTTCTCCAGGCACAAATACTGGAGGTGGTTGCCTCTATCTTCCCAATCCCAAGGGATCAAACCCACATCTCCTGTGGCTCCTGCATTGCAGGTGGATTCTTTACTGCTGAGACACCAGGGAAGCCCCAAATATGCCATTAGCAAATACCTATTGTTTCTGAGTTGGCTGTTGCTATTTTCAATAAAACAATTCAATCAATGAATTTTTTAAAAAGGTAGAAGTCGATAGTATAACCTAATGGTGGGGGAATAGAGGATTTGAAGCCAGATCCCTTGGGTTTGAGTCCTGGCTTGACTCTTTTCTCTATTAGTTGCATGATCTGGGGCAAGGAACTTGTCCTCTTGGTGTCTGTTTCCACTTCTGTAAAATGGGGATAATGCCATCTATAGGTTACCGTGAAGATTAAATGGACTAGAAAATGTAAAGCAAATACTTGGAGCATAGCAAGTACTCAGTAAACATTAACTAGGAGCTATCTATGTAAGGATGCTTATAAAATAAACAAATTGGATTAAAAAGCCTTTTGTTAGACTCTTAACATTGCACTTACAAATCATTATGAATCTTCTCCCATAGTCTCTTGATGGAGAGGGCAATGTGATTTCATAATCTCTGAAGGCCCAGAACCCAGCATGAGAATAAGTACTCAATGCATGTAAAATGGATGATCATGTGACCTTAATTTGAAGTTTGGAAAATAAAACCACTGATTGTATATTTCTGTGTCTCCCATTCCTTTGCAGGCCCTATAGGAGGAAGGATTTTTCTCTATTCTTCCATATCTAACCCAGATGCTGTAGGTGAACTTTGGTGTCAGGTACAAATGCTATTAATATAATCCAGATGTTTCCCTTTACCAGCTGCAAGCTTTCAGATCCTAGTCTTGTCAGTTGTGAAAAGGGAATGATAATTGCATTTTGAAATTATGATCTGTATAGGTAATTAAAAATTACCTACATAAAAATGCTTAACACAGGGAAGATGCCCAATGCAATGTAGTATTGTTTGTCATTGTGTTACTATTATGTGATCTTAAGCAATCTAGTTTCTCCAGAAAAGAGAACTTTACATTATGTGCCAGGAATTTTTCACATGCATTATTCTTTTTAATATAACATCTAGAACATAGAGTTTGTCCCAGTCCAGTTTCTCTATTGTTGGCATTTCTAAAAGTCCCATAAGGAGAAAATGCAGGCTTGTTTCCTTGGTTTCTTTTAAGCTTTCCTTTCCCCTTCATAATGCCTATAAGCATATTTTAAAAGGTAATGGTTTTCACATGTGGAAATTGAGAAATCCAAGATAGGGATGATTTTTTTTTTCTTTCTAACACAGCAGGAAGGACAAATAATAACCATCTGTCTAGTCTGCCTTGAAGATTTGCATTGGAGGAAATAGGCCAAGCTGGCTTCTAGAGATCTCCAGGTGTTGCAAGGGCCAGGTTTTACAGGGCTTCCAGTGGATTCTGAGAGTTACACAGCCAGCCCTACCATCTCTCCCCACACCACCCACTAATAACGAAATCAGTGGTCTTCAGCACTAGTGCTAAAATGCTCCCACTTGGAGAGCTTTAAAAATTACCAGTGCCTAGGTGTCACACCAGACCAATTATATCAGAATTTCTATGGGGTGAGAACCCAGTTTGGGACTTCTAGAAAATTCCCAGGTAAACCTAAAATAAAGTCATAGATAAAAACAGATTAAAAAATTAAATAATATCATTTTCAGCAACATGAATGGACCCAGAGATTATCATACTAAGTGAAGTAAGTAAAAAAGAGAAAGACAAAATACATGTGGAATCTAAAAATGTGATACAAATAAATTTATAAAACAGAAAGTGATACAAATGAACTTTTATAAAATAGAACTTATAAAACTTATAAAAACTCACAGACATAGAAAATAAATTTAAGGTTATCAAAGGGGAAAGGGTGGGGAGGAATAAATTGGTTATTTGAGATTGGTAGATAAACAGTAAGGACCTGCTGTATAGCACAGGGAACTATATTGAATACCCTGTAACAACTTAGAGTGTAAAGGCATCTGAAAAGCCATAGTGGTGGTTTAGTTGCTAAGATGTGTCTGACTCTCTGTGACTCCATGGACTGTAGCCTTCCAGGCTCCTCTCTCCATGGGATTTCCCAGGCAAGAATACTGGAGTGGGTTGCCATTTCTTTCTCGAGGGGATCTTCCCAACCCAGGGGTCAAACCCATGTCTCCTGCATTGCAGGTGGATTCTTTACCACTGAGCTACTATGGAAGCCCTGTGTGTGTGTGTGTGTGTGTGTGTGTGCGTGTGCGCGCGTGCGTGTATGAAATTAAAAGATGCTTGCTCCTTGTAAGGAAAGCTATGGCAAACCTAGGCAGTGTATTCAAAAGCAAAGGCATCACTTTGTTGACAAAGGTCTGTCTAGTCAAAGCTATGGTTTTTCCAGTAGTCGTGTATGGATATGAGAGTTGGCCATAAAGAAGGTTGAGTGTTGAAGAATTGATGCTTTCAAATTGTGATGCTGGAGAAGACTCTTGAGAGTCCCTTGGACTGCAAGAAAATCAAACTTGTCAATCCTGAAGGAAATCAACCCTGAATATTCATTAGAAGGACTGATGCTGAAGCTCCAATACTTTGGCCATCTGATATGAAGAGCTGGCTCACTGAATGCTGGGAAAGACTGAAGGTAAAAGGAGAAGAGGGCGACAGAAGATGAGATGGTTGGATAGCATCACCAACTCAATGGACATGAATTTGAACAAACTCAGGGAGATAGTGAAGGACAGAGAAGCCTTGTGTTCTGCAGTCCATGGGGGTCGCAAAGAGTCAGACACAGCTAAGCAACTGAACAACAATCTGCTATAGTTTCTTAGTAAAGTTCTCTCCCTCTTGGCAGGACCTCCCAAAAGAAAGTGCTGTGGAGGGATGATAAGCCTAGCTCCCAGAGCTATTCTGCTATTACAGGGGTGCCCAGTGCAGTTGGACACCAACAGTTAGAGCCTGAAGATGATGCTAACACCAGATTAAGAAGGCAGAGAGCCAGAGAGCAGATTCTTGATCTGACACTTGAAGTGAAAGTCGCTCAGTCATATCAGACTCTTTTCAACACCATGGGCTTAGGAATTCTCCAGGCCAAAATACTGGAATGGGCAGCTTTTCCCTTTTCTAGGGGATCTTCCCAGCCCAGGGATCGAACCCAGGTCTCTCACATTGAAGGCAGATTCTTTACCAGCTGAGCCACAAGGGAAGCCCAATGGCTAGATAAAACCATTTTAGCTCTTGCTGCTGCCAGAGTTTTCAGTTACATAAACCAAAAATCTGGCTTTTCTGTTCCTTCAGTATAAGTAGTTCTAAGTAGAAATTACTATGGATTTTTTTTTTTACCCTTAATAAGAGGGAGGTTAAACTCAGCCATTTTTCTATGTTATCTTGAGTAATGGGCCCTCAATAAATGTTTTGGGGGATCAATGAGTCTCCAAGGCGACCATCATTCCCTTCTAATTTCCCATCTGCAGTCATGAGATAGCCCTGTTCCTTGCTTCCTGCTTCCCCTCTTCTTCTCCCTCACTTCACCAGCTCCATTGTGAAGAGATTCAAAGTTGAGTCGTACTTCATTTTTGTAAAATACTACTTTAGATATTATAACATATGTATCTGGAGGGTCTGAGCTCTTTGGTATTTGTCTTTATGGGAGTTTTCAGCATCTCTTGGATCTATGGCTTGAGATATTTTATCACTGTTGGCAATTTTCAGTCATAATTTTCTTCAATCTTGCTTCAGCTCTACTCTCGTCCTCCTCATTACATGTATGTTGGATATTGTCACCATTTCCTATATATCTTTTATATACTCTTTTTCTCATTCATACTTCAATGTGAATATTTCCTACTGAATCATATTCTAGTTCAATAATTCTCTCTTCAGATATGCCCAGTCTTTTGTTAAACCCATCTATTGAGTTTTAAAATTTAGTTATTTTAAAATTTTTTTGTCCTATATATTTTTTATAGGTTCAAATTATTTGCTGAAAATTCTCCATCTTATTAATTTTCTCAAATGTATTAATTACAGTTATTTGAAAATCCATATCCTCTCTTATACCATTGCTGATGGTTTCTAATTGAATGCTGGAAACATTTTGTATGGATAATTTTAGAGATTTTATGAGATGTTAACTTCTTATACAGAGGGGATTTTCCTCTTTTCTATCTGGTTGTTCAATTTGAATTCCAAATAATAGCCTTCAAAGAAATATTATTTTGTATTTTATCTTGTCTTCTGGTTGACCTTGCCAAGATTCTAGTCCTTAGTCTAAGTTACAGACATTAAGTATTTATGTGATATGCAAATATCATATGCACATTAAAAGCAAGTTCATAGAATTTTTGTGATTCCAGATGTGATCAAGTTTATAATATGAGGCAGTATATATGAAAATGAATCATTTTAATCAGGTTATCATAGAATCTTCTAATGAAAATGGGAATGAGAAAATTCACAGTTCTACACACTCCAAATGCATAGCTGTCTTTAGTTTCTTATAATATCCCTTCTTTCCTTTTATGACACTTACCTGTTGAGCTAAAGAACCAACAAACAAAATGGCCCACCCGGTGCCTAACAGCATTTAATAATCATAGCTCCAGCAGTATAGGAATGGGAAGAAACCAAGACTTTTGTTTCTCAGTAAGCCACAGGCTGTCACAACAATGCAGCAACAGCACCACTGCACTCCTGTTGCTCTAGAGTGTAACACTGACCAGCATTTTTTGTTTGTTAGACTTACAATCACCCTATGAGATTCTTGGTTCTGCTAATAGTACACCTTTCTCTATGTTCCTTCAGCCCTAAGGATGATAGCTGCTTTCTATAGTTACTAATATCTGGGTTATCTCATGGTCATGGGTTGAAATATATCCTTTAAACAGGTACCACTGAAACCTGTTAATAAGGCCCTGTTTGAAAACAACTTAAGATGTAATCAAGTTAAGATGACATCATTATGGATTTGGGTGGGCCCAAACTTGAATGAACAGTAGTGTCTTTGTACAAGGAAAGAGAGGGAGGATTTAGACATGGGTACAAAAGAGAGGCAGAGAGGGAAGAAGGCCATAGGAAGACAGAGGCAGAGATTGTAGTTGTAACCATAAGCCAAGAACAGCCTGGGGCCACCAGAAGCTGGAAGAGGCAAGGAAACACTCTGTCCTAGAGCCTTGAGAGGGAGCATGGCCCTCCTGACACCCTGATTTCTCACTCTAGTGCCCAGAACCATGAGAGAAGAAGTTCTGTTATTTTAGACCACTCAGTTTCTGACTTCGTTATGACAAATGCCCTAGGGAAATGAATACACTCATTATTCTCATTTTGTGCTTTCAGTCTTCTAATTATGGGTAATGACCAATCCCTCAACCACGGGCTATACATTCCCTTTGTTTGAAATACCTAGTGAGGTTTCTGTTTTTCACTGGAGTGCAAACTGATACACTACACTTCCCACCAAACTCTCAGTACCTTGTATTTTGATCCAAAGGGTAACCAGTAAATGGTTGATGGATGTACTAAATAGAGAATTGCAACAACAGATTAGTATCAATGCATATTTTTTCACCTGTCATATTTAACACTTGTTAATTGCTAAATATTTTGCTCAATTCATCTTCATCATTTCACTTAATAATATATCTTGGAAATCTTCCTGTATTAGATCAGCCATGTGATTTTATAGCTGCATAGTTATATTAATTGGATATACTGTAATTTAATAAAATGGTCCTTGAAGGATCTTGGCTGCCCTGGTGGCTCAGAAGGTAAAGAATCCTCCTTCAATGTGGGGACCTAGGTTTGATCTCTGGATCAGGAAGATTTCCTGGAGAAGGAAATGGCTCTCTGCTCCAGTATTCTTGCCTTGAGAATCCTCATGGACAGAGGAGCCTGGCAGGTTATAGTCCATGGGGTTGCAAAGAGTCAGACATGACTGAGTGACTAAGCACACAGAACACACAAAAATTACACCACTGTATATAAATCTTGGAGAGCTTTTTGGTGAGATATTAGTAGGGAAAGTACCTAGCTATAGGATTCCCAGATCTAAGGGACTATACAACTGAAATTCTAATAAGTTATATCAACTTCTTTTATAAATGAACTACATCCATATTAAAGGACTATTTCTAGATAATGCTTCATGATATACTACATGAATGAATGGATAAAGAAGCTGTGGTACATGTATGTTATAGAATATTACTCAGCCATAAAAAGGAACACATTTGAGTCAGTCCTAATGAGGTGGATGAACCTAGAGCCTATTATACAGAGTGAAGTAAGTCAGAGAGAGAAAAACAAATATCATATACTGATGCATAGATATGGAATTTAGAAAGATGGTACTGGTAAACCTATTTGCAGAGCAGCAGTGGAGACACAGATACTGAGAACAGACATATGGACACAGCTGGGGTGGGGGAGGAAGGGAGAGTGGGATGTATGGAGAGAGTAACATGGAAACATAAAAACAGCTATTTTACCATGTGTAAAATAGATAGCCAATAGGAATTTGCTGTATGACTCAGGGAACCAAACCAGGGCCCAGTAACAACCTAGAGAGGCTGGGATGGGGAGGGATGTGGGAGGGATGTTCAAGTGGGAGGGGACATGGGTAAACTTATGGCTGGTTCATATTGATGTTTGGTAGAAACCAACACAATATTGAAAAGCAATTAACCTTCAATTAAAAATAAATAAATAAACTCTTTAATTAAAAAAAAACAAACCTGGGAATTATGCCTTTTATGATCTAACTGACCTTAAAAAATAGCCATTAATGCAAACTTCACTCTTAATTTTTCATCACTGGTAAGCCATTTACATTTCTCGGAGCAATGAGGTGAAATCCAATGAACAGACCATTGGAGCTAAGTCACAGCATCAACAAGAGCTCTGGGAATGGGAGGTCTCTTAAGGAACAAAATAACCAGACTCACCTGGAGGAAAATCAGATGACAAATCAGAGGAAGCTCTGCCCAACCACTCAACAAAATTCTCCCATCTATGCAAGAAAAGGAAACATAGTATCTGTGATCAAAGTAGGAAGCTCTGAAAGAATGTACAGAAAACCTTAAAAGTTATATAGACTGTGTTATCATAGGAATTTTTAGATGCCTCTATCATTAGGGGTGCAGTGAAGGAAATGGAAGCTACTTTATGTGTCTCAGGGATTCCCTGGTGGCTCAGACGGTAAAGAGTCTGCCTGCAATGCAGGAGACCCGAGTTTGATCCCTGGGTCGGGAAGATCCCCTGGAGAAAGAAATGGCAACCCACTCCAGTATTCTTGCCTGGAAAATTCTATGGACAGAGGAGCCTGGCGGGCTACAATCCATGGGGTGAAAAAGAGCTGGACAACTGAGAGACTTCATTTTCTTTCTTTCTTTTCTTCTTAGATGTTTCTTCTAGAAATGGAAATTAAATGCCCATAAAATGATTTCAGGGGCTAGTAGAATGGAGGTTGGTTTCTGCCCATGGGCTAAAGGTTAGGTCTCAGTAGATGTAGTCCAGAGTCCAGGGAACTGCAGGAAATTCTAGCTGATGTCTCAGTTGCCCTTGACCATGAGTTTGGTGACTAGACAGTATAGATGGCATTCTGGCCACTGCAAAAACTGAGGGTCTGGAGTTGCTACTGCTGCAGGAAAGTAATATATACTAAAACGTCCCTGCCCCTCTCACCACTCTTTCTGCCTTTCAAATCTCATGCAGTGGCATCCCAGTGATGGAACTTAAATCAATTCCAGAACCTCAATGTCAAGGGAGCTTTGGAAATGTTCTTTATAGGCTTCTCAAGTATGGGAAGTATTACAACATGGGAAAGAACATAGAAGGGGATAGAAATGGGTGCTAAGTGCAAATAGACAATATTTAGTGAAATCCCCAAGCAGAAATTGCATTGAGCAATGTGTGGGCATGTGATAATCAGGGAGTCATTTAAAACTTACAAGTAATTTAGGAACACTTTGGTAGGAAAAATAACTTACATTTGCTTGCCCAGCATCCATTCTCAATTTATATAAAAATATGCTTCTCTAGGATATTGGGCTACAATCAATGTCCTATACCCTTCTCTAGCCAATGTTGTGATCCAAACTGTCTAATTAATCTCTATCTATCACTTTTCCCATCCTTCTCTCCCTTCTTTCCTCTCTCCCACTCTCTGTCTCTGTGTTTCTCCTTATTTTTTGGTTTCAACGCTTCCCAAAGTTTCATTATTCCCTAATTTTGTGTGTGACTTTGTATCTTTTTGAAGTATTTTTTTGTTTGTTTGTTTATGCTAGCAAGACAGTTCTGTTGGTAGCAACTGAACTTTAAGTGAAAAGAATTTTTAGCACCTCTTTGCCCATCAGAAGCCAAGCAAATATAAACAGCCAGTTGTGAGAATATGTCCTACGTTGTCTAGAAGAGTTTTAATGTCATGTGATTTTATTCTCTTTATTTTTAATTGAAGTATAGTTGATTTATAAATACACACACACACACATACACACATATATGTATATATATTTAGGCTTCCCAGGTGGTGGTATGGTAAGGAACTTATATACCAGTGCAGGAGACAGAAGAGACGTGGGTTTGATCCCTCAGTCGAGGAGATCCCCTGGAGGAGGACATGGCAACCCGCTCTAGTATTCTTGTTTGGGGAATCCTGATGGGCAGAGGAGCCTGGTGGGCTATGGTCCACAGCGTCACATAGAGCTGGACACAACTGAAGCAACTTAGCATGCATGCATGGATGTACATGTACAAACACTTTTTCTGATTTTTTTCCCTTACAGGTTATTACTATATAATTCCTGTCTAGTATAGTATAGTTCCCTGTGCTATATAGTAGTCCTTGTTGGTTATCTATGTCATATACTGTTGTTGTTCAGTTGCTCAGTCATGTCTGACTCTTTGCCACCCCGTGGACGTCAGCACTTCCGGTTTCCCTGTCCTTCACCATCTCCCAGAACTTGCTCAAGCTCATGTTCATCTAGTCAGTGATACCATTCAACCATCTCATCCTCTGTTGTCCCCTTCTCCTCCTGCTTTCAATCTTTCCCAGCATCAGGGTCTCTTCTAATGAGTCAGCTCTTCACATCAAGTGGCCAAAGAATTGGTGCTTCAGCATCAATCCTTCCAATGAATATTCAGGACTGATTTCCTTTAGGAATGACTGGTTTGATCTCCTTGCAGTCCAAGGGAATCTCAAGGGTCTTCTCCAACATCACGTTCAAAAGCATCCATTATTCAGTGCTCAGCTTTCATTATGGTCCAACTCTCACATCCACACATGACTATTGGAAAAACCATAGCTTTGACTATATGGACCTTGGTTGGCAAAGTAATGTCTCTGCTTTTCAACATGCTGTCTAGGTTGGTCATAGCTTTTCTCCCAAGGAGCAAGTGACTTTTAATTTCATGGCTGCAGTCACCATCGCAGTGATTTTGGAGCCCAAGAATTTAGTCTGTTACTGTTTTCATTGTTTCCCCATCTATTTGCCATGAAGTGATGGGACCAGATGCCATAATCTTAGTTTTTTGAATGTTGAGAGTTGTAAGCCAGCTTTTTCACTCTTCTTTTTCACCTTCATCAAGAGGCTCTTTAGTTCTTCTTTGCTTTATATATAGCAGTGTGCATATATTAATCCCAAATTCCTGATTTATTCCTCCATTCCTTTCCCCTTTGGTAATCATAAATTTGTTTTCTGTGTCTATGGATCTACTTCTGTTTTGTATAAGTTCACTTGTATCTCCCCCCCCCCCTCAGATTCCACACATAAGCAATATCATATTCTGTTTCTTTTTCTCTTTTTGGCATGGTTCACTTAGTATGATGATCTCTGGGTTCATCCGTGTTGTTGCAAATGGCATTATTTCATTCTTTTTATAGCTGAGTAATATTACTTTGTAACATCTTCTTTATCCATTCATCTACTGATGGACATTTAGGTTGCTTCTGTTTCGTGGCTACTGTAAATAGTGCTGCAATGAACAATGGGGTGCATGGATCTTTTCAAACTCTGACTTTCTCTAGATACATGCCCAGGAGTAGGATTGCTGGGTTTATGCTAGCTTTTTAATATTTATGCTTTATGGTAGCTTTTTAATACTTAAGCTTTATGGTAGCTTTTTAATATTTTTAAGGAACCTCCATGAATTCATTAGATATGTAACTAGTTCATTTTGCTTATACTTAATAAAACTTTTCTATACCTGGCATCACAAGTCAGAAAAGTTCTTTGTCAGTGTAGAAAATATAACCTCCAGAGCTTCATGTCACTTTGGGTACAAGAACAGACAAGGCATAGGTAAGCAGAACCACCAGCCAGATAAGCTGATGATTACATCAGCGGCTACAAGGGCTAGGCATGGAAAAGAAGGTTGGAAAAGTAGCACTCTCTAGGAATTTTAATTAACATACAAAGATCTGATATTAGCACAGATCTGGAAATAAACTTAAAGAGAAGCATCTCCTGTCTGCTACACTTCTTGAAATTCCTTCCTCTTAGGAGGGCCAGGCTTAAGGCTACATCTTCTGACCTGCTGAACAACAACACAACAACAAAAACCCAGATCTATTGATATTTCCACATTGTATAACATTTATTTTTTAGAGCTGTTAGAAGTTAGCAAATATTTGGCAAGGTTTCTGGACAAAATGGCACCAGACACTCTCATGCCCCTTCTTGAATATTTGCTGATAGAAGGGGAAGGAAATTACAGGACATATTTTCTAAGTACTGAACTTGGACACTGCCTGATTTAAGTGATATATGACCAATGAAATCCTTAAGGTCCTCTAATAAAATATCTTCTTTATCCCATATTCTTTACATTACTCTAGGACCTCCAAAGAGCCCTTGACATCTTAAACATAGCAATGGGTTTTTGCTGCCACAAAAGGCAATATAATTCTAAGCACAGTAGCAGGTGCCAGATGCCCCACGTTGAGTCAGAGAGGTCAGGATTGAAGGACAAGGTCTGTGAACCTGATTCTAGATTCAGGCAGATCCGAGTTCAAATTCTAATGTCATTCAAACTTTAAAAATGGCCTTTCATGAGCATTCTGAGTCTCTTGTGTGCATTCTCTCATTTAATTGAGACAACCATCTCATGAGACATGTAAATGACTTGGCTGTGGACATGCTGATTAATGGGGCAGCCAGGATTTAAACTCTGACTCCAAATCCTGCACCCTTAACTCTATGGCCTTACACATGAAATGTAATATAACTTGGTTTCAGTTATATTTCCCCCCTTTAGAATTCCATGAACATGGTTCCAGGGTCTTCTGATGTTTATTATTGTAGCTTTTATTTTTTAACTTTAAACTTTATTATGGTGTTTAAATGCCAGATTGAAAGAAGCAAACTACAGTTGACTCTTGAACAGTGTGATGAGGGGTGGGGTGTGTTAGGGGTGCTAACTCTCTGCCCAGTCAAAAATTCATGTATAATTTATAGTTGGTCCTCCATATTAGAGGTTCCTCCTTTCCACTGGTCCACTTTGCAGAAGTATGAGGTCAGTCTTATTTGGATATATTTATAATTATTTTTAAATTCATTTGCTTTGATTTAGTTTAATTTTGTTTTGGCTACATGCTTAAATAATTCACGTTGTCTCAGTAGCACAAAAGTTTTGTCAGCAGAAACATGGATGCTTTTTTTTTTTTCTTAATTTAGTTTATATCTTAATGAATTCATTGTCTGTACACAGGGTTTTTCTTTTTTCTTACTTCTGCAAAGTTTTTTTAGCTGTGACCTTTTGTTTAATGTCTTGTCTTTAATGTCTTGTCAGTTCTTCTAGTTTCTCATTCCACAATATCAAGCATCTTAGTTCAGTCTCTATTCTTATTCTTTTATCTCTACTATCCTTTTTCATTTTTTCCTCTAGATATTGTGTAAACTTCTCAATTCTGATGTTCTGAATTAGATTTATTTTAGTGTTAATTTTGCTAATCATTAATTTCTGGTTATCACATTTTCTTTTGTAAGTAATATTTGATTAAAATACAGTCCTGGCTATTTGTTATGTATTGTTTTTGGCTGCTTTCAGGCTACAACGACATAGTTGAATAGTTGCAACAGACTATACACCCACAAAGCCTATAAATTTTACTGTGTGACCCTTTATAAAAAAGGTTTGTTGACCTAAACATTTAAATAAGTGTCTTAATATCATAGAATATCTAGCGATATTCAGCTTTCCTTGATTGTATTATACTTTTTAAATTGAGATATAATTGACATATAAAATATTAGCTTCGAGTATACAACATAATGATTCAATATGTGTGGATTGCAAAATGGTCACAATAAGTCTAGGTAACATCCATCACCAAACATAGTTATAATCCCAGCTACCTCTTCATTATGCTGTAGAAGTTTCAGTTTCCTTGAACCTAGCCACATTTCACCAAGTTCAGTTTAATTTCTTCTTTTCACTTTAGTGCTTTTTGCATTTCATTTTAATAGTCTTTTAATCTCATTATGCTTATTACTTTCCAATTCATTTCAACAGAGACATGGCTCTTTATATCCTATAGAGAATACCAATGTCTTTCTAAATGTTTTCTAGTTTCTAGAGTAAATCATTTTCAGAAGTTTGCTGTTATTTGGAGTCTGCAGGATCATGGTTACTTTCCTTGTTCTACAGTATTTTTAAAAATTAGGCCTCATATGTTGGGGTTTTCTCTTTATTTGGTGTCAAATGAGAAACTGTTCACATTCAGTACAGCACAGTAGGAGAATTTAATAGGTTTCCTTTGGCCCTACTCACTGCTCATCCAGCCCCTCAGTCAAGGGGCGGTGACAACTCCTACCATTTGGTGCTCCTTAGACATTTTCCTGGTGCCTCTCAGTTGGGACCACTTCAGAGGTGGGATCTTCCCATCACAACTGTTGGATATGAGACACTGTGTTGGTATAGAGTGTCATAATGGGTACACTTGTTAACCTGAAACAGACTGCCAGATATTTCTCCAGCAAAGGCAGGTTTATTCAGGATCAGTAAAGTACTCTTGCCTGGAAAATCCCATGGACGGAGGAGCCTGGAAAGCTGCGGTCTATGGGGTTGCTGAAGATCAGACACAACTGAGCAATTTCACTTTCACTTTTCACTTTCATGCACTGGAGAAGGAAATGGCAACCCACTCCAGTGTTCTTGCCTGGAGAATCCCAGGGACGGGGGAGCCTGGAGGGCTGGTGTCTATGGGGTCACACGGAGTCAAACACGACTGGAGTGACGCAGCAGCAGCAGCAGAAATTTGTAATTTGTGGTCTCCAATCATGGTGAGCCCTGCTCAAGTGCCCAGACAGCAAGGGAAAGAGAACACACTTTTTAGAGAAAGGAAAGAGGGGTTGGGAGGGCTTCTTACCAAGAAAGAGGAATCTTCCTTACTGTT
This sequence comes from Bos mutus, assembly GCF_027580195.1. Taxonomy (NCBI): domain Eukaryota; kingdom Metazoa; phylum Chordata; class Mammalia; order Artiodactyla; family Bovidae; genus Bos; species Bos mutus. The sequence goes on along the minus strand of NC_091619.1, from coordinate 83,624,434 downwards.
GAGTTCTAGTATCGTGGGGCATGAGAGCGCCCCTCTTCTGGACTCTCAACTCTGACATTTCTGTATATTCATTTTTCACACACTTCCCAACATACACAACTACCAGGGAGCACCTCTTTCTGCTCCCACCTACATGATGTTACATTTCTAGGATGACATTTCACCAGATACAAATACCACAGCCGAGCTTAGCCATTTCTGCCTTCCTCACACCAACTTTATGCTCTGTTATTCCTAGGAGTTGTGATCTCTGCACAGATACAGAGAAGTAGTATGAGGGTAAGTGTTCAGTTCAGTTCAGTTCAGTTCAGTCGCTCAGTCGTGTCCAACTCTTTGCAACCCCATGAATCGCAGCATGCCAGGCCTCCCTGTCCATCACCAACTTCCGGAGTTCACTCAGACTCACGTCCATTGAGTCAGTGATGCCATCCAGCCATCTCATCCTCTGTCGTCCCCTTCTCCTCCTGCCCCCAATCCTTCCCAGCATCAGATTCTTTTCCAATGATTCAACTCTTTGCATGAGGTGACCAAAGTACTGGAGTTTCAGCTTCAGCATCATTCCTTCCAAAGTGTACTGGTATGTAAACTTGGATGAGAGAAGGAGAGGAAGGAACTGTACTCAAACAGATACAGAAAGTAGTACCTATGTACTTTTCTGGTTGCTTAAGACTTGGGGCCTCCAAATCAAGGAGAAGACTGTGGTGAAGGGACAAAAATATCTTCTGTTCTTGGCACTTTCCATAAGTAGGCAGGACAAAGCTTGGGGCACCAAGATTTTCCCAGATTCCATTGTTCTTAGCCAGTGGAGATTCTTTCTAGCTTCTGACATTAGAGTGGCTATTAGTTTTTGCTTCTGGTATTTTTTTTTCTTGCCACTTCATTTGTTCATTGGAATTTTAATAAAATTAAAATGTCATCTCTGAAGGAGATGACATTTTACACAAAACTCCTATATATTAACACAAAACCCAAAAGTCTAACCATAGTAACAACTCAAAATGGGGGCTATTTTATAGAAACACCCTTATAATCTTGATGATGTTTCATACAGGATTCACTCAAGCATGTGTGGTACTTCCTTCTGAAACTCATCACCTTTCTTTACCTTGTGAAATGTATACTCTGGACAAAATGGACAGTCTGTGGTTCTCCAAACTTGTTATGTTCTTGCTTGCTTTTTTATCTTGGCACATACTGCTCCTTCTGTCTCTGAGATACTCCTTTCCATCTCTCATCTGATTGGCTCCTACAAGTCCCACCAAGTTCCGCTGAGTGTTTAGTAGTACCGAAGAGCCACCTCTGTTCAGACTGGTAGAATTATAGGTTAAGTCCCATGATTTGAAAAGTTAAATCACTGAAGCCATTCCCTTGAGAATCCTGCAATCTACTATTCCAACTGAGGGGCACAACATATTCTAGGAAAAGGAGGTGGGTAGAAAGAAGACCGTGGAAGAGACTGTTAGCCTGCAGGGGGCTGTATAGTCTGCTAGGGTTGCTATTTAAAAAAGAAAAAAAAAGGTGGGAGGGGGGGCTTCCCTGGTGGCTCATTTGGTAAAGAATCCGCCTGCAATGTGGGAGACCTAGGTTTGATCCCTGGGTTGGGAAGATCCCCTGGAGGAGGGTATGGCAACCCACTCCAGTATTCTTGCCTAGAGAATCCCCATGGACAGAGGAGCTTGGTGGGTTGCAGTCCATGGAGTCACAGAGTCAGACACGACTGAGCAGCTGAACTGAACTGAACACAGGGTCTTTTCTCTGTAAGAGCCCATCCTTGGAGTCTGTCTATGTGTCTACATTTCCTCCTTATAAAGACACCAGTCAGATTGGATGGAGGCTTACTCTAATGACCTTATCTTAGTCATCTCTTTGAAGATCTTATCTTCAAATACATGGTCTACAGGCTGGGAGTTAGGGATTCAACATATGAATTTAGGGGGATACAATTCAACCCACAATAGGAAGAAAGGTTTAAAGAGTCCCAACTTTGGGGACAATTTACTTAAGGACTCCAAAAGTGAAAGTTGCTCAATCATGTCTGACTCTTTGCGACCCCATGCACTATACAGTCCATGGAATTCTCCAGGCCAGAATACTGGAGTGGGTAGCCTTTCCCTAGACTCTGAACCTCATTTTATTCATCTGTGAGGTGGGTATAAAAACATTAATTTGTAGGACTGTTGGAAATATAAAATGAGATAAGCCATGTAGAGCATGTAGCCCTATTTGTGAACATAGTAGGTGGAGATACATCAATCCTTGTGAGTCAGGGGGTTATCTTGGTTCTTATTTAACTCAGCTGCTGGAAAATCTCATCCAACTGCAGCATCTTTCTCTGCTTTCATCTTCCTAATCATGTAGCCTAAATTGTATTCTTCTCACCTTCCATTTACCCGTGAGAAGCTCAGTCTTTACTTGGTAGACAGGCAATAAACTCTCAAATCTAGACAAAACGATTTGTCTTTTTTCATTTAACAGGTGAAAATGTAATGTTCAGAGAAATCAGTGACTTGTCCATGTTCTCAAAGCCAGTGCATATGACTGTTGGGATTTCCATCTAGGCCTGTGTGATTACAGAGCTCATGTTGCCTTTCTGCATAGATGGGGGCTGAAGGGGCAGTGGAGGTGCTCTACCAGTGAGGAGATGCTACGTGCAAGCCCTGGGGTTCCTTGGATCATACCTGATCCCGGAACTAAAGCCTCTTCACTTTTGTATTCATAACCTACACCTCCTACACGTCCTAGGGCAGAAAGATACTGAGTTCCTCAAAATCCAAACCCGTGTTCAGCACCAAGCCCAAGGTTAGAGCTGACCGTGAAATGCAGGCAGATTGCCTAAAGCCCCTGTGCCTGGGCACCATCGTATAGGCCTTTAAATTTCATAGGAGTTGTAGGAGAGTTGTTATGGTGTATTAAAAGCCAAGAACCTGAAGCTAGAGAGCCTGTATTGACTTAGTCTTACTGATGAATTCATTTATCAGTTACATACTAGTTTTAGCTTCTCAGTGCTCCAGCTTCCTCATTTGAAAAGTAATAGTACCTATTTCATGAAGTATGTGCAAGGATTAAAAGAGTTAATATTTATAAAGCACTTAGAACATTGCCTGAGAATATAGTAAGCACTATATAAATGTTGGCTACTACTACTACTAACTTTATTAGCAATATTACTATTAGAATTCTTACCCCATAGGAATTACAGGCTCTGGAAGAGAAGATTGTAATTAATGAACTCTTAAAAGCCAGATCTGGTTTCCAAGACCCAACCAATGGGCGGTTTCATACCATACCTCTAATAGCTCACAATTTTCCTATTCCCTTACAATCTTCCTATTCCCATTAAAAAGTAATTGCTGAATTGGACACCTCATGTTTCCTTTATCTCTTAAAATCCTCTGGTTGTTCCTGGGATTATCAGACCAGTCCTTCTCAACCTAATTGCACTCCCAATAATGGGCCAGATGTGTACGATAAGGTCTACTTGGGGCTGTGTCAATTGTGCCGCTCTATTTATGAAGCCACCCATAGCAGCTTCATTATTTATCCCCTCCCCCGACACAATTTGGCTTGAGTGCCTATGTTTTAAACTGGGTTTGAAGCATTTAATTTTGCCAATACAATTTTAGAGTATTAGTTTGCCTCCTGTTCTGTCTCTGCTCTCCTTAATTACCATTTATTGCAAAGTCACACAGAAACATTAAATGCTAATTCTGATTTACACGTTCCTGGCCAAGAACTGGGATAATAATTTTCATCCAACACAACCTGAATTCATTTTACATAAGGGTGATTCAGAGTAGAGATTTGAAATCGTAATCAAGTCTTTCTCAAAATCGCCTTACTCTGGCAGTCATTCACTAATGTCTTTGCTAATTGGTGGGCAAATGGAAAAAAACAAAATCTCAATGTTAAAACACACACACACACACACATACACACTCAGACATACAAAACAACAACTTTGCTGCAGCATGCTCGAAATTGTTCCTCTCATCAGCTCTTGCAATGTGACAGTTTAAGAAAAGAACACAACTCATTTTATTTGGTTAGATGGGGCTAATCCCACATCACCATAATCCCTCCTGATGTTTTATTGATTTTAAAGGACATTTAATCAGGAAGCAGCTCAGCACTAGAATCCTGCTAATTAGTAAGCAGCCACATTCCAAATGGGTTCCCAATAGAACAGCAGATTAATGGACAATATGTACTAAAATAATGATTCATGCATTCAGCTTCTAAAATGTATGTCTAAATTGCATCTTTAATCTCTTAAGGATATAGGTTTGCATACAAAGCCCTTAACGGAATGGATTTAATTCAACAGAAGAGCTTTAGCCAATGACTGTTTAATGAAACAGGTTTATCACTTATAAACGCAATTCTTCATTGGCCTCATGGTTTTGATGTCCTTGAACATTCAAAGGTCAAAGATAGGTGAATAAAAAATCAATGTGCTTCTCTGATAATACACATAAAATTGTAGGAAGCTGAGAATTTTCATATAATTATAAGTAGCCTAACCTCATTTGTTCTCTTTCACTCTTATCCTCATATTTCTATTTCCTGGAATCTTGGTTCTGGACCCGAACTTCTATCAAGCGTACCAAGTATAACATGAACTTTGACACTTGCACTTTTGCCTTTTATACCAGTGCCTGTGGGAGTCTCAGTTTTAGCTTATTGATTTTCTACTCAGCTCTTAGTCCACTTGTTTGCTTTTCCTGCTTAACTGCCTCCCTCACCTTCACCCAACTACCTCCAACATTTTACAGAAGGAAAACTCCCATGTCCAAAACTGGTCTAGTGGAAATTCACTGGCTAGGCTCAACGTGCCATTTACCACTTGGTGTTCTCATAACCTTTATCACCATGTGGTATGTCACATAGCTATTTATAGTTTCTCTTTCCCTTTAGAATAGAAGCTTCATAAGGGAAGGGACTTTGTTTTATTCATATCTATATTCCCAATGATTAGAATAGTAATTGGTACACAGTAGGCACTCCATAATATTTGTTAGATGAATGAATAAATGGATTAATCAAATATTTACCCTGTGTCTATCATGTACCAAATACTGGCCTACAAGAAGATGGAATATAATGTGTCATGATCCTTGCCAGCAAGGAGATCACTATCGAGTCATTAAATTAACAAGTCATACAAATAAATACATAATTACAAATAGTAATAAGTGATAGGAAAGAATATTACTGAATGCTAAGAGAGAGTATAGCACAAAGAACATTATTTTGATGAGATGGTTAGGGAAAGCCTGCTTTTCAATTTGACCATGAGCTAAGGACTAGGGAAAATTTATGTATCTGCATTCCTCAGCATTTTGAAACTTTATTCTTCCCCTAGTTGAGTTCAATTCCATACATATTTGTCAAATACTTACTAGGTGCCAGGCACTGCTCTATATACTTGGGATATATCAATAAATAAAGTTTCTGCCTGCCCTATGGCACTACAGTCTATAGTCTATCAGAGATTAATTTATAACAACAATAAACATCATACATCAATAAGTTACCTAATACATTAATTGTTTGTAAGTGTATAGAAGGAAGCAAAAGGAATACAGGTTAAGGGGAAGAAAGGATGGGGGGACTACAACTTTAAATAATGTTTAGTATAAGCCTATAAACAAGGTAACACTGGGCAAAAACTTATAGGAGGTGAAGGAGTTAGCATGAAGATATTTGGGGAAAGAATATTCTAGGTTGAGGAATCATTCAGAAGATAGGTACTAAGGTGGATGTGTGCCTGGTGTGTTTGAGGAAGAAGAGGAGAACAGTGTGACTGGAACAGAATGAGCAAATGAAATTATAGGTGGAGCCAGAGAAATTGGAGAGGGAGATTATGTAGAGCCCTTTATGAGGACTTCATTTTTCTTTTTCCTTTGAGTGAAATAACATCGTCTTGCAGTGTAATAAGCAGAGCAGTGACATTAACTGTTTTAGGTTTCAATAGACCACTGTAGCTTCTGTATTGAGGATAAACTAGGAACAAGGGAAAAGCAGAATTCAGTTACGAGGCCATTATAGTAATCCAAGAGAAACATAATGGTAGCTTGGATGGGGTGTAGTTAAGTAATAATAGAGGTGGTGAGAAAGGAGCAGGATCTTGACATACTCTCAAGATAGGGTTGATTTATTCATGAATTACTGATGGATTGGATATAAAATGCAAGGAAAAGAAAAAAAAGACACGTTACTGGCATGTTGTGTTTTCATTTGAATTCAGTTTAAAATATTGTTAATTTCCCTTGTGATTTCTTCTTTGACCTTTGGTTATTTATAAAGTATATTGTTTAGTTTTATAATGTTGGGAGAATTATGGGATTTTATTTTGCTTTATTTTTGGTTTTGTTTTATTTTTGCTTTTTGATTTCTAATTTATTTCTTTTGTCGTCAGGAAACATATTTTATATGATTTATTCCTTTTAAATTTACTAAGAGTTGTTTTGTGGCTCAGGATAGGGTTTATCTTTTAAATATTTCATGAACACTTAAAAAGAATCTGTATTCTGCTGTTGTGTGGGGTATAATTGCCACTTACATCAAGTTAGTTGATAATATAGTCCAAGTTTTCTATCAGTTCAGTTCAGTCACTCAGTTGTGTCTGATTCTTTGTGACCCCATGAACTGTAGCATGCCAGGCCTCTCTGTCCATCACCAACTCCCAGAGTTTACCCAAACTCATGTCCATTGAGTTGGTGATGCCATCTAACCATCTCATCCCCTGTCATCCCCTTCTCCTCCTGCCCTCAATCTTTCCCAGCATCAGGGTCTTTTCAAATGAGTCTGCTCTTCACATCAGCTGGCCAAAATACTGGAGTTTCAGTTTTAACATCAGTCCTTCCAATGAACACCCAGGACCAATTTCCCTTAGGATGGACTGGTTGGATCTCCCTGCAGTCCAAGGGACTCTCAAGAGTCTTCTCCAACACCACACTTCAAAAGCATCAATTCTTCTGCGCTCAGCCCTCTTTATAGTCCAACTCTCACATCCATACATGAGCACTGGAAAAACCAAATTTTCTATAGTCTTACTGATTTTCTGTCTACTTGTTTTTGTCAGTTACTGACAGAAATATGTTCAATTCTCTAAATAAAATTGTGAATTTGTCTATTCCACCTTCCAGATTTATGTTTTTAATTTATTAACTTGAAACTATGTTATTGAGGGCATGAACATTTAGGTCTGTATATCCTTTTGATGAACTGAATTTCTGGCAATACCCCTTGATGTAGAATCTACTTTGTCTGACTTTAGTGTAACCATCCCAGCTTATTTTTCATTCATACCAATTAGTATGGTATATCACTTTCCATCCTTTTACTTTTACTGGGTCTGCCTTTATATTATAAAAGGGTTCATTTCAGACAGCATTTAGTTGGGTTTTGCTTTTTAAATGAAATCTGAAAATTGCTGCCTGTTAATTGGTGCATTTGAACCATTAATACTTACTGTAATTATTGATATGATTGGATTTAAATCTAGCATCATTGTTTGCATTTATTTTCTACTTGTCCTATTTGTTTCTTGTTTGCCTGTCCTCCTTTTTTTGGTTTACTCTTAGTATTTATATGTGATTATTCAATTTAAACTTCTCTGTTAGTATTTCTGGGCCTGCCAGGTGGCTAAGGGGGTAAAGAACCCACTTCCCAATGCAGGAGACTGCCTGCGATGCAGGAGACCTGGGTTTAATCCCTGGGTCAGGAAGAGCCCCTGCAGAAGGAAATGGCAACCCCCTTCAGTATTCTTGCCTGGAAAATCCCTTGGACAGAGGAGCCTGGTGGGCTATAATCCACAGGGTCACAAAGGAGTTGAACATGACTTAGTGACTAAACAACAATTCATATTTTTAACCGAATACTCTTCCTTCAACCAAAATTATACTACTTAGCTGAGAGTATACAGGTGTATACTTTTTTTTTATTTATTTCCCCTCGCAGTATTTTATGCTGTTGTCAAATGCTGCCCTCTATTATGTTACAAACTCCACAGTACATTGTTATTATTGTTATCTTAAACAATTGATTATTATTTAGAGAGATTTTTTTAAAATAAGGAAATTGTATTTTTATTCATTGACATATTATGTCCAATACTTTTCATTTCTTTGTGCAGATTAAAAATGATTATTTTCCTTCTGCCCAAGGCCTTCTTTTACTATTTCTTGCAGTACTGCTCTGATGGTTATGAATTCTCTCATCTTTTGTGCGTAGTCTCCTGCACTGGAGGCAGACTCTTTACCATTAGCACAACCTAGGAAGTCCTTGTATGTGTAAAAAACATCTTAATTTCTATCAGTTTTTGAAACAGTTTTGCTGGATGTAGGATTTCAGGATGATCATTTTTCCTTCAATACTTTAAGGATGTTATTCTACAGTCTTATTGTTTATGTGTCTAATGATAAATCTGTCATAATTCTTATCTTTGTTGCTCTTTATGTAATTTGTCATTTTCTCTTGTGCATTTAAGATTTTTAATTTACTACTAGTTTAAGCAATCTGATTATAAGGAGCCTTGGTATGGTTTACTTCAAATTCCTTATATTTGAAGTTCATTAAACTTCTTAGGTCCATGTCTTTATAGTTTTTTTCAATTTTGGAAAATTACAGCCATTATTTTTTTCAACATTTTTTTCTTTCCCTATATTTGTCTTATCTCCTTCTGAGACTCCAGTTTCTAATGCATTGCTGCTGCTGCTGCTAAGTCGCTTCAGTCGTGTCCAACTCTGTGCGACCCCACAGACGGCAGCCCACGAGGCTCCCCCATCCCTGGGATTCTCCAGGCAAGAACACTGGAGTGGGTTGCCATTTCCTTCTCCAATGCATGAAAGTGAAAAGAGAAAGTGAAGTTGCTGAGTCTTGTCTGACTCCTAGCGACCCCATGGACTGCAGCCCACCAGGCTCCTCCGTCCATGGGATTTTCCAGGCAAGAGTACTGGAGTGGGGTGCCATTGCCTTCTCCATCTAATGCATTAGGTTTCACTATAGCATAATACCATTTTGAGGACTCTAATCCATCCCACATGTGTTCCTCTCTGACTGGTATAAATTTGAACTATTCCCAACTCTCTGTGACCCACTCCAGTGTTCTTGCCTGGAGAATCCCAGGGGCGGGGGAGCCTGGTGGGCTGCCGTCTGTGGGGTTGCACAGAGTTGGACACGACTGAAGTGACTTAGCAGCAGCAGCAGCAGCAGCAGCAACTCTGTGTGAGATCTGAAATTTTCTCCTCTTTTTTCTCTTGATGTTTCTTTTGCTGGCCTTGGGTAGTTTCCTCAAATGCATTCATTAGCCAAGTTTGCACGTGAAGACTTCAGGGTAACTCTTTGGAAGTCTCTAGAAAGGCCTCTTAGGGTATCTCGCCTCACTGCTATGCTGTACCAAGTATTCTAGACTTCTTGGCCTTCCTGAACTTCATACTCTATTCCTTTGGCTCAAGGAGAATGCTGGGCTAAGTTTGGAGTCCTCTTTCTTGTTCAGTAAACTGAGCTTACCTCATTTCCTTCTCTCAGGAATCACTGTTCTGTGCTTCCTGATGTCCAAAGTCATCCAGAAAGTATCATTTCATATATTTTGTCCTATATTTTAGTTGTTTAGAATGACATGGTAAATCTGACTTGCCATTTACCAGCAAACTGGAAGTGGAAGTTTACGGCTTTCATTTTTCTATGGCCAAAAAGATTCTGTGATCTTAATATAAACAAACATCTATTAACTCTGTCTTTAGGTAATAAACTGATCGTTTCACATATAAAATTTTAGCCTAGAGACAAACTTATGTATTTGGTATTCTAATAAAGGACTATGTAAATAAAAAAATCAACTTACTTTATTTCATCTTGGTAACCCAAATCTTGATGGTTAAGCAATGTTTCCAAAAGACTCAAAGTCAGATATAATCCATGTTTCCCACATATAGCTCTGACCTGAAAATAAGAAAAAGATTTGAAATTTCAGTATAATTAAGTTGATTTGAATTTCCTTCCCATTATTAGAACTTACATAATTTGGACAAAAAATGAATAACCAGGAGTGGACTATACCACTAGAATAATATTTAGGACAAGAATGTTCAATGGACTGCTCATCAACAGCAAATTTTTTTATGCTTGACACAGAGGCATAGTTCATTACTCAGAAGCCACTGTACTTTGAAATGCTGATCTTACATTTTTGACAGCTATGGAATGAGTGGTCAAGGCCCAGAAATTATATACACTTATTATATAGGTGAGTTACAAAGTGTTTTTTAATATTGACTTTGATTTACAAAAGAATCTTGTTTTATTTTGTATATGAGGAAACCAAGAGGTAGATTGACTTTCTCTATGTCACGTGGTTAATAAATGATGGAACTTAGTCTAGAAACCAGATATTCAATTAATATTTGTTGGATGAATGAATGAAGAGTCACTGCAACTTCCTGAGTACTTAATATTTTCTGAGTCTAGCCAACAATCCAGTTCAGTTCTCAAGTTGGTAGGTGTGCGATACTTAGATTCAAACACACCAAACTTTTAGGTCATGATACTCTTTCTTGTGTGTTCAGCATACTGTTTAAACACAGAGTCTTAAGAATAAGGCATGATTTATTTTGAACACTGGGAATGCTGTCTGTGATTTGTGTGACCTCAGGAAGTTCCTAAATCTTTTTATGCCCAATTACTTCACCTACTAAATAAGATTAGTATTTTCTACTTCTCAGAAGACAGTAAGCAGTTAGAATAATGCCTGGATTTTAGGAGGCATTTGACTAACATGTGTTGAAGAAAGGACGGAAAGGAGGGAAGAGGAAGAAAAAGGGAGACAGAGGAGAGAGAGAAGAGGGGAGAGGGAAGAAAAGAGGAGAAGGGGGCACAAAAGTACAAGAAAGAGAGTGGAAGAGAGAGAGAAATGAGAGAAGGAAGGAAGGGGCAAAGAAAGAAAAAATAAAAGAAGTGTTTTATTTAGTGTTTAGACTAATTGTAGCTACTGTTGTTATTTTGAGAGGAAGTTCCACATAGAGACTGTATTACGCATGTCTTTTAAATCTGATGCTTGGCCATCATGGGGCCCTGCTGACCCTGGAGAAACTGCCTCTTCCAGGGCTAGCCAACTACTAGAGATAGTAAAGGACTTACCTGAAAGTATGTCTTTCATCTGCAAACCAACTACCTCTTTTATTGAGGTTTTCATACTTGGGCCACTATTTCCAGGTCCTGATTATGGCCCCTGTGCCCCAGAGCCCACTGAAATTATTCAAATTAGCCAATCCTAAATCTTCTTATCCTGCTTCATCCACCCACAATAAATGCTCTTGCCCACACTTTGCCCCCATCCCCTCTGCCTCCTGACCAACTCTGGTGTTTCATCATGTGGCCCGTGTGGTGTCTGTGCCCCTCCTCTTGGGAACTGTGAGTAAAAGACTATCTTTCCAATGGCAATCGCCTCCTGATCTGTTGGTCTGACCATACTTGAATAATATAACCTATATTTTGATACAGTGACAAAAGCCTAATCTTCATTTGTCTTTTTGGAAGGAAACAACCAATCTGGGTTAGAAACATGTTACTTACTAGCTGTAGAGGAGTATTTCAGGGAAGGGAAAAGACAGATATAAAACATGAAAAAAAGGAATAATAATGTGCCAGAAAAATAAGGAGTTGAGGATAATTCCAGGCAGAAGAAATGCATGTGTAAATAATGGGTGAGAAAGAGCATTGTGCTTTTTAGAAACTAAACGTATTTTGGCATAATTCACTCTACTATAGTTTTATACTCCTTTTCACTGGGCAGTAAATATCTGTTCATTATAGCATCTCTAAAAGACTGGTTTACTGAGGGTTGGACTGTGTTTCCTTCATTTTCCTATCACCATTGCCAAGCACAGTGTTGAAAATTACTTATTGAATAAATGAATATATAGATGAATTAGGAATGAATGAATTAGTTAAAAGTACTGAAGGTAAAGGCATAGGTTTGCAAAAACAGAGTGATAGAAATTAGTTATGTTATGCCATTTTACAAAATAAATAAAAATCAACTTATCCTCATGATTAGAGCATATTAATGTATTTTTAAACATCAGTATTAACAGGGTATTCTAAAAACAGTTTATTTACTCCTGGCAACATTGAGTTTTGCTCTAGGCTAAATGAACAGCAGATTAGAAATAGTACATCAGGGTTCCTAGAAGTAGATTGATTGATAGCTGCTATGAACTGACAGTTGTGGAAGAGCAATAGAAACATCTACCAGAAAATCCTGGCAATTTAGTGTTATCTAGGATTATTTTTAAAATCCATGAATATTCATTATGATGTCTTTATTCAATAAGAAAATGTTTGGTTGTATATGGTTTCTTCAGTTCAATAAGGGCATTTAAAAAATCAAATGTAAATAAAATACCTATGTTATTTAGAAAGTGACAAGTAAAATAAATACATTTCCTCAAAATGCTCCTGGAGAGACTGATGCACAGATGCTCTCTCTACTTCCTTCCCATTTGTGGCTTCATTTGCATTTTACCCCATCACTCTACTTAAATTGTATTTACCAAGTCACTAGTAACCTCTGAAGTTTTCCATTTAATGAATATTTTTCAATCCCGATTACAGATGATCTCTTTGCAGCCTGTGGCATGGCTGATCGTGCCATCCTTTCCTAGATCTCTTCTCTTGGCTTTCTTGATCACTTCCATGTCTCTTTTGATTATTTTTGGTCTCCTTTCTTGGCTTGTCTTCATCTACCTGCTCCTTAACAACAGGTGTCCTCCTCAACCTTCGCTTCTTACCTTCTTTTATATCCTTTAATAATTCTAATTATTCACAAAGCTTCAACTCCATATTGAAGACCCTTATGTCATTATTTAGCTTTACTCTCTCAAGCTACATCAACATGCTCAAAAGTGAACTCAGCATTCTTTCCTTTGCCTCCCCAAACTCCTTTTCTGTTTCCTGTCTTAGAGAATGGTACCACCATCTAGTCAAAGTCAGAACCTTGGGAGTCATTTTTCATTCCTCCTAATTCAGGATCTATGTCTAATTAGGTCACCAAGACCTACTTTTCTACCTCCTTGATATCTCCATCCCTCCTGCTACTTTCCTGGTTTAAATTCTCATAATTTCTTGCTTGAATTACTGGAATAGCCTTTTAAAGTTTCTCAATGTCTTTAATTCTCCATATCTATTAGAGTGCTCTTTTCAAATTTCAAATTTGATCATATCATTCACTTATTTATTATTCTTCAATGATTCCACTCGAGTTCAGGATAAAGTCACATTCCTTAGAAAGACCCTTCAAAAACTGGTTCCTCCAACCATTCTAACATCAACTTGAGCAGCATCTCCCACTGACCCCAGTCACCATGCACTCACTGTGTTCTGCCTATATGAGTAGTTTAGCATTCCCTGAACTAGCCATGCTCTCTTCCATCCAGTAACATTTCACATTGCACCTTTTACCTAGAAAACCTTTCCTGTCCTTTCTTCTGCCCTACCAAAATTCTTTGTCAAATTCACATGTCCTCTAAGATGCAGTATTTGCTTTATTTCCTCTGGAGTTTTTGGGTGAGGCTAGGTTGTTATTCCTTCTTTGTGTTCAAAGTTACTGCCACCAATGTGTTTGTCATACAAAATTGTAACATGTTTAAAATACTACCTTTTCCCTGAACTCCTGGAGAACTCTGAAACTGAAATCATAATCGTGTGTTGTCCTCAATGCCTTATCACACTGCCCAGAGCACACTGTGTGATTAGTATGTTGAATGCAAGAATAAACATGCCATATTGATCGGAAAGATGGTGACTGGTTTGGAAGTAGGGAACGATTTGAGGCTAGTATAAATCATTTATATTTTAGGGCAGAGTGTACTGATGGAGAAACAACTAAACACAAAAAAGGAGTCTGGCCAACTGCAGAAGAATGTATTACAGTTTTGGTCACTTGGTAAACTAGTGTCATAGCTGTAGTCTTGCCAAGGGAACAAATTTCACATTCGTAAGCCCCTGTTCACTCAGTAATGGGATTCCCTCCTGATGATACTGAGGAGGTTGCATGAACATCAGGCAAAGAGTAATTAGAGGTAGAGTAACCTGTGTTCTAGCAGTTCCTCCTGGCAGGAAGGTCTGGGAGTAGTTTGGAAGGGCTGTGCATTATAGAGCAGAAAGGAGTTCAGAAGGTAAAGAATATGGATTATGTATAAAAGTGTTAAACTGAACCTCTATGCTTGGAAACTTCTTAGGTTCCACAGCCTATTCAATCCATGGACGAGAAAGTGCAAGTGTTGATCATCCAACTCTTTTGTGACCCCGTGGACTGTATGCGCCAGGCTCCTCTGTCCATGGAATTCTCCAGGTAAGAATACTGGAGAGGGTAGCCATTCCCTGCTCCAGGGAATCTTCCTGACCCAAGGATCAAACCCAGGTCTCCTGCATTGCAGGCAGATTCTTTACCATCATACCTGATATGAATAATGGTCAGGGAAGTTAACAAATAAATGTATGTGGGTCCACATTGCCCTCAGGAGTCCTTCCTGAGCCATCATTGAATGAAGGATGTGACAGGGACAGAATGAGCGAGTCCACAGAATGAGGATGACAGATATCAGATATGTTTTTATACTGTTCTTTGAGGTTGGTGACAGTGCCATTGATTGGAGTGATAGGACCCATAGATCATCCTTCAGAACAACTTTAAGTTATCTGAGGAGGTACAGGTGATCCGTGAACCCTCTGAAATACTGGCTGTGGGGATATGCTCCTCTCCCCCTCTGAATACAGCGTGCATAGGTTTCATGAGAAACTCAAGGAGGTCTGAGATCCTCTCCCTTGTGCCCTTTACAACTATTGATCAAAAAGAGAAACAATTCATATGGCCTTTCCCAGTTGCCTCTGAAGTCCTGTGTCCAGCAACAAGGATGTTGGGGTGCAGCTGCTGCTGCATGTCATATCCAGTGTCCATTGGGCCTCAATTTATCTCACATTCTGGGGAATCACAGTTCTATTTGCCATGCCTCCCGGAACTGTAATATACTTTGAGTGAGTTCCAGATGTCTTAAGAGATGCCAGATGGCTCATGAGAGGCAGACCAGCTTCAAGGAAAATGTGCCCCATTTTCTTCAATATGAACCACAAATTTAAGCTTTCAGGGCCAGCTGTTGGGGGAAGACATTCAGAGCCTGCTCTGACAGCCAGCACTCCATGTGGCCATCACTTGACCCTGGGAAAGAGCCTCCTTCCTTAGACTATTTTGCAGTGACAATTTCACCAAACACTGATTTAAAAAAAAAAAAAAATATATATATATATATATATATATATATATGGAAGGAAACCTATTTCCTGAGTGCCTCACATATCAAACAGTATACTGAGTGCTTTCACATATTTATCTTACTTAATCCTCACAATAGACACAGGAGGTAGATATTTGGAGCCCACTTTTTTCCAGATGGAAAATCAGAGACTCAAAGAGCTTAAGCAAATTTATTTTGATTTTCAAGTCATTCATATTCCATTCTATGAGTGTCATCTGAGAACATTCAAGCTTCACTGATACTGGTATGTATTTTCTAATCTGACAAAGAGTGGTTCCTGCTTAGTCAATTTCTGCTGATCTTCTCAAAAACACAATAAAGGCCATTTATGATGTGTGGAATCTCCTGTAATGTTCTCTCCTCCAGTGAAACATGTTTGAATGTTTAATATTCATGTATACAGCACACATGCACACTATCATGTGACTTTGTCTTTGCATGGTTAGTTGACTATATAAATGAAAAAGAAAGAAAGCTACTTGTCATAGAATAAGAATCCACTTTCAATATATTGTGTCCTTGGTTTC
The DNA here is from genome assembly GCF_027580195.1 of Bos mutus. Lineage (NCBI taxonomy): Eukaryota > Metazoa > Chordata > Mammalia > Artiodactyla > Bovidae > Bos > Bos mutus. Next base: position 83,608,593 of record NC_091619.1, on the reverse strand, counting down.
TTAGTAAATATCACTTGCTTTTTTGAATCCTCTCTCAATTCTTAACTCCTGTTTACCTGGATGAAAGGCTTTTTCCAATCTTTGCTTCAGGACCTTTTTTCCCCTATAAATTACAATCCTTTTTGTTCCTCTGGATTTTTAATTCCTGTATCCTAGATTCAGTAAAATCTTCCAGCTATTATCTGCCTATTGGAGTTCCAATTCTGTCTCTCAGTGTCCAGTATTCTTCTGTATTTGAATCCTGGCTCTGCCTCTTGCTAGCTGTGGTTCTTGAGAGATTCAGTTGTCTTCTCTGAGAATCAGTTGTTTATTTCATTTATTAAATGGGTTTTATAACATCTACCTAGATCTTCCATTTACCTGTAAATGTTCAATGAGTAAATATAAGTAAAGCATTTAATGCAGTGTTTGGCAGTTTAGGAAGAACTCAGCAAAGCCTGGTGGTGCAAGTTGTTGTGAATGGAATTGCAGTCAATGTGGTCACTATTATTTTGCCTGTATGCAAGGTAATCTCATGACTGGAGTTTGTTTGGGTGAATACAACACATGAGTTAATATGGTTCTGGATCCTTTTTTATGAAACATATCTATCCAGTTAATTAATGCTCCAAAACAGCATTGCTAATCTCTATCAGCAATAAACCACATCAGTTCCTACAATTTGGTGTCCCTAAAGAACAGAGTACTGCCTGGTGACCTCACCGGAAGCTGGTAGAGGATGTGATACATGAACACTTAGCTTTGGAAAAAATATTTGTTTTCCACTGTGAAATATTATTTAGATATTGTCATACTGTCTATTGTTAGCATAAAACATAGCCCAGTGTAAGTAATTCCTGGACCAATTCAGCATATTTCACAATTCTTTACTCTTGTTTTTTTTTTCTCTTGAGCGCAGAAAATAAGTTAATTGTGAAATGTAATCCACAGGCAGAACACAGATCAAAACTGGGCTTTTTTTTTAATTTGAATTTTTATTTCAGTGTCTTTTAATCACTTTAAACTTTATTTTAAATATAATTGTATTGATTTATTTTTGGCTGTGCTTGGTCTTCATTGCTTTTGCGTGGGCTTTCTTAGCTGTGGTGAGGGCGGGCCACTCTTCACTGTGCTGTGCAGGCTCCTCATCACGGTGGCTTCTCTTGTTGCAGGGCACGGGCTCTAGGGCATGGGGCTTCAGTAGTTGCTGGACGTTGGCTCAGTAGTGGCGGCTCTTGGGCTCTAAAGCACAGGCTCAGTCGTTGTGGTACATGGGCTTGGGGATGTGGGATCCTCCTGGACCAGGGATCAAGCTCAGGTCTTCTGCATTGGCTGAAGGTAGATTCTTTACCACTGAGCCCCCAGGGAAGCCCTCATTTTAAAGTTTCTATTAAACAAGAAATGGCTTGATTTCCAAAGAAAGAAAGAAAGTGAAGTCGCTTAGTCATGCCCGACTGTTTGCAACCCCATGGACAGTAGCCTGCACCAAGCTCCTCTGTCCATGGCATTTTCAAGGCAAGAGTACTGGAGTGGGTTGCCATTTCCTTCTCGAAAGAGATGGCCAATTTATTACATAAGAAATTAGAAGTAAAAACAGGAAATGGAAATCTTTACCGTAAACATTCTGTTTTCTTTAGCTCATTATTTTCCTCTTAGTTGATTAAAATTTGGGAAGTGATTATTAGACTTACATAATAAATACTGAACTTACATAGTTTAAATTTTCCTAGGACCTACATAATTAGTATATATGCACTCCTACTTTCAAAGCTAGCCAGTTATGGATCTCAGTATGTTTATTCTTAGTGAACTGTGCCTTCTTACTATAGACCCAGTGCCCCAAGATAGCCTTCTGGAGATGAATGAATCTGAAATCTAATTTAGGTTACCTTGGGTGGGGGTAGACAGCCAGAGAATGAGCGATCTTCTTTTCGAAAACTCAGGTTGAGTTTCTCTATGTTGAGTTTGGCCTTGGTTGCCCTCAGTGCCATCTTCAGGATTTCCAACAGGCTCTCGTTCACTTCTGACTGTGAGTTGTAGTCTTGAGGGGCGATACTGCTTGGAGAAGCAGGAGAAAGGCTGTGAAAAGACAATTTACTCAAAGCTGCTGTGTGTTTTCATACCCGATCTTTTACCCCTGCCATACACTGTGGAACCAGAGAACCCACCCAGCAAGGCCTTCTAAATCTGGGTAACCTCATCACGGGACTGCATGAGGAGACTGCACAGGTCAACTAAAGTTTGTTCTATTCTACTGAGTCCCACAGTCTCTTCTCTCAGAGGTACGAATCCATTCAACTAGATCATAGACTACAACTTGTAATCCACTAATTTTTTTCCAGATGAGGGAAACTTAGAATTGACCATAGCAGTTTACTTACCTATTCAATCTTATTAACACTTTTCTTAAGTCCAGATAACTATTGATAGCAAATATCAATAGCAATTTGATAGCAAATTCCCAAACTGTCCATTGCCACAAGCAAAGCAGATCCTACCAGATCCCTGTAGTCAGGGAAGCTATCTAGAAGGAAATCTTGAACCAGGTAAACCTCCTTCATTATCCTTGACTCTGCTCTTTGAGTCTGGAAAACCCAGAAAAGTTTTGGGAACAATTATTTATTTACTGTCTGGCATCCAAATGTATGTAGTTACTAAGATGGTGTATCTGTTTGTTGTTTCTTTAAATGATTGGTGAAAACAAGGTGATAAAGTATTATAGCCATTTATTTTATGAAACTACTTTGGGGTGTTTATTCATTTAACATTCCAGTGTATATGTTCTTCCAGATCCAAGCTGTGCTATCTCCTTCAGAGTGAAGCTTTTCCTGTTTCCTCTGTTTCAACTTAAGTTCCACTTCTCTAGACAGACATTCTATGATATCCCCCAAACTCCATTCATGTAAATCAGTTTCCTTTCAGTGGTATGCTGGTAAATCATTAATGACCAGCTCTCTAAGATAAAGCTGTAATCTGCAGCCTTACTAAATTTTATGGTGCAAAAACTCCCACCGTGGTCAGTTTCCAGTTGCCAATATGATGTCCCTGAGTGAGGCACTGGGAACTGAGGTTCACAGTCAGCCCCCCTAGTGCTCCTGAACCCCCTGCTTGAGAAACTCTTTCAAATTTATTTGTTCTTTTCCTGTAATAAGTTTCCCTCAAGTTGCGATTGCTTCCTGATTCTTTTAGCTGTTGTTTTCTGTCTGACCTCCCTTGTAAACTGTACCGTAAGATGTGGGCCGAGTCTGTTTTGCACATATATCTGTGGATCTTGTACAGATTGGCAAATCTGTTCCAGATTTGAATCAGGTTTCCTTCCTCTTTCCTTTTCTTGTAACACCAGTTTCTGTAGGAAGGAATTCATAAGAAAGACTTTGGCCCTCGGCTCAGTACACGGAGTACTGAATGGGAGGTTTTATATGGAGCCCATTTACTGCAGCTGGTGGATTTCATAGAAAAACCTTCTGCAGGAGTTTACTTCATCTGGTCCCACTTAGGTGATGAAAGCTGTTGCCACTGGTGATGCTGGAGGCATTTTAAACATCATAGAGCTGTCCCACATAAAGCTCTACCTGACAGAACATGGGAGGGACTTTTTCTGAGCTGTACATTAATTAGTAAAGAGCCTGGATTCATTGCAGGCCATCAGTCCTGCACTTCCGCAAACACACTGTCTGGTTTATATAGAGCAGCACCTTCTCTGATGAATTCAAAATGATATCTTTATGGACCTTTTTTATATAGTAGATATCCAAATGTTCCTGCAAGTGAAATAATGCAAGCTCTTTGGATAATTGGAGGTGCCGATGACATTCCACAGATATTTATTGAGCATCTCCCGTGTGCCAGGAACTATGCTAGAACTATGCTGGACACTGAGTTGGCCAGGAAAGACACTATTCCTCACCTCAAATGTCAAAGAAGTAATTACAAGCACAACGACTCCTATAAAAAGAAAGGGCTATGAGGTTATACAGCAAAGAGATATAACCTAGTCTAGGGCTCAGGAAAGACTTCCTGTCTAGGATTCATGAGACCCATATCTGCCAGTAAGTGGCCATTTGTTCTGATGCATCATCTCCTACTTCTCAGGTTGCAAATCTCACTATCTCTACTATATGAAGTATGGCTGCTGATTATTAAATATTGCTAGGGATTTATGGTTCTCAGCAGGGAAGTTGCTCCAAGTGATAGTTGACTGGTGTACCCATATGGCAGCATCACTTTCTTTGGACTGTTAGCCCTTGAGGGAGAGATTGAGCCTTGCCAATCTCTGAATTCACTGTGCTCAGCAAAGTGTGCCTGGCTAACAGCTGGCATTCGATGGATGCATGTAGAATGAAGTAATGCAATCAAAAAGGCCACATTGCACATTGTAGAATGGAATTAAGTCTGTCACTTGGTCCAAGGACAATTTTATAGGAAACCCTGCCTTTTTCCTAGAGTGAAGTGACATACTTCAGTGCCATGGCTCACTATGTCACATTATTTGGAACTGGAAAGGATGTTTTCTGGTAGTAGTAATAGTAGTATTAGTTGCTCAGTTGTATTTGACTCTTTGCAACCCCATGGGCTATAGCCTGCCAGGCTCCTCTGTCCATGGAATTCTCCCGGCAAGAATACTGGAGTGGGTAGCCATTCCCTTCTCCAGGGGATCTTTCTGACCCAGGGATCTAACCTAGGTCTCCAGCAGTGTAGGCAGTTTCTTTACCATCTGAACCTCCAGGGATAGTTTCAAAATAGTAACAAGCCCTATCATGTACCATTTTTAAGAACTATGCATTGACTAACTCAGTTCCTCTTACAAATCTATAAAGTGAAGGGAAATCTATCATTGTTTGCATTAAACAGCTGGAGAATGGAAGCACAGAGAGGGTAAGTGAACAGCCCAAGTTTACAGAGTCACTAATGGGCAGAAACAGGAATTGAGTCTAGGTTTCTGTCAATAGAAGTTAAGCTCCTAACCACTGCATTTTGTCATTTTTTGTGGAGAATATAGACTATCATGCTTTACTGTGTCTCATCTCTAATGCTGTTCCTCACGTCCTATATTTATGTTGGGTTCTTTCTTTCCTTTGAGATTATATGAAGGAATTACTGATTTCTGTACCTCAAACCTTTTTCTGCTAGTGCTCGTAACCCAGGAGTTCACTGTCTGAACGTATTTCTGGAATAACACCATGTGGACAGGAACTCTGCCCGGTACACATTCATTTATTATTTCATAACGAGGTTTTTCATTTTCACATGGCAATCTCATAAAAAAGACGCATTGTTGCAAATAACTTTGTATGCATGCCTGCACAGGAAGGAGAAAAGAAAACTATAAGCAAAAGGCAAAGCATTGGTAAAGAGTAAAGTGATTTTGCACTGGGTGAAGTTTTCAAATGTATTACTTCCAAGATCCCTGCCAGCTCTTGAAGTCTATACACACTATGCCCATAAATAGGGAGAAAAGTACCTTTGATGGCTACTACTCTGAGTTTCTTTTACGTTGCTGTCCTCAACTCCTTTGTTTTGCTCTGTATCTTCTGAAGCTGCAACTTTTAAAAACCAGAGTAGCTTTTCATAATTCACCTGAAAATTAAATATCAAAGAGAATATCCTCATTTAATTTACACTTAGGGGAAAGAAGATACCTGCTGAGATAAAATGTCAGTTCAGTTCAGTTGCTCAGTTGTGTCCGACTCTTTGTGACCCCATGAATCACAGTACGCCAGGCCTCCCTGTCCATCACCAACTCCTGGAGTTCACCCAAACTCATGTGCATCAAGTCGGTGATGCCTTCCAGCCATCTCATCCTCTGTTATCTCCTTCTCCTCCTACCCTCAATCCCTCCCAGCATCAGGGTCTTTTCCAATGAGTCAACTCTTTGCATTAGGTGGCCAAAGTATTGGAGTTTCAGCTTTAGCATCAGTCCTTCCAATGAACACCCAGGACTGATCTCCTTTAGGATGGACTGATTGGATCTCCTTGCAGTCCAAGGGACTCTCAAGAGTCTTCTCCAACACCACAGTTCAAAAGCATCAATTCTTCGGTGCTCAGCTTTCTTCACAGTCCAACTCTCGCATCCATACATGACCACTGGAAAAACCATAGCCTTGACTAGATGGACCTTTGTTGAGATAAAATGTATTTGGAAAAATTTTTAGCATTGAAAAATTTAAAAACATTTTAAAATATATTATAGTAATTACTAGTGCTTTTTTTTTTTTTGTCCAACAATTCCTTTTATTTTCCCTTCTGGACATGTGGTAAAATGATACTTGCTGGTTGTTTCATGGTTGAGTAGGGTCATGATCAGTTCTGGCCAATGAGTTGAGAGCATAAGTGACCTGCACTACTTCTGGGCTGAGGATTAAACTGCTGACATGAACCCCACCCCCACCCAAATATCTCTTTATCCCCTCTGCTATCACATCCACTAATACTCCAGAGTGGATGCTTCACCAGCCTGGATTTGGAGCTAAGATGATGATGGTACTGAGAAGAGCCTAGGCAGGACTCATTATGAAAAATAAGCTTTCATTCTTTTAAGCCACTGAGACTTTGGGGCTCTTTGTTACAACAGCATGACCTAGCCTCTACCTTCTCTCTCTCTCACAAGTCTCATATATTTATTATATATATTATATACTTATATTTAGATATATTCAAAAGATAAAGTCAGATTACTTGGGGGCAAGGCTTTATTTACCTAAGTGAAAAACTTAAGACTTTCTTTTTTTTTTACATAGGAAAAGACTAAAAGAATGTCATCCATTTCCATTGCTTGACTGGATGATTATTCTAGGGACTCTGATGGGCAGACAACTCCAGCATAGTGGAGGTGGGTAGCAGTGGGGAAGGGAAGCCAGATAAGGTCCTGATAGAAACTAGGACTCAGGCGGGAGAATTGACTTGAATTAAAGATTCATAAAGGTTGCACTAACAGATTGACATTGTATTGCTAAATACTTTTCATAAATATAAAATTAATTCTATTTTTGCAGGTTAGGAGTGGGCAAGAGATAGAACCTACTAAATGTTAAACATGAGGCCAGGTCATTTGCATTTATTATATTACTAAATCTTCACGTTAGCCTTATGAGATTGGTTTTGGCCTGATTTTCCATCAACACATGTTCATTTATGATTTTTCCATTGCTATTGTTTCTTCCTATTTTAGGATATTGTCTTCTCACTCCCAGAATTCTGTTACACTTGGACTATGCTGTGTATTCACTTACAGTGTGAACTCAGGAAGTGCAATGCTCAGAAAAAGAACCTGGCCTTATCTTTGGGGAATCTTTATCTCTGCCCTGGGTCTGCCATTAATTCTCTGAGTATCCTGAGGAAATTCCTTGATCCTCTGGGTTTCAGTTTCCTAATTAGTAAAATGATGGTGATGAGCCATATTTCAAAGATGCCTGCTATCTCTAAATCTCTAGGAACTGTCATGATACATCTTTATCAAGTTCTCCATTCTAACCTCAGAGCTTATAGACCAATTAGCTTGTAAACAGACCTGTTATCTTGAATCTCTAACTATTCCAATGGTGTTAAGAGCAGACAATGAAATCTGGGACAGGGAACCTTTTAAAGAGAAATTAAACAGGGCTAACCCCGCTGGTGGTACATGGTGGTACTGTCTTGGATGCTAGGCTTCAGCATTATGTGAACCAAGAACTTCCAGATGTCCAAGCTGGGTTTAGAAAAGGAAGAGGAACTAGAGATCAAATTGCTAAAATTCACTGGATTATACAGAAAGCAAGGGAATTTCAGCAAAAACATCTATCTCTGTTTCATCAACTATGCTAAAGCCTTTAACTCTGTGGATCATGACAAACTGTGGAAAGCTCTTAGAGAGATGGGAATACCAGACCATCTTACCTGTCTCCTGAGAAACCTGTATGCGGGTCAAGAAGTTAGAACCCTGTATGGAACAACTGGTTCAAGATCAAGAAAGGAGTATGACAGGGCTGTCTGTTGTTACCCTGTTTGTTTAACCTATATGCTGAGCACATCATGAGAAATGCCAGACTGGATAAATTACAAGATGGAATCAAGATAGGCAGGAGAAACATCAACAATCTCAGATATGCAGATGATACCACTCTTATGGCAGAAAGTGAAGAGGAACTAAAGAGCCTCTTGATGAGGGTGAAGGAGAAGAGTGAAAGAGCTAGCTTAAGACTAAATATTAGGGAAAAACAAACAAACAAACTAAGATCATGGCATCCAGCCCCATTACTGCATGGCAAATAGAAGGGGAAAAAGTGGAAGTCGTGACAGATTTTCTCTTCTTGGGCTCCAAAATCACTGCAGACAGTGACTGAAGCCATGAAATCAGAAGATGATAGCTTTCTGACAGGAAAGCAATGACACACCTAGACAGTGTGTTGAAAAGCAGAGACACTGCTCTGCCGACAAAGGTCCTTATAGTCAAGGCTATGGTCTTCCCAGTGGTCATGTGCAGTTGTGAGAGCTGGACCATAAAGAAGGCAGAATGCCAAAGAATTGATGCCAGTGAACTGTGGTGTTGAATTCCTGAAAGTCCCTCGGGCAGCAAGGAGATCAAACCAGTCAATCTTAAGGGAGTTCAACCCTGAATTTTCACTGGAAGGACTGATGTTGAAGCTGAAGCTCCAGTATCATGGTCATCTGATGTGAACAGATGACTCATTGGAAAAGTCCCTGATGCTGGGCAAGATTGAGGGCAGAAGGAGAAGAGGGCATTAGAGGATGAGATGGCTGGACTGCATTACTGATGCAATGAAATGAACTTGGGCCAACTCCGGGAGATGGTGGGGGACAGGGAGGCCTGGTGTGCTGCAGTCCATGGGGTCACAAAGAGTCGGACATGACTGGGCAACTGAGCACCACCAACAACAAAGGACCTAAATCTTTCTTCTATTTGGGTCTTATCTGACTAGAGATTTCTACATATGACTATTAATAGGCTTTGTAGCTTAGGGGTCAATGGCAAAGGTTATTTTCAAGAAAGAAACTTACCTTTTGATTCTATTACTCTGGTGGGTACAAGTCAAATAAACAAAGGGAACTCAATAAAGTAGCAAGATGGTCCTACCATTTCAGGAGAGCTCCCCCTAGAAAATCTCTGGCAAAGGATCTTGACTGTTGGCAACTGCAGAGGGACTTCAAGCCTTAAGAAGAGGTGGCTCAGCTGAGATTGGAGAAGAAATCCTGAAGAGACAGGATCCAATATCTTCAGCTCTTTCTGAAGTTTGTCTAATAAGCCAGAACTCAAAGGAAGAGACTTGAGTTCTCTTCTGACCAGGGCAAGAAGAAAAGTGTCTTCTTTTTTTGTTCCACTTGGTCTCTGGCCAATATCCTGAAACAACAACAACAACAAATTAACAGGGCTCTAAACCAAAGTGACTGAAGACCAATGCAAGGAAGCAGAAGAGTGCTTGAGTTGGTATTAGAGCCTCCACATTCAGGCCTTGTCCCGAATAAGAAGAATACTTATACTTGAAAGTAAGTATTCAATATGGATGTATTCATTAGTTTGTAACGTCTCAAGATCTTTTCCTTCAGGTGAAGAAAAGAAGCAAATCATTTCAGAGTACATACTCTGATAGAAGGTTCTTTAAGGTATATCATTTGTCTTTTACAAAATATATATTTTTTATTATATGAGAATTTAGAATGATAAATCTTAAAGACCGGGATCTGGGAGGAGGAAGAGGGAAGGAAGATGCGATGGTCATGCGGAACATTTGAGGTTTGCCTGTGGGCTCCCAGGGAAGTTTCCTGGAAAGCTGATGAGACATATCAGGTGTGGTATCCACCAGTCTATCTTAGACCATCTTATTATCTGTTCCACATCAAAATACACAGTTGACAAATAATATCCCTTCATCTACAATAGAAAACAGCTCAACAGCTCCCACCTTGGGTTGGTCAGAGCTGCTCCTTGCCATCTGTTCTAAGGACCAGTCTCTAAAGTTTCTCCTGGGGAGGCCATGGATATAGGACAGGGACTGGTCTCCAGTTGGTTGAGAGATGCAGTAGACATTTGCCTGGTTGGAAACCTTAAAGAAGCAAAGATAAATGGATCAGAAGGGATGGGGAAGAGAAAGAGGAAAAAAAATGGAAAATATGAGTGAGCCAACTGATTCTTAAAACATGGTCCCATTCCAAAAGACTTCAAGCCCCGAGGTCATTGAGTCATTTAATCCCCCAAGAAGAGAGCTTATCTCAACATTAATTTCATCATTATGCAGTTAACACAAGTTTGATAGATAAATGGGCAGTTAGACACGTTTTCTTTTGTGCATGATAAAAGGTGTTTGTGACAAAGGAAAAGTAAGCCTGCAAACACATCTTTCATATGCAAACCAATCAACCTAAATCTATGTCTCTAACCACCTCCCTTATCTAACTCACATACCAACTCAGTATTTCCCCTGTCCTAAATGAACCTAGGTCCACATATCAGACTGGGGATAGCCCCTCTACCCAAAGCCCACTCACTGGAGTTGTTCAAGCCAGCCAGTTCTAATCTGCTAACCCTGCCCGCATTACCTTTCCCATGGAAACCCCAATAAAGGCCGTGGCCTGTGCTTTTCCCTTACTCTTCTGCCTCCTGATCTTGGTGCTTCCACATGCGGCCCTGCACAGTGTGGCATACCCGCTTCCCCTGGGAAATCTAAGTCACAAGTTCTTTCAAAGGCAGTTGTCTCTTTATCTGTCACCTCACCATACCTGATTCAAAGGAAATCCTGGGTACAAATTTAACCACATGGCCATATTTAATATCAGGTCATTGAAAGGAGGCATTATGAGAGGGATTCACTAAAAACTGAATGTCTATACTCATTTGATAGTTTATATTGAATAACCTATCAGTATAAATAGCAACCTGAAGGGTTTATAGTCATTAAACATTTTAAAGAAAAATCAAAGTCTCTCTAGAGTGGGCTGAGTGAGCAGGAGTGGCAGAGTTCTAGAACAGGCAGTTGTGGAGGAAAAGCAAGACAAAACAAGCAAAATGGCTTTGAAAGGAACGTACTACCAATCAACTGTGATAATTATTAAAATTAAAGCACTAACACTTTCATTCTCATGCTGCCAGATGCAAAAAGCACACTTTAATTTTATTTTTGAAACTGTGCTACTGAGTTTGCCGCTAGTCACAGATTCTTTTTTATTTTCTGAGAGAAAGCAGAGGTGATACTTCTGAGAAACAGTGTAAACAGCATATATGTATTTTTAAAAATGTATAAGGAGAGAATTTAAGACACAAAAGATCCTAGGGCTGGCAGTGAGAAGAGCCAGGCTCTGTCTGTGAGATCTTGAAACATCATTTAAGCTCTCTGGGTCTCTTATTATTCATTTGTGAAATGAGAGTTTGTATTTGCTGATTTATAAGATATCTTCCTATTGCTTCTCTTAACATTTTCAGCTTTACTTACCTCTTCCTAGGGTTATCTTCGAGTTTACCTGTAATTTAGAACAGAGTTTCACACTTGCCAGTCCTTAACCCACGTTTACTTTTCTTTTAGAGCAAATTCAGCCAGTCCAGACTGCCTGCTACATCCCAGACAGGAAAGCTTATTTTCATCTATATGTGAAGAACAGGAATCTAGAAGGAGCTCTGATTGGTTTACTTCTTTCACTGTGGCAGGATTCCACTTACCACTTAGTCAAGGTGGTAATGAGTGTCTCTGTACCAGGCAGCCATGGCTGCCATCTGGCCAGCCAGGATCCTACACTCGGCAGACAGAACCAATTAGTCAGGCCCCACACTTCCCACGAGGTCTTGCTGTGTTTGATGGGTGGGTGTTAGCCCTGCTGAGCCTCCCATAAGAAACCCCTTGAATCCTGGGAGGGGAGGGACAAATTGTCTCCCTCTGGCACTGCAGAGCTAGTAAAGAATCCAGACCGTGGAGGTCCAAGAACAACTTACCTAGTGAACACTCTGCCTGTCACAGTGGCTAATGCAGACCCTGTATCCCAGATGGGTAGAGAGAGGGTCAAACAAACTTTCATTTATAAAAGAAAAACTAGAAATGACTTAAATGCCCATCAATAGGGATTAAATGAGACGTTTTATATCCATATAAACGAATGAATATAGTTTGGGGATTAAGGCCCTAGAATCTGGACCTCAACTGTGGCTCTGCCACTTCTCAGCCTTATGACCTGGGCAAAGCACTTGATTTCTTTGTTTTTCAGCTCCTTCTTCTATGATCTGAAGATAATAGAAGTTCCTACCTCACTGAGTGCTTGGGAGTAGTAGGTTAGTTAATATATGTAAAGAGCTTAGAATAGTGCCTCTGGATATGAGTCACTCAGCCGTGTCCAACTCTTTGTGACCCCATGGACCGGAGCCCACTCCTCTGTCCATGGAATTCTCCAAGCAAGAATACTGGAGTGGGTTGCCATTCCCTTCTCCAGGGGATCTTCCCGACCCAGGAATTGAACTGGGATCTTCTGTACCGAGGGCAGACTCCTTACTGTCTGAGCCGCCAGGGAAGCTAGAATAGTGCCTGGCACGTAGCAAATTCTAAGTGTTAGTTCTGGGTATGACTCTCACAGGGACATTAAACATAATGCTTAGGATGAATTTTTTGAAGCTGTGGGAGAATTCTGGATATGAAGTGAATAGACCAGGATGACAAAGAACATATATGTGATGATTCGTATTTGGTATCTATGCATGAAAAAAAGATGAGAAAGAAATAAACTATTATTTTTCTTTGCATTTTATTTTTTCTTATTTATATTCTTCCATTTTCCAAAATTTCTACGTGAGTATATAATATGGTACAGTTAGAAGGATCAATAAAAATTTTAGGAGAAAAATGAGAAGTCCCCAGTGTTTGAGACCTTGCAGAACATGGTCTGAGGTCCATTGGTGAACTGGTAGCCACTCCATATTGTAATTTTTGCAGAGTTCTAATGAATTCTCATGACTGAAAATTAGTGAGCATCTGAGTGATTTAGAAAGGGCTATTAAAATTATAAACTAAAGATAGTTATGTTAGAGTTTACTGCAGACTCTAATTCAGTATTCTACTAAAATATCCGACTGTCACTTCATTCTTGGCGGTGCTACAAAACTCCTCCTCTATATATTTGTTTAATTGCAATTTCAGCAATTTTTTGAAATGGCACTTTGTTACCAATGAATCATTAGTTGGTCTTAATTGGGTCCAATTTTCTATTGCTGCTACTCTTGCTTTTTAATTACAAATTAATAATCATTTAGATTCAGCATTATCAAGTTAATCTGTTGTGGATTGTTTGGTTGATTCTTAGCAGAGGGCAGTGATAATGTATTAATATTTCTATCAAGATAGTTTAGGGCTGATAATTTTTTGATATCTAAACATGATTTCATTGGGTTTGAAAATAAATTATCTTTTCCTATAACATTAAAGCAGACAAACCCTCCTCCTCTAACACACCCCAAGTTTGCACAAGTGATGATGCATCACTGTATAACTATCATTTAGTCACAGAGTAGGTTGACCAATTCAGTTAGCAGTCAGTGAAGATGCAATATACAGAATGACCTCAAAATTCATTTTCAGATTTAAAAAATGATTTTGATTCTATTTGATGCAAAATGTATTAATTACCATTAGGACAAGCATGTGTTGATGTGAGTCTATGTTTCCAACCCAACTGAATTTCCTAGCCAATTACCAAGAAAAGTTTAAGAATTCGTTACTCACTTTGCCATCCAGAAATCTACAACTGAGTGCTCCTGTTAGGAGCTTCCCATTGTCCTCTGGTTTCTGGTTGTTCTCTTGGTGCTTGCTCTCTTTCACATCATCTGGGTCATGATTGATTTGATGATCTGTGGGATCAGTCAGAGCTGGTGGGTCTCCACCGATGGGCTTTGCATCACCAGTCACTGATTTCTGGAGCACTGTTTGAGTTTCTGCCTTCAAGTTCTGGTTCTCCTTGCTGCAAAGAAACAAGTTTTTACTTTGTTACTCAGGGCACACTCCACCTGCACTAAGCTGGCATAAGAAAAGGCAGGTGTTAGTCTGGTGGTGGGAATATTGGTAATTTAGCATGACTGAATGAAGAAGTAAACGTTAGTTATTTGTCTAGGGATCATTTACCATAGAGAAACCATGTTATTTTCTCAGGCTTTACCTTTCTTATAATCTATCCATCTGCTCTAAAATCCTTACTGTAAGAAACAGCAGTTTCAAAGATGAACCCTAAAGGTTATTACTTATCTTTCTTCCTTAAAAGTCTAACAGGTATTTTCAGTGTTTACAACTAGAAAAAGAAGAAAGTCAAGGCATTTTTCCAGCTTCAGTTCTGCTCTGTGTCTCTCCTTAATTGTCTCGCCAGAAGGCTTCTTTTTCTCTCAGTAGTCCTCCATTTAATTTTAATATTAAATAGAGGGGGAAAAATTGTAGGAATGACTCAAAGAAATTTATATAAAAACAAAAATCTACAAATTATGCAACTTTGTTTAGTAACTAAAAGACATAAGTCACAATTACATGGTATTATTTTAAATATAGAAAACTTCTTCAGAAATAAAGAATACAAATGCTCATGGTCACATAAATAAATAGAATTCTTACAGTGGGTAACTGGACTAAATATATTAAAGAGTCAGGAAGCTAAAATTTTTGACCTAGTAAATCAATTTTTAAGAATTTATATTAAGTAAAAAATGTGGAAAAAGAAAAATTTTAAACTTTATTAATAGATGGATGTGTTGAGTGTTTCATTCTATGTTCGTATGAGATAATGCATGGTGCTATTAAAATAGTTACAAATAATTTTAATGAAAAAATATCTTGTTATACAAATAAATGAAAAAGATAATTATCTCAACTATATAAACTCATGTATAAATACATGTGTCTTTGTGTGAGAGTGCATAATATATGTAGAAGGAAATATGTCAGAAGTAAACAGTAAGAACCTCCTAACAGAAGCCAGGATATTACATTATACTACAGGCAGTGTACTGTTGTTAGTCATTCAGTCATGTTCAACTCTTTGTGACCCAGACTATAGCCCACCAGGCTCCTCGGTCCATGGAGTTCTCCAGGCAAGAACACTGGAATAGGTAGTCATTCCCTTCTCCAGGGGATTTTCTTGACCCAGGGGTTGAACCAGCATCTCCTGCATTGGAAGGTGGATTCTTTACCACTGAGCTACTTGGGAAGCCCACATTATACTATATTATATACTATACTATATACCATATTATACTATATAATAAAACTATTATTCTAAATTTCTAACATGAAGAAATATTATTTTATTATCAATAAAAATAATTTTAAAAAATAGCTATGCATTATGCCTAGAAGGTTGTATAAATTTTAGCTGTTATTATTGATGCAGTGGAAAGGACCCATGTTAAAGTGTGTCATGTAATCTGAGCATAAAACAATGGCTACAACACTTGTTGATTTGAATAAGGCCAAGATTGACATATGTATGTTTTTTACATTAATTCTCTTAAGTCATGGCAGCATGAGAAGCAAAGAAGGCTTAGGAAAGAGCTGAGAGGAACACCTACATTTACAGAGCAAAGAGCCCTAAAAGGAGACTTGGAAGAAATTCTAAGTAAGGTAGAAGAAAAACCAGAAGAGTGTGATCTTAGCAATAAAGTGAAGAGAATGTTGCCAGAGAGATGGCATAATCAACACCTCACATGCTGTTGAGAAAAGTGAGTTCTGAAAAGTGTCCATTGAGTTAAACCAAAAGGACATCATCAGGAAACCTGACATGAGGAATTTCCCTGAGGTAATAGAGGTAGACGCTAGACTGAAGGGGGTTGACAAAAGAGGAGGGATCAGAAACCAAAGGTAGGAAGTATAAAGACCTCTGTGAAGAATTTTGGCTTCAGGAGAGGAGAGAAATGGGGTGACTGGAGTACAATGTTGGTTTCAGATAGGGCTTTGTTATCGTCATATTTATCTTCAAAATATACAAATAGCTCATACAACTCAACAAAAAAATAAATAAGCCAATCAAAAAATGGGTAGAAGACCTTAATAGACATTCCTCCAAAGAAGACATATGATAGTCAATAGGCACATGAAAAGATGCTCAACATTGCTCTTTATTAGAGAAATGCAAATCAAAACTACAAGGAGATACCACCTCACACCCATGAGAATGGTCATCATTAAATAAATCTCAAATAACAAATGCTGGAGAGGGTGTGTAGAAAAAGGAAACTTCTTACGCTGCTTGTGGGGATGCAAACTGGTACAGTCACTATGGAAAACATTGTGGAGGCTTCCTAAAAAACTAAAAATAGAGTTACCATATGACTGAGCAATTCTACTCCCAGGCATGTACCTGGAGAGAACTGTAATTTAAGAATATACATGCACACCTATGTTTATAGCAGCAGTATTCGTAATAGCCAAAACATGGAAACAAACTAGATGTCCATTGACAGAGGAATGGATAAAGATGTGGTAATATACATATACTATGGAATACTACTCAGACTTAAGAAAGAGTAAAATAATGCCATTTGCAACACATGGATATAAGTAGAAATTATCATAAGTGAAGTAAGTCAGGCAGAGAAAAACAAATACCATATTATATCACTTATATGTGGAATCTAAAATATGGCACAAATGAGCTTATCTACAAAACAGAAATAAACATAGAGGTCAGACTTATGGCTACTAGTGGGGAGGGGGTAAAGAAGGGAAGGACTGGGAGTGTTGGATTAGCAGATATAAACTATTATATATAGAAAGAATAAGCAACAAGAGCCTACAATATAGCACAGAGAACTGTATTTAACATCCTGCGATAAACCATTATGGAAAAGAACAGAAAAGAATGGAAAAGACATTATAAACATGTCTATATTATATAGCTGAGTCATTCTCTAGACAGCAGAGATTGGAGCAACATTATAAATCAACTATACTCCAATAAAAAATAAAATTAAATAAAAGAAACTAAAGACAGTAGGGACTTTAACACATTTAAATGAAGAGCCAACTGACCAAGGAAAAGGAGAGGATATCATTGATGACGTAAGATGAACCCTGACAAAATGAGATGGAATGTCACTGAGAAGACAGAGACAGAAATGAAACCTCAGGGTCAGGTAGCAGGAAGATGGGTGAGGATGTAGGCAAATTTTAACATTTGGTGACAGGAGACTGGCCAAATTGCTGACAGCTTAAATTTTCTCTTTGACATACAAGGTTTCCTGACTACCTGTTGGGTCTCAAAAAAGGAAATGTTGGGGTAGCAGGTCTGAATTGAAGGGAATATGGCTTGAAATAGCTGCTATAAAGATAGCCGATCAGACAAAGAAGGAAGGTTGGCTGGACACAACCGAGTGGTCACTCGAAGGCTGGAGACCACGGATTTTGTGGCACCAGTTGGAGAGGATGCATGCTCTGCAGTCCTCGTGGAGATACAAGGCAGGCAGACAGTTTCATCCAGGGCTGGAGACTTGTCAGATAGGATGTAGCTGGATGACAATAGAGTAAACTGGGAATGTTGGGGGAGTGTATATTTAATATATAGTTCTTCAATGAGAGAAGACATATAATATACAGTCCCTGATCTTAAGAAACTTAATTTCATTTGGCTATCCAAAAATATAGGAGTAATAAAGTTAACAACTGATATAAACATGTTTCTAGAAGTCAGGATAGTGGTTACCTTTGCAGGGAGGTATAAAGTCCAGAAGGGAACATCAGGGGTGTTTCTAGGAATGTGGTACCAATTCGTTTCTTGATCTGGATGTCTGTTGCAAGGGTATTTCATGTTTGTGAAAATTCAGTGAGTGAGTGGTATACTTATGATGTGTACTTTATGTATTATATAGGTATATTTCTACAAAGTGTTAAAAGAAATTGGCATAAGATTTACATAAATAATATGAAATATACCTAAGTGAAGTGAAGTAAAAGTCACTCAGTTGTGCCCAACTCTTTGCGACCCCATGGACTATACAGTCCATGGAATTCTCTAGGCTAGAATCCTGGAGTGGGAAGCCTTTCCCTTCTCCAGGGGATCTTCCCAACCCAGGGATGGAACCCAGGTCTCCCTCATTGCAGGCGGATTCTTAACCAGCTGAGCCACAGGGGAAGACCACAAGAAGTATACCTAATTGGTATATAAATAAATGTCAATAGAATGCTACAGAGAATCAGTGCTATTTGAAGTTCTTAAGAAAAATAAGTAATTATACTTTGCAGGGGTTTCAAAAATAATAGTATTACTGAGCAAGTATATGACAGCCACATTATAGCCATTTACAAACATTCATTTATTTAATCTTTAGATCAGCCCTATAGGTAGGTGCTCATATTATTCTCATTTTAGGATGAAAAATTTGGGTTCAGAGGGTTTATATCATTGTCTAATTCTACCTGGCTTTGCAATGGTACAGCCAGGATTTAAATCTAAATCTTCCTGGTTGCATCTTGATTGTTCCAGGTGCCAGTAGAGTCAGGAAAAAAAGTCTGTGGAAATTAGGGAATATATGAGAAACAGAAATTAGAGAAGGCACCAAGCAGGAAGTGCAGGATTTAAAAGCAAAAATGGTAATGGGGCAAACAGTTAACTCTTCTGGATGAAGACAAGGAGAGTTAAATCATTTTTGCTTTCATGACCTTTAAAATCCTTTTGTGGGCAGTCTTAGGATAAAATTGCCTGAGAACTATGAAATATAACTGCCTGTCTGTTAAAACAGCCATAGTGTATGTAAAATTAAAAATAATCTGTTAAATCTGTTTAAAGTAAAAGCTGCTTTAAAAAAACAACAACATGCATAACACTTTCAATTTATCATGAAAAAGACTCCCCAGCTGAGAAATGGCATGTGTCTGCTGTTAGCACAATTTGTCAACACGCGTTGGTTGATATGTTGTTCACAAATCCACAGTTCTTTCTTCTAGGCTTGTGTGCTATCTACCTGCACTGTTGAAAATAGAAATTTGCCATTTCAGAAAAAGGGAAAAACAATGCCATCAATACTATCTTGGAAACAAGACACAGCTAGCTTCCTCATATGTACTTCTAACCTCAGCTGCTGCTCTCAGGGGTGCTGTGAAGAGTTTAGTGTCATCTGGGAACTACAGCAATTAGGGAGAATGACAGTATGGCTGGATGATAAATAAATGAGGACAAAATTGTCCAATTGTTCCCTTTCACGTTGGGCTCTTCCTACAAACCAGTCTTTTATTAGAGCTCAGAGTCTCAGGATTAGACTTTAGTGCTACCCTCTATTAGAGTTCAGACTCTCAGGATTAGAAAGAAACATGGCAAGGGTTATCTAGCAGCATCCTCTGCCCAAAGCAATGTACAGATCCCACACTGGCCCCACCTCCCCTGCAACCCCATCTCACCAGATCTCACATTTGATTTGGATTACACCCCTGCTGAGAACATCAAATCGCAAATGGAGGACCCAGGGGGCTCAGCAAAAAGGTCACCAGATGCCACGTTAAAGGTCTGCCAGCCTTGGCAGAGACTCAGTGCTGCCAGTTTCCAACTGAGTACCATCTAACAGGCCTCCAGCCCTCTGGAGGAGACAGCCCAGAGTGTGCCAACATAGTGAATGGGGATCTAATTTCAGTAAATGAAAGCATGTTCTTATTTGGAAGTAATAACAGATAATCGTCACAACCAGACTTTTCTCTTTTAAAAAGACAACAACAAAATAAAAAATAAAATGCGACGGGAGGGGAGTGCAGCTGAAAATCTCACTAAACTCCATGGGGAAGCTGAAATGTAAAGCTAGTGCTAACTTAGAAGATGTTGTTGTAATGGAGTGTGAGGGTTTTTTGACTCTTTAACGCCATGGAGCCATCCATATATTATCATCATTGATGTTTAGTCTTCAGAAAGATTTTTAAAGTACATTAATTCCCAACCTATGCCCAAATCCTTTCTTCATCATTTAATTATGCTAGCTAACATGCCCTAAATTCTTATTTCATGTGTCAACCACTGTGTATAAATTCATATACATTTTTCATGTTTTACTAATAATCTTGAAAGGCAGGTGTTATGATCGTCATTGCACAGATGTGAAAACAAAACACCAGAGAAGTTAAGTAAATTGCTCATTGATAAACTGATAATAGGTAGAGATCTAGAAATCAGACCTGGGTCTGCATGCCTCCAAAGTGTATACTCCTTCCTTCACATCTCTCCTCAATTTCACACCCATAATAAATAAACTGACTACTGCTAAACAACAGAATGTTGATTCTCTTTTAAAATGTTAATAAAAAACAGCACATATAAAAGTACCTAGTCCATCTTCCAACCTAAGCATCGAGTCCCTTTCAGAACACCTAAGTAGCCATCCTTCAGCTTTGATTTGTACCTTTCCAGGAACGAGAGGTTCATCACTCCCAAAGTTATTTATAAAGTATCCCATTCATAGCACTGAGCCACATTCTGACATCAATGAAAATAACTGAACTGTACTTTTCATGGCATTTACTCTATACTGATTTATGGAATAAAAATAGTGTCTCAAATTGGGGTCATTTTGGCTGCAAAATTAGTAGCCAGTTCAATCACCAATTATTCTTTGGTATGATTTACTTTTTTTTTTTTTTTTACCTCTTTTTCTTTTCTTTTTTAAATCGAAGTATAATTGACTTACAATGTGATATTAGTTTCTGACATTGTGGATGCTCAGTTGACCAGTTGTGTCTGACTCTTTGTGACCCCATGGACGGTAGCCACCAGGCTCCTCTGTCCATGGAATTTTCCCAGCAAGAATATTGGAGTGGTTGCCATTTCCTCCTCCAGGGCATCTTCCTGACCCAGGGATCAAGCCAATGTCTCTTGCGTCTCCTGCATTGGCAGACAGACTCTTTACCACTGTAGTAATTTATTATCATTATAAAACTTACTCCATATACAACTATTATAAAATGTTGGCTATATGTCCTGTGCTGTACATTTTATACATACTTCATACCTATCAGTTTGTACCTCTTAGTGGCCTTTACCTATTTTCTCCTCCTCCAACCCTTCTGCCCTTCGGCAACCACTAGTGTGTTCTCTGTACCTGTGAGTCCTTTATGTCTTGCTATATTTGTTCATTTGTTTCACTCTTTAGCTTCCACATATAAGTGAAAACATACAGTATTTGTTTTTCTTTGACTTATTTCACTAAGCATAATATCCTCCAGTTCTATCCATGCTGTCACAAATGGTAAAATTTCATTCTTTTCTGCAGCTAAGTAATATTCCATTGCCTATATACCACATCTTCTTTATCCATTCATCTGTTGATGGACACTTAAGTTGCTTTCATTTCTCAGTTAATGTAAACAATGCTACTATAAACATTGGAATACACATATATTTTCAAATAGTGTTTTCATTTTCTTTGGATAAATTAACTCATAGAGATGATATCCCAATATACCTACTCTTCTGAAACCTTCTTTTTACACTTAATCCAATTCTACAGCATTAGACATATTTATGCCATGAAGGTTTTCTTCTGTTTTGTTTTTTAGCTCTACATTACTACATTCTTTGGGTTGCAGTGAGAATCTAACCCACTCACTGTCTTTAGACTGTGTTGTCTTCACAGATCTCATAGTTAGGTGGAGAAAGCAGACATTTAAACAAAGTTATGATATAAAATGATAATTAAAAATATAGAGTATGTAAAAGAGATAATCACAGAGGGCTGTCAAACTGAATCTGCTTAAGAGGAATAGAAATGAATCCATGAAGGAAGTTATTTTTATGAGAGAAGCTGAAAGAAGGGCTTGTTCTTAGAGAAAAAGACAGTGATTGAACTTCAGACCACCTGTAGGGTGCTGGATAATAAGACAGAAACTTGGGTCACTCTGAACTTATTAAATCATAATTTCTGAAAGCTGGACAAGAAAATTCTTATCAAACATCACTGATGATTCTTATTTTTATTATATTTTATTTTTTACCTTTACAATATTGTATTCGTTTTGCCATATATTTGAATCAGTTCTAATGAGGTGGATGAAACTGGAGCCTATTATACAGAGTGAAGTAAGCCAGAAAGAAAAACACCAATACAGTATACTAACGCATATATATGGAATTTAGAAAGATGGTAACAATAACCCTGTATATGAGATAGAAAACATCACTGATGATTTTTATGTACACTAAAGTTTGATAAACAATGGCATAGAAAATGAAAAAGGAAAGTCTTTTCCATAGTTGTGAAAAATATACACATAATTTCAGGCAATGTTTAAGGATGCGAGCTATATGTCCAAGAGACCTGGTTTTGAGTCCTAGCCCCAAACATAACTTGTGTGACTTCTGGTAAGTTATTTCACATCTCTGATTTTCAGTTTCTCATCTGTGAGATTAGGAAAATGATACTTATTAAGATACGATGTATTGAACATTTAGCACTGAACCTAGTTCCCAGTTAGCCCAAGACAAATGGTAAGTTTTAGTCCTAAATCAAAGTGCTATCTCCTTTATCAACACCTTTCTAATTCCGGGTACAGAAGGGATGAACTTTCCTTTTGATCCCCAAACTTTTTTTGTTGATAGGTAAAACTAAAGTTCATAGGATCAACATTTCATAGTTCACAGGAACCGAGGAATACTACTTAAATGGATAAAAAGAGAGAGTTAATGTAATCTCTCCAGCTGCCTTGTTTATTTACTAATAATTGTAAATACAAGTTATAGAAGTCACCTACCTTTAAAAACAGATTAATTTGTATTTAAAATCTCTGATAACGCACAATTCTTTGGAATCATTTTCCTTAATTTTACAAAAACAAAAAAAACCCAATACCTACAACATTGTTCTATCAAAATGTCCTCAGGTGACTTATTCCTAGGAGCTGTGCAAACTGTGTTGTTTTAAAATCTTTGTGTTGACAGTTTCAACTGTTTGTTGTTGTTCAGTCGCTAAGTCATGCCTGACTCTTTGTGACGCCTTGGACTGCAGCATGTCAGGCTTCCCTGTCCTTCACTATCTCCCAGAGTTTCTCAGATTCATGTCCACTGAGTTGGAGATGCTATCTAACCATCTCATCCTCTGCCACCCTCTTCTCCAGAATCAGGGTCTTTTCCAATGAGTTGGTTCTTTGCATCAGGTGGCCAAAGTGTTGGAGCTTCAGTATTAGTTCTTCCAATGAACATTCAGGGTTGATTTCCTTTAGGATTGACTGGTTTGATCTCCTTGCTATCCAAGGGACTTTCAAGCGTCTTCACCACAATTTGAAGGCATCAATTCTTCAGCGCTCAGCCTTCTCTATGGTCCTGTTCTTATATCCATACATGACTACTGGAAAAACCATAGCTTTGATTATACAGATCTTTGCTGGCAAAGGGATGTCTTTGCTCTTTAACATGCTGTCTATAGGCTTGAAATTTAAAGTCCTTTGCACTTGTATTCTTACATTTCTAAACAAGATGACTGTGAAACTGCCTGGCCTCTATATCAATTATCTCTGTGCTTTAAGGCACAGTTCTGAGGCAGGGCTTCTATCCACCCTCAGAGGATGAAGTGCAAACCATTCTCCTTTCTGCAAATACCTTCTGGAGACATCCACAGGGTCTATGGGAATGAGGAGCAATAATGATTAATATGTGATTTTGTTTAATTATGTTGAACTAAACAGGGGTATGTAAAAAGACCATGTATTTGAAAACTGCACTTTAGGAAAGGAGGGGAAGGTGAATAGGCAGAGCACCAGATTTTTAGGGCAATAGTACTCTGTATGATACTATAATGATGAACACATGTCATTATACATTTGTGCAAACCCATAGAATATACAACACCAAAAGTGAAATTTAAGGTAAGCCACGGAATTTTTGTGATTAAGATGTGGTAGTGTAGGTTCATGAATTGTAACAAATGCGCCACTCTGGTAAGGGATGTTGATAATGGGGAAAGCTACATGTGCGTGAGGGCAGGAGATATATGGGATATCTCTGCATCTTCCTTTCAATTTTGTCATGAACTTTAAACTGCTCTGGAAAATAAAGTTCAAAAAGAAGTATTACATTAACACAAATCTGTGCTTTCTCAAAATTATAAGTAGTTACACTATACGCAGTAAGATATATATGTACACGTACACACACGAGCTTAAGTTTTGTTTTACTCTCAAACCAAACTGTGGTTATACAATTTTGTGATCTTTTAAAATCTGCTCCAGTTGACAATATCACATGGATACCTTATCCATCAATGTTTATATCTCCACAAGAACATTTGAAGTATCTAGATAGTTTTTCATTGTATGGATATACATGAGTTTATTTAACTCATCCTATATTATTTGAGAATGTTTACTGTTTCCAGGTTTTTACTAGTTTAAATATTGCTTATCTGCTGGACGTTTTCCTCTGCTCCTACTTCCTTGCCTCCTCTTCAACTCCGAGAAGCTGACTGCTATGGACTGATTAGCCGGTCAGCTCTCATGTCCTCTGATTCTGACTGGTTTGGCCCTGGCTCTCCTGGGAGAGATGGCTCTCCCTGTAAGAGTGCTTCAAACTACTTGTGTCTCTTGCTAGAAGGTCACTATTTTTCTCTAGCTCAAGAATGTTGTTCCCTCCTCATTAACATTCCCCTCTTTCCATCTTGGCTTCCTGGTGGCTCAGTGGCAAAGAATCTGCCTGCCAATGCAGGAGATGTGGGTTCCATCCTTGGGTCAGGAAGATTCCCTGAGGAGGAAATGGCAGTCTACCCCAGTATTCTTGCCTAGAAAATTCCATGGACAGAGGAGCGTAGTAGGCTATGGGGCTGCAAAAGTCTGACATAACTGAGAACACTTGCTTCCCATCTCTGCAGACCCATGGTTGTGATAACCTTGCAGCTGCTAGCCCATGATTCCTGTGCCCTGTCTTGCAACTCTCTTACTCTTGTAACCAAATCCTCCTTGAATTATCTTAATTTATATAATCTGTTTCCTACTGGACACAGACTAGTATATATCTTGATATTTGATATCAAACCATTACATCCACCAATAATTGTTTCCACAGAATTGATTCTTAGAAGAAGACTTTATGCCACAGAAATACACTTTTAAAGCTTTTGATAAGTATACTTAAAAACCGAGCAGCATATGAGTACTCTTTTTCCTAAACCCTTGTCAACCCTGGATATTTCCATTATAAAAAGATCAGTTTGATTGGTAGAAAATAATATTTCATTGTTGTTTAAATTTCTTTTATTACCACTCAGGTTAATTCCCCACCCCAGTCCCTCAACCATACATATATCTAATGTTCTTTCTTTTCTTCTTTTATGACTTGCCAATTTTTTAAACTGGGCAGCTCATATTTTTCCTATTGATTTGTAAGAGCTCTTTATACATAAGAGGAATAATTTTTTCCTGTCATATATATTTTAAATAGCATTTTGTTTTTGCCTTTTACTACTTATCATATTTTTGGAAATGTAGAATTTTAAATGGTAAAGTACCAACCTTTACTGCACAGTCTCAAGATTTAAGATCAATGGCCACCTATTTTTTATAACATTGATATGACATTCACTCACACAAAGCCATATACTCTTATTTAAAGATCTATGCCTATGTTTTGGGCTGGAGGCATATGTCCAAAACAATATCTCATGCTTCTTTATACTTCTCATAGTGCTAGAATAATGATAATAACTTAAAACCTATTGTAGGAGATTAATTAAAAAAAAACACAGCGGAAAGGTCATAGGAGAAGTATGATTTTAGCATATTATTTTATTTCTTTGAACTTGTGAAAATAAAAGCAATAGTTTGTTCTCTGATATTGTTCTGTTTTAGGGAGAGACTGAGTTCATGGAGAGTAAGGTAATATGTAGATTATATAGAATGAAATGCAATAAACAAAGATAAGATATTACAAGTAGTTATTACTTTTTAAAAATAGGATGAGTAGGTATGTGAATTTTTAAATCACAAAGTTTACCCAGGTTTTATATAGGGAATATAATTGATTATTGCTACTGTTAGGTAGTTAGAATAGGAAACAGGAGTCCAAAATGGCAGTGGCTAAAAGACGAGGAAGGGAAAAGCCAGTGAAAATAGAACAAAGGAAGGTCCGAGGACCGGAGTGAGGACCTCAGGTAGAACAAACAGCACTCCTGGCTAGCCCAATTTACATAGGGCAGGGCCGGGGGGAGGAAAAGACATACAAAATGAGGAGCCAAAGGGCCAGGTTTCTCTCTCTCTTCTGCATGCTCGCACGCTCCCCCACTTTCTTCTCTTCGCATCTTTGGGTTGGCATGCCCTCACACCTCGAGGATGGATTTTCCCTCTATTTTCTAAATAAAATAGAGCTGTAACATGGAGCTGTAACACTGATCTGTCTAAAAGCTATAACACAGTCTGTTCAATACCTGAGAGCTATAACACGGTCTGTCCAAGACCCAAGAGCTGTGGTGTGCCGAGGGCTTTAATGTCCATCACTTCAAATCTTTGTTATGATGAGAATACACTCGCCTGACACTACCATTTCCTGCCTGGATTACCATAATGACTCCTAAGTGGTCTCTCTCATTTTAATATTCCTGTCTCTTCTAGTTTATCCTCCACATAGCAGCCAGAACCATTATTTAGAAAGTGTAAATTTGATTGTGTCCTCCACTGCTCTCAATTTTCCATGTCTTCCCATTGTACACAGAACAAATCCAGTTTCTAACGTGGACCACGTGGCCCATGATCTGAGTCCTGCAGGCCTCCCTGACCTCATTTCCTCCCCTTCTTCACTACCTCCACCCGCACTGACTTCCTTGCTCCTCTTTAAGCATGCCAAAAGGCTTTTCATTGCCTGTCCCTGCTGCCCAGAATGATGTCTTCAGCTATTTGCTGAAGTAGAACTGTGTAGAACTGTGGAGGCTAGCAGATAATGATGAACACCTGTGGTGTTGCTGGGTACAGACTGGATCTCATGGGTGAAAAATCAGCAGCTATATGATTGCCTTGATCTCTGAGAGCTGTGTTCCTGGAAAGTGATGTGGTACTTTTTTTTGAGGCAGGCAAAAGGTGGCCGTGTACCAAAAAAGATCTACTTGGGCTCCAGGTGCTGCTCATCTTAGGTGCTATTTGTAGCAGTTGTTGGGAAAGAGAAATATCTGGAGAACCTGGGGCCCATGGGAAGCTGCAGCCTCTTCTTCTAGGGCAGGAGAAGGAAGAAGAAACTATGAGTTTTATGGAAGATTGAAATATGGAAAGCCTCATGCACTGGGACAAAGCTATGCCAGTCTTAGCCAGCTCACTGCTAGCTAACCATGAATAAATCTCATTGGATAATTCCCACTCATCTTTACATAGTCTCAGTTAAGTGTCACTTGCTTAGAGAGGCCTTCTGAGAGCACCCCTGTGACTTCACATACCCTCTGGGCCTACTGTATTTTCCCTCATTGCGCTATCTTCATTTGAATGCTTACTATTATATATTTGTTGTGTGTCTTCTGTCACTAGAACTTTGGGTACTCTGCTGGGTCCCCAAGGCTAGGCACTCAGCAGATACTCAATTAATATTTGTTAATTGAAAAGATGCTGATTCCATACATACATTACTTTCTAAAACTATTAATACTTTAAAAGATTTCAAGAAACTCAGAAATACTGGCCTTCCCCGGTGATCCAGTGGTTAGGAGTCTATCTGCCAATATAGGGATCACAGGTTAGATCCCTCGTCCTGGAAGATTCCTTATGTCCTGGGGCAACTGAACCCATTTGCTACAACTACTGAAGCCCGCACACCCTAGAGCATGTGCTCTTCAACAAAAGAAGTCACCTCAATGAGAAAGCCATGCATCATAGGGAATAGCTCCTGCTCACCTCAACTAGGAAGCCCATGCACAGCAGCAAAGAGCAGCCAAAATAAATAACTCATTAAAAAAAAGAAACTCAAAATATTGTATTAATATGAAGGACTTTGAGGGATTAAAAAATGACAGAATATGGGCTCCAGGAGAGTCATGTGGAAAAACATCAGAATTTTGTATTTATTGACTCTAAATATCAATATATGTGATACACAGTTGCAAGTATTTATTGCTTCCCTCAGAGCTCAGTCAGTAAAGACTCTGCCTGCAATGCAGGAGATCCAAGTTCAATTCCTGGGTCAGGAAGATCCCATGGAGAAGGAAATGGCAACCCACTCTCGTATTCTTGCCTGGAGAATCCCATGGACAGAGGAGCCTGGCAGGCTACAGTCCATGGGGTCTCAAGAGTCAAATATGACTTAGTGACTAAACCACCCATAAAGGAGTCAGCTTCCCTTGTGCTTAACAATTCTATACCAACAGCAGTGTAACTATGGAATAAAATGCTCTGGGTCACTGATTCTTGGCACTGGAAGGAACTATAGAGGCCAACTGTATTCATTGGAAGCATCTCTACTCACAGGAGTTTCTTGAAAGGAACTCAATTCCTGTTTTATTTAACAACTCAATTCCCAGGTTCTATAAATGTTCTCCTAGGCCAAACCTCACACCCTGGAGATTCCATAATGCTACGCTTTTAGTGCCTGCACCTTCAGTGTGCCAGGATGAAGCACAGTATCCCCTGGTGACAGATCTAGTTCTGAGTATGATGCCCACCCCCTCACCCCCACATTCCTCTATCTGGACACCTTTGGTTCATGCTGAGCTTATTAAACACAAGTGTACTGGGGGAGCCTTCCATTTTATCTTCCACTCTACTTCTGGTCATGAAATATATGTGGGTTTTCCCCAAACCAAGCAATTCTTTGACATTACTTGAGTGTCCTACAATTCCATTCTGACACTATCTACCTGGAATTGGCAAAGACCCCACAGGTTAAGGTCTCAGTCACACAAGACTGCCCTACTTCCTTCAGGTGTCAGGCACAAGTCCAGGCTGTTACCTGTATCTCTGACAGGCTAGCTATAAATCAGAGTTCCCACAATTTCCTTCTCAGGCTTGATTAATTTACAAGAGTGTCTCACCGAACTTAGGCAAACCATTTACTCATTAGATGATGTTGTTGTTCAGCTGCTAAGTTGTGTCCAACTCTTTGCAATTTCATGGACTGCAACACCCAGGCTTCCCTGTCTTTGACTATTTCCCGGATAGTTTGCTCAAACTCATGTCCATTGAGTCAGTGATGCCATCCTCTGTTGTCCTCTTCTCCTCCTGTTCTCAATCTTTCCCAGCATTGTTGTTTTTTTTTTTTTTTTTTCAGTGAGTTTGCTCTTTGCATCAGGTGGCCAAAGTATTGGAGCTTCAGCTTCAGCATAAGTTCCTCCAATGAATATTTAGGGTTGATTTCCTTTAGGATGGATTGTTTTGATCTCCTTGCTATCCAGGGGATTCTCAAGAGTCTTCTCCAGTACCGCAATTTGAAACTATCAGTTCTTCAGCTCTCAGTCTTCTTTATGGTCCGATTCTCACATTCACATATGACTACTGGATAAACCATAGGTTTGACTATATGGACCTCTGTTGGCAAAGTGATGTCTCTGCTTTTTAATACACTGTCTAGATTTGTTACAGCTTTTCTTCCAAGGAGTAAGCATCTTTTAATTATGTGGCTGGAGTCACTAGTTTACTGTTAAAGAATACAACTAAGTGACAGCCAGATGGAAGAGATGCAGAGAGCAAAGTATGTGGGAAAGAGAATGGAACTCCCATGGCTTCTGCAGACATAACACCTCCCAGCACATAGGTGTGTTTAGCAGCCCAGAAGCTCTCTGAACCCCATACTTTTGGGATTTTTAGGAAGTTTCAACATGTAGTTGGGATAAATCTTTCACTCAGCACCCAGCTTCTCTTCCCTTCGGGAGGATAGGGAGCAAGTTTGGGCTGAAAGTTTCTAAGCTTTTAGTCAATGTGTGGTCTTTCTGGTCACAACCTCCATCCTGAAGCCATCCAGGAGCCCACCGAGTGTATCCTCATTAGAACAAAAGACACCTGATCACTCAGGAAATTCTAAGGACTTTACAAGTTTTGTGTCAGGGAACAGAATCAAAGACCAAATAGTAAAACAAATGATACTTCTAGTGTTCTTATCTCATAGAAAATTGAGAGAGTTTTAGGAGCTTCCATGCCAGGAACTGGGTGGGATCAGAGACCAGTATGTATTCTTTCTTTAAGAAAATTATCATTATTTTTGGTCATGCCACAAGGCTTGCAGCATCTTAGTTCCCCAACCACAGATTGAACCCAGGCCCTTGGCATTGAAAGAATGGAGTCCTGACCACTGGACAACCAGGGAATTCCCAGAGCCCAGCATATATTCTATTACTTTGTAGCAAGTAAATCCCAAGCATTTATTGTATATAATTATGTATGTGTGCCCTCATCTAGAGACTTTGTGTATATTTCTGTAGATGTCATCTTGTTGGTTTGAGCTCATTTTCCTGCTATATTTTCCAAGCATTCTACTATTTACCTGCTTACTGAAGTGATTTATCTGTCTTCCTTTAGTTGAGGATTAAAAAATGTTGACTAAGAACTGAGTCACACACAAATCCTGCCAACCTCTCCACCTCCAGAACATTGTGTTTAAATCCATTGTTCAATCACTACCAGGTTGGTTTGTCATCTATCTTAATACTATCCAGTCTAGAACTCTCTACCTATTTCAAAACTTTGTGAGAAACGTGTTCCTAGTAACTCACTGAAATCAACAAAGACTATGCTTTATGACTCCCTTCATTTGCACCACAGTAACTTCATCAATAAAGAGAATGGGGCCAGTTTGGCATGTTCTGTTCTTGGTCAAAATGGACTAACTCTCAGTGGTGAAGGCCTTTGTGTTTTGTAGTCACATCTAATATATTTAATTCTTTGGCCTGTGATTTTGCCAGGGATTGTCTATAAGCTTCAAGTTCCATGATTTCACTACCAATGTTTATCTCTTTTAAGAAAATGAGAATATTTGTCTCCTATCATCTGGCGTATTTTCTCCTGGATCAGCTGTCCCATTAATCATCAGGGTTCCATAGTAACAACTTCATGCTATTTTAGCAACATGTGCCTTTAGATATAGATTTAAAGCACTCAGTATTGTCTTTCTGGGCTCCCCAGTTGGTGCTAGTGGTAAAGAATCCTCCTGCATTGCAGGAGCTACAAGAGACTCGGGTTAGGTCCCTGGGTTGGGAAGATACCCTGTAGTAGGAAATGGCAACCCACTCCAGTATTCTTGCCTGGAGAATCCCACGGACAGAGGAGCCTGGCAGGCTACAGTACATGGGGTCGCAAGAGTTGGACATGACTTAGCGACTAAACCACCATTGTATTCTAACTCATTAAGCTTTCAATATGTACAAGACTTTACACTCAGTACTGAGGGTAAGGTTGTGCACACAGAATTTACAGTTAAATGGGGGACACATAAATGCATAGAAAATTGTCATTGAGCACGGCGATCCCTAAGGATGCTATGGGGGTCACGGGAGAGGGAAGCAGGCAAATCCAGGGCTGGTGGTGGTGACACCTGATTAGATTTGCATTTTAAAAAAGATTGTTGTTCAGTTGCTAAATCGTGTCCAACTCTTTGGAACTCCATGGACTACAGCATGCCAGATTTCCCTGTCCTTCACTATCTCCCGGAATTTACTCAAACTCATGTCCATTGAGTCGGTGATGCCATCCAACCATCTCATCCTCTGTCACCCCCTTTTCCTCCTGCCCTCAGTCTTTTGCAGCATCAGGATCTTTTCAATGAGTTGGCTCTTTGCATCACGTGGCTAAAGTTTTGGTGCTTCAGCTTCAGCATCAGTCCTTCTGATGAATATTCAGGCTTGATTTCCTTGGTTTGATCTCCTTTCAATCCAAGGGACTCTATGTGGTTGCTAGCCATACTTAAGAACTAGTCTTCTCGATCTGTAATTCAATCTGTAATGATGCAAAGGCCTCACCTGGGAATTGACAACAAAGCAGATTCTGACTCAATATGTCTGGAAAGGGGCCTGAGAGTCTGCATTTCTAGCAAGCTCTCAGGTGAGGTTGATGCTGATGGTCCATAGACTACACTTTGAAGAGCATGGATCCAGAGAATGAATCAGAGAATGAGATGAGAGGTGGGGATCAGGATTGGAAGGCTGGTGTAGGGGTCTATGAGGAAAATAATGATGCCACAAACTGAGGGACACTTAAACCTATATATTGATCTCCTTGATGAAAAATATGTGTTCTAAGTAGGCATTGATCATTTTCTGTTTATCTCCTGTTAATCACTGTACAGGCTAAACTAAAAAATGAGAGGAGTAAATTCCAGGCTTAGTTCTTAATAAGTGGCCTCACTTTAAGTTCACTGAGACCTCAGTTGTTTCACTTCATCTGTAAAATGGGAGACTGGTTGTTATGGTTTAAGTTCTATCCCCTTACCCCAGTTCATATTTTTAAGTCCTAATTTCCAGTATCTCAGAATGTGATCTTATTTGGAAATAGGGTAACTGCAGAAGTAATTAGTTTAGATGAGGCCATGTTAGAATAGTAGAGCTGTCAGCCAACTGACTGGTGTCCTTATGAAAGGAGGAAACCTGTACACAGACACATATTATTTCTCCAATAAGGAGAGAGACTTGGAACAGCAGGATTCCTCCTGGGCGCGTCAGAATGAGCAAGGCTCTGCAGACACCTTGGCTTCAGCTGTCTAGTCCCCAGAACTGAGAGGCAATACATTTCTGTTAGTCTAAGCCACCCATTTTTGGTGTGGTCATAGAGGGGTCCTAGAAAACTAACAGACTGATTTTGGTTTGTACTTTGAAGATCATATTTATGTCTGACACGCCATCCATCTTTCCACACAACCTGTAAGACATCTGAACTAAATGTGGTTACACATTTGTAAAGCAACTATACTCCAATAAAATTAATTCAAATAAATTAATAAATGTCATTACACAAGAAGATTTCTGTTTTTCCATCCAATATTAATTTATAATTTTTCTTTTTAATCCAGACTTTTCTTTTAGAGATTTCTTTCTCTTTTGGCTTTTATTTATTTTTCTATGTAGATTTTTTTTACTAATAGGATCAGTTGATTCAACTCAAAGAAAATACCATCTTGAGACCCGGGCTGAAGGGTGTAGATGTAGCATGATTTGAATGTTTTTTAGAGACAGACTCTGGAACATGCAAAGCATGCTTGTGGTGGGTCTGTCCTTACCTCAGCAACGAGAAGCCTCTTGAGAGTTATTTACTTTTGAACCATACAAGAATATTTTAGGAAAGCTTGTTAACTGTCCTATGTCATTCCAGCAACAGTAACATCAAGTCCATAGAAACAAACAACAAAACTTATCTTAATATTAAAAAATAACAATTATCTTATTGTCTGTCACAGAAGAAACAGAACTGTGTTTTTTATTTCCCAATTAATGTAACTGATGTACTGTACTCTTATTTCCAGAATCTAAAATTTAAAGAATAAAGAGAAATAAGGGCACCTTCTTATAAGAAAGATGGAATTTTTCTCTAATTTAAAAGGAAAAGGACCCTTCCTCTCCTCACCACCCGATTAGGAACACATTAGACTCTGATACCATTGGAAAAAGGAAGGAGTTGGGGATGTTGGGGTTAAACAAACAACCTCAAAGAGGAATGGAATTAGTAGACTAACAATGTCTTCCAGGTAGAAGGAGAATTGAGCAAAGCATTCCTAGTGATCTTATTTACTTTTCTGGATAATGACGAATTTGTCAAGATCTTGAAGTAATCACTTACTCATCAGTGTCTCAGTTTCTTCATCTACAAAACAGAGATAAACTGGCATAGAATATAAAAGGGATGGCAAGTGTTTCATAGAAAGATATTTGATTTTTTAATTAATGTCATATCTATGGAAACATTTGCTTCAATAATAATAGCAGATCCATTTATTAAGCATGTGGAATATGATTTCCCTGTAGCTCAAACAGTAAAGAATCTGCCTGTGATACAGGAGACCTGGGTTCTATCCCTGGGTTGGGAAATTCCTCTGGAGAAAGGAATGGCAATCCACTCCAGT
This sequence comes from Bos mutus, assembly GCF_027580195.1. Lineage (NCBI taxonomy): Eukaryota > Metazoa > Chordata > Mammalia > Artiodactyla > Bovidae > Bos > Bos mutus. The sequence goes on along the minus strand of NC_091619.1, from coordinate 83,574,702 downwards.
ATTCTTGCCTGGAGAATTCCATGGACAGAGGAGCCTGATGGGCTACAGTCCATGGGGTCACAAATAGTCGGACACAACTGAGCAACTGACACACACACTATATATACTTCTAGGCACTGGAAAGATGTTTTGCATACTTTTCTCATTTTTTTTTCTCATAACAACCCTACTAGGTAGATGAGCTTTATCTTCAGTTGATAGCTGTAGAATCTGAGGCTTGAGATGTTAACTCACTTTTTCAATGTCAAAAGGCTAGAAAGGCACTGAGGCAGGATTCAAACTCACATCTCTTAAGTCTGTAAGGATTCCAAATACATGACTCCTGCTGCAAAGCTCACTTCCTGTGCCATGGCAGACATTACTAGTTGACTACAGTACTGACTTTGACATGACTGAAGCAACTTAGCAGCAGCAGCAGCACAGTAGTCACTTTGGAATCTCTTGGGGCCCTCACTTTACAATCTCTTAGTACTGATGGTAGGGAGGTAAAGCCCATTTCCTCTCTAAAGCCCATACTCCATAACAGTAGTCCTAATAGTCTCATCTTCAGGGATTCTGACTTAATAGGTCTTGAACCCCACATCTTTATTTTTAAGGATTCTCCAGGTGATGATAAGGATTCTCCACCTGATGATAGCCAGGTTTGGTGTCCACTGCTTTCTGAACCTATGTTCATTGAGGCTAGATCTTACAGTTTGTCTATTTGTTTGGTCTGTGGGTTTCTGAAAGAGAAGAAAGAGCTAAGGAAATGATTTTAGGAGGGAAAGGCACTTATTGACTACTATTTATGGAATGTCTACTAGAAGAAAGGCAGGTCTAGTATTGTCTTTTTCTTATGTGAACTATCAAAACTCCACAAGGAAGAATTGGTCAAAAAATGAGTGAATTTTAGAGATATGTGAGTGTCCCCCTTCAAATGTGACTGTGATGAGTTTGGAGGAAGAAAGCCCTCTTAGTTATGTTCTTAGAAGCCCCTGCTTACAGGAGTATGGAATTCAAGCAAAAGTAAGTGAAACTCTTAAATTTATGATTAATTACTAATCCCACTCCTTTAATTCATAACAAATTGACTAACAACCTTCCTCCCTCCCTCTCCCCACCCCCAAAAAATTACTACATGTGGTAGATTACAAACTTGATAAGGAGAAGCAGCAATGGCCCATTAATATGTATAAATGGCTCAATGCTTATATTTCCCATCTATCTGGAAAATCAGCTCAAGTAATTAAAGAGCATGGGGAAAGAGCATCTTTGTAAGATGAAAAATTCAGGTAAACACTGTGCATAGAAGTTATCAACACTATTTTACTTTTACGGTTGCATCTTAATGACTTAATTTTCCACAGAGAGCATTTTTAAAATGTAAATTTCTAGATTAAGAAAAGCCTAAACTTCATTATCACCCAAGCAAAACATATTTTTCAAAGAGTAAACTTACATTTTTGGCTTCTCCACAAGGTATCGAAAGTGTTTACTTCCAATGATTTTTACCATCATCTCAGGCATCGCATTTGATCCACGGGGAGTCTTCCAAACTGAAGACATAATTCTCCAAACCTCTTCAAGTCCTTGGGGGTGGAAAATAAATAAAACTATTCCTCTGGGTTTTCCACTAGGCAACTGTAACATCCTTGTCAATAATAACAACAATAATAATAGCGAGTCCAAGTCTATTACCTATATTATAATCTCACTTAATCGTTCCAAAAAAAGCATGAGAAAGATATTCTTAATTACTATTATCATTCTTGTCTCACAGTTGAGGGAACAGGCATAATGTAGCTAAGTAACTTTTCCAATATCACATAACAGTAATTAGCAGAATTGGAAATCCCATCTAAGAGGTTTGCGAAACTGGTTGACTGAGCCATTCGGTGATTGTCTTCCTATTCTACAAGTCACCAGATGGGTTCTAATGAGGTCAGAGAGGAAAGTAGGGCTTTACAAGGACATGTGAGGAACTCAAATTCAGTTCTGATGCTCAGTATCTCCATTTATGAAACCAGAAGAATTCCTGTGCTGCCCTCTGGATTTAGTAACAATCCAATGACAACATGCATCTGAAGGAGCAATGTGCATAGAAAAGAGGGATTTTTTGCTGATCTGATTTTTCTACAATGCAGTGAATCTAAAATTGAGACCCTCCACTAATATTCACTGGGAGTTTAATCAGGTCTGCTGCCAGGGCAAACAGAAGTTCTATAAACCTGGTCCCAGACTAACCATTCCCTGTTAGAGCCTCTTAGAAATGGAAAGATCTTTAGAAATAATTTCTTTTTTTTAAATGAAGGTTTTTAAACATTAAATTTTGTATTTAATTTGGGGTATAGATAATTAACAGTGTGATAGTTTCAGGTGAACAGCTGAGGGACTCAACCATACATACACATGTATCCATTCTCCCCACAATTCCCCTCCCATCCAGGCTGCCACGCAACAGAGAATAGCCTCCAAAGGCTCTCTTTACAGATTGGGAAACCAAGGCCCAGAGAGGGTGTTAATTGACCAAGGTCACACAGTGATTGACGGCAGGCCTGGCTCCAGTACTTCGGTCTGATAACTAAAGCAGGGTTCTTCCCAAGACCCCAGTTTCACTTAGTGTGTGGTCAGCAATTGGATCTGCTCTGCGAGGTTAGCCCCCCAGATAGATTCTTTGAATCTGTCTGGAAGCTTCAAGGACCAGAAGTGATTGTGGAGTCCCCTCCACCCAAGAGCTGCGTGTCACTCCTGAGTCCTTTCCCCGGGGCGCTGAGACCCGGCTGCCTTACCGCTCCGGAGGCTCAGGGGTGCGCCTTCAGTGCTTCTCCCCAGGATTAAGACCTGAGGAGGCCTGTGGGGACCAAGGTGGGGCGGGGGCGCCCCTCAGGAGTCGGGCCAATCACAGGCCCCGCTGCCGGGCGGAGGCAGCTCCCGCCCCAGGTAGTTAAGGACGCAGAGGGCTGTTGCTGGGCTGGGCGGGGACCAGAGCTTCTACCTGCCTGAGGCTGTGTGTTCCCAGGGTGTGGCTGTTGACTGGTGAATAGTTTGGATATTCTTTTCAAATCTGAGCTTCCTTCTTGAAGTCCACCTCTTTCACCTGTGTGGTCGCGTCTATCCTTCTCTTTCCCTTAAGCTTCATTTCCCTTTATGAGGTGTGCATACAGCCAAAAATCTTCCTCTTGTCTCTTTAAATCCAAGCTCCTTCATTGTCTGGCTAAATCCCTTCTTTTTCCTGAGGTTCAGTGTCAAATAACTGCAAAATGGGGGGAAAGTACTAAAAGGGACATAAAGGTAAGTTGGTGATTCAATTAAATAAGAATATTTAAAAAAACTAATTTGTAGTCATAATTTGCCACATTCCCCATTTGAGACAGATGACTATTACCTTATACGTTTTTTGTTCAGCTGCCTCATCGTGTCCAACTCTTCGAGACCCGATGGACTGCAGTACACCAGGCCTCTGTCCCTCACCATCTCCCAGAGTTTGCCCAAGTTCATGTTCATTGCATCGGTGATGCTGTCCCACTGTCTCATCCTCGGTCGCCCTCTTCTTCTGCCTTGAATCTGCCTTGAATCAAGCTCTTTTCCAGTGAGTAAGCTGTTCACATCAAGTGACCAAATTCTTGGATTCAGCTTCAGCATCAATACTCTTACTGAGTAGTCAGGGTTGATTTCCTTTAAGACTGACTGGTTTGATCTCCTTGCTGTCCAAGGGACTCTTCTCAAGAATCTTCTCCAGCACCACAATTTAAAAGTGTCAATTCTTCTGGTGCTCTGCCTTCTTTATGGTCCAGCTCTCACAACAGTACATGACCACTGGAAAGACCAAGTGCTGTGGTTAGTTGCTCAGTCGTGTCCGACTCTTTGCGACCCAACTGCAGCCCACCAGGTTCCTCTGTCCATGGGGATCTCCAGGCAGGAATACTGGAGTGGGTTGCCATGCCCTCTTCCAGGGGATCTTCCCAACCCAAGGATACAACCCAGGTCTCCTGTGTTGCCGGCAGATTCTTTACTGTCTGAGCCACCTGAGAAGTCCAATAGCCTTGACTATATGGATCTTTGTTGGCAAAGTGATGTCTTTGTTTTTTTAACACACTGTCTTGGTTTGTCATAGCTTTCCTGCCAAGAAACAATCGTCTTCTAATTTCATGGTTGCAGTTATCATCCGCAGTGATTTTAAAGCCCAAGAAGAGGAAATCTATCACTGCTTCCACCTTTTCCCCTTCTACATGCCATGAAGTGATGGGATCAGATGCCATGATGTTAGTTTTATATATATATATATATATATATATTAGTTTCAAGCCAGCTTTTTCACTCTCCTCCTTCACCCTCATCAAGAGGTGCTTTAGTTCCTTTTAGTAACATTATAATTTAACAATTACCAATAAAGTTTTTTTTTTTTTCTGTTTTAAAGATTAAGACTACAAGGCTTGAGATATCTAGAAATTACCCAAGACCCCACAGAGGCAATTGATGGAGGCAAGATTTGAATATAATCCTACATATTCCAAGATTTCTAGGCATTTTTAATTATGTTAAAAGCCTTCAACAAATGTGGATAAAGGCTCTTCAAATTGACTACAGAATGATGTTATTTTCATCAGAAGAAGCAGCAGCCCCAGCATGCACACCCCCTGCCCCCTCCCCTCTAGCTATATTGTGTTTTGTGCTTGACTGTATCAGCTATTGGCACATGCTGCCAGAGATGGATGATACACTGGTCTCCCTTTTAGGGCTCACTCTCTAGTGGGCAAGACATATAGGCATGTTCTATTATGTACAAAGGGCCAGGCGAGTAGAGGAGAAGGGGAAGCTCCCTTCCCACTTCTCCAATCCAGCCTTCACATGGTCACCAGATCAGTCTTCCCAAGGCACAACTCTAGTCCAGTGTCTCAAAGGGCTCCCATCAGCCATGGAGATGGCCCATGGTTTCAGAGTATTCTAAGCCCTGGAAGTCTTCTAGCTGTAGCTTGCTGTCCCACTACTTCTCTCAGATTCTCTAACCTCCATCAGACCTTGTGTACTCACTGGCCTGAATCTGCCTTTCATTTCTCTGCCTCTGGGACTTTGTTCATTCTCTTCCCTCTGTCTCAGGTCAGTTCAGTTCAGCTCAGTTCAGTTGCTCAGTTGTGTCCAACTCTTTGCAACTCCATGGACTGCAGCACACCAGGCCTCCCTGTCCATCACCAACTCCCGGAGCTTGCTCAAACTCATGTCCATCAAGTTGGTGATGCCATCCAACCATCTCATCCTCTGTCATCCCCTGCTCCTCCTGCCTTCAATCTTTCCCAGCATCAGGGTCTTTTTCAACGAGTCGGTTCTTTGCACCAGGACCAAAGTGTTGGAGCTTCAGCTTCAGCACAGTCCTTCCAATGAATATTCAGGACTGATTTCCTTTAGGATTGACTGGTTGGGTCTCCTTGCAGTCCAAGGGACTCTCAAGAGTCTTCTCCAACATCACAGTTAAAAGGCATCAATTGTTTGGCACTTAGCTTTCTCTATGGTCTAACTCTCACATCCATACGTGATTAATGGAAAAACCATAGCTTTGACTAGACAGACCTTTGTCAGCAAAGTAATGTCTCTGATTTTCAATATGCTGTCTAGGTTGGTCATAGATTTTCTTCCAAAGAGCATCTTTTAATTTCTTGGCTTCAGTCACCATCTGAAGTGATTTTGGACCCCAAGAAAATAATGTCTGTCCCTGTTTCCATTGTTTCCCCATCTATTTGCCGTGAAGTAATGGGAACAGATGCTATGATCTTCATTTTTTGAATGTTGAATTTTAAGCCACCTTTTTTACTCTCCTCTTTCACTTTTGTCAAGAGGCTCCTTAGTTCCTCTTCCATTTCTGCCATAAGGGTGGTATCATCTGCATTTCTGAGGTTATTGATATTTCTCCCGGCAATCTTGAGTCCAGACTGTGCTTTCAGCCAACCCGGCATTTTGCATGATGTACTCTGCATATAAGTTAAATAAGCAGGGTGACAATATACAACCTTCATGTACTCCTTTCCCAATTTGGAACCAGTCCATTTTTCCATGTCCAGTTCTAACTGTTACTACTTGACCTGCATACAGATTTACCAAGAGGCAGGTCAGGTGGTCTGGTATTCCCGTCTCTTTAAGAATTTTCCACAGTTTTTTGTGACCCACATAGTCAAAGGCTTTGACGTAATCAGTAAAGCAGAAATAGATGTTTTTCTGGAACTCTTTTGCTTTTTCTATGATCCAGCTGATGTTGGACATTTGATATGTGGTTCCTCTGCTTTTTCTAAATCCATCTTGAACATCTGGAAGTTCTCATTCCACATGCTGTGGAAGCTTGGCTTGAAGAGTTTTGAGCGTTACTTTGCTAACGTGTGAGATGAGTGCAATTGTGCGGTAATTTGAGCTTTCTTTGGCATTGCCTTTCTTTGGGACTGGAAAGAAAACTGACATTTTCCAGTCCTGTGGCCACTGCTGAGTTTTCCAAATGTGCTGGCATATTGAGTGCAGTACTTTCACAGCATCATCTTTGAGGATTTGAAATAGCTCAACTGGAATTCCAGCACCTCCACTAGCTTTGTTCATAGTGATACTTCCTAAGGCCCATTTGACTTTGCATTCCAGGGTGTCAGGTTCTAGGTGAGTGATCACACCATCATGGTTATCTGGGTCATGAAGATCTTTTTTGTATAGTTCTTCTGTGTATTCTTGCCACCTCTTCTTAATATCTTCTGCTTCTGTCAGGTCCATACCATTTTGGTCCTTTATCGAGCCCATCTTTGCATGAAATGTTCTCTTGGTATCTCTAATTTTCTTGAAGAGATCTCTGGCCTTTCCCATTCTATTGTTTTCCTCTTTTCTTTGCATTGGTCACTGAGGAAAGCTTTCTTAGCTCTCCTTGCTATTCTTGGGAACTCTGCATTCAAATGGGTATATCTTTCCTTTTCTCCTGTGCTTTAGCTTCTCTTCTTTTCTCAGCTATTTGTAAGGCCTCCTCAGACAACCATTTTGCCTTTTGAATTTTTTTTTTCCCCTTGGGTCTGGCTTTGTACTGCCTCTTGTACAATGTCATGAACCTCCGACCATAGTTCTTCAGGCACTTGTCTATCACATCTAATCCCTTGAATCTGTTTGTCACTTCTACTGTATAAGGGATTTGATAGGCCATACCTGAATGGTCTAGTGGTTTTCCCTATTTTTTTCGATTTAAGTCTGAATTTTGCAATAATGAGTTCATGATCTGAGCTGTCCACAGTACTCATGTTTCCCATTGTGTCAGCCTGCTCTCCTTCCATCTCAAATTGTCAAAAGTATGTACCTGGAATCAGATACCTTGGGTTCAAATTCTGGCTCTGATACTTCAGTGTGATTTGGGGTGAGTCATTTAATGTCTTTGTACTTTGGTTTCATCTTCTATAAAATGAGTACAGTGTTTTATAAAGATTAATTGAGTAGTATAAATAAGGCATTTAGAACAATGCCTGACACATAAGGAGCAATATAAATGTTGGCTTGCATCATTATTATAATTATCTGTCAAGAAGCCAAACCAAATCCCAGAAGCTGAAAAGGATTTCTCCATTCTCTGAATAATTTGATTTCTCTCTTATAAAATGTGTCTTTCTTTGCCTGTTTGAGTAGTTATCATACCTTCCTGGTCTATGCTGGTGGCTGAATAATGGCCCCCAGATGTTCACATTCTAATCTCTGGAACCTATTAGTGTTGCCTTCTCAGGCAAAAGGGACTTTGCAGATGTGATTAAGTTAAGGATCTTGAGATGGAGAGATTATCCTGGATTAGCCAAGTGGGTTCAAATATAATCACAAATGTCCTTTAAAGAGGGAGGCAGTAGGAGATTTTTACTGTAGAAGAGGAAGTATGAGATATGACCATGAAAGCAAGAGATTAGAATCATTTTAAGAAGATGTCCTGAGCCAAAGAATCCAGGTGGCCTCCAGAAACTAGGATAGGCAAGGAATTGGATTCTGCTTTAGGGACTCCTCAAAGAGGACTTCCTTGGTGTCTCAGTCAGTAAAGCGTCTGCCTACAATGCGGGAGACCCAGGTTCAATCTCCCTGGGTCAGGAAGATCCCTTGAAGAAAATGGCAACCCACTCCAGTACTCTTGCCTGGAAAATCCCATGGATGGAGGAACCTGGTAGGCTACAGTCCATGGGGTCTCAAAGAGTCGGACATGACTGACTGACTTCACTCACTTAGGGACTCCAGAAGGAACCATACCCTGCTGATCCTTTGACTTTAGACCAGTAAAAATGCTTTTGGGTATCTGGGCTCCAATTTGTGCTGCTATAAACCATCAAGTTTGTGATAATGTATTATATCAGCCATAAGAAATTAATGCAATGCCCGATCAGTCCTCCAAGGCACAACTCTGTGCCTTTATAGATCTGATCACACTCTGTGGCTTCAGTAGGCCGAACAGTTCTTATCAATGACCAGTACACAGATATCAGAAGATAAACAAGTTTTCTAACTGCTCACAGTTTAGTAACCTGTGAGGATAAGGTTTGTAGTGATGCTTCCTAAGGCCCACTTGACTTCACATTCCAGGATGTCTGGCTCTAGGTGAGTGATCATACCATCGTGATTATCTGGGTTATAATCTTTTTTGTATAGTTCTTCTGTGTATTCTTGCCATCTCTTCTTAATATCTTCTGCTTCTGTTAGGTCCATACCATTTCTGTCCCTTATTGAGCCCATCTGTGCATTAAATGTTCCCTTGGTATCTCTAATTTTCTTGAAGAGAACTCTAATCTTTCCCATTCTATTGTTTTCCTCTATTTCTTTGCACTGATCACTGAGGAAGGCTTTCTTATCTCTCCTTGCTATTCTTTGGAACTCTGCATTCAAATGGGTATATCTTTTCTTTTCTCCTTTAATTTTGGCTTCTCTTCTTTTCACAGCTATTTGTAAGTCCTCCTCAGACAGCCATTGTGCTTCTTTGCATTTCTTATTCTTGGGGATGGTCTTGATCCCTGTCTCCTGTACAGTGTTGCGAACCCCTGTCTGTAGTTCATCAGGCACTCTATCTATCAGATCTAGTCCCTCAAATCCATTTGTCATTTCCACTTCATAATCGTTAAGAATTTGATTTAGGTCATACCTGAATGGTCTAGTGATTTTCCCTACTTTCTTCAATTTAAGTCTGAATTTGGCAATAAGGAATTAAGATGCTTACTCCTTGGAAGGAAAGTTATGACCAACCTAGCTAGCATATTCAAAAGCAGAGACATTACTTTGCCAACAAAGGTTCGTCTAGTCAAGGCTATGGTTTTTCCTGTGGTTATGTATGGATGTGAGAGTTGGACTGTGAAGAAGGCTGAGCACCTAAGAATTGATGCCTCTGAACTGTGGTGTTGGAGAAGACTCTTGAGAGTCCCTTGGACTGCAAGGAGATCCAACCAGTCCATTCTGAAGGAGATCAGCCCTGGGATTTCTTTGGAAGGAATGATGCTAAAGCTGAAACTCCAGTACTTTGGCCACCTCGTGTGAAGAGTTGACTCATTGGAAAAGACTCTGATGCTGGGAGGGATTGGGGGCAGGAGGAGAAGGGGACGATAGAGGATGAGATGGCTGGATGGCATCACTGACTTGATGGATGTGAGTCTGGGTGAACTCCGGGATTTGGTGATGGACAGGGAGGCCTGGCGTGCTGTGATTCACGGGGTCGCAAAGAGTCGGACACGACTGAGTGACTGAACTGACTGAACTGAATTCATGATCTGAGGGCCTTAGGAAGTATCACTACAAACAAAGCTAGTGGAGGTGATGGAATTCCAGTTGAACTATTTGAAATCCTAAAAGATGATGCTGTGAAAGTGCTGCACTCAATATGCCAGCAAATTTGGAAAACTCAGCAGTGGCCACAGGACTGGAAAAAGTCAGTTTTCATTGCAATCCCAAAGAAAGGCAATGCCAAAGAATGTTCAAACTACCACACAATTGTACTCATCTCACACACTAGCAAAGTAATGTTCAAAATTCTTCAAGCCAGGCTTCAACAATACGTGAACTGTGAACTTCCAGATGTTCAAGCTGGTTTTAGAAAAGGCAGAGGAACCAGAGATCAAATTGCCAACATCCGCTGGATCATCAAAAAAGCAAGAGTTCCAGAAAAACATCTATTTCTACTTTATTGACTATGCCAAAGCCTTTGACTGTGTGGATCATAATAAACTGTGGAAAATTCTGAAAGAGATGGGAATACCAAACCACCTGACCTGCCTCTTGAGAAATCTGTATGCAGGTCAGGAAGCAACAGTAACTGGACATGGAACAACAGACTGGTTCCAAATAGGTGGAGGAGTACATCAAGGCTGTATATTGTCACCGTGCTTATTTAACTTATATGCAGACTGCATCATGAAAAATGCTGGGCTGGATGAAGCAAAGCTGGAATCAAGATTGCTGGGAGAAATATCAATAACCTCAGATATGCAGATGACACCACCCTTATGGCAGAAAGTGAAGAAGAACTAAAGAGCCTCTTGTTGAAAGTGAAAGAGGAGAGTGAAAAACTTGGCTTAAAACTCAACATTCAGAAAACTAAGATCATGGCATCTGGTCCCAGAGCTTCGTGGGAAATAGATGGGGAAACAGTGGAAACAGTGTCAGACTTTATTTTTTGGGGCTCCAAAATCACTGCAGATCATGATTGCAGCCATGAAATTAAAAGACGCTTGCTCCTTGGAAGGAAAGTTATGACCAACCTAGCTAGCATATTAAAAAGCAGAGACATTACTTTGCCAACAAAGGTCCGTCTAGTCAAGGCTATGGTTTTTCCAGTGGTTATGTATGGATGTGAGAGTTGAACTGTGAAGAAAACTGAGCACCGAAGAATTGATGCTTTTGAACTGTGGTGTTGGAGAAGACTCTTGAGAGTCCCTTGGACTGCAAGGAGATCCAATCAGCCCTTCCTAAAGGAGATCAGTCCTGGGTGTTCATTGAAAGGACTGATGTTGAAGCTGAAACTCCAATACTTTGGCCACCTGATGCCAAGATCTGACTCATTTGAAAAGACCCTGATGCTGGGAAAGATTAAGGGCAGTAGGAGAAGGGGATGACAGAGGATGAGATGTCTGGATGGCATCACCAACCCAATGGACATGAGTTTGAGTAAAGTCTGGGAGTTGGTGGTGGACAAGGAGGCCTAGCGTGCTGTAGTCTATGGAGTCACAAGGAGTTGGACATGCCTGAGTGACTGAACTGAACTTAACTGAGGATAGGGTGTTGAGGCTGCTGGCAGAGATCTATATCAATAAATACTGTTTTTTCAGTAGAAGAGGAGGAAACTGGATCAGAACTTACAATGGAGTCAGTGTCTGAAAGGTGACAAGACAAAGAGCCTCGATCCAGCTGTACCTGAAGCTAGAGTCTAGACTTCCCAAACAGAGGAGTGATAAATTTCCCTTTTACTTAGGACTTTTTGAGATGGACCTCATTAATCTTTATCCAGAGAGTTCTGACTAATGTAAAGGCTTAAACTTTATGTTGCTAAGATTTATATGTGGGGTGCAGTTAAAAAATTGAATGGTATTTAAAGTTTCACTATAAATTCTGTGATAAAGCTTGATGGAATAAATTGATCCTGATCAAATCCAGTATTCTACCAAAGAGTATCCTTTGACCTTATCTTGGCTTAGAGGTTTTATATATGCTAACTAGAAACATATAACACTGGAAAGAGGCTTTCGATAATGCAGCTCTTTTATCATTTTGGAGGTATTAAGATGAAATTTGATATTTTTTTTTCAGATCCCAGGAAGCCTTTGATTTGCCATTTCCTAGCCAAGTGACCTGGAACAAGCAATGTAACTCTTTTATCTTTAAAGTAGAGACAAACAATGTTTAATCTGAAGATTGCTATCAGGATTAGAGATAACATCCTAAGAGACTTAATATGCAATTTGTTGCTGTTGTTTGGTTGCTCAGTCATGTACAGCTCTTTGCAACCCCATGGACTACAGCTTGCCAGGCATACCTATCCTTTAATATGCAATAGGCTTCCAATAAATGCTATTCTTGTTTATAACAATAGTGGCTAATGTTTAATGAATATTTATTATATGGTAGTCATTGTGGTAAGAGCTTTTCATTCAATATCCATTCAATCTTCCCGCAAACTTTGTGAAATAAGGACATTATTATCCCCATTTTAGAGATGAGGAACCTGAAGAAGAAAAAAGATTAAAAAACTTAGGGAACATAACTAGGAAGAGTCAGAGCTTCAGTGAAAATCTAGGTGTGTCTGACTCTAGAAGTAGCCTTATAACCACAAGTCTATATCTCCTCTGTGGATGTTAGTTAGCCATGTTATTGTTACCATTAATGCTAATATTCTTATTGGCATTGCTTTAAGGCTCTAAGTCCCTTAGAGAAGCAGATTCTATGACAGAATACTTAAGAAGCAGTGGCCTTTTCTTATCTGGGAATTTTTTACTTTACACCCTGCTTTATGAAATGACATAACCAGGAAACATCTCTCCAGTGGTTTATATTAAACAAGACAAAACAAAAAACTGTGCAATAAATGTCTCCATAAGATTAAATAGTTCAGTTGAAACTGCCTTCCTTGAATTCAACAGCTTTAGATTATGAGTCACCAGAGAAAGATTCCAGAGAAACATCTCCATCCAAGAGAGTCAGCTCCCCACTCCAACCAAAAAAGATGAATAGCTGTAATAAGTGGACCAAAAAATGCCCCCTCCTAAAACTTCATGATTTTTACCTTACTCTGTAAGGATGAGTAAGGATGGGAGTTGGTGGTGGAGTAATTTGAGGAAAAAATTGTCTCCAGTGTTTTGTTTTTGCCCATAGAAGTCAGAATAGAATGAATTTATAAATAGGAAGCAAAAAAGCACTGTTCTTTTGAACAGTTTAATCAAAGATTTATAAAACTAGGCATTTTGCATCAAAGTCCCTGTCCAAAAAGAGAAGGGACGAATATTGATGTAAACCGACCTGCGTTGCAAAGAATATGGGCATTATATAATACATTTTTTTTGGCCAAAGAAACATAGAGGACCCAAGCCAATGATCTTTTATGACTAATGGGGGATGTCAGGTAAAAAGACGAGTGAGGGCAGGCTGATTTTAGAACGCAACGCAAATATGGCCAAGTTTCTTTTCTCTTTAAAATGCTCTCATGCTCTGGAAAAATAAGGTCATGTATCGTACTGCTTAGATGGGTTGACTTTGGGCCCCATATTAGTTTACTTAGGTTGCCATAACAAGTACTACACAGTGGGTGAATTAAAAACAGAAATTGATTGTTGCACAATTTTAGAGGCCAGAAGTCCAAGAGGGTGTGTCAGCAGGGTTGGTGGCTTCTGAGGGTGACGAGGCAAAATCTCTTCCATGCCTGCGTCCTTACTTCTACTGGTTTATGGACAATATTTGGTGTTCCCTTGGCTTGTAATGTCTGACTTCACGTTCACATGATATTTCACCATGTGCACATTTGTGCCCAGTCTACTCCGGTATAACCTCATCTTAACTAATTACCTCTGCAGTCATTCTATTTCCATATAAGGTCATATTCTGAGATACTGGGGGTTAGGATTTCAGCGTGTGAATTTGTGGGACTTAAAATTTGCTGTTGGCTGAATGTCTGTGTTCCTCTCCCATTCTTCTGTTGAATCCTTAACCCTCATATGATGATATTTGAGTTGATACTTTGGGAAGTAATTAGGTTTAGATGAGGTCATGGGATTGGCACTCTTATAAGGAAAGGACCAGAGCTCTTTCTCTCCATCCTGTGAGGATACAGCAAGAGAGTGTACCTCTGCAAACCAGGATGAGTTCTTTCTGGAAACTGAGTTGGCTGGCACCTTGATTTTGGATTTCTCTGTCTTTAAAACTTTGAGAAATAAATGGTTATTGTTTAAAATCTATGGTATTTTTGTTATTGTAACTTCACCTAACTTAGCCATAATTCAATCCATAAGAAGTCCTAACTGCTTGGATCCAAACTTTGACTCTGTATTCAGTATAGTGTTACTTTAGACAAGCTGCTTTGTGCTTTTTTTTTTTTTTTTTTAAACTTAATTTCCTTGTGGATAGTACCAATGCCTACAATCATGTAAGGCTGAAAGGAATTAACAAATGCTTAGGACAGTGTTTGGTGTACGGTGAGGTTTTGTCATTAGCCTTCCTTCTCAGGATGATATACACGTACTTTATTATGCATTCTCAGATTTGGCTGTTACTCACTTCTCCAATCTCATCTCCCTCTTCTTCTCCATCCCACCTAACTGAAGCTGCACTAAATTGTCCGCAGTTCCTTAAAAACCTCCCATGGAGTTTTATCCCTCATGCCTTTGCAGAAGTTGTTGTTTTTCCTTGAGATGTTTTCCTCATGACCCTGTTTCTAACTTTCAAGGTAAGAACAATTGTTACCAATTCTGTGAAGCTATCTATTCCCAATGTCTTTAGGCAGGTAGGTCTGCTATCTTCAGTAAGCTAATAGTATTAATGAACCCATGGGGGTTAAATCTCGTTCACTTGATTTCACTAATCAAGGTCGTTTTAAGACTTGCTTGTCCTTCAGGTAGCTAAATAAGATGTTTGCCTGAGTTATTTTCTAGAAACTTGGAGTCAGCTGTGTCTAGTTTGAGCCTAGCCAGTCAAGACTGGGTAGGACCACTGGCCTTTCAATTGGGCATACGTGAGCGTCCACTCAGTGACCTTTTGAACTGGCAAAATGACCTAACCCCTGTGCAGAATGACCAGTACTGCACCTTATTCCAATAACCTCTCCCTGCTCCCCATGCCTCAGACCTGCCATTTCATGATTCGTATCCCATAAATATCCCAAACCCTTGCCTTCTGGGAGAAGTCATGCCTTCTGGAAAAAAGTCACTCACCACAAAATTCATGAGTTTATATTATTTCCATTTAAGAGATAGGTATACCTAGAATTTCCTACTTCTATTTACTAGTTTGGATTATGTCAATTCATCTGAACCAATGAATTATTTCACTGGGGAAAAATAAAAGCAGAAACATGAACGAAATTGTTGGAGGAGTCCTTAGCTGTGAGGAAGAAACAGTATCCAGAAAGTTACAAAGTTCAGGAACCTGGTAGACATTAGTCTCATAGGAGGTTGAATAATTTCCCCAAGGTCTTGCAACAAATTAGTGGAAGGACAATGATTCATATTCACATCTATCTGTAGAATGACTTCTGACTAGGAATTCTAAATCACAGAAAGACCATTCTGGTCACCTCTGCCCTGGATTGTTAGGAGCCTTACCTGATTTTCAAGTTTTCACAACTGTAAATCGCAGAATCTCAAGGTTGAAAGGCGGTCTCAGACGTTGTCTCATGTAATTATCCCTCCACCCATGCATTGATATTCTTTGAAACATTCTTGCCCAATTATTCTGAAGGCCTCAAAGAGGCTATATGGTAGAATTGAGAACACTGTCTCTGAGACCGGAAGATTGATTTAAATATCAACTCCAACACTACTGTTGCTTATTCTTAGGCAATGGGCTTAGCATTTATGCATTGTTCTAATCTGTAAAAGGATCGTAATAATGTTATTTTTTTTCAAAACAATATTTGTTTTGCATTTATGTGCAGGCCCTCTTCTAAATTTTTTTCTATTTACCAACACATTTAGTCTATTAATAATTCTGTGAGGTAGGGAGTATTGTTTTCAATTAAGGAAACTGAGGCAGAGGAAAATTCAGTACCTTGTCCTAGATTATATAATTACATAGTGATAGGGCTGGGATTCAAACTCTTGCAGTCTGACTTTAGAGTTTATACACCATCCACCATGTTCTACACCTCCTTGCTTCTCTTGTGTGTGTGTGAAAGTCGCTCAGTCATGTCCAACTCTTTGCGATCCTATGGACTGTCCATGGAATTCTCCAGGCCAGAATACTAGAGTGGGTAGTCTTTCCCTTCTCCAGGGGATGTTCCCAACCCAGGGATCGAACCCAGGTCTCCCACATTGCAGGCGGATTCTTTACCAGCTGCCTTGGGAAGAGCAAATGATAAAGTATACATAAAGCAGTTATCACAGGTCCTGGCACACCCTAATTCTTAGTAAATATTAGTGCTGCTGCCATGACTCTCCTCCCACTTCCAGTCTTCTTACTAGTAGCCATGAAGCTCAAGAGCCATAAACTCCTCAATTTATGAATGCTGGGAGAAAAGAGGGAAGCCTGCTCCACTTCCTAATCCTGCTTCATGGTCTAGAAGAGGGACCGTGTACACACGCAGGACTTTTTAGTGCCCAACATCCCACCTGCACCCCCCACACTACTAAAGTGACTTGATTGGGATAAGACTCCCTCTTTTTGGTGGGAAGTAAGAAAGTGATTGAGAGAAAGAACCCTTCTTGATAGAGCAAGTTGAATTTATGATAAAACTTACTGTATTAGTATCACTGATATCTGTATCTTTTAAATATTGGGCATAAATAATAATAATACAAGACTAGAAAGATTAATGTTGTTAAGAGGTCCATACAGCATAAAGCAATATACAGATCCAGTGAAATCCCTATCAAAACCCAATGGTATCTTCCACAAAAATAGAACAAATGATTCTAAAATTTGTATGGAACAACCATCGCAAAAATCTGAGTAACCAAAGCAATCCTAAGAACAAAGCTGAAAGCTTCATGTTTCCTGATTTTAAACTGTGTTACAAAGCTGTAGTAATAAAACCAGTATGGTCTCAGCTGTTTTGAACAGACACATCGATGTCTAGATCAATGGAATAGTATACAGAACCCAGATACAAAATCATGCATAGGTGGTCAATTAATTTATAACAGAGGAGCCAAAATATACAATGAGGAAAAATAGATTCTTCAGTAAATGGTGTTGTGATAATTTTTTTGAACTTGATGCTGAAAGTAAAGGCAACAAAAGCAAAGATAAACAATTGGAACTACATTGAACTAAAAAGCTCTGAAGAGCAAAGAAAACCAAAAAAATGAAAAGGACACCTATTAAGTGAGAGGAGATATTTGAAAATTATATATTGGTAAGGGGTTGGTGCAGTCGCTAGGGAAAATAGTATGGAGATTCTTCAAAAACTTAAAAACAGAACTCATGTATGTTTCCAACAATTCCACTTCTGGATATTTATCTGAAAAAATTAAAACTCTAACTTGAAAAGATGTTCATGTTCATTGCAGCATTATTGCAATAGCCAAGACATGGAAACAAACGAAGTATCCATTGATGGATGGATAAAGAAAATGTAATTAATGTATCTCTCTATAGATATAGGAATATTATTCAATCATATAAAAGGATATCTGGTCGTTTGTGACAAAATGGATGAAGCATTATGCTAAGTGGAAAAAGTTAGATAGAGAAAAATAGTGTATTATATCATATGTGAAATCTAAACAAGAAATAAGCAAACAAACAAAAAGCAAAAGAAAACTAAACTCATAAGTAGAGAGAACAGATTAGTGGCTGCCAGAAGTAGGGGGTATGTAGCAGGTAAAATAAGTTAAGGGGGTCGAAAGTTACAAACTTACAGTTATAAACAAGTCATGGTATATATGGTATGGTGACTATAGTTTCTAACACTATATTGCATATTTGAAAGTTACTCAGAAAGTATTTTGAAAGTTCTCATACCAAGGGAAAAAAAATTGTACTACGTGTGGTGATAGATGTTAACTAGACTTGCGATGATCATGTATCAATGCATACAAACATCAAATCATTATATTGTATACTTGAAACTAATGTTATGTGTCAGTTATACCCTGATTAAAAAATGACTGTACAAGTGTTCAAAGATGTAGTATGGCGATTTTTTTCTTTTAAATAAATCCTGTATTTAAAGTATTAGATTTCAGATTATAGAAGATTCATCTAACGAACCACAAACCACTTCTACGCCATTAGAAGTGGTGTAGTTAGATATACACATGAAAAGATAATCACAATATATTAAATTTAAAAAGCAAGTTAAAATTGGATGTCATAGATCTCACTTAAAAACATACAGTAAAAATAACATACTCTAGTAATAGAAAAAAGTTATGGCAAGACAAATTAAAACTTTATGGTATATAACTCAACAATAAAAATATAATTAATTCAGTTAAAAAATAGGCAAAGGTTTTGACATATATATGAATATTACTCAGCCATAAAAAGGAAGAAAATCTTATCATTCACTATAGCATGGTGGGACCTTGAGGATGTTAAGTGCAAAGAATGACAAGTACTGTCTGATCTCACTTATTTGTGGAATCTAAAAATACAAATAAAAATTTAAAAAACCCAAACCCTGAACTCATAGATATGGAAAACAGGTTGGGTTGCCAGAGGTTAGGGGGTAGGGGGTGGTAAAATTGGTAGAGGGTCAAAGGGTCCAAACTTCAGGTTATAAATTAAGTCATGGGGATACGGTATACAGAATGGTGACTGTAGTTAATAATACTGTGTTGTATATTTGAAAGTTGCTAAGAGAGTAGATCTTAAAAGTTCTCATCACAAGAAAAAAATTTCACTGTGTGTGGTGATGGATATTGAGTAAACTGGGGTAATCATTTCACTATACATCCATATTTCAAATCTTCATGTTGTACACCTGAAACTCACATAGTTATATGCAAAGTAATCATACTACAATATACACAGTTAGAAAAGGAAAGAGATATTACTTCAGAATAGTAGGATTAGGGGAGATTTCATTGAAAGAGTTGGCATATGAGTTGGGCCTTTTTAAAGATAGGTATTAATTTGGTATGTGTGAAAGAAAGAGAATATGCTATGCAAGGGAATAACAGATTTTTTAAAAGAGCAATAAATTGTGTGTTTGTGTGCCAAGTCGCTTCAGTGGTGTCTGACTCTGTGTGAACCTATGGACTATAGCCCGCCAGGCTCCTCTGTCCATGGGATTGTCCAGGCAAGAATACTGGAGTGGGTTGCCATGCTCTCCTTAAGGGGATCTTACCAACCCAGGAACTGAACCTGCATCTCTTATGTCTCCTGCATTGGCAGGAATGTTCTTTATCACTAGCATCACCTGGGAAGCTGTAAGAAATTGTGAGATATGGTAAAAAAAAAAAAAAAAAAAATGGTGTCTAGTTTCATTTGGAGGTGGTAGAAGATAATTTTGGAAGGTAGGTTTGGGCCAGTTTGTAGAAGACCTTGAGTATGAGATTAAAATACATCTATTTTTCTGGTTTAGGCCAGAAGGATGTGTATGCTATTTTATGGTATGAAATTGACCTCACCCACAGGGTTAGTCAAGCAAGTCTAAGTCATGTCTCTTATGTTGTTAAGGGACAACGCTTAAGTCTCAGAGGCTTAAGAAAACAAAAGTCAAAAGTTTATTTTTATTTATTTAAATTCTGCTGTGGACTTGGGCAACTCTCCAGGAAAATTATCCTGTGTGTTTGTTGGCTCAGTAATCTGGTCTCTGTGAACCCTATGGCACCTCCATTTCAACACATGTTTCCGTGATGGCTGTTGCAAGAAGAAAGTTCTGAAAGGTTACCCACCTGGAGCTAAGGCACTCTGTTCTGGAAACCACATGTACACTGCTTCTGCTTACAACCCATTGGCCAGATGAGTACCATGGCTCTTCCTAATGCAAACAGGGCCTGGGAAGTATGGTCTGGAAATGAGGAGGACATGGATACTGAGGAGCCCAAGTAATGTCTACCACACCCACACTTGCAGAAAATCACTGTGATTCAGAGCAAGATTGTATTTACAAACAAAATAGAGAGATGTAAGGTTTCTAATGTACTATTAACAGAAATTTCCCCATCTGTTGCATTTATCACTTTCAAATGAAGGAAATGTTGTTTATGGTTTATCCACCCACCACACATAGTGAAAGAAAGATATATACTTATTTCCATAACTTTTATTATCTCTAGAGCAGCACAAATTGGTGTACATTGTGTGGGACATCGGTTGGCTTCAGCTGCAAGTTTCAATGTAACCAGTATAGACCACAGCTTCCACAGGACGTCTCCTCATCAGAATGTGATGAGAAAGAAAGCCACATTTAAGGGAAGAAGAACACTAACATAATGTGTATATATGCAGTTGCCTGAATGTGATATTAACATGTTACATGCTCTTAAAATATCTTTCTCTTATGTAGAACGGAATGTAGAGCTAATATGGTTTTGTCAAAAGTGCCTGAGTCAGAGAGCAATACGCCAGAATCCTGACTTTATGAACTAATTGCTCTTTGAGCCTCAGTTTCTCATCTTTAAAATGGCATTGATAATAGCAAAATTGTGCAAAAATGGTTTAAGGATAACAGCTACATTTAATTAAGAGCCTAGTCTGTCTCAAACATTTTACGTGTGGTATTTTATCACATCGTATCTATCCTCTATCCATCTTTCCCTTTCTCTCTTTCTCATCAACATAAGGACATTGATTCAGCTCTTATGCAATGCGAGTGGGTGTTCCAGATTGAGTCTAAACTGGGATTTAATGTATCTGATTAACTGACCTGGTGAATATGGCCTCAGGTGGGTTTGTGCGAGGGATTTTTTCCAGAGGTTGCTGAAGGAAAATAATAAAGTGCTTCCATGTGGATGTCTAGGAATTAGCCTGAAAGAGGATGGACATTATGCTGTTTGAAAATTAGGTGCCCCATCCACGTACTCAAGTCTATACATAGCTAGAAGTAGATGGTAAAGGAGACGACATGGGGAGACTCTGAGACACAGAGACAGAAGCAGCACTTGTTTGGTAAGCAAGTGACAAATAGTAATACAGGAGAGAAAAGAAGAGTATTCCCTTCCACTTTAGTATGAACTCAGTGAGAATCAGAATGCAGCACTGCTGGAGTCTCTTAAGGGTTGTGATATTTAGAGTGTGCTTGAGGCTGGACCATAGCATGCTTGAAACATAATCAACATCTTCCTGGTAAGCCTCCTCATCTGTGAGTGTGACAAGGCTGCACTGTCTTCATGTGGCTTCCTGGCTAGTTACCATATCCCCAAGGGAGAAAATGAAACTCAACAGAAGTACAGTGTGGGTGAGAATGAATGGAATACTCACTGGGGTCCTTTGAAATTTATGGGAGGTTGTGTCTTTAGTATCAGATCCACAGATTCTAACCCAAGGCCTGACATGAAGGAGCTCAGAAAAGTCTTTATTAAAGAATACAACAAGTGAAGAATCAACCCCATCCTTGAGTGAATGCTGTTTCTCTGTGGGAGATAGTATTGGCATTCTGGACAGAACATTCTTCATTGTGCAGGACTGTCTAGACCATTGAAGGATATTTAGAACCACCCCCACCGTCCCCCCAAGTGGCTCAGTGGTAAAGAATCTGCCTGATAATGAGGCAGGAGACAAAGGTTCCATCCCTGGATTGAGAAGATCCCCTGGAGGAGGACATGGCAACCCACTCCGGTATTCTTGCCTGGAGAATCCCATGGACAGAGAAGACTGGTGGGCTACAGGCCATGGGGTCACAAAGAGTCAGATATGACTGAAGAAACAGCCTGCATTTGCGCAACTCATGAGCACTAGTTCCCAGGGACACACTCCATTCATTGTGGCAATCAAAATATAGGCCAACCCTACTTCAAATGCTTATTGTGGGGGTTCTACTTCCTCAGGCTGAAAATCATTGGTCTGATGGGGCTCAACATTGCTATGCAGGCATAGATCCAATATTTCTGTGGGAAGCCTTACAGCTTCTGTAATGTAGGACCTGCCTTTTCTCTGTATGCTTAGTATACATGTGATTGGGCTTCTTTTGCTTCCTTTGGCTGCCCTAGGAATCTCTTAGGAAAGAACTCTGCTTGACATCCTCATCGGGATGTTCTGGTCCTGAGCAATGAGTCTGCCATGGCCAGCCTGGTATCCACCTGAGAAACCAATTCTGGCCCTTCCACACCACCACCTTCTCCGTGCCTGTTGTCAGAAGTCGGCAGGCATATTTGAAAGAGGAGCCAAGTGGGAGTAAAAATATCAGCTTTGTTTATGGTTTGGTAGACATTAAAGATCAGAAAGGTCAGGGCTCTTTGGTCAGGGTTCAGACAGATTTGGGGCTTTTTCTACCTCCTAGGTCATAATCCATACTAAAGCCTAACAGATATTGCCTGGAATATTGTGGTTACGTGTGTAAGTGGAGGGGTTATTGGATGGAGAAGGTGGGATGAGTGAGACAGGAAAGAAAGATGCCTGTTAGGATCATTTGTGTCTTTTTTTTTCAATGGCCTGCCTTCTAAAATTCTAGCAGGAATACTGCTGGATCTAATACACATCACGAGGTGGCAGTAAAACAGAAATGTCTGCAAAGAAAGCAGAAATCCCTTCAGAATTACAAGTTTTATAGACCAAGACAACTGCAGTTGTAAAACATTATGGTGTATCAATTGGCATATTTGCTGATCAGATCTTTACAAGGTTCGAATAGGCTCACAAATACTGGGTTCTCTAGTTTGGCCTGTTCATGCTTCATGCTTCTGTTTAAGATATTTTGGAGGTTGGAAATCCAGCAAATGGTTGAAATATCAAAGCAATATGCCACTGACAATTTGTTTTCCTGTGATTGAGAGAAAATATATATGTCTCGATCAGAAGCACTACCCAAACAAGCAGAATTTGCTACATTCGAAGATGAGCTCATTTTTCATGCAAAGCACAGACTAGGCTGGAATGAACCAACAGCTAAAACATTTTGCTACGTGATTTTTATAAGTGAGTTCCAATTCCATTCCCATTCCCACAAGAGTCTTATTATATAGGGATGTTTCCATTTTTTTTAATAAGCAGTAACCAGCTGATGATAAAATCAGGCTTTATGATAAATGCATAAAATCATAGGGCAGGGGTGACATCAAAATACACTTTCTCATTAAAGTGCTGGTTTCTTGTGAGTGTCTGAAAGAAGAATGAATTGATTGAGGACTGTCAACCTTGGGTAATGGGGAAACTGAGGCCTCAGTGTTAAATGACTTGCCCAAAGACATGTGACCGGTGAGTGATTTAATCAGGCTGTGAAACTAGATTTCCCATAAGGCATTGGATGGGCTGAGACCTGTTCAAGAATTTTTGGAAACCAAAAAGCAAGCTGAGCAGCTCAGCTTCTTTCTGTCTTTGCAGATGTGTGCACCGATCATTTTAGAGAAAAAGATAAAATTTCTTGAGAAGGTAGACCTTCATCATATGTTGACTGCTTATTTTATATTCTCAGATAAGGATCTTGTCTCTGGCCAATCATTTACCATGGATTCTGCCTTAGGGAACATCTCTTGGCTTCCTCCACAGAGCTAAGGCGAACGTGCCCTTTGCTCTATCTAGAATCCTCTGCTTATGCTTTCACCTGGTTAAATGCTGTTGAGGATGAATTTGATGGCCCTTTAATGTGTTCCCCAGATATCCTTCCTAAGTACTTTCTCCAGGGAGGAACAATTCTTTGTTCTCATTGCCTAAACTTTTAGGTGCAGGGTGGAGAACTCATCTGTTTTGCTAGTCATTATATGCATGGAGAGCTTCCCAGGTGGCGCTAGTGGTAAAGAACCCGCCTGAAAATGCACGAGACACAAGAGACGTGGGTACGATCCCTGGGTCATGAAGATCTCCTGCAGGAGGGCATGGCAACCCACTCCAGTATTCTTGTCTGGAGAATTTCATGGACAGAGTAGTCTGGCAGGCTATAGTCCATAAGGTCACAAAGAGTCGAAACCGACTTATCACGCACACGTGCATATGCGTGGAGCATGCTGCTGCTGCTGCTAAGTCGCTTCAGTCGTGTCCGACTCGGTGCTACCCCATAGACTGCTGCCCACCAGGCTCCCCCGTCTCTGGGATTCTCCAGGCAAGAACACTGGAGTGGGTTGCCATTTCCTTCTCCAATGATGCATGGAGCATAAGGGGTCCTTAAATAATTACTATATGAGAGAAAATAGTGATCCTAATCCTGGCTTGTACACAATTATATTCTTTTTGAAGATGGAATATTTGAGAATTTGAAATAATACAGAGTATAAAATGTTTAGTATATATTGCATATCAATTGTATTGGTAATGATTTAAAATAACTGAAAGTTTTAATTTTATCACAATAATTATATATGAATACAATTAGAGTATCTATCTACCTATGCATATATAGCTATTTATCATATATATGCATAGACTTAATTGTTTGTTTTGCTCTAGGGAAAAAGAAACTAATAATTATTTATCCTTACTATGCAGCAAACACTGTATTAGGTCTTTGTACATATTGATGGTGTTTAATCTTCAAATAGAAGCAGTTCATGTGATGAAATTAGAGCTCAGATAATGATATAGCATGTTATGCACTCAGAACGTAGGAAAGCTAGATTTACATTCAGACCTACCTTCCTCAGAAGTTCATGATATTTTCACTCTTCAGAAGCAAATGGGGCTTGTGTCCCTTTCCTAAAAGGCAGTCAGTGGCAGAGTTGAGTGTTAGGATCTGGGACTCCCGACCTTTTCCTGGATAAACCTCTTTTCTGCACCAGACTTTCTACGATTCATTTTGATATTTGGCAAAACTAATACAATTTTGTAAAGTTTAAAAATAAAAAAAAAAAAAAAAAAAGAAAGTAAGAACTCATTTTCATGCAGCTGGAGTAATCTGACAGATTTCAGGATTTCACAAGACCCAGACTTTCCATCGGCTCTGTTTACATTGAGAAATGTATTCATTTGGCAATTGTCAGGGCCCCATGTGAACAGCTGCTAACTTGTGGTGTTAGCTAGTTCACAGATTCCTTGGTCCTCCTGACTCCAGCTTCTACAGAAATTCAGGATTGGAAAACACAGTTTTTGTCATTTGTTTATATGTAAAAATTCATTTTCCAGCTCTCCTACTCCTTAGTCTCATCCTAAACTATCTTGCAGTGCATTTGTCAAGGAAATTTGCCATTTTCAATTTGGAGACAACAATTCAAGCCAGAGAAAGCCAAGCACCAGAATTCATGAAACAATATATTAGAAACAGTTTAAAAATGGGTAAGATTATATTTGCTCTATAACAAGCAGAGCATTAAAAAAAATCAATAATAAGAACAACAACTAATGGTGGTAATGTCTTCCTTGACTCATAGGGATATTTAAGAGTAAAATGATGTAATTGATGGGAAACACTTTGAAAAATAAAAGCACCATGCAGCGCAAGACATTACGAGGATCATACGATTGTCCTTAAGCACAGCTAAAAGTGAGCCTTATCTCCCTCAGGACCAGATGTCATCATTGAGAAATCATTTGTATAATTCCCAGAGTGCAGAGGATGTCTGCAAGGCTCCAGGCTCTTGTGCTTATTTTTCTGTTTCTCCATGGGGGTGTTCAATGGACATGGCCAAGGGCAAATTAGAACCTCTCTGAGCCTTTGTTCCCAGGTCTTTGAGATGGGAATTAATCTTGTTAGTAATGGCTGCCTTCTATAGAGCAATTCTATGTGCAAGGTCCCAAGCATCTGGGGTTTATTATTCCATTTAACAAAGGAAATGCCTTATTTTTTAGATGAGGAAAATGAAGCACAGAGCAGAGAAATATGTAGGCCTAGATCACATAGCTAAGGTATCGTGAAGTATATGTAGAAATCCACAGATCTTAAGTACATTATGTATACTGGATTGTGCAGATCTGACTCTCCAACATGCTTTTCTGTATCCCCTCTTCTTCCTTGGGGAGTCACCCCTCCTTCAGAACAAAGTACACAGTATTCTGATAGAACTGCTAATCCCATGTGCCCTTCTGTGTCACCACAGGGTAAGAGTGTGACCAGGCCTACCCAGTCACAATAATACTCTCACTCTAGTCCTATTAACAATGGCACCCCACTCCAGTACTCTTGCTGGAAAATCCCATGGACAGAGGAGCCTGGTAGGCTGCAGTCCATGGGGTCCCAAACAGTCGGACACGACTGAACAACTTCATTTTCACTTTTCCCTTTCATGAATTGGAGAAGGAAATGGCAACCCACTCCTATGTTCTTGCCTGGAGAATCCCAGGGACGGGGGAGCCTGGTGGGCTGCCGTCTATGGGGTCGCACAGAGTCGGACATGACTAAGTCGAAGTGACTTAGCAGTAGCAGTCCTATTAACTCAGCAATCCCCAGTGTTTTGGGCACTAGGGCCCAGATTCCTGGAAGACAATTTTACCATGGACGGAAGTGGGATGAGGTGTGGTTTGGGGATGATTCAAGCACATTACATTTATTGTGTACTTTATTTCTATAATGATTATTACATCAGCTCCACCTCAGATCATCAGGCGTTAGGTCCTGGAGGTTGGGGATCCCTGTATTTACTAACTTAAGGGATGGCTACAAGAGAAAAGTTTGGCCAGCCAGGATCCCTAAGATTTATGTAAGAGTGGAAGGAGAGATTGTCTCTCCTGCAGGATTGCCAACCAGGATGGTAAACAGACATAAGAAGACTGCTTACAATAGGAAAGAATGAAGTTAATGGAATAACAAAGGCAAGAGATGGAGAGCATTCTGATTGCATCCTTTAAGCTCCTAGACCCAGCACAGCTGGAGGGGAGATCCACCACAGTAAATCCGCTTTCCAGTCCTCAGAGTCAGTAAGTACCACTAAAAAAAGGGCTGTTTTTTTTAGAACAGGTTTAGGTGCATCACAAGGTTGAGAGGAAGGTACAGAGATTACCCATATCCTCCTGCCCTGACACGTGGTTAGCCTCACCCCATCATCCCCACCAGGGCTGAACATTTGTGACAACTGATGAACCTACGCTGACCCATTATAATCACCCGAAGTCCATAATTCGCACTATGTTCACTCTTGGTGGTGTACATTCTGTGGATTTGGACAAATTTATAATATGCTTCCACCATTCTAATGGGTTGGCCAGTAAGGTTGTTCAGGTTTTCCCCATAAGCTGTAATGGAAAAAGTGGTGCAGAGTAGTTTCATTGCCCTAAAAGTCCTCTGCGCTCCATTTACCCACATCCTCTCTCCTCCTCCCTGGCAACAACTGATTCTTTCACTGTCTCCATAGGTTTGCCTTTTTCAGATGTCATATAGTTGGAATCATATAGTATGTAGCCCTTTCAGGTTGGCTTCTTACATGTGGTAATACATTTTTAAGTTTCCTCCATGTTTATTCATAGCTTTGATAGCTCATTTCTTTTTAAAGCTGAATAATAACACTCCACTGTCTGGATGTACCACAGTTTATTTAACCATTCACCTACTGAAGGGCACCTTGGTTGCTACAAGGTCTTGACATTTATGACTAAAGTTCCTATAAGCATATGTGTGCAGCTTTGTGTGTAGATCAAAGTTTTTAACAAACGTAATTTTAAAGCTAGTAGAATTAGACTTTTGGCATTTTCAACTGAAAAATTTTTGAGTAACACATTTTGTTTATATACATTATTTTCCTTGATTCTTATTAACTCTGGGCCCAATATTCTTATCAATGAAATGACTTTTTAAATAGGAATAAAAAGGACCAGAAAAAATTAATGACACGCTTGATATTTATGCTCAGTGTTTGTGCCTCCAAAGACCTTCTCTAGACACAGAAGGTAGAACTGGACATGTTAATGAGCTTGGATTTTACTGTAAAACAAGGGCCAATTATCCATCTTATTAGAAAAATCTCTTATTTATTCTGATTATCTCCCCAAAGTTAACATTTTTCTAGTTATTAAGGCAAGTACATATAAATGCTCCAGACTTATTTTAATAAATTTTGTTTTATATTCATTTACACCTTTGTGCCTTCTTGACAACAAAACTCTAATCATGATTGCACTTTTTACTTGACCTGGATCATAATTTCCACCGTCATAACAGACAACACACTTTATCATGTTGCTAATGTAATTGTTTAACTTTCTAGTTAGATGGTAAGGTCAGCGAGGGTAGGTAGTTTTCTCTCATTGTCACCATCATCATCATTCCATTTCTTAGCCTAGTACCTGGTATCTACTGTTAACTAAAG
The DNA here is from genome assembly GCF_027580195.1 of Bos mutus. Lineage (NCBI taxonomy): Eukaryota > Metazoa > Chordata > Mammalia > Artiodactyla > Bovidae > Bos > Bos mutus. The sequence goes on along the minus strand of NC_091619.1, from coordinate 83,546,788 downwards.
GCCTGACTAATGAATGCATGTATAAGTGGACCTGATTCACTGTAAATTGAAGCTGACTAATTCTAGTGCAATTCAATTATGAATGTTTTAGAGGCTACTGAAATAGGCAAGATTGGCCCTTCATTTAGCCCTAGGTCACTAAGGTTTTTGTGTTTGTCTGATTTTTTGTTTCTCATACTCCTCCCTCTTTTTCAAGACATTTTGCTATTCATACGGGTCTCCAACTGCAGGCATTGCATAGGCACATGTAGAAAAAAAAGTCTTGTCTCTAGTATATGATAGATCCTAGCTATGTCCCTTAATATTTGAGTGGTCTTGAACACACCCCTTTACATCTTCTGACCTTCACTCTCCTCCAATTTGAAATGGGAATCTAATAAGCTACCCCAAAGATGTGTAATAAGGATTAATTGTGATGAGGCCATCAGATCACCACTTAGGTGAGCCACAAACATGTTTTAATTAGATTTCCAGAAGAGTAGGACACTGAATGCCAAGGTATTAAAACAAGTCAAGGGAAAGTGCTGTCAGGATGGAAGAAGTGCACAGGGGAATGATGACATCATTCTGAGGGTTTTCAGTGTGGTCTTGACATTGCAGGTGCCACATCAGCCTGAGACCAACGTTAGCTTGCAAGCAAGGAGGCCTTTCTGAGTGATGGAAGGAACATATTTGTTTCCAGAGCACAGGACTGCTTTTCTTTAGTGAGTGATGAAGTCAGTGTACTTGAGTCACATTGTTTGAGAGTCCTGTTGCCTTCACCTGCGTGTGCAAACCACAAACACATCCAGAGATCCATCTCCAAAGAGCTTTGGAGAACGTCAGTGGTTGTTGCGTCATCATTTTTCCTTTCCTGAGCAACATCTTTTCTGTTCATCAAAGATAAAGGAAGATAAATACTTAGGAACACAGTTTGGGATGTAGGAGATCTTTAGACCTTGCTATTAGCCTTTCAAAATCTGTCTCTAGATAACTATTAAAAATTATTTAATTGGAGGAAAATTGCTTTCCAATGTTGGGTTGCTTTCTGCCATACAACAGTGTAAATCGATTATTATTATATATATCCCCTCCCTCTTGGGCTTCTCTCCCTTTCCCCCATTCCACAATAGATAACTATTGACCGCTGGGTTAGCAGGAGAGGGTGTCAGTTGAGAATATAGTCTGAAAATCACATCGACAGGGATTCATATCCTTGCTTCTGTCTTTCCTAGTTTTGTAACTTTTCATAGGTATCTAATCTCTTGAAGACTCATTATACTCACCCATAAAATGGGTATAAAATACCTACTTGGTGTGATTGAAGAATAGCACAGGGTTTGGTACTTAGCAGTTAAGTGACTGCTGCAGTTGCACAGATTTTTGTACAAATTAGTTCAGTGAATCTGTTTTTTTTCTCACATTTAGATCTACATTTCATTGGGAATTAGTTTTTGTTGGTTGCTAAGAAGGAATCAGGGTTCACTTTTTCCATAATAATTTCCAGTTGACCCGGAAGCATTTATTGCAAAGTCCATTATTTCCTGAGTGCTGAGACTATCCAAACCAAGTGACCATATACATATAAGCTTAGGTTTTAATACTCCCTTTTTTCTATTGGTATATTTGTCTCTCTGTACACCAATGCTACAATGTCTTAATCAATATACATTTAAACAAGTTTTGATATTTGGTAGGTAAATCTTACAGCATTGTCTTTTTCAAGATTTTCTTGAATATTCTTAGCCTTTTGTAATTCTTTATAAAGTTTAGAATTGATTGGTCATTTTTGTTTACAATAATAACTAGTCCTGCTGCAGATGTTGAATGGGGTATTATTGAACCAATAGTATGAGTTTTCCAATAAATAAGCATGGTATATCACTTCATTTAATTTGGTCTCCTTTTTCTCAGTAATGTCTCATAGTTGTGAGATCTGAAGTCTTACACATCTTTTTTTTTTTATTTTTGAAGTATTTCATGTCTTTGCTAGTATAAAACCAATACAATATTGTAAAGTAATTAGCCTCTAATTAAAATAAAAAAATTTAAATTAAAAAAAACATTTTCTATTGGTTATGGCTATATGTAAACACTTTAATATTAATGTTGCTACTTTCACTTATTCTAACTGTGTATTCTTTCTGATTGTCTATTGCATATAATCATGTCATCTGTAAATAAGGAATTTTTAATTTCTTCCATACCAGTTCTTATGGTTTTAATTGTTTTCTCTTATTGTTCTAGCCCAGTGCTCAGTACAATGTTGAATAGAAATGGTAGAGTCAAGCATTCTTTTCACATTCTCAATTTTAGGGGAAAAGTTTTCAATATTTCACTAAGTATGATATTTGATATGGCTTCCCAGGTGGTGCTGGTGGTAGGAGATGCAAGAGATGTGGGTTCTGTCTGTGGATCTGGAAGATCTCCTGGAGGAGGGCATGGCCCCCCCTCTAGTGTTCTTGCTTTGAAAATTCCATGGGCAGAGAAGCCTGGTGGGCCACAGTTTATGGGGCTGCAAAGAATATTTGGTGTGAGGTTTTGAATGATAATGATAGCATTTATCCAATTAAGAAAGTTCAGTACATTCCAAGTTTGCTAGGGATTTTTAGAAGGAAATGTATTGGATTTTACCAAATGCTTTCATGTATTTAAGTTATCATATTTTTTATTCTTTTTCTTTTAATGTACGAAATTACATAGATTGAACTTTGCTAAACCAACCAGGAATTTTTGTTTCTGGAGTAAACCCTAGTTGCTCTGGGTGCTATCGTTTTTATATAGTGTTGAACTGGACTTGTTGATATTTTATTTAGAATTTTTTACATGTTCTTGAGAGAGATTTCTCTGACATTTTCCTTTTTTCCAATAGCCTTGCCAGGTTGTTGACTAAAAGTTATGCTGATCTCATAAACTTAGCTACTCTTTTCTCTTATGAGGGAAAATTTGTGCAAGATTGATATTTTCTCCTTAAATATATGGAAGAATTAACTAATGAGGCTGTCTGAGTCTAGGGACTTCTCCACTGGGTGGAATGTTTTAACTGGAAATATAACTTTTTAAATAGCTATAGATCATTCAAGTTTTCTATTCTTGTGTCAGCTTAGGCAAGTTTTCTTCTTTTAGGAATTTGGCAATTTCACTTAACTTTTAAAATTTCCTAGCATGAAGTTATTTATAATATCCTCATATTATCCTTCCTTCTTTTTTAAAAATTTTTAGGCAAGGTATGTTGTGATATGTTCTTTTTCATACCTGGTTATCAAATCTCTCTCTACACTCCCCTCCCCTCTCCTCCTGTCTCTGTCTCTCTCTTCTTGATCAGTTTTGTCAAGGATTTATTCCTTTTGTTATTTTAATTGTCACTTTGCTTATTTCCTCTATTGTATTTTTTCCATTTTATTATTTCTTCTCTTTATTTCCCTCTTTCTACTCTTTCAGTTAACTACTTAAAACATTGGGTTTGGGCTTTTAAAAATTTCTTTTCTGAAATATATGCCTTTAAGGCTATACATTTTCCTTTAAGCCTATATTTCAGCAGCATTCTGCAAGTCTTGATATGTTTTTTAATTATCTAGTATAAAATATTTTCTAATTTTCATTGTGATTTATTCTTTAACCCAAGATTCATTTGGAATTATTTTGCATAATCATCAGTTTCAGAAATTTTCTACTTAGATTTTTGTTATTGTTTTCTAGCTATAAACTGCTGTGTTCAGAGAATATATTATGTATAAATTATATTATTTTCAAGTCATTTAGACTTGCTTTATAGTCTAGCATGTAGTCAGTTTTGACATATATTTATATACAGTTGAAGATAATGTGTATACTATTATTAATGCTTTCAGCTGCAGTGATCTAGGGCTACAGTCCATGGAGTCCCAAGAGTCAGACATGACTTAGCAACTCGTACACATAGCTGTCAATTAGTTCCAGAGTATTATTGGTACTATTCAGATCTTTTTTTGTTTGTTTTTACTGATATTTTTGTCAGTGAGTATATTGATTATTGAGAGAGACATACTAATATTTCTGGCTATGTTTATAGATTTTTTTTTCTTTTTTCTTATGCCAGTTTATATTTCACATATATTGTGAAGTTATGCAATTGAGTTCATATTAATTAATAAGTGCTAAATCATCTTTTTATCCTATGAAAAATTTTTTAATTTCTAAAAATGTCTTGCCTACATTGTCAGATATAGCTGTACTAACTTTTAAAAAATTAGTGTTTTCATGCTATGAAACCCATTTCATTTATGGCTGAGTGAAGAGTGAGTGAAGTCGCTCAGTCGTGTCCAACTCTTTGAGACCCCGTGGACTGTAGCCCCCCAGGCTCCTCTGTCCATGGGATTCTCCAGGCAAGAATACTGGAGTGGGTTGCCATTTCCTTCTCCAGGGGATCTTCCTGACCCAGGGATTGAACCAAGGTCTCCCACATTGCAGGCAGACGCTTTACTATCTGAACTGAAGGGTTTAGAGGCCGTCAAATGGACATGACCTATAAAGGCAATTTTGATGGTTTTACAAAGAAATGAACTTTAATGGAAGAGAACACAAATGGGAACTATTTGAGACACATTTCTATGTAAAATATAGTTTGCACATAATTCCACATTTTAAATGAGCACTCTGCAACCCAGACCAAATATCAATCGTCTGTTGAGGTTTTCTACTATGTACCAACATCAAATCTACATAGGAACAAATGTTACTCCTGTTTTTCTCTTCTATATCAAATGTCCTGAAGCCTTTGCCTCTCTCTGGAGCAAGTGGATTTACTTGTATCTCTTTCAGCACTTACTCTTCCAGGAAATGCCAAAGCATTCTGCTGAGTTCTTCTGAAAGCACCTTCAACTCTCTGCCTGACATTCTTATCTTAATTGACTCCTGTGACAGGCAGGAAGCAGGGGGGAGTTAATAGTTTTCCAGGCACAGTCCTTTAGCAATAAAGTGTGGGAGTTTAAAGATGAACGCTTCAGTTTTCTCACACCTCACTTGAGACAACCCTGATATATGTTTTATACCATCTTACAGCAGTCCATAATAGAATTCAGTTATAGTTGCCACAAGAATTAAACTGTTCATTAATGCATCCAGTATCCTTCCTTTGCCTGTGTTATTTTATCATTTCTTTACATATGATCTTGCCATCACATAATAGTAGTAAACTGTTTACACTCAAATTCTTCGAAGGAAAGCCAGCCTAGGAAGCTATCTTTACTTACAATTTGTTTATACATTTAAATATGCTTTCTACAAGGAGCATGTTACTGTGTTTTGTTTTATTCGGTCTGCTAATTTTTGTTTTTAATTGAAATATTTAGTTCATTTATATTTAATGTGTATGCTGGTATTTGTGTGTTCTGTTTTCTCTCATGTCTATCTTTATTATTTCTCCTCTGTTTACCTGTTACTTATATATTCTTTTACTGTACTTTTAGTGAGGATCCTAGAAATTACAAGTACCCTTAACTAATTAGGTCTAATATAAATTAGATCTTTTACTACTTCTTAAATATTGCTGATTTAGAACATCTATGCTCTATTTATTCTTTTCCTGATTTTTTTGTTATTAATATTAAGCAAAATTACATATACATTTTAAAGTTCACATTATTATCATTGTTTGCATAGACAATATTCATTTAGGTTTATGTACTTAATGTACCTATACCAATTGCCCTTAATTCTTTCCTGAATTTTGATTTTATGGTTTAGAATCATTTTCCTACTGTCTAAATAACTCTTTTTAGTGTTTTTTTTTAGTGTGATTTTGTTGACAAATTTTTTTCTCAGGGTTTTTTTGTTTGCTTATATAGAAATATTTGTATTTCCTCTTTGCTTTTTTCCTTATATAAGTAACATTTTTTATTGAAGAATAACTTACATACATACAAAAGCACAAAACTTCTGTGTTCAGCTTGATGAATTTTTAAGTGTGCCACCGAATTAAGGTTTTGAACATACAGAGCCCTCTCCCTCACAGATATCACCTTTCCTATAGAAGTGATTACAATTCTGTGTTCTCCAACCATGAGTTAGTTTTGGGATCATACAATATGTACTTTTGTTTCTGGCTTCTTTCACTCAGTGTTTGGTCTGTGGAATCATCTCTTATGTGTAATAGTAGTTTTGTTTTTTAATTGTCATGTAGTATCTCATTGACTATATCACAATTCATTTATGTGTTCTGTTATCGATGAGCAGTTGGGTTGCTTTTCATTTTGGGCTATTAGTAATAAGGCTATGATGAACACTATTGTACAGGTTTTCTCTTTGTAGGACATAAGCACTTATTTTTATTGGGTGTAATATCATTTTTAATTGGTTTCAGTCTGAGGAGTTAATGGTTATTTCCTTTATGCACTTTAAAAAGCATTTTTATAGTTTTATAGCCTCTAAAGTTTCTATTGAAAAGTCAGGAATTAAATCTTACTGTTGCTCCTTTGAAGGTAAATGTGTTTTTCCCTCTGGCTACTTTTAAAATGATTTTGTTTTTGGTTCTTGGTGGGCTGCCGTCTATGGGGTTGCACAGAGTTGGACACGACTGAAGCGACTTAGCAGCAGCAGCAGCAGCAGTCTTACTATGATATATCTAGGTGTGATTTTCTTTTTATATGTCCTGCTTTAATCTGTGACTTAATGTATACTGTCAATTTTTGATAATTTTCAGCTATTGACTTTCAAGTATTTCCTTTGACCCTTTCTCTTCACAATTCCACTGTATACAGGGTAGACCTTTGTATCCTCTCTTATGTATCTTTCATGATACTTTCTAAAATTTTTGTCTTTTCTTGCTCTCCTTGTGTTAGCTTGAATAGTTTCTATCAACTTAACTCCTGGGTCACTTTTATATCCATATTGAATTCTTAATTTAGATGATTATATTTTTTAGTTCTAAAATTTATTTATTTATTTTGTAAGTGCCAGTTAATCTATTTTAAAAATATTTTACTGACAGTTATTTTAAAGTTCATATTTGATGGATTCCCAAACCAGGTCTTTTTCTACTGTCTGTGTTTTTCCTCTTAGTGTTGCTTGTTGATACGTTCAGAATGTTTAATTTGAATGTAAGACATTGCTTATGGGAGTTTGTGGAAGCTCTTGGTGATGTCGTTTCCCTCTGGAGTGATTTCTCCATGTGGTCAATAGAGGACAGATCACATGAATACAGTCTGAGACTGGGTTGCATTGAAGCTGGGTTTGTGTATATCTGGGCTTCCCTGATGGCTGAGGCCATAAAGAATCCACCTGCAATGCAGGAGACGTAGTTTCGATCCATGGATTGGGAAGATCCTCTGGAGAAGGGAATGGCTGCCCACTTCAGTATTCTTACTTGGAGACTCCCATGGACAGAGGATCCTGGTGGTTACAGTTCAGTGGCTCACAAAGAGCTCGACATGACTGAGCAAGTAAGCACGCATGATGCATCCCATATCTGGAGGGTAGCCCTCCATGCATGAGTGCTCAGTCCTGTCGGACTCTTTGTGACCCTATGGGCTGTAGCCCGCCAGGCTCCTCTGTCCATGGGATTCTCAAGGCAAGAATACTGGAGTGGGTTGCCTTGTCCTCCTCCGGGGGTCTTCTGCACCCAGGGATCGAACCTGCATCTCCTGCATTGACAGGTGGGTTCTTTACCACTAGCACCACCTGGGAAGCCTATAGCCCTCCATAGACATTATTTATTTGATTCTTAAATTCTATCAGATAGGATTCCCTGGGATGCTGCAAATAAAACAAAAAGTAGGTTAAACAGAATAAATTTAGCATTTTACATAATGAGAAGTTCAGAGATAGGATGGCTCTTTGCTAACTCATAAATGTATCCTGTATCTAGCTTAGATGTTTAAAATTCTCTTAGCTTTATTCTCATGATTTATATGGCTACTCTTGCTTGGAAAATCCCATGGACAGAGGAGCCTGCTAGGCTGCTGTTTATGGGGTCGCATAGAGTCGGACACGACTGAGTGACTTCACTTTCACTTTTCATGCATTGGAGAAGGAAATGGCAACCCACTCCAGTGTTCTTGCCTGGAGAATCCCAGGGACAGGGGAGCCTGGTGGGCTGCCGTCTCTGGGGTTGCACAGAGTTGGACACGACTGAAGCGCCTTAGCAGCAGAAGTGGTTATGAGTATCATATGTAGCTGACACTATCTTGAGATAGGAAAGTGAAGTTGTCTTTATAGGGCTCTGTGTAAAGGTAAATAATCCATTTCTATTATTTGGGAGAGGCCTCCTTCTCCCAAAGCCTTGCCTTCATGTCTCTTTGGCAAGAACTTTGTCACCTGCCTATGCCTAAACCAGATTTTTTTAGGGGCAACAGGATGACCATGTTTGATTTAAGATTAGTCAAGCCCCACTTAGGCCTGGGGAGGGGTCCTTTCTCTGAGCCTAGAGACAGGGAGAGTGAACACCTAAGCAAAACTGTGACCTGATTAACAAAGAAGAAGGAAATAATAGATCACTTGGAGCGACAGCTGTGTCTCATATAGCAGTTCTATGGGAAGCGTGGGATTCCCAGGTGGCGCTAGTGGTAAAGAACCTGCCTGCCAATGCAGGAGAGACTTAAGAGACACAGATTTGATCCTTGGTTTGGGAAGATCCCATGGAGGAGGGCATGGCAACCCACTCTAGCATTCTTGCCTGGAGAGTCCCACGGACAGAGGAGGCTGGTGGGCTACAGCCCGTAGCGTCGCAGAGTCGGACACGACTAATGTGACTTAGTATGCATACATGAGAAGCATATTTTTGATATTGATCTAGTTTTAATTATGAAAATTATGTGATTTACAGAGTTCAACTACCTAGCACCAGGTCAATTATTTAGTGGTAGAGTCTATTAAAATAAATACCTTCTCATTCCAGGTAAGAGCAATCTGGAAAGAGCATTAAATCTTTGCTCTATTTAATGCCCTCCAGTCTTCTGACAAAGATTGAAGTTTCTTTTTTTTATAACCACCCTTATAAGATGTTCACATATACAGATTGAGGGAGATATCATCATTTTCTTCACCCTGCCTTTTCAGATCTTAGCAGAAACATCACAAATGTTCAGTTAGGACAAGAGTGCTGTGGGCAGAGTGTTAATCACCTATAGGTCTGCTGCTGCTGCTGCTGCTAAGTCGCTTCAGTCGTGTCCGACTCTGTGCGACCACAAAGACGGAAGCCCACTAGGCTCCCCCGTCCCTGGGATTCTCCAGGCAAGAACACTGGAGTGGGTTTCCATTTTCTTCTCCGATGCATGAAAGTGAAAAGTGAAAGGGAAGTTGCTCAGTCATGTCTGACTCGTGCCTAAAGCTTTAATTCATATATTTATGTGGCCATTCCTCAATAAGTAATGGACACAAACCACCTAGGGCCTAAAGCATTATAAGGTGTTGCTATTCAAGATGAAACCACAAGGGACCAATTGGATTTTCCACTTCCATTAGCAAATATGATTTGTGTCCAGTCTCTACTGCCATTCATAATTCTGAGCTCCACTCTACTTAAAATATTCCCTCTCAGCTTCAGCTGAATGATTTTTGCAAGAATATGTCTCTTTGAGAAGTACCCTTAGAATGATGGATTAGAAGCCTTGACAACATTTGCTAAGTTGGGAGCCCATTAGCCCTTTCCGTTTCTCTCCTTCAGAGTGGAGGTGGAAGCTTCCTCCACCCTGCTATTGGAAGAGTTGGAGAGTGGACCTCTTCATGACAAAGCAGCTGAAACAACCACAACTGCCGCCCTTGAGAGCAGCTCCTGCCATGGGGTCAGAGGAGCAGCATTTTATGCTCCTTTGTAGAATAAACTGAATATTTTTATAAGAAGCAAATCTTCCATCTATGATCCTGTTCCCATTAGTGGGTCAAGGCGAGAGCAAACCAGAGAGGCTTAATTTACTTAGGAGACATTCAGTATAAATACTATATTCCCCTGTGTGATGTTCTTGTTCTGTTAGCCTTAATACGTGCAAACAAAGATGGCTTACTCAAAGTTTTTATATGCTCAAAGACCATCCTTCTTATAACAGGGTGTTCCTTTTCGGCTGGGTGTCAAGAAGATCCAGAAAGTCTACATCAACACAGCATGTATTTTCCCTGTGCTAAACTACTATACAATCTGTAATTGCTAACCCCACAAGTTTGAAAGTTTACCTTAACATTTGTGGGAAGCAGATGGTTTTCATACACTGCCAACCTGTTGTTACCAAAGCATTTTCTAAGAATTGTTTCCCAGCCACAGTCACTAGCATAATTAACCTTTCTGTGGATTGAATAAACAAGAAAACGATCACCAATCTGCCTGAAAGCCAAATGCATCAAGATTTGCCTCAGAGCAAGCTCTGGGACACATGTAAAACCGCATGCAGCATGATGAATAATTCACTTTGGGGCTGTTTTCTGGTGGCCACTATTTTTTCCTCTGCTTCTTCTCCATTCCACAGTGCACCCTCTGGTTCTGATCCTGTGTTCCTATTTACCTATTTCATGTGCAGCCATTGATCTGGCTGGGTCTTGAGACAGTCTTCTGAATAGAATAATAACTGGGCACGAAATTTCTAGGCTGTGAGAGAAAATGGCCTGAGATTCGAGGCTTTAGCATCAGCATTTCACAGGTGTTTGTTTCCTACCAGGCTTCATTCAGCCTTTTTCAATACCTGGAGGTTTCCTGCCACCGCTCCCACCTTCCCCACCTTCCTGGTCTATGCCTTGACTTCTGTGATGAGTGTCTTACTAATTTCTCTCTTGCTGTCTCTTTGGTTTCTATTCCACTGTTTCTCCTGGCTTTGTAAAAAACTTTTTACTTTGAAACAATTACAGATTCATAGGAGGTAACAACAAACAAACAAAATGCGCAGAGATCCCATGTACACCTCTTAATTACTTTTCCCTAATGGTTACATCTCCCATAACTATATTACTTACAACATTCAAACCAGGAAATTGACATTGTACAATCCACAGAGTGTATTCAGGTTTCATGGTTCACATACTGTTAAAGCCTGGCTTGGAGAATTTTGAGCACTACTTTACTAGCGTGTGAGATGAGTGCAATTGTGCAGTAGTTTGAACATTTTTTGGCATTGCTTTTCTTTGGGATTGGAATGAAAACTCACATTTTCCAGTCCTGTGGCCACTGCTGAGTTTTCCAAATTTGCTGGCATATTGAGTGCAGCACTTTCACAGCATCATCCTTTAGGATTTGAAATAGCTCAACTGGAATTCCATGACCTCCACTAGCTTTGCTTGTAGTGATGCTTCCTAAGGCCTGCTTGACTTCACATTCAAGGATGTCTGACTCTAGGTGACTGATGTTAAGTTCCAGATGTTCAAGCTGGGTTTAGAAAAGGCAGAGGAACCAGAGATCAAATTGCCAATATTTGTTGGATTATAGAAAAAGCAAGAGAGTTCCAGAAAAACATCTATTTCTGCTTTATTGATTACACCAAAGCCTTTGACTGTGTCGTACACAAAAAACTGTGGAAAATTCTTCAAGAGGTGGGAATACCCGACCACGTTACCCGCCTCCTGAGAAATCTGTGTGCAGGTCGAGAAGCAACAGTTAGAACTTGACATGGAACAACAAACTGGTTTCAAATTGGGAAAGGAGTACATCAAGGCTGTATATCGTCACCCTGCTTATTTAACTTATATGCAGAGTACACCATGCAAAATGCCAGGCTGAATGAAACACAAGCTGGAATCAAGATTGCTGGGAGAAATATCAATAACCTCAGATATGCAGATGACACCACCCTTATGGCAGAAAGTGAAGAAAAACTAAAAAGCCTCTTGATGAAATTGAAAGAGGAGAGTGAAAAAGCTGGCTTAAAACTCAACATTCAAAAAACGAAGATCATAGCATTTGGTCCCATTACTTAATGGCAAATAGATGGGGAAACAATGGAAACAGTGATAGATTTATTTTCTTAGGCTCCAAAATCACTGCAGATGGTGACTGCAGCCATGAAATTAAAAGTCACTTTCTGCTTGGAAGAAAAGTTATGACCAATCTAGACAGCTTATTAAAAAGCAGAGACATTACTTTTGCTGACAAAGGTCCATCTAGTCAAAGCTATGGTTTTTCCAGTAGTCATGTATGGATGTGAGAGTTAGACTATAAAGAAAGCTGAGTGCCAAAGAATTTATGCTGTTGAACTGTGGTGTTGGAGAAGACTCTTGAGAGTCCCTTTGTCTATAAGGAGAACAAACGAGTCAATCCTAAAGGAAATCAGTCCTGAATATTCATTGGAAAGACTGATGCTGAATCTGAAACTCCAATACTTTGGCCACCTGATGTGAAGAACTGGCTCATTGGAAAAGACCCTGATGCTGGGAAAGATTGAAGGCAGGAGGAGAAGGTGATGACAGAGGATGAGATGGTTGGATAGCATCACGACTCCTTGGACATGAGTTTGTGCAAGCTCCGGGAGTTGGTGATGGACAAGGAAGCCATGGGGTTGCAAAGAGTTGGACAGAACTGAGTGATTGAACTTTATTTTATTCAGTTTTCAATAGTTTTAGGTGCGCTTGTGTGTGTGTCTCTTGTGTGTTCTTAGTTTTAAAGAGAAAACATCTTTGGTCTTCTGCCTGACTTCCTAATGGCTCAGAGTCAGATTCAGTAAACATTCATTAAAGCTATTTATGAGACATTGACAGATAGTTCATACAAGCTTGTTTGGTTGATCTGCACATCAACTATTTTAAGAAGAGACTATGCTATTTATTTTGCCTATGAGGAATTCAAGCATACTCCAAAGAAATCTAGTGATATCCCCAAGGTCATATATGTAACAGCCTGATTCTAAGGCCAGGGCTCTCTCTGCTGCTCTCCTGGTCCTTCAGCTTCTATATAGACCATGGCCTCTGTTTTCATGTACTTTGTTCAATTCATGGCCTGACTCAGACCTCAACTTTGCAGGGACCTCCCACCTTCCTGCCTCCTGACTACTGATCCGTAGCCTAGAATCACTTCTGAACAGCTCCCTTTGCTTTTGTGATTCTGACATCTGACTGAGGATCAGAGTGTCCAGTGTGGCCCATGGTGGTATCTCTGATCATGCCTTAAATGATGGGAGTGATTTATGATGCCCTTCCACATGTACAGACTATTAATCTCTTCACCTATTGAGGTGTGTGGGGCTGATATTAATATTCCAATTTTGTAGATGAGATCAGGAGATTCTGGAATGATAAATCAGAAACTCAAAAGTCAAAGGTGGAGCAAGAGTAAAACTCAGGTCTTTCAACTCCTGATAAAAGTTCTCTCCACTGTTTCCTGTCACAGTCAGGAGGATGTTTTCCCTTCCATAATGATAAGTACCACTGACTGAACACCTACTATGCGCCATGAACTATGCTCGTCTTCCTACATACACTGCCTCATTTTTACTCTGAGCAGTCCTATGTGATAACTTATTACTATCCCTATTTTACATATGAGGACACAGGCTCGGAGAGCACAGGTGACTTAGCATAAGGGACAGAATTAGCAGGTGGCAAAACTGGAATTAGAACTTGAGGCTATCTGACTCTGACCTGTACTTATAACCTATACATCTTACTTTGGAAGTTTTGAATGAAAAAAATGCACAAGAGTGTTTTGGACAAAAATAAGGACTATAGCCTGGGAGACAGCTTTTCAGATAACTCTGAGAAACTGCTCCAAAGAGGTAGGGGGGACGGTCAGTGTTGTTATAGATGATTGTAGTGAAGGGGGGGGGTATGTGCAGTCAAGCACACATGTTGGCAGAGGCTTGCTGCCAGTCATGCGGAACACTTTTCCCCATTAATAATTTTAGTGATTTTCTAGACATGAGATGCAATAATTGAACTCAAAATCTCCTGAACTATCAGAAGACCTGTTCTGCCAGTTTTCTTCAGAGCACAGAGTACCTCATTCTTATTCTCCACCCTAAACTCCTTTTAGGGGGTATTGAAAGTTAGCAGCTGAAGTGGCTCATGATTTAATCCTTATAGAGGTAGATGGCAAGTGCCAATTTTTAGTTGGCAAAAGAAACAAATAATTACCTCATTTCCCTTCAGACATGAAAACAAAACAGAAAAGTTCAAATTGTGTGATATAGAGATCAAAATTAATTTAGATAGTATATTAAAATTCTAAATCGTTTTTATTTATTCTTGGCTGCACTGGGCCTTCATTGCTGTGTGAGGACTTTCTCTAGTTGTGGTAAGCAGGGGCTACTCTTTGTTGTGGTGCTTGGGCTTCTCGTTGTGATGTTATCTCTTGTTGCCGAACATGAGCTCTAGGCATGAGGGTTTCAGTAGTTTTAGCATGTGGGCTGTTTTTGTGGTGCATGGGTTTAGTTCTCTGTGGCATGTGGGACCTTTCCAGACCAGGGATTGAACACATGTCCCCTGCATGGAAACGTGCTCTCTTTATCACTGGACCAGCAGGGAAGCCCGGAATTATTTCTTAATGGGAGATTTCACACAAAACATGGAAAGTTCTAGATTTCCACAGATAGATTAATACAACTGGCAATGGATTTTTGACTCAACCCTGATTCTGTGCTTTCTAAGTTGCCCTGACTGCCCCTTTGCTCTTCCCTGACAACCCTGTAGGCTTGTGACTTATTGTTGGTTCTTCAGGCAGAGCATCAACGGAATGGGATGTCACATGAAAGTTGAGGGTTTAAATTGTCTTTCCAATAATACCTGTGCACCTATGGCAGTCTTAAAGAATCATCACAGGTCTTTGCCATTTCCTTCCATGTAGAGATGGAGTTTACATTCCTTCCTCTTGAATTGCGTATTTATGACTGCCTTGATGAATAAAATCTGAGATAAGTGGCTATGTGACTTTCAAAGTTAGATTATGAATGTCACGCAGCTTCTGCCTAGTTCACTGAAACACCCTCTTCCAGAACTAACTTAGGACCATCATGCTGGAGAGGCCATGTGGTCAAAAGTCCACTTGATCTTGGTAATAATTCCACAATGTACTTATATGTCAAGTTATCACATTGTACACTTTAAATCTAAGCAATGATATTAATCAATTGTATCTCAATACAATTGAAAAAAAAAGTCCTAGCTGTGTCTATCTTACCAAATATCCCTGCCAAGGCACTAGCCAAGAGTGAAGCCATCTTCAAACCTCCAAACAAGCCCATATGCCAGGTGAATACCACCAAGGGATTTTAATGCTTACATGGAAAAGAAGAATCATAAAGCTAAGCCCTGCTCAAATACTTACGTGCAGAATCATAAGATATAAAAATTGTTATTATTGTAAGCTTTGGGTTGGTGGATTTTTTTCCCCAGCAGTAAATTAGGCAAAGAATTTAAAGTTCTGTGCCTCATTTTGATCAGGTATGAAATAGAAATCAGAACAGATGCATTTTTCATACAGATGAAAATGGGAGCAAATTAAAGAATGGATTTAGCAACATACTGAAAAATACCAAGTACCATTTGAATAAGTTTATTTTGATGAGAATAAAAACTGTGGCTTTGTGACCACCTTCACTACTTCACTAAGCCTCAGTTTATTTATCTTTACAATAGATATGTAATAGCTATCACAGCCTGTGATGAAGTTCTTATTGTTTTTGTTGTTGTTTAGTCACTAAATCATGTCTGTCTCTTTTGTGACCCCATGGACTGTAGCCTGCTAGGCTCCTCTGTCCATGGTATTTCCCAGGTAAGAATATTGAAGTGAGTTGCCATTTTTTTCTCCAGGGAATCTTCCAGGCCCAGGGATCAAACCTATGTCTCCTGCATTGGCAGGCAGTTTCATCGCCACTGAGTCACTTAATCTGTTGCCAGATTAAGTCCTTCAGTTCAGTTCAGTCACTCAGTCACGTCCGACTCTTCGTGACTCCATGAACCGCAGCACACCAGGCCTCCCTGTCCATCACCAACTCCCAGAGTCCACCCAAACCATGTCCATTGTGTCGGTGATACCATCCAACCATCTCATCCTCTGTTGTCCCCTTCTCCTCCTGCCCTCTATCTTTCCCAGCATCAGGGTCTTTTCAAATGAGTCAGCTCTTTGCATCAGGTGGCCAAAGTATTGGAGTTTTAGCTTCAACATCAGGCCCTTAGCACAGCTCAAAGCACATAAGTAGTTCCTTTTAATTTACTTCTTTTTATCTTCTCCTTGGAAAATTCTAAAAGAAATGGGAATACCAGACCTCCTGACCTGCCTCTTGAGAAACCTATATGCAGGTCAGCAAGCAACAGTTAGAACTGGACATGGAACAACAGACTGGTTCCAAATAGGAAAAGGAGTACATCAAGGGTGAATATTGTCACCCTGCTTATTTAACTTATATGCAGAGTACATCATGAGACATGCTGGGCTGGAAGAAGCACAAGCTGGAATCAAGATTGCCGGGAGAAATATCAATCACCTCAGATATGCAGATGACATCACCCTTATGGCAGAAAGTGAAGAAGAACTAAAGAGCCTCTTGATGAAAGTGAAAGAGGAGAGAGAAAAAGTTGGCTTAAAGCTCAACATTCAGAAAACTAAGATCATGGCATCCGGTACCATCACTTCCTGGCAAATAGATGGGGAAACAATAGAAACATACTGTTGTGTGGCTGACTTTATTTTTTTTGGCCTCCAAAATCACTGCAGATAGTAACTGCAGCCATGAAATTAAAAGATGCTTACTCCTTGGAAGGAAAGTTATGACAAACCTAGACAGCATATTGAAAAGCAAAGACATTACTTTGCCAACAAAGGTCCATCTAGTGAAGGCTATAGTTTTTCCAGTGGTCATGTATGGATGTGAGAGTTGGACTATAAAGAAAGCTGAGCACCGAAGAATTGATGCTTTTGAACTGTGGTGTTGGAGAAGACTCTTGAGAGCCCCTTGGATGGCAAGGAGATCCAACCAGTCCATCCTAAAGGAGATCAGTCCTGGCTGTTCATTGGAAGGACTGATATTGAAGCTGAAACTCCAATACTTTGGCCACCTGATGTGAAAAGCTGACTCATTTGAAAAGACCCTGATGCTGGGAAAGATTGAGGGCAGGAAGAGAAGGGGACAACAGAGGATAAGATGGTTGGATGGCATCACCAACTTAATGGACATGGGTTTGGGTAGACTCCAGGAGTTGGTGATGGACAGGGAGGCCTGGCGTGTTGCGGTTTATGGGGTCGCAAAGAGTCGGACAGGACTGAGCGACTGAACTGTGCTGAATCACTGTTTTTTGTAGGGCATTCAATTCAAAGCTTGACTATCCTTGGACTCATCATATACCTGAACCCCAATGAAAACTGAATAATCCTGAATGAGTTTCATTTATATAAGATCCCTCTAAAAGGTATGGTAGGGAGGGAGGAGCCAAGATGGCGGAGGAGTAGGACGGGGAGAACACTTTCTCCCCCACAAATTCATCAAAAGAGCATTTAAACGTCGAGTAAATTCCACAAAACAACTTCTGAATGCCGGCAGAGGACATCAGGCACCCAGAAAAGCAACCCAACTCTTCGAAAGGAGGTAGGAAAAAATATTAAAAACAAAAAAAAAGACAAAAGAGGAGGGACGGAGTTCCGTCCGGGAAGGGAATCTTAAAAGAGAGAAGTTTCCAAACATCAGGAAACCTTCTCACTGCGAATCTGTGCCGAGCTTTGGAAGCACAGAGGCAACATAACAGGGAGAAAAAATAAATAAACAATTTAAAACTCGCAGATTGCGAGCCCTACGGTAACTCCCTCAGCAGAGAAGCAGCGCAGACGCCTGCATCCGCCATTAGCAAACCGGGGCTGGGCAGGGAGGCGCGGCGTGGGCTGCATCGCTGAGAGTAAGAATCTGGCCTGAATACCCTGAGCGCTATCTGAGCGAAATAATTTGGGCTAGCAAACCAGACTGTGGGATACCTACCACGCGAAAAGCCAGCCCTAACCTAAGACCGCCAGGCCCGCGCCGCGGAACAAAGGACTGAACAGAGATAGCGGCTGCAGACCTTCCCCCTCCGGTGACAGGCAGCCAGAGCGGAAGGGGGCAATCGCAGCCCCAGAGACATTATCTATAAAATTGTAAGCAGGCTTCTTTGCTAACTAAAACTTCTTGGGGGTCTGGACGGTCAACATCTGCCTGAGAAGGTGCGCCGGTTTTACATCCAGATAACCGAGTGGCGGGGAGGCGATAAGTCGCAGCGTTGGCACTCACCTGGGAAGAGCAAATTGGCGCTCGGACCTGGGAAGAGCACAAAACGCAGGCCCAACTGAGTCTGCGCCTCTGAGGACTACCCGAGTGCCTGAACCTGAGCGGCTTGGACCTGGGAGGTGCATGCAGCCCAGGGCCAGCCTCGGATTGTTCCCGGCGGAACAACCTAGAGTCCGAGCAGTGTGGACAGGGAGGCTAAACGCGCCGTGAGCGGGGGCAGACCCAGGGTGGCTGAGGCACTGCGAGCCCACGCCAGTGTTATTTGTTTGCAGCATCCCTCCCTCCCTCCCCACAGCGCGACTGAACAAGTAAGCCTAAAAAAAAAAAAAAAAAAAAAAAAGTGTCCTCCACCGTGCCCTTTGAGTCAGGGCGGAAACCAGATACTGAAGAGACTAGCAAACAGAAGAAGATATAACAGAGGGAAACGCCTTGGAAGCTACAGGCAATAGATCAAAACCCTGTGGTTACTACGGACTACATAGGAAGGGGCCTATAGATCTTGAGAAATATAAATCTGACCAAGGAACTAGCCAAAAATGAACTGAACCCACAACACCCACAAAAAAAAAACACAAAAAAGTCCTAGATATATTTTTATTATTTTTACGATCATTCTTTCTTTTTTTTTTAAAAAAAAAAATTTTAAGTCTTCTATTGTTCCTTTAATTTTCACTTTTATAACCTATTACTTTGCAAAAAAAAAAAAAAAAAAAAAAAAAAAAGACCTATTTTTTTTTCTTCAGCAAACTTCATATATATATATTTTATAATTTTTTGACCTTGGTTTTTTTTTTTGTTGTTGTTTTTTTTTTCTTCTTTTCTTTAACATTGTATTTTTGAAATTCCAAACTCTACTCTAGATTTTTAATTTTAAACTTTTTGGTATATGTTATCAATTTTGTACCTATAGTTTTTTTTTATATAATTTCTGTGACTTTTTTTTTTCTTCTCTGTTTCTTTCTCTTCTTCTTTTATATAACATTGTATATATGAAATTCCAAACTTTACTCTAGATTTTTAATTTATGCTTTTTGGTATTTGATATCAATTTTGTACCTGTATTTTCTTTATAATTTTGTGACATTGTTCGTATTTGTTTGTTTGTTTTCTCTCTTTATTTTTTCTTCTTTTCTTTTTTTTTTTTTTTTTTTTTTAACATTGTATTTTTTGAAATTCCAAACTCTACTCTAGATTTTTAATTTTGCTTTCTGGTATTAGTTATCAATTTTGTACCTGTACTTTCTTTATAATTTTCATGACCTTGTTTGTTTTTGTTTGTTCGTTTTTCTCTCTTTCTTTTCCTTCTTCTTTTCTTTAACATTGTATTTTTGAAATTCCAAACTCTACTCTAGATTTTTAATTTTAAACTTTCTGGTATTAGTTATCAATTTTGTACCTGTACTTTCTTTATAATTTTCAGCGACCTTGTTTGTTTTTGTTTGTTCATTCTTTCTCTCTTTCTTTTCCTTCTTCTTTTCTTTAACGTGGTATTTTGAAATTCCAAACTCTACTCTAGATTTTTAATTTTTGCTTTTATGTATTTGTTACCAATTTTGTACCTTTAAGGACCCAATCTTCAGGACCCATTTTTCACTAGGGGTGAGATTACTGGCTTGACTGCTCTCTCTCCCTTTGGACCCTCCTTTTTCTCCACCAGGTCGCCTGTGTCTCCTCCCTAACCCCTCTCTACTCTACCCAACTCTGTGAATTTCTGTGTGTTCCAGACGGTGGAGAACACTTAGGGAACTGATTACTGGCTGGATCTGTCTCCCTTCTTTTCATTCCCCCCTTTTATCCTTCTGGCCACCTCTGTTACCTTCCTCCTTCTTCTCTTCTCTGTATAACCCCGTGAACATCTCTGAGTGGTCCAGTTGTGGAGTGCACATAAGGAAGTGACAACTGGCTAGCCCACTCTCTCCACTATTGATTCACCTCATCTCATCTGGGTCACCTCTAACTCCCTCCTCCCTCTTCTCTTCTCCATGTAACCCTGTGAACCTCTCTGAGTGACCCTCACTGTAGAGAAACTTATCATCTTTAATGTAGATGTTTTATCAATGGTGTTGTATAGAAGGAGAAGTTTTGAAACTACTGTAAAAATAAGACCGATAATCGGAAGCAGGAGACTTAAGTCAAACCCTGACTCAGGGAACTCCTGACTCAAGGAACATTCATTGACAGGAGCTCATCAAATGCCTCCATACCGACACTGAAACCAAGCACCACACAAGGGCCAATAAGTTCCAGGGCAAGACATACCAAGCAAATTCTCCAGCAACAAAGGAACACAGCCCTGAGCTTCAAGATACAGGCTGCCCAAAGTCACCCCAAAACTATAGACATCTCATAACTCATTACTGGACATTTCATTGCACTCCAGAGAGAAGAAATACAGCTCCACCCACAGAACACCGACACAAGCTTCCTAACCAGGAAACCTTGACAAGCCACCTGTACAAACCCACACACAGTGAGGAAACGCCACAATAAAGAGAACTCCACAAACTGCCAGAATACAGAAAGGACACCCCAAACTCAGCAATTTAAACAAGATGAAGAGACAGAGGAATACTCAGCAGATAAAGGAACAGGATAAATGCCCACCAAACCAAACAAAAGAGGAAGAGATAGGGAATCTACCTGATAAAGAATTCCGAATAATGATAGTGAAATTGATCCAAAATCTTGAAACTAAAATGGAATCACAGATAAATAGCCTGGAGACAAGGATTGAGAAGATGCAAGAAAGGTTTAACAAGGACCTAGAAGAAATAAAAAGAGTCAATATATAATGAATAATGCAATAAGTGAAATTAAAAACACTCTGGAGGCAACAAATAGTAGAATAACAGAGGCAGAAGACAGGATTAGTGAATTAGAAGATAGAATGGTAGAAATAAATGAATCAGAGAGGATAAAAGAAAAACGAATTAAAAGAAATGAGGACAATCTCAGAGACCTCCAGGACAATATTAAACGCTACAACATTCGAATCATAGGGGTTCCAGAAGAAGAAGACAAAAAGAAAGACCATGAGAAAATACTTGAGGAGATAATAGTGGAAAACTTCCCTAAAATGGGGAAGGAAATAATCACCCAAGTCCAAGAAACCCAGAGAGTACCAAACAGGATAAACCCAAGGAGAAACACCCCAAGACACATATTAATCAAATTAACAAAGATCAAACACAAAGAACAAATATTAAAAGCAGCAAGGGAAAAACAACAAATAACACACAAGGGAATTCCCATAAGGATAACAGCTGATCTTTCAATAGAAACTCTTCAAGCCAGGAGGGAATGGCAAGACATACTTAAATTGATGAAAGAAAATAACCTACAGCCCAGATTATTGTACCCAGCAAGGATCTCATTCAAGTATGAAGGAGAAATCAAAGCTTTCAGACAAGCAAAAGCTGAGAGAATTCTGCACCACCAAACCAGCTCTCCAACAAATACTAAAGGATATTCTCTAGACAGGAAACACAAAAGCGGTGTATAAACTCAACCCAAAACAATAAAGTAAATGGCAACGGGAACATACTTATCAGTAATTACCTTAAATGTAAATGGGTTGAATGCCCCAACCAAAAGACAAAGACTGGCTGAATGGATACAAAAAACCCTACATATGTTGTCTACAAGAGACCCACCTCAAAACAGGGGACACATACAGACTGAAAGTGAAGGGCTGGAAAAAGATTTTCCATGCAAATAGGGACCAAAAGAAAGCAGGAGTAGCAATACTCATATCAGATAAAATAGACTTTAAAACAAAGGCTGTGAAAAGAGACAAAGAAGGTCACTACATAATGATCAAAGGATCAATCCAAGAAGAAGATATAACAATTATAAATATATATGCACCCAACACGGAGCACCACAGTACGTAAGACAAATGCTAACAAGTATGAAAGGAGAAATTAACAATAACACAATAATAGTGGGAGACTTTAATACCCCACTTACACCTATGGATAGATCAACTAAACAGAAAATTAACAAGGAAACACAAACTTTAAACGATACAATAGACCAGTTAGACCTAATTGATATCTATAGGTCATTTCATCCCAAAACAATGAATTTCACCTTTTTCTCAAGCGCACATGGAACCTTCTCCAGGATAGATCACATGCTGGGCCATAAAGCTAGCCTTGGTAAATTCAAAAAAATAGAAATCATTCAAGCATTTTTTCTGACCACAATGCAGTAAGATTAGATCTCAATTACAGGAGAAAAACTATTAAAAATTCCAACATATGGAGGCTGAACAACACGCTGCTGAATAACCAACAAATCACAGAAGAAATCAAAAAGAAATAAAAATTTGCATAGAAACGAATGAAAATGAAAACACAACAACCCAAAACCTGTGGGACATGGTAAAAAAGAGTCCTAAGGGGAAAGTTCATAGCAATACAGGCACACCTCAAGAAACAAGAAAAAGTCAAATAAATAACCTAACTCTACACCTAAAGCAACTAGAAAAGGAAGAAATGAAGAACCCCAGGGTTAGTAGAAGGAAAGAAATCTTAAAAATTAGAGCAGAAATAAATGCAAAAGAAACAAAAGAGACCATAGCAAAAATCAACAAAACCAAAAGCTGGTTCTTTGAAAGGATAAATAAAATTGACAAACCATTAGCCAGACTCATCAAGAAACAAAGGGAGAAAAATCAAATCAACAAAATTAGAAACAAAAATGGAGAGATCACAACAGACAACACAGAAATACAAAGGATCATAAGAGACTACTATCAACAATTATATGCCAATAAAATGGACAACGTGGAAGAAATGGACAAATTCTTAGAAAAGTACAACTTTCCAAAACTGGACCAGGAAGAAATAGAAAATCTTAACAGACCCATCACAAGCATGGAAATTGAAACTGTAATCAAAAATCTTCCAGCAAACAAAAGCCCCGGTCCAGACGGCTTCACAGCTGAATTCTACCAAAAATTTAGAGAAGAGCTGACACCTATCCTGCTCAAACTCTTCCAGAAAATTGCAGAGGAAGGTAAACTTCCAAACTCATTCTATGAGGCCACCATCACCCTAATACCAAAACCTGACAAAGATCCCACAAAAAAAACTACAGGCCAATATCACTGATGAACATAGATGCAAAAATCCTTAACAAAATTCTAGCAATCAGAATCCAACAACACATTAAAAAGATCATACACCATGATCAAGTGGGCTTTATCCCAGGGATGCAAGGATTCTTCAATATCCGCAAATCAATCAATGTAATACACCACATTAACAAATTGAAAAATAAAAACCATATGATTATCTCAATAGATGCAGAGAAAGCCTTTGACAAAATTCAATATCCATTTATGATAAAAACTCTCCAGAAAGCAGGAATAGAAGGAACATACCTCAACATAATAAAAGCTATATATGACAAACCCACAGCAAACATTATCCTCAATGGTGAAAAATTGAAAGCATTTCCTCTAAAGTCAGGAACAAGACAAGGGTGCCCACTTTCACCATTACTATTCAACATAGTTTTGGAAGTTTTGGCCACAGCAATCAGAGCAGAAAAAGAAATAAAAGGAATCCAAATTGGAAAAGAAGTAGTAAAACTCTCACTATTTGCAGATGACATGATCCTCTACATAGAAAACCCTAAAGAATCCACCAGAAAATTACTAGAAATAATCAATGACTACAGTAAAGTTGCAGGATGTAAAATCAACACACAGAAATCCCTTGCATTCCTATACACTAATAATGAGAAAACAGAAAGAGAAATTAAGGAAACAATTCCATTCACCATTGCAACGGAAAGAATAAAATACTTAGGAATATATCTACCTAAAGAAACTAAAGACCTATATATAGAAAACTATAAAACACTGGTGAAAGAAATCAAAGAGGACACTAATAGATGGAGAAATATACCATGTTCATGGATTGGAAGAATCAATATAGTGAAAATGAGTATACTACCCAAAGCAATTTATAGATTCAACGCAATCCCTATCAAGCTACCAACAGTATTCTTCACAGAGCTAGAACAAATAATTTCACAATTTGTATGGAAATACAAAAACCCTCGAATAGCCAAAGCGATCTTGAGAAAGAAGAATGGAACTGGAGGAATCAACCTACCTGACTTCAGGCTCTACTACAAAGCCACAGTTATCAAGACAGTATGGTACTGGCACAAAGACAGAAATATTGATCAATGGAATAAAATAGAAAGCCCAGAGATAAATCCACGCACATATGGACACCTTATCTTCGACAAAGGAGGCAAGAATATACAATGGATTAAAGACAATCTCTTTAACAAGTGGTGCTGGGAAATCTGGTCAACCACTTGTAAAAGAATGAAACTAGAACACTTTCTAACACCATACACAAAAATAAACTCAAAATGGATTAAAGATCTAAACGTAAGACCAGAAACTATAAAACTCCTAGAGGAGAACATAGGCAAAACACTCTCCGACATACATCACAGCAGGATCCTCTATGATCCACCTCCCAGAATATTGGAAATAAAAGCAAAAATAAACAAATGGGACCTAATTAACCTTAAAAGCTTCTGCACATCAAAGGAAACTATTAGCAAGGTGAAAAGACAGCCTTCAGAATGGGAGAAAATAATAGCAAATGAAGCAACCGACAAACAACTAATCTCAAAAATATACAAGCAACTCCTACAGCTCAACTCCAGAAAAATAAACGACCCAATCAAAAAATGGGCCAAAGAACTAAATAGACATTTCTCCAAAAAGACATACAGATGGCTAACAAACACATGAAAAGATGCTCAACATCACTCATTATCAGAGAAATGCAAATCAAAACCACTATGAGGTACCATTTCACACCAGTCAGAATGGCTGCGATCCAAAAGTCTACAAATAATAAATGCTGGAGAGGGTGTGGAGAAAAGGGAACCCTTTTACACTGTTGGTGGAAATGCAAACTAGTACAGCCACTATGGAGAACAGTGTGGAGATTCCTTAAAAAACTGGAAATAGAACTGCCTTATGATCCAGCAACCCCACTGCTGGGCATACATACACACTGAGGAAACCAGAAGGGAAAGAGACACGTGTACCCCAATGTTCATCGCAGCACTGTTTATAATAGCCAAGACATGGAAGCAACCTAGATGTCCATCAGCAGATGAATGGATAAGAAAGCTGTGGTACATATACACAATGGAGTATTACTCAGCCATTAAAAAGAATACATTTGAATCAGTTCTAATGAGGTGGATGAAACTGGAGCCTATTATACAGAGTGAAGTAAGCCAGAAGGAAAAACATAAATACAGTATACTAACGCATATATATGGAATTTAGAAAGATGGTAACAATAAGCCTGTGTACGAGACAGCAAAAGAGACACTGATGTATAGAACAGTCTTATGGACTCTGTGGGAGAGGGAGAGGGTGGGAAGATTTGGGAGAATGGCATTGAAACATGTAAAATATCATGTAGGAAACGAGTTGCCAGTCCAGGTTCGATGCATGATGCTGGATGCTTGGGGCTGGTGCACTGGGACGGCCCAGAGGGATGGTATGGGGAGGGAGGAGGGAGGAGGGTTCGGGATGGGGAACACATGTATACCTGTGGCGGATTCATTTTGATATTTGGCAAAACTAATACAATTATGTAAAGTTTAAAAATAAAATAAAATTAGAGAAAAAAAAAATAAAAGGCATGGTAGGGAGAGGAGAATGGCATACTTATTCTTTCAGAAGCAGCACATTGAATGAGCACAAATCTTGAAAATAAGAATTTGGTACCTAAAGGATTTCATGATGTGTCTCATCTGGGCAACTTCAAATCAAGGCAGTGTATTAAAATACTCTTCATGAAAATAGATCGAATGGTATGGTAAGGGAAATAGAACAGTTTACTTTTTGTGATTCTAAGTCAAATTAACTCATCTAGCTCAGGATAATACTCCCTTGATCTACTCAATATATAACTTCTGATATGTATTACAAAGGATCTGATTCCAGATGTTTTAGATTTGCTGGTTGTGATATGGTTATTTGGTGCCTTTTCTCTAAGGTACTCAGCAATTTCTTAAGATGCAGATAATTTATTTCATTCCCTCTGCAATTAGTTTGGAAAACCAACATCCAGTATTTATGTCTATATCTGATATGCCTAAGGGGTTTGCAATTTCTCTACTTCCTATAGCCTAATAGGGAGAAACATTTAAATGTTGCAATTGTTGTGATAAAGACAAACTTGATGAGGAACTTAGAAAGCACAACATCTTTTTCCAAGTTATAGACTGTTGATACTCTGGGCCTCTTCTGTTTACTTTCCCAAAGCCTGGGCTGGACCAAGGTCTTGAAGGACATTTAGAATGGGTGGGCCATGGAATTCCTGGGCAGACTGCCATGCGTCTAAACACTTGCTATTGAAGACCCTATGTTACTGACCTTCCCAAGTCTGGCCCCAACAAGGGTCTTTCTGCTGGGTATGGCTCACGCCAATAGAATGAGATGGACTTTGTTTCAGAAACAAAGGATGATCTAAGAGTGGAGATGTGTGAGCTTGTGCTGGAGAAATGTTAATTGGCTTTTTGCTTGATGACACTTGAAGTTGGTCTCAATGTGTATGGATTCAGACTTATGTCATGAAATACAAGCTACAAAAAGCACTTTGTTAGTAAAGCTTGTGAATGTACAAGGTACTATATACCTTGTTTTGTCTCAGCTTGAAATGCATTTCCTCATGTGCAAATCTACACGAATCTAGTTAGCTCTCATCCATATTTCAAGACATGCTTTTTGCCCTGGAAAAACTTTACCTGAGCCATCAGAGCAAAAGTATTCACTCTACTTGCTGTAAGACTTATTCTACTCTTTGTAGTACCTACTTTGATTGCAGGACATACATTGGTCTTCCTGAATAGACTATGAGTTGTTTCTAAATAAATGCCATGCCTGGTTCTTCTAGGATAACTCACTATGCAGCGTTGGGATTATTATGAGAAAATATTTAAATAATGGGACAATTATTTACAAGGTTTTGGAAAGAAAGATAAAGGCAGAAAAGATAAAGGATTTTGGAGAAGAGAAAGGGAATTTACGTGATCTTTATTAAATATCTAATATATGTCACTGAAGGACATATAGATATATATATATATAGAACTGAAGCTCAGAAAGTGTAATAAACATATCAAAGTCACACAAACAAGATTTGGCAAATTAGAATTTGATTTGAAATCTGTCTGATTCCAAAACTCTAGGTCTTTTATACTATCTTTTCTATTTCTCAGTCAGGTTAGAACTCACAGTGTATGCTCCTAGTGAACAAGATTTCTGGAAGTCTGATATATTTTACTGCATTTTTTCAGGAGATATTGTTTAGCCATCTCCCAAACATCAAACCTGTGTCCACCTAGTGACTTCCTGACTATTTGTAAGATCCAATATTGTCAGATTACGAAGAGACCAAGAACTTGGTTAATGGTAGGTGACCATGCTTAAATCACATAATTTTTTTACATTTTACTGTGGTACGTCTTATATACAAAAAAATCCACACGTATTTGAAGTGTGTAATTTGGTAAAAAAAAGCCTTGAAAAAAATTTTCCCTTGTGCCTCTGGGTATAACAGTGAGTAATGTTAAAAAGAAGTGGTCTAAAGTGGTCGTTTCATTTGCTCCTCATATTCGGGGAAAGTATTCAATCCTCTCCTATTAAGTAGGATGTTTGCGTTACAGCTTTTGGTAGCTGTGGTTCATTATATTGTGGTTGTTTTCTTCTATGCTTTTAGTGCCAAGAGGGTTTTGTTTGTTTGTTTTTGTCTTTTTTTTCCTAGTCAGTATTGAATGTTGGGTATCATTGAAGGAGTTTTCTGAATCTACTGAGATTATTCCATGTTTTTCTTGTTAATCTGGTAATTTAATGGTAACTTACCTGGAAGATTCTTTACGTATATATATTCTTTACATATATATATTCTTTACATATATATATATTCTTTACATATATATATTCTTTACATATATATATATTCTTTACATATATATATTCTTTACATATATATATATTCTTTACATATATATATTCTTTACATATATATATTCTTTACATATATATGTAAAGGATCTTCCAGGTAAGTTACCATTAAATTACCAGATTAACAAGAAAAACATGGAATAATCTCAGTAGATTCAGAAAACTCCTTCAATGATACCCAACATTCAATACTGACTAGGAAAAAAAAAAGACAAAAACAAACAAACAAAACCCTCTTGGCACTAAAAGCATAGAAGAAAACAACCACAATATAATGAACCACAGCTACCAAAAGCTGTAACGCAAACATCCTACTTAATAGGAGAGGATTGAATACTTTCCCCGAATATGAGGAGCAAATGAAACGACCACTTTAGACCACTTCTTTTTAACATTACTCACTGTTATACCCAGAGGCACAAGGGAAAATTTTTTTCAAGGCTTTTTTTTTACCAAATTACACACTTCAAATACGTGTGGATTTTTTTGTATATAAGACGTACCACAGTAAAATGTAAAAAAATTATGTGATTTAAGCATGGTCACCTACCATTAACCAAAGCCCAATCAAGTTCATGGTTTCGAAATTAAAAGACACTTACTCCTTGGAAGGAAAGTTATGACCAACCTAGACAGCATATTCAAAAGCAGAGACATTACTTTGCCAACAAAGGTTCGTCTAGTCAAGGCTATGGTTTTTCCTGTGGTCATGTATGGATGTGAGAGTTGGACTGTGAAGAAGGCTGAGCACCGAAGAATTGATGCTTTTGAACTGTGGTGTTGGAGAAGACTCTTGAGAGTTCCTTGGACTGCAAGGAGATCCAACCAGTCCATTCTGAAGGAGATCAGCCCTGGGATTTCTTTGGAAGGAATGATGCTAAAGCTGAAACTCCAGTACTTTGGCCACCTCATGCAAAGAGTTGACTCATTGGAAAAGACTCTGATGCTGGGAGGGATTGGGGGCAAGAGGAAAAGGGGACGACAGAGGATGAGATGGCTGGATGGCATTGCTGACTCAATGGACGTGAGTCTGAGTGAACTCTGGGAGTTAGTGATGGACAGGGAGGCCTGGCGTGCTGCGATTCATGGGGTCGCAGAGTCGGACATGACTGAGCGACTGATCTGATCTGATCTGATGATTATAGGATATGTAAATACTTGGATCTATCTTATAAAAAGTCTAGTATTGTTTTGGACATTCTAAGTCTAAAGGTTCATAGCTAAAATATAAGTATATATCTTAGGTAGGGTAACAAATTTATACTTATTGGACATGTAACTGGAGTTCTTTTCATTGAACACACTGATATTTTTTATTTTATCTAAAGTAGAATTATTCCTGTCTATACAACTCTGTAGGTTTTGATAAATACTCAGAGTCGTGTAACTTCTAAAATCATGACACCAATTCATCTTTCTATGCCAAAATTTCCTTATGTTGTTTCTTTCTAGGTAAGTCCAGCGCCCACCTCTTGAACTTTTAAAACTATTGATTTGTTCTCAATTTGTATAGTTTCACATTTTCTGGAATATTGTATGCATGGATTTATACAGTATGCCATCTTTGGTGAGGGACTTCTTTTGTCCAGTAAAATGCATTTATGATTTGTTGATGATGTTTTGTGTTTCCATAGCTTGAGAGCTCATTTTCCTGCAAAGTAAAATAATCATTTCTCTGAAAGGAAATGATTATAAGCTGTTGGCAATGTGATATACTTATTAAAAGAAAATGGAATCACAAACATATGTGGTGAAGTAGGGAGGCTATGATTTGCTTTGCTGTAGTATAAAGGTCACGTTTCTCAATATATGAAAAACAAAGAAAAAACTGTGAATTCTGGGCCAACATGTGACAATATCCTTCAAGCACACAAGCAGGAGTGACCTTGTAGAAGATCCAAGTCCCTGCCATAGTCGTTCTCGGTCTATTTAAATATTTTGCATATTTAATAGTTATTCACTAAATTATTGGTTATAGGCTGGATTATATAGCATGGTTGTATGTGTAGCTAAATGCTACTCAGAATGTGGAGTAGTCAGATAGAGATGGGGTGAGTGGAACCAGGTTTAGTGAATGGAGTTCCAGTTTTCTTCCCACTGAGGAATAGATTTTCAGCTCAGGATCCCATTCGTCAGATCCTCTGACAGAACAGGCAATGTGGGACAAAAACAGTATGAAGTCCAGGAGAAGAATTTCAACAATGATAGGGCAAGTGGCAGATATAGTACATCCCATTTGCTTAGCCATTTCACTTAAAGGTTTTCTCTGACCCTTTGGGGAAGTTGAGTAAGACATAGATATCATGTTCCCATTATATACAGTATGTACAATCCAATGCAAAGTGTGTTTTTTTTTTTTGTTAACTGTATTACAAACTGAATACTATTAGTCCATGAAGGAGATTCAGCTCTCAACTGATGCTCTTGTTGTCTCTGTAAGATCTTGCATACTAAGAAACTCTCCAGATATTCTGAAGAGCAGCAGGTGCATCTCCGGGGAAGCCCTCCCAATCCCAATACAAGTCATATCTGGTATGTAGCTAGGAAACCTTCAGGTGAGGGTCACTGGTGTTGGTGGGAAGTGGTGAGCTCTGGGGTGGGTTGGGAGATTCACATTGACACTTTGTAGGATATCTTGGAAAGTAAAGTTCCCTCCCCTTAGACAGCAAGGAGTAAATTACTAGGCAAAAGAAGCCCAAACTTACGACAAAAACTGTCAGGCCCTCATTCACAGCAAATGTCAGACTCCAGACACCAACTGCTAATGTGTTAGAAAGTGCTGATTAGGGATTACTGAAGCTGCCTATAAACTTTCTATTACCATTATTTAAGAAAGTCTGAAATGAGCTGATTCTAATTCCAGCAGCATTTTATGTTTTTCTTAGAGGTTTCAAATCTGTGAATGTCAGCATTTGCAAAATTTAACTGAAAGAATTATAATAAATATATTATAAAAGAAGGAAACAGGTACTGAATAAATATAAGCATTAACTTTAGATCAGTTTTGGACTTGATTTGTATGACGTACGTAAAAAATAATATACCTCAAAATTGGGTAAGCTTGATGAGGGGAGAATTTTAATTCTGTTTTGTTAATTAATATGCAACTAAGCCCCCAGAACACTTCCATGCATGCAATAAGCTTTCAAAAATATTGCTGAATTGAAGTAGAGACCAGAAAGTAAAATAAAAATAGAAACTTGCAAATCACAGGGCCTGTATAGTTGTTATAATTAGATAAGAAATTTGACTCTTAAGTTTCCTAGAAGCTAAAGTGAATATAAAATCATACTTGGTTACATAGCTTACATTGTAAGAAGGAAACCAAATACATTAAGGGGAAACTAAGCTCTTCCAGGGCTAAATTTTCTAAGAATTCCCCAAAATAGAAATCCATAAGAATCAGCACTGAGTTTTGGGGGGTTATTTTTCATACCAAATGTCAATGAAAGTTGAAAGCACAATGCTGAACTTTAAAATATCAAAGATAATCATGAATGGGTGGTAAAAAGTGAGTAAACAGAAACTTCAGTTAAACAGAGTTGGGAGACCAGAATGGGTTCTCATGCCCTGTGACAATAGGCAGAGCCCAATAGGTAAGAAAAGGACTTCCTCTTCTCTTCTTGGCAAGAGCTCCCAGTGCTGTCAGAACTCAGCCAGTGAAAATCTGTGGGCTCTCTGTTCACTCTAGCCCTCCCAAGTTCCCTTTCCCCTCTGTAAAGGAGTTCTCTGCATTTTTGCTGGGGACTTGCACATGGCTCATCATGGTTTCAGACCTCAAATAGCAATTCTGTGCTGATCCTGAGAAATAACTAACAGTCTAATTGTTTTAGGTCAACAGAAATTATAGTATATACTTATAAGAAAATTTGTATACTGGAAAACATCTCTTCCAGTATAAGATGTGGGGAGTTGGAAGGGACTAACTGGGAGGGATATGTAAAATTGTATAGATAGGTAAAGTTATGCTGTGGTTGAAAGAATTTGGCTTCTCAGAAATTGTCTCCCATATATCTTTTTAGTCATTTCCTGATCAATCTTGTTTTTAATAATTTACTCACTCAGAATCAGTCACTTTTTATGCCTCAATTGCTGTGATAGATGCTGAGGATACAAGATAAATTCAACATAGTCTGGTTCTTAGGGAGTTCTGAATCTGATAAAGGAGAAAAGCAAGTCAATGGGTTATTATGGAGAATAGCTAGAAATACGGTTCCCATGGTGTGTTTGGGGACACAGAGGAGAGGCATCTAAATTAAGCTGAGATTAAGGTATGCTTTTCAGAAGAGGAGACCATGTTGCTGTTCAGTCGCTAAGTCGTGTCTGACTCTTTGTGACCCGTTGGACTGCAGCACGCAGTCCTTCATTATCCTGTCCTTCATTATCTCCCTGAGTTTACTCAAACTCATGTCCGTTGAGTTGGTGACACCATCCAGCCATCTCATCCTCTGTTATCCCCTTCTCCTCTTGCCTTCAATCTTTCCCAGCATCAGGAAAGACTAGCATCAGAGGAGACTGTAGAGTTGATTTTTAAAGATATATTTGAGTTAATTGGATAAATAAGGGGGAGAAGCCCCCCTGTGTGGAGCAGTGACATGTACCGGGAAATTGCAATTACTGTCAGGTGTGGAGGGCAATGCTGTAGAGTAAGATATTCTTCCAGGGATTAAGAAGAGAGGAAGCAAACAGCTAGGAAGAAAGGTGATGGAGAACCTTATGAGTTTTATGGGTTATGGTAAGAACATTGAACTCTATCCTGAAAGCTATGGACAACCATGGTCTTCAGAAAAATGAGATCATAGTACTTAGAAAATACTTTCACTTTAATGATTAGTAGTTTTAATCTTGGTCAAAGAGGGATTTTAATTCTGTTCTTTTGGTTCTGAGAGGCAGTTAGTAACAGACTCCAGAGATGAGTTCAAATTTCAACTCCACCATAATTTTGAGACCTTAAGATAGTCATGTAATTTTTCAGAGCTTCAATGCCCTCATTATAAGTAGAGTTAATAATTACTCCTTAAAATGTAGATGTGATATTGAAATAATGTGAAACAGCCCCAGTTTTTACAGGGCTCTTAAGTCAGTATTCATTGGTTTTGAAACTTGCTGTTCTGATTTCCACCTTGAGGTTGTTTTCCTGGGACCTTTTTCAGTGTGGTGTCTATACTGTGACCCCCTCTCTGCTCTTTCTTTAGTTCACAATATTCCTGTGCTTTTTGACTTAAGCTCCTGCTGCTGCTGCTAAGTCACTTCAGTTGTGTCTGACTCTGTACGACCCCATAGACTGCAGCCCACCAGGCTCTCCTGTCCCTGGGATTTTCCAGGCAAGAGTACTAGAGTGGGTTGCCATTGGCTTCTCCGGACTTAAGCTCCAGTCATCTCCAAACTCATCCTTCGAGCCAGGGCAACTTGGGTCTGTAGAGAGTTTCTGAAAATTCTCAGAGTAGCAGATCTTGTGAGTTACTGGAATTAGAGCAAGTGGCAGAACATGTGGTTCTCATTGAAATCTCTAGATAAGAACATTTCAAAACTTAACACAGCCAGGATCTTTCAGTGCGTCAGTAGATCTAGGCCTGAAATCATCTGGAACTTAACACTACTCATTAATGATGAACGTGCTACGAATACATCCTATGGGGGTGGTGAGGGGGTTGGCTGTGACTTAAATAAAGACAGGGAGGCAGAGGCATATTTTTGAAATCAATTTTTCTTAAAAATCAACCCATCTAAAATAAGTCATTATGCAGCTAACCAAGGATAACAGCTCTATCAATCAAATCTTTTGCCTTCACAGTTGAGTGAAATCTTTTTCTTTCCTTTATAACCAAAACGGAGAGGGCAGTTTAATATCCCAGTTAGAGGCAAAAGAGTCTTTTCTTGACCCCTGTTCTTTATCTCCATTGAATAGCATACCCCATTTTAATGTTTTATTATTCATATTACTATTTTTTTTTTCGAAATTATTCCCTTGAGGGAGAAGAATATAATGAAAAGGTATCAGGCTTTTTATTTGAAGAACTAATCAAATTTTAGGAAGACACACCTGTGTGCTGTAGAGTTTCTGGGCAGGAAGCTAAAAAGATCTTTTCCTAACTGGGGTTTTGTAAGTATTCTTTTAGCAGAGAATGAGTTTTCTGGGCTTTATGGGGAGGGCTCTATTGTGTAACAGCAGGAGGGATACCAGACCGTGTTAAGAACATTTCCTTTTGAAAAATTGAAATATTATCCTAATAGCTGCAGTGTATTAATTCTTCAGTCTCATTCCAGGAAGAAATGAATTTATTGTAGAAGAGGTTTGCCTTAGAAAGGATGCCTTCATCTCTGTCAAGATAGGTTGATTATGGCTAATAAATTACATGAGGCTTACTGTATTTCACAAAGCTCAAAAAGTACACAATAACATACCCATGAGACCAAGTTGGATTCTACCCGTCAGGGTAAGAAAAATCAACAAGGAAGTATGGTTGTTTCTATCTAATATTGTTCTGAGCATTTCTGTAGGTAAACTGGGCTTTCTGAAGACATACCACAGCTTCAGGATTTGAGAGAACCTAAGGCAGAATTTAATCTAGAGCCTTCATGTTATAATTAAAGCATCAGAGGTGCTGGATTTGTTGACAGTCACAGAGGTAATTAGGACCAGTGATAGACCAAGAGAGCAGGTCTTATGAATTGTAGTACCAGCCTCTTTTTTACATTTCATTCTTGAGGAATTCTTTAACTAGTTTAGTTTTATTAAGAGCATAAACTTGGTGGATTAAAAGACATCTAATACCTATGAGAAGTTAGTAGATGTTTAGAGTGGTGCTTGAGGACTCTTAAATTTAATATTTCATTTAGTCTACAGTAATCCTGTGAATGATCTCTGTTCGTTTCCAAGGCAAACCATTCAATATCATGGTAATCCAAGCCCATGCCCCAACCAGTAACGCTGAAGAAGCTGAAGTTGAATGGTTCTATGAAGACCTACAAGACCTTTTAGAACTAACACCCCAAAAAGATGTCCTTATCATTACAGAGGACTGGAGTGCAAAAGTAGGAAGTCAAGAAACACCTGGAGTAACAGGCAAATTTGGCTGTGGAGTACAGAATGAAGCAGGGCAAAGACTAATAGAGTTTTGCCAAGAGAAGGCACTGGTCATAGCAAACACCCTCTTCCAACAACACAAGAGAAGACTCTACACATGGACATCACCAGATGGTCAACACTGAAATCAGATTGATTATATTCTTTGCAGCCAAAGATGGAGAAGCTCTAAACAGTCAGCAAAAACAAGACTGGGAGCTGACTGTGGCTCAGATCATCAACTCCTTATTGCCAAATTCAGACTTAAACTGAAGAAAGTAGGGAAAACACTGGACCATTCAGGTATGACCTAAATCAAATCACTTATGACTAAACAGTGGAAGTGAGAAATAGATTTAAGGGACTAAATCTGATAGACAGAGTGCCTGCTGAACTATGGACGGAGGTTCGTGACACTGTACAAGAGACAGGGATCAAGACCATCCCCATGGAAAAGAAATGCAAAAAAGCAAAATGGCTGTCTGAGGAGGCCTTACAAATAGCTGAGAAAAGAAGGGAACTGAAAAGCAAAGGCAAAAAGGAAACATATACCCATCTGAATGCAGAGTTCCAAAGAATATCAAGGAGAGATAAGAAAGCCTTCTTCAGCGATCAATGCAAAGAAATAGAGGAAAACAACAGAATGGGAAAGACTAGAGATCTCTTCAAGAAAATTAGAGATACCAAAGGAACATTTCATGCAAAGATGGGCTTGATAAAGGACAGAAATGGTATGGACCTAACAGAAGCATAAGATATTAAGAAGAGATGGCAAGAACACACAGAAGAACTATACAAAAAAGGTCTTCAAGACCCAGATAATCACAATGGTGTGATCACTGACCTAGAGCCAGACATCCTGGAATGTGAAGTCAAGTTGGCCTTAGAAAGCATCACTATGAACAAAGCTAGTGGAGGTGATGGAATTCCAGTTGAGCTCTTTCAAATCCTGAAAGATGATGCTGTGAAAATGCTGCACTCAATATGCCAGCAAATTTGGAAAACTCAGCAGTGGCCACAGGACTGGAAAAGGTCAGTTTTTATTCCAATCCCAAAGAAAGGCAATGCCAAAGAATGCTCAAACTACCTCACAATTGCACTCATCTCACACGCTAGTAAAGTAATGTTCAAAATTCTCCAAGCCAGGCTTCAGCAATACGTGAACTGTGAACTTCCAGATGTTCAAGCTGGTTTCAGAAAAGGCAGAGGAACCAGAGATCAAATTGCCAACATCCGCTGGATCATTGATAAAGCAAGAGAGTCACAGAAAAACATCTATTTCTGCTTTATTGACTATGCCAAAGCCTTTAACTGTGTGGATCACAATAAACTGTGGAAAATTCTGAAAGAGATGGGAATACCAGACCACCTGACCTGCCTCTTGAGAAACCTGTATGTGGGTCAGGAAGCGACAGAACTGGACATGGAACAACAGACTGGTTCCTACGTCAAGGCTGTATATTGTCACCCTGCTTATTTCACTTATATGCAGAGTACATCATGAGGAATGCTGGGCTGGAGGAAGCACAAGCTGCAACCAAGATTGCCAGGAGAAATATCAATAACCTCAGATATGCAGATGACACCACCCTTATGGCAGAAAGTGAAGACGAACTCAAAAGCCTCTTGATGAACGTGAAAGAGGAGAGTCAAAAAGTTGGCTGAAGCTCAACATTCAGAAAACGAAGATCATGGCATCTTGTCCCATCACTTCATGGCAAA
Source organism: Bos mutus (assembly GCF_027580195.1). NCBI lineage: Eukaryota > Metazoa > Chordata > Mammalia > Artiodactyla > Bovidae > Bos > Bos mutus. Next base: position 83,509,863 of record NC_091619.1, on the reverse strand, counting down.
TAAATGGAGAAACAGTGGAAACAGTGTCAGACTTTATTTTTGGGGGCTCCAAAATCACTGCAGATCATGATTGCAGCCATGAAATTAAAAGACGCTTACTCCTTGGAAGGAAAGTTATGACCAACCTAGCTAGCATATTAAAAAGCAGAGACATTACTTTGCCAACAAAGGTTCATCTAGTCAAGGCTATGGTTTTTCCAGTAGTCATGTATGGATGTGAGAGTTGGACTGTGAAGAAGGCTGAGCAAGAAGAATTGATGCTTTTGAAGTGTGGTGTTGGAGAAGACTCTTGAGAGTCCCTTGGACTGCAAAGAGATCCAACCAGTCCATCCTAAAGGAGATCAGTCCTGGGTGTTCATTGGAAGGAATGATGCTGAAGCTGAAACTCCAATACTTTGGCCATCTCATGCCAAGAGTCGAATCATTGGAAAAGTCTCTGATGCTGGGAGGGATTGGGGGCAGGAGGACAAGGGGATGGCAGAGGATGAGATGGCTGGATGGTATCACCAACTCGATGGACATGAGTTTGGGTAAACTTTGGGAGTTGGTGATGGACAGGGAGGCCTGGCGTGCTACAATTCACGTGGTCACAAAGAGTCGGACATGACTGAGTGACTGAACTGAACTGAATCCTGTGAAATATCAGTATGATATGTTCATCCAACAGATACAGAGACTAAGGCTCAGGGAAGTTGACTTGGTCAAGGTACCAAAGTTAGTATATTGGAACTAGAATTAGCTCCAAGGTCAATTAGGCCCCTAAATTATCACAAACTTCTACATAACACTTGGCAGTATAAATTTAGGAAAATCATAAATTCTGAGTTGGTACTGAAATTAGAGGTAATCGATATCTACCTTCAATTTAAGGCAAACATTTTCTTCATAGAATTCTTGAAAAATGATCACCAGTTTCTACTTAAGCACCTCTGGTAATGAATAACTCAGTGTCTCATAAGGTATCTTGTAAATATACAATGTACAGTATTGTTAATACTTGATTTCTTAGTTTACCCTTATAATTCACATCCCCTAGGTCATATCCTACTTTCTTTTCCCCATGACATACTCAATCACTCATTTATTAATTCAAACATATTTATGGAGTATCTGTTACATGCCAGGCACTATATTCTGAGAATACAGTGATAAGTAAAATGTTACCATCCCTATCTTCATGAATTTTGCATTGTTTAAGCAAGGATTTGGGTGTAATCCATATTTGAGTGACTGAAAGAGGAGAATATTAGTAACAGAGCACATAGAATTAAAAAAAAGATAATCCAGGCTCGAAAATGTAGCGTGCTGAAACCTATAATAAAATGTTTATGTAGAAGGCATCTGACATGCCTTTGAGGTTCACTTAGAAAATTAAATATGGGGAGAATTTTTCCTCTGAGAAAGCAATGGAAAAGTTTGCTTAGAGCATTTAAATGGCTCCTCAGAGACCTGGCTGAGTTATAGCCAGTGACATGAGGAATCCCTGGCAAACAGGGCTATATGTTTGGCTGGAGGCAAACTCTGCTAGATGTTAGACTTTCCACTGTGCAAATATTGACTCCAGGGCAGTGTGAATAGGGTCATAGTCTGGTCCTGAAGAAGCATCTGCTTGTATTGACTCTCAGAGGACTCACCAGGAAGATCCAATTATATCATAATAGATAGGAAGCAGGCCCAGGGATCAAACCAGTCAATTCTAAAGGAAATCAGTCTTGAATAGTCATTGGAAGGACTGATGCTGAAGCTGAAGCTACAATACTTTGGCCACCTGATGCGAAGAACTGACTCATTGAAAAAGACCCTGATGCTGGGAAAGACTGAAGACAGGAGGAGAAGGGGGAAACAGAGGATGAGATGGTCGGATGACATCACCAACTCGATGGACATGAGTTTGAGCAAGCTCTGGGAGTTGGGGATGGACAGGGAAGCCTGGCATGCTGCAGTCCATGGGGTACAAAGAGTCAGACACAACTGGACAACTGAACTGAGGCCCAGGGAAGGCTTGAACAGAGGCTGCTGGGAAAATACCTTGCTCAGGGCAAGACTGACCAGTCTTTAAGTACTTCTTGTAAGCCAGAACCTTTACATAGTTGTATCAGATAATCCTCGCAACAGTTCTCTGAAAGAATATTATCCCTCTATTACAGATGGAGTAGACCAAGCCTCTTGGAAGGTAACATAAACATTGGAGTTGGAATTCCCATCTGTGTATCTGACTCCTAATACAATGCACTTTCCATTACATCATGCTGTTCTTTCACATTTCTATGAATTGCAACTCTGAGTTGAGATTCAAGAAGAAGCAGGTTGAAGCTAGAGAAGCTAGAGAAACTTAAGTTTCAGGGCCCTTAATTTGCATAGGGCTAATTCAAGGTCTTGAGGGGCCTTAGCAATAAGGACATATATTTTTGTAAGCATTGCAACACTGGCATATTTATATATTCTTTTTCTTAAAGTGAGCCTCCAAAATTGTGAAAGCCTTCAGCTCAGTTCAGTCGCTCAGTCGTGTCCAACTCTTTGCAACCCCATGAACTGCAGCACACCAGGCCTCCCTGTTCATCACCAACTCCTGGAGTCCACCCAAAAAGTTTTTGCCTCCATAAAATTTGTTCTAAAGCCTTATTTAGAGAACACTCATTCATTCAACAAATATTGTTATACTGAATGTGTAATATATGCCAGGCACTGTGCTAAGGTGCTGGCTATACAACAATGAACAACCCAAAACAGAGATCCCTGTCCTCATGGAACTGATAGCCTACAGACAATATGTACTATAGAGTCCTTCCAGGAAAGTCATACCCCACTTTAACTGGATAATTTGAAGAAAATGTGACAAAGAGACTATTTACCAAGATGTGGTTGGGTTCAGTATACCGAAAAGAATGATACAGTATTCTCTGGTTGGTAACAAGAAAGCACTAGCTTGATGGACACCAGTTACTTACTAGGGACAGACATAACTTGTGTGAAGACAACTGCCCTGATAGGGGATGAAGCCTTTAGTTGATGACAACTAACCGATCATAATGGGAGGGAGCAGGGCAATAAACAGCCTCCTTACTCTTGTCTTCCGACTTCTTGTTAGTATTACCCATTGATCAAACTCAAGTGGAAGTTAGAAAGCAGGTTATTCCATTCATTTATTCATATGGACTGGTCTCCTGGATCATGTGGTACAGAATTGTGGATATGGAGGAGAAACATATGATATTCAATACATCATACATATTCAGTTCCACCTTTAGAGTACTGGTGAGGACATCTGGAGAAAAGGGTTACATCAAGTAGAATGCCAGTTCTGGGGTATTGATATTATTTAGGAGAATAATATAATACTACTACTACTAAGAGAAAACATTTATTGACAACATACTCAGTTGTAGATATGAACTGAGAGCTTGCTGTGTCTGATATCATGTCAGTTCTCTCCTTTAAACAGTATTCTAAAGGATTCTAGCATTTGGTCTTTTGCCAACTTCAAAGCATTTTCCTCAATATAGGAAGAGTTAAACTTCCTGAGGGATCCTTTCATATAGCTCTATGTTTTATATCTTAGGGTCTGTAGAACAAAAAAGAAAAACCAATAGGTAACTATATGTGTGAAGAATTCACATTCAATCAGCCATAGTGAGGATAATAAAAGATTGAGAATCACTAATTACTGAGTCAAAATGGATACTCTTTTGCAAATGCCTTAGTTACCCCCTGATTCTCTCTAAGATTGGGTACTTGTTAAAGGTCCATTGGACCTAGGAGGCAGAATGTGAAAGACACAAGGCGTTGAATAGCTCCCATTTCCTTCTTAAAATATTCTTAGGCAGAAAGGCTATTCCCAAAGAGAACCAGAAGGGACTGACCTATTTGTGAGAATGAATTGATTTGTCCACCTGAGAGACATGTTTCAAATCACTCAGGCCACTAAGGTTGGCTATGCAAATTAGTTCTTTCAGAATTCCTCAAAGTTACCCAAAGTAAACTTGGAAAAGTTCACAAATTTTAACAAAGTTAACAATGACTTTTTCCACATTCATGACATCAAATATACTAATGTACTTAACACCCAGGAAGTCTAATCTTTGTTGGAGTAAATGAAATGCCTAAAAGTGGTAGGGAAGTCTAGACCCCAAATTATGCTTTAAATTAAGGAATGCTGCTGCTGCTGCTGCTAAGTCGCTTCAGTCGTGTCTGACTCCGTGCGACCCCATAGACGGCCGCCCACCAGGCTCCCCTGTCCCTGGGATTCTCCAGGCAAGAACGTTGGAGTGGGTTGCCATTTCCTCCTCCAATGCATGAAAGTGAAAAGTGAAAGTGGAGTCGCTCAGTGATGTCCAACTCTCTGCGACCCCATGGACTGGGGATTTTCCTCCCAGGCTCCTCCGTCCATGGGATTTTCCAGGCAAGAGTACTGGAGTGGGTTGCCATTGCCTTCTCTGGAATTAAAGAATGATTAAGCTGTAAATTGTGCTTGCAAATTATTCATTGAGTGCCTTCATTTGACAGATAAGAAAATTGTGACCTAGAAAAGGAAAATGATTTGTTCAAGGTCACAACACGAATTAGTGACAGTTATGATCAGTAGCTTTTATAGCCAGTCTTTGGGCCTATGTTCCTTATTTTTATATTATACTGTCTTCCAGAGACATAGACAGGAAGACCAGCAGTTTGAGAGTCCCTGAAGGTTACTCAGTCCATGAGAGAAAGAATATTTATCATTTCTCTGATAACATAGAGAGAAAAAATCCAGTGTTAAAGAAATCAATTGGACAAAAAAGTACAGGAGAAAAGGAAAGGTCTTTAAAAAGTCTGATCTGTCTATACCTTAAAAAGGAGAGTTTATAACACAATGTTGTAAAGCGGCTATACTCCAATTAAAATTAATTTAAAAAATGTTTAACCTGTGTGATTGTCTTTGACATCACTAGGTTGTTTAGCTTCATGGAATGTGAGCAGGATAGTCACTTCTGAGACTATCTGTAATCTGGGTAAATGATCGTACCTCTAAGACATGTTAAGGAATTTAATCAGCATATCATACTTTACAACACTAATTAAATGAAAAATGAATAAATGGAGTCCAGGCTCTGATAATTGCTGGAAAACTTCATTTTCCAAGAGTCATTCAACTGACCCAAACAACTGATTCTCTACTCCTTTTCTTGAGCAGGCATGGGAATCTTGAGACTCAGACTCCCAGCTTACTCCAGACCCTACTATATGAATTCAGCTTTTGATAAAACAAAACTCAACTGTGCCCCCTTTTGAACCACCATTTTCCCATTTAACTGAAAATGAGCTGTGATCCATTTACACTTTCCAAAAAGCTATTGACTCTACTAGCTGTTATTTGCCTAACATCAATTGCCACCTGAGGCACAAATAATAGGAACTTTATGTCTGATGCCACCAGAGGTGAGAAGCACATACTTCTTTTCATTGATAGCTAATATCTTGTTTTTCTTTATATCTTTGTTATTTTTGTTGAACATGAAGTCATTTTCTATTCCCATTAAGTTCTCTAAGAATGTCCCTGACCATTCTTCCTATAAACAACACTCCCAGTGTATTTTAGGTTGGTTGGAATTGACAAAGTCAACTTATATATTAAAAATGTTCAGTCTTGAAACAGTTTAATGGGACAAGAATATTGCCAGGATGGAGAATTGGTGGATTCTCCTTCTATTTCAGATTGTTTCTGTTTCTAGTTCATTTTGCCTGAACACTAGTACTTATGGAAATATGGGATAGTTAAGAAGTTTCTGAAATACCTAATAGAATGACACTCCTACATTTTGAGGGAGAAAAATAATGCCCTTTTTAGTACATGCTTTATTTTGAGCCCATGCCAATTATGTGTTCATACTTCTGGTTCTATTCATGACACAGAGAATCATGCATGCGTCCATGCTCTAGACTAGAGACCATGATGAGTATCAAAGTTCAGGTTTATTTTTCTATGGAGATTAGCCAAGGATTGAGGCATATCAAAAAAGATAAAGGCAGGGAAATAAGTTGCTTTCAACTTATTTGAAATAATAAAATAATTATTATTTTAGGGAAATTTGGCCCAGGTAATTAGTGAATCCAGGGTGAGTGACTTGTCATATAAGCCTACAGAAAGACAATCTGGGTTTTGTCTATTTGTACATTTAGAATGAAAATAAACATATCCTGGAAATCTATGAAAATTGATATGACACACTATCAAAAATCCCTTGAAGGTACCCAAGTTACCCCAGATGACCATAAAAGTTCAACTATACCCAAGTCATGTATTAAATTCATAGAATTCTTTCTTATTTTTTATTTTTTTAAATGATGAAAGTATGATACACAATTACAGGAGACTTGAAAAATACAGAACAAGGTTACATATAATTCTGCTATATATTACAATTGTTTTTTTAGAAGATAAATTAAGATTTTTTTAGTTGAAGTTTCAATATCAAACTCAAAAATTAATAGAAAACTCACAGCATTCTGAAAGCTCATCTTTTAGCCATGAATTTATGCAGTTTTTAATATTTATATTCACTGCACTGAAGAAGAGTTATGAGAAAGATTAGGGAGGCCTATTCAAATACAGTTGAGTAACTTTAATTTGTATTTGACATAGAATCAAAACTTAAAATGAGGTGAACTGAGAACAATGAGAAATGACAGATTAAAAAGTATATAAAGTTTTTTTTGACTGAATAATTGACTTATTGCAATATCCAATAAATATTAAATGCTTATCAAGTTTGATATACTATATCCATTGGGTGAGTAAAACATATGATCCATTCTCTTGCAGAATATACAATCCAGTAGTCTTTAGATAACATTTGTAACAATAGTATGAAAGGGGGAGCTATATGCTTTTCTGGCCATACTTCTAGGTAAAAACAAAATAAATTTTAGTATAAACTCAGAGGTCCCTCAAGAATGAGTACTCCTTAGGCTGTCCCTTTGCCACCATTTTGCATCAAGTGCTTTCCTTGTTTTAAAGATAAAAAATATACACCAACTATTTAAATAAATTTTTGTATGTTTATTTTCATGCCATTGTTGTTTAATTGTAGAAGAAATTTATTTTTAGGGTAGAATTACATAAAGTATATTATAATTTTTATTTCTTGGTTTTTAAAATAATAATGGATATCTAAACATGTTTTTATATCAATCAGAAGAAAATTCCCAAGCATTCTCTACGAATAGTTCTATTGGTTCTTTATTTTCCAAATAATATTAATTACTCACAATAACTATTTAAGTGTCAGCTTGATGTGCCTGTTTTATTTCATGAACTCTTACTGTTATATATGGCTTCTAAAAATTTGGTCACTTTCAGCATTATATATTTTTGCAAACAGGATCCTGTGACTCATATTTACTATAAAAGTTGATCTAGTCCAATGCGCAAACCAAGAGCAATGACAAATGAGAAGTAGAAGGGAACTAGTCAGATAACTCTACCTCATTTATCTTTTGGGGATTTCTTTAAGTTGAAAAATTTCCTTGTAAACCTTCCAAAGAAGTCCTGCAGGTCAAGCAAACATATCTGACAAAAAGCTGCAGTTAAGTCTTCCTGGCTTATTGAGAAAAAGAGGCCAGTGTCCTAAAATATATTGCATTGCTTCTCATATTTTCTTGCTTCATTCCCCCTTTTCTTTCTCATCTTCATTTCACTAGGTTTGCTTCTTCTAAATAAAGTGTCACCACTTCAATCCTTGACTCAAGCACTGCTTAATAGAAACTTGGCTAAACCAAGAAATGATTCTAGAGAACAAGAGTGTAACATTGTATTGCCCGCTTGTCTAGAAGCAGTACAACCTGTGGCTGGAAGTAAGCTACTATGCATTGCAATCACTTAAGTTTTTATGTGCAGGAAATTGGGGTTGTGCAGTTGGAGGGCAAAGCGTTGGGAGACCAATGAGTTGTATCCCTTAATTGATGTGGGAATTGATATGGGTTTGTTTCTTTAATAAAAGCTGTGAAATGAGGTGCTTTAGGTAGGATTATAGACCTAGTTTAAAAAAAAAAGGAAAAGGAAAGGAAAATCCATTTTAACTTAAGGAAGAATGCAAAAACTGAAAGGTTTCTATTAAATCTCTAATGGTCAGTCTTCTCTCCTGCAGTTTCAGGGCACACTCATGATGAAAATCAGGCCCAAGAGTGGATTATAAGGTTATTTGAGCTATAAAAGGGATTGGTGCATAATCTCAGGAGGTCTGCTATGCCAAAGACTGGGCTTTATAGAAAGAGTAGCATCATGAGACCTGCGTTGGTAACATTTGAATAAACAAATCTGAGATTCTTGAATCCACAAATTCTCTTGAGCAGCACCTTCATGTTTTCAATATTCCCCCTTTCCTGAAAGACCATATATCTATTTAGCCTTAATCATTTACATTATAAAGAGACTACCTCAAGAGTCACCTGTACCACCTGTCCTTAACTCTTGGCTAATAATCAGAGGTAGGTCTCAGCACAGCCCTGATAGAAAAGTACAAGCCTAACTGAAAAGAAAAATCCTTAAGCCAAAGAAATCCTGTGTGTGTGTGCTCAGTCACTTCAGTCATGTCTGACCTGCGTGACCATATGGACTATAGCCCTCCGGGCTGCTCTGTCCATGGGATTCTCCAGGCAAGAATACTGGAGTGGGTTGCCATGCCCTCCTCCAGGGGATCTTCCCAACCCAGGAATCAAACCTGCATCTTTTAAGTCTCCTGCATTGGCAGGCGAGTTCTTTATACCACTAGTGCCACCTGGGAAGCCCCAGGATTTGTCTAATGTATATCAGGAAAAACAGGGGAGAATAGTTGGGATGCGCAGATCTCTATGTTTCACATTCAGTGCCACCAGACAGCATCCCGTGCAGGAGAACAGATGCTCTATGCTTAGGATGTCAGCTATTTTTCTTTCCTTAATAACCCAGAATTTGTGCAATTAAAAGGTAGACCATGGTGGCAGATATGTAGGTTAAACACCAGCTCAACAATTTAAGCTCCTCCTCATCAAGGCTGCTCTAACCATCGTCACTGCTAAATGAAAATCTGCTAACAGAAAATATCAAGGAACAATTCCTCAAGGAGACCAAGCAGATTTGTTAGCAGATCATAATATCAAAAGTCTTTTGTTATTTATGTTTTACTGGAATGAACACATATTCCAGATAGTAGTTTGACTTCCCTTCCTATGGAGCTGTTTCCATCAGTGCCTTCTGAAAGCTTATAGAAGTCTCATCTACTGGTTTGAGTCCAATACATTACCTCTGATGAAGAGACCCATTTTATAGCAAAGGAAGTGTGATGTGTGATAGTGGGCTTGTGCTTATGGTTTTATGGTCTTATTATGTACCCTATCACCTAGCAACAGTGAGCCTGACAAAAAAGTGGAACAGCCTGTGAATGCTCAGCTAAGGCACTGGTGGCGGGGCAATGCTTGCAGGGTGGGATGCATGCGTGCTAAGTTTCCTCAGGTGTGCCTGACTCTTGGTGACTCTATGGACTGTAGCCCACCAGGATCCTCTGTCCATGGGATTTCCCAGGCAAGAATACTGAAGTAGGTTGCCATTACTTTCTCCCAGAGATCTTCCTGACCCAGGGATCCAACCAAGAAGCCTGGAAACCCCGGGTGGGATATTGTCTTTCAAGATGTGGCTTATACTTTGAACTGGTGGTACTTTGTCCTATTTAACTAAAATATATGGCTCTGGAAAACAAGGGGTGAAAGTGAAAGTGGCCATCCCAACTCTCATGCCCTCTGATCCACTTGCAGAATCTGCACTTCCATTTCTCTAATCTTATTCTCTGTCAGGTTACGAACCTAGTTCTATGGTGGGGATAAAGTAGGGCTCTACTTAACTGGATGCTGTAACTACTACTGAGTCACTTTGGACTCCTCATATGTCATTAGACCAGGACTCTAAGAGGAGCATTACTGTACTAGCTGTGGCAATTTAATCTTCCTGTCACTATCAGGAGAAAGGATGACTGCTATGCTAACCCAGAGGAATCACTGGGGTCTCTCTTCATATTTCCATGCCTGGTAATAGTCAACTACAGCAAACGTACTTGAACAAGGACAGAGCACTTAGTTGCTATCTCTTAGGTATTAAAGTTTGAGTTGCCCCACTAGGCAGATAACCCAGAGCAACTAACATGCTAGACAAGAGTGAGGGGAATCCAGGATGGAAAATTGATAACGGAGTTGAATGTTAATTTTGCCCTTCAGACAAACTATAGGAGTAGGTTGTAGCTTGTTGTTCAAATTCTATTGCTTTCATGTTCAAGGGTATCCCAAGTGGCTACCATATTGAATGTGAAATATTGGACATTCCTCTCAGAGAAGGAGTGAGAACACCTTCATGTATTTTTTTTTTTTTCTTAAAGATATATATTATAGTCCTGGAGCTTCTTAGGACAGGAGAAAACAAAGAGATCTGAGTGGTGCAAGAGGCCGTCAGTGTCCATATTAAACTTTCCTTTGGAGTTCAGTGTTTTTCTGGCTGGATTCACCAGTCCCTGATTGAACTTTGCTGATCAATTCCTGTGGTTGTGTTGCTTTCACCAGATTATTGTAAATCCACCTCAGATGCTCGCAGTAAGCTCACACTACAACTGGCTCCCAGCAGATATAGAATTTATATCTATCTGGTTCAGTTCAGTCACTTAGTCATATCCAGCTCTTTGTGCTCCCAAGGACTGCAGTATGCCAGGCTTCGCTGTCCATCACCAGCTCCCAGAGCTTGCTCAGTCTCATGTCCATAGAGTCATTGATGCCATCCAACCATCTCATCCTCTGTCATCCCCTTCTCCTCCTGCCTTCTATCTTTCCAGCATCAGGGTCTTTTCAAATAAGTCACTTCTTTGCATCAGGTGGTCAAAATATTGGAGTTTCAGCTTCAGCATCAGTCCTTCCAATGAGTATTCAAGACTGATTTACTTTAGGATTGGCTGGTTTGATCTCCTTGCAGTCTGGGGGACACTCAAGAGTCTTCTCCAACACCACAGTTCAAAAGCATCAATTCTTTGGTGCTCAGCTTTCTTTATAGCCCAACTCTCACATCCATATATGGCTACTGGAAAAACCATAATTTGACTAGAGGGAACTTTGTTGACACAGTAATATCTCTGTTTTTTAATATGCTGTCTAAGTTTGTCATAGCTTTTCTTCCAAGGAGCAAATGTCTTTTAATTTCATGGCTGCAGTCACCATCTGCAGTGATTTTGGAGCCCAAGAAAATAGTCTGTCACATCTTTTATTGTTTCCCCATCTATTTGTCATGAAGTAATAGGACCAGATGCCATGATCGTAGTTTTTTGAATATTGAATTTTAAGCCAGCTTTTTCATTCTCCTCTTTCAATTACATCAAGAGGATCTTTAGTTCTTCTTCAATTTCTGCCATAAAGGTGGTGTCATCTGCCTATCTGAGGTTATTGATATTTCTCCTGGCAGTCTTGATTCCAGCTTGTGTTTCATCCAGCCCAGCATTTCACATGATGTACTCTGCATACAAGTTAAATAAGCAGGTGACAATATGAAGCCTTTATGTACTCCTTTCCCAATTTGGAACCAGTCTGTTGTTCCATGTCCAGTTCTATCTGTTAATTTTTGACCTGCATAAAATTTCTCAGGAAGCAGGTAAGGTGGTCTGGTACTCCCATATCTTGAAGAATTTTCCAGTTTGTTGTGACCCACACAGTCAAAGGCTTTGGTGTAATCAATAAAGCAGAAGTAAATGTTTGTTTGGAACTCTCTTGCTTTTTTTAATGATCCAATGGATGTTGGCAATTTGATCTCTGGTTCCTCTGTCTTTTCTAAACCAGCTTGAACATCTGGAAGTTGATGGTTCACGTACTGTTGAAGACTGTCTTAGAGACTGTCTTGGAGAATTTTGAGCATTGCTTTGCAAGCATGTGATATGAGTGAAATTGTGTGGTAGTTTGAACTTTCTTTGGCATTGCCTTTCTTTGGATTGGAATGAAAACTGACCTTTTCCAGTCCTGCGGCCACTGCTGAGTTTTCCAAATTTGATGGCATGTTGAGTTCAGTACTTTCACAGCCTCATCTTTAAAGATTTGAAATAGCTTAACTGGAATTCCATCCCCTCCACTAGCTTTGTTCATAGTGATGCTTCCTAAGCCCACTTGACTTTGCATTCCAGGACATCTGGCTCTAGGTGAGTGACCATGCCATCATGGTTATCTGGGTCATGAAGATCTTTTTTGTATAGTTCTTCTGTGTATTTTTGCCACCTCTTCTTAATATCTTCTGCTTCTGTTAGGTCCATACCATTTCTGCCCTTTGTTGTGCCCATCTTTGCATAAAATGTTCCCTTGGTATCTCTAATTTTTTTGAAGAGATCTCTAGTCTCTCCCATTCTATTGTTTTCCTCTAATTCTTTGCATTTATCATGTAGGAAGACTCTTTTTTGTCTCTTCTTGATATTCTTTGGAATTTTGTATCCAAATGGGTGTATCTTTCCTTTTCTCCTTTGCCTTTAGATTCTCTTCTTTTCTCATCTATTTGTAAAGCCTTCTAAGGCAACCATTTTGCCTTTTTGCATTTCTTTTTCTTGGCATGGTCTTGATCACTGCCTCCTCTACAATATTATGAATCTCTGTTCATAGTTCTTCTCACACTCTTGTCTATCAGATCTAATCCCTTGGATCTATTTCTCACTTCCACTCTATAATCCTAAGGGATTTGCTTTAGGTCATACCTAAATTGTCTAGTGGTTTTCCCTACTTTCTTCAATTTAAGTCTGAATTTTGTAATAAGGAGTTCATGATCTGAGCCACAGTCAGTTCCTGGTCTTGTTTTTGCTGACTGTATAGAGCTTCTCCATCTTTGGCTGCAAAGAATATAATCAGTCTGATTTCAGCATTGACCACCTGGTGAGGTCCATGTGTAGAGTCTTCTCTTGTGTTGTTGGAAGAGGGTGTTTGCTATGACCAGTGTGTTCTCTTGGCAAAACTCTGCTAGTCTTTTCCCTGATTCATTTTGTACTTCAAGGCCAAATTTGCCCATTACTCCAGGTATCTCTTGACTTTCTACTTTTGAATTCCATTCCCTATGATGAAAAGGACATCTTTTTTGGATGTTAGTTCTAGAAGGTCTTGTAGGTCTTCATAGAACTGTTCAGCTTCTTAAGCATCACTGGTTGGGGCATAGACTTGGATTACTGTGATATTGAACGGGTTGCCTTGGAAATGAAGAGAGATCATTCTGTTGTTTTTGAGATTGTTTCCAAGTACTGCATTTTGGACTCTTTTGTTGACTATGCGGGCTACTTCATTTCTTCTAAGGGATTCTTGCCCACAGTAGTAGATATAATGGTCATCTGAGTTAAATTCACCCATTCCAGTCCATTTTAGTTCACTGATTCCTAAAATGTCAATGTTCACTTTTGCCATGTCCTGTTTGACTACTTCTAATTTACGTTAATTTATGGACCTAATGTTCCAGGTTCCTATGCAATATTGTTCTCTACAGCATTGCACTTTACTTCCATCACCAGTCACATCCATAATTGGGTGTTGCTTTCACTTTGGCTCCATCTCTTCATTCTTTTTGGAGTTATTTCTACACTCTTCTCCAGTAGCATATTGGCACCTATCAACCTGGGAGTTCATATTGCAGTGTCATATCTTTTTGCCTTTTCATACTATTCATGAGATTCTCAAGGCAAGAATACTGAAGTTTTTTGCCATTCCCTTCTCCACTGGACCACATTTTGTCAGAACTCTCCACCATGACCCATCTATCTTGGGTGGCCCTACATGGCATGGCTCATATTAGCTTGCATTAAAATCAGTACCCTAATTCAAGCCACTAACTTGTAAATATCTAGCCTTACAGAGACTTCAAGAAAAAAAAAGTGCAACAGAAAGTGATTTAGTGGTGGTACATCACTAGACATTTTATTAATCATTATGTGCTAGATATTGCATTATATAAAAATATACAGTACGGTACTTATTCCTCAACCAAGAAGGTAACAGTCTTACAAAAGTGATAAGAAAAATAGTGGCAATATAAGCTAAAAACATTCACAAGTTCTAATAGAGTTGAGAACAAAGCAACTTTGGGATTTCTCACAGGATCTTGGGACTGGCTGCAGTTGAGAGCTATTTAGAAAGCCAGCAGCTGTAAATTTTCAATTCTTTCTTGGAGGTTTGAGAGATGACATGGAAATCCTATGGTAGACAGAAAGTTCCTACTGGTTAAAGTGTTCCATTAGGACATGCTGTTATACTTTGTAGTGTTACAGGATCCTTCTGTTCTTTCAAGTAAGAATGTCTACTTTCTGCATGCTCCCACAGGGACATTTATTGAGATCTGAGGCAGATGTGTTGTCTCATCAAGTTGTATGCCTAGGGTAGAGAGGGGAAAGCTGAGTCCAGTGGCTTTCTAAATAGCAGTGACTTTTGTTTGACTTGAAGAGACCATCTTATCCTCAGTGTTGAGTCATGATTAGCACCTATTGATTCTCGCCATTTCAGACTATCTTGAGATTCATTGTGTGGGGCACCAGCATAGAGCTTTCATTCTTGCAGCTTGGAGTTTACATGACACTCAACAATAAGATAAATACTATAGGAGGAAGTGTGGTACCAAGCGTATCTTTCACAAAGATAAGAAAAATAATTTTGGCTCTTGATTTTCCTAGTTTCCAGCTACACTTATGAATGTATTTAGAAGTTTGCTTTTTCATCATTATTTACATTAGACAATTATTACTGGTTCAGTCCTTGCCAAGCTCAGCTAACACTTGGAGAGAGTGAAGGAATCTCATGGAATTTCATGGAATTGGAGGAGACTGATTTTTTTTTTTTTTTAAAGAAATCTGCTCCTGTCTGTTTTAGGAATCTTGTGGATTGCAGGAAAGCCACCAGGATATTGGTGCCCACTTTGAAGCCATGTGGCTGCTAATAAAACACTAGGGCTCATTTCAGATTTGTAATATCTATGGGAAGCATAGTTCTCAGAATGATATTGATATAATCTTTATCTCTGTATAATGAATGCCTCTCCTTTGAGTGTGAGTAGAAGCTATGGATATGATGCAATATCACCCTCACGATTATGTTATATGATCATATGGCCAAATGAGGCTATTTGAGCATAGGTCTAATGTAATCACATAAGCCCTTAAAAAGCAGAGAGTTTTATGTGGCTGGTATTAGAAGGAGAACTCAGAGAGATTACAAGTATGAGAAAGATTCCATGACCTACCACTGTCTTGAGGGGGCCATGTGATGAGAAATGTGGGTGGTTTCTAGAAGCTGAGTATAGATTGTACTAACAGGTAGCAAGTGATTGGGACTTCAGTCCTATGACCGGAAAAAAGTTGAATTCTGCCATAACAGAAATGAACTTGAAAGAAGTCCCTGAGCTCCAGATGAGAACACAGCTGGCTAATATCTTAATTTTAGCTGGAGTAGAGAACCTAGCCATACAGTACCAGATATCTTCCCTATGAAGCTGTGAGATAATGAAGTGGCATTGTGTTAAACTCCTAAGTACTACGGGCTTTTTTTTTTTTCAGCAATAGAAAATCAATACAAGATACAAAGGTGGAAATAGTTTGAACTGCAGATTTATAATCATATGTGAATTCATCCTTCTGGCCTGAAGAATTCCATGGGCTGTATAGTCCATGGGGTCACAAAGAGTCAGACATGACTGAGTAACTATCACTTTGGGCTTCCCTGGTGGCTCAGATGGTAAAGCGTCTGCCTGCCTACAATGCGGGAGACCTGGGTTCAATCCCTGGGTCAGGAGGATCTCCTGGAGAAGGAAAAGGCAACCCACTCCAGTATTCTGGCCTGAAGTATTCCATGGACTGTATAGTCCATGGGGTCACAAAGAGTCAGACATGACTGAGTGACTTTCACTTTCATATGAATTCATCCTGAGCATCATTTCTTATATGCTGGTTGCTTTTGGGCTTAATTATAGATGTTTATTTCCTCATCTGTAAAGGGATAGAATAATACCCATTTAACTCCTGGATTATTATCACAATTAAATGAGGCACAACTTACACAATGCCTGGCACAAAATAAACATTATTTCCCACTCCCTAGTATGACTGTCCCGGAGAGGGCAATGGCACCCCACTCCAGTACTCTTGCCTGGAAAATCCCATGGACGGAGGAGCCTGGTAGACTGCAGTCCATGGGGTCGCTAGGAGTCGGACACAACTGTATAACTTTCAAGTAGACAACCTGAGCGACTTCACTTTCATTTTTCACTTTCATGCATTGGAGAAGGAAATGGCAAACCACTCCAGTGTTCTTGCCTGGAGAATCCCAGGGATGGGGGAGCCTGGTGGGCTGCCGTCTCTGGGGTCGCACAGAGTCGGACACGACTGAAGCAACTTAGCAGCAGCAGCAGCAGTATGACTGTCCAGGTCAACCTATTTAGAGAAGATAGAAAAAGCCTGTGCTAGATACTATGATTTGCAGGAATTGGAACTATATATGTCTTTGAAAAGGGAGGAGAATGGAGCTCAGAAGAGTAACATTTAAGTAAAAGGTAGGGAAGCAGATAATGCTTCTGATCCTTGGAAGCCAGAATAAAACCCAAGAGTAGGGTCACTGCTAAGACTTAGTGACTCAAAGCCAGGATCCATAGAATCTCATACATTCTAGATAGGACTGAAAAATCTAAAGTCTGGAAGTGGTGTCAACCCATATACCTAGGAAAAAATCTTTCCATTCATTTTTTGTTTATTCATTCACCAAATTTTAACTGAGCACTTGTATGCATGGTATGGGAAATAGATGTGGAAACAGTGTAAGACTTTATTTTGGGGGGCTCCAAAATCACTGAAGATGGTGATTGCAGCCATGAAATTAAAAGACACTTACTCCTTGGAAGGAAAGTTATGACCAACCTAGATAGCATATTCAAAAGCAGAGACATTACTTTGCCAACAAAGGTCCGTCTAGTCAAGGCTATGGTTTTTCCAGTGGTCATGTACGGATGTGAGAGTTGGACTGTGAAGAAAGCTGAGCACCGAAGAATTGATGCTTTTGAACTGTGGTGCTGGAGAAGACTCCTGAGAGTCCCTTGGACTGCAAGGAGATCCAACAAGTCCATTCTAAAGGAGATCAGTCCTGGGTGTTCATTGGAAGGACTGATA
The DNA here is from genome assembly GCF_027580195.1 of Bos mutus. NCBI lineage: Eukaryota > Metazoa > Chordata > Mammalia > Artiodactyla > Bovidae > Bos > Bos mutus. Next base: position 83,492,722 of record NC_091619.1, on the reverse strand, counting down.
CTAAAGCTGAAACTCATGGGGAGGGTGGTGGGAGCGGGGTTCAGGATGGGGAACATGTGTGCACCTGTGGCAGATTCATGTTGATGTATGGCAAAACCAATACAATATTGTAAAGTAGCCTCCAAATAAATAAATTTATATTTAAAAAAATAAAAATTAAAAAAAATAAAGCTGAAACCCCCATACTTTGGCAACCTCATGAGAAGAGTCGACTCATTGGAAAAGACCCTGATGCTGGGAGGGATTGGGGGCAGGAGGAGAAGGGGACAACAGAGGATGAGATGGCTGGATGGCATCACTGACTCGATGGACGTGAGTTTGGGTAAACTCCGGGAGTTGGTGATGGACAGGGAGGCCTTGCGTGCTGCGATTCATGGGGTCTCAAAGAGTCGGACAGGACTGAGTGACTGAACTAAACTGAACCAATGCATGGTAATTGTGCAGGATACTATTATAGCAGTGAATGAAACAGGAAAATTTCTGCCCTCCTGGACTTACATTTTAGTAGGGAGATGCAGGCAATAAATAAGATGATTTGCCAGGTGGTGATAAGCATTGAGGAGAAAAATAAGTCCAAAAAAGAAGGTAAGACATGCAAGAAAAGTGGCCCTCCAGATCACAATTTGAAGTAGGGTAGTTAATGTATGTCTCATGAATGAGAGACCATGAAGCAAAGATCCAGGGAGTGAGGAAGATGAATATCTGGGGAAAGGACATTCCAAGAAGAGGAGGTCTGGCTGAAAAAATTTTCCATTATCTGCTCCAGTTAAACAAAACGGTGACATTGGATTCCATTTACGCGAGATGCCTAGAATGGTCACATTCACAGAGGCAGAAGTCCACTGGCAGATGCTAAGAGATGGTGGGAGGGGAGGGAGAATGGGGAGTTAGTGTTTAATAGGGACAGAGTTTCAGTTTAGGAAGGTTAAAAGGGAGATGGATGATGGTGCGAGTTGCACAACAGTGTAAATTCACTTCGTGCCACTGAATTGTACTGTTAAACATGGTTAAAATAGTATGTTTTATATTATGTGACTTTTATCACAGTAGAAAACATTAAAAAAAGAATAGCTCTTCTAACAATGCCCAGACAATATTTACCAATCCAGTCAAGAAGGTGTTTAAACAACAATATTTGATTTCCAGTGTTTAAATGCTGCTGCTGCTGCTAAGTGGCATCAGTCGTGTCCAACTCCGTGCGACCCCATGGACAGCAGCCCACCAGGCTCCTCTGTCCACGGGATTCTCCAGGCAAGAATACTACGGTAGGTTGCCATTTCCTTCTCCAAGTGTTTAAATAATGCCTAGCAAAATGTCTGATAACATCTCAAAAACTCATTTAGCTAAATATCTTCATTACTAGGTGTTATTTAAACCTGAGCTATGTGGCAGGCAGTGCCATTAGAACAACTCCTTGGTGAACAAGTAGATAGGGTCTCTTATCCTTAAGGAGTTGACTTTCCTTAGAGAGTAGAGGAGACAGACATTAAACACAGTTGACAACCACATCATAAATTGTGATAAATATGATGAAAGAAGGAAACAAGCAAGAGCCTGAGATAGGCTGGCAAGGTGAGTAGCTGGTTTATATTGGGTAAAAGAAGAGGGACTGGGAGAAGATGAAACTGAAAGTGACGGCAGTGTGGGAGTGGAGCTGGCAGCCTGTGCCAAGGAGCGGGGTCTAGGGCACTTGGAAAACAAGTGGAGTTACTGTCGCTTTCTTCAATATTTGCCAAACAGATTTGGATGCATCTAAAATGATTTCCTATCAGCACGATTCAGCAATAGCCAAAAGGTAGAAGCAATCCAAATGTTCATCAGCTGGTGAATGGACAAATGAAATGTGGACTGTCCATACAATGGAATATTATTCAGCCATATAAAGGAATGAACTACTGACTCATGATACAATGTCTGTGAATGTTAAAAACATGAAGCTTAGCGAAAGAAGATGCGAAGTATTGAAAGAACACAAATTGTATGATTCTGTTTACATAAAATCTTCAGAATAGGCAAATCTGTAGGGACAGAGAGGGGTTAGTAGTTGCAAAGAGCTTCAAGTGGGAAATTGAAAGTGATTGCTAACAGATACAGGGTTTCCATTTATGGTGAAGAAAAAGTTGTGGAACTAGATAGTGGTAATGGTCACACAACATTGTGAATATACTTAATGCCACTAAACTGTATACTTTATGTTAAGTTTGTACAAATTGTTAAAATGGTACATTTTATGTTATTTATATATTTCCTCAATAAAAATAAATTCCTACAATAAAAAATATAGTACAGAAATTATATCAAAGGCAGATCTGTCTGTAACAACTGTTTAACTTTCCAGTTTACCAGACTTTTTACATGCTTAGAGGAAGTATGGGAGCAGGTGTCATGGTTTGGGGAAAGAGAAAAAGATGTAGAATAGTCACATAAGAGAGTAGGAAGATGAATGAAATTAACATGATTATCAAGCAGTCCTAAAGTTCTGCTTGAGTTTAATGATCATGAATTTAAAACAAAACCAATCAGCAGGGTTTGGGTTTTCTCCAGTCAATTCTGTTGTGAGGATGATGAAGAGTAGGTAGAAAATTTTATTTAACTAGGGTTGATATTAAAAGTAAACTTAAAGCATTCTTATTTTATATTTAATTATATTTTTGTGAGTAATTTTCACTGCATTAGTTACATTACAGTCAGAGAATATGGTCAGTATGATGACAGTTCTTTGAAAGTGGTTAAGATTGCTTTATGGCCTAGGACAGTTTTTCATAAAGTCTGCTGCTGCTAAGTCACTTCAGTTGTGGCCGACTCTGTGCGACCCCATAGATGGCAGTCCACCAGGCTCCCCCGTCCCTGGGATTCTCCAGGCAAGAACACTGGAGTGGATTGCCATTTCCTTCTCCAATGCATGAAAGTGAAAAGTGAAAGTGAAGTTGCTCAGTCGTGTCCGACTCTTAGAGACCCCATGGACTGCAGGCTACCAGGCTGCTCCATCCATGGGATTTTCCAGGCAAGAGTATTGGAGTGGGGTGCCATTGCCTTCTCCGCATAAAGAGTATAGATGTGTTTAAATAGGATGTGTATTCTCTGACATTGATGCAAGACAGATAGATATTCATTAGATCAACTTTGTTAATTGTGTTCCAATTTTCTAGATCTTGTTGACCTCAGTGCTTAATTTTTCACAGATAATTGTGTTACATAATATTCTAACATCATATGTTTACCTGTTTTCATCTGAAATCTCACCTTATTTTATGCTTTATATTATCCTGAGGTTATCTTAAACACATAGATATAGAATCACTAAAATTACCAGGGAATTAAAACTTTTACTGTTTTGTAGTAACCTTTTCTTTTTTTTTTTTAATACTTTTAATTTTGTACTGGGGTATATCCTATTAACAATATTATGATAATTTCATGTGAACAGCAAAGGGACTCAGCCATACATGTGTCCATTCTCTTCCAAACTCTCCTCCCATCCAGGCCCCCACAAAACATTGAGCAGAGTTCCACGTGTTGTGCCGTAGGTCCTTGTTGGTTATCCTTTTAAAATATATCAGTGTGTAGATGTCCACCCCAAAGTCTCTAACTATCCATTCCCCCTATTCTTCCCCCCTGGCAACCATAAGTTTGTTCTTTAAGTCTGTAAGCCTCTTTCTGTTTTGTAAGTTCATTTGTATCACTTTTTTTTTTTTTTTTTTAAGAATCACATATAAGGGATGCCATTTGATATTGCTCTTTCTCCTCTGACTTACTTCACTCAGTATGACACTCTTTCAGTGCATCCATGTTGCAGAAAATGGCATTATTTCATTCTTTTTGATGGCTGACTAATATTCCATTGTATATATGTGCCACATCGTTATCCATTCCTCTGTCAATGGACATTTAGATTGCTTCCATGTCTGGGCTATTGTAAATAGTGTTTCAATGAACAATGGGATGCACATATCCTTTTAAATCATGTTTTCCTCCAGATATACGCCCAGGAGTGAGACTGCAGGGTCAACTGGTAGCTCTGTTTTTAATTTTGTAAGGAGCATCCATGCTGTTCTCCATAGTGGCTGAACTAATTTATATTGACACCAACAGTGTAGGAGGGTTTCCTTCTCTACACACCCTCTCCAGCATTTATTGTTTGTGGATTTTTTGATGATAGCCATTCTGCCTGGTGTGAGGCGGTATCTCATTGTAGGTTTGATTTGGATTTCTCCAATAATTAGTCATGTTGAACATCTTTTCATGTGTCTCTTGGCTATCTGTAGTCTTTGAAAAAATGTCTATTTAGGTCTGCCCATTTTTTGATTGGGTTGTTTGCTTTATGCTATTAAGCCTCATAAGTTATTTGTCAGTTTTGGAGACTAATCCCTTGTCAGTCACATCATTTACAAATATTTTCTCCGAATCTGTGGGTTGTCTTTTAGTTTTATTTATTGCTTCCTTTGCTACGCAAAAGCTTTTGAGTTTAAGTAGGTCCCATTTTTTTATTTTTGCTTTTATTTCCATTATTCTGGGAGATGAGCTGAAACAGATATTGCTGTGATTTATGTCAGAGAGTGTTCTGCTTATATTTTCCTAGTTTTAAAGGTCTCACATTTAGGTCTTTTCCCATATTGAGGTTATTTTTGTATATGATGTCAAAGAATAATCTAACTTCATTTTTTTTTTACATGTAGTTGTCCAGTTTTCCCAGCATCATTTGTTGAAGAGACTATCTTTCCAACATTGCATAATTTTCTGTTTTAAAGAATGCTTTGGATTTTCACAGTTTTATTTAACTTTGACGTAATTGATGTGAATTTCTTTTGGATAGTGTTTTCCTAAGAAATCGCATTCTTTCCATTTCAACTTTTCAGTGTCCTTATGTTTCTATCACTCATAAATAAAAAGTATTGGCATTTAAAAAAAATCCAATCTGACAAATTTTGCTTTTACTTAGAGATTTTAATTCGTTCATAGTTATTGTAGTTACTGATGTATTTTCATTTTTAGCATTTTGTGCTTCTTATTTTATTTCTATGTAATTTCATTCTTTTTCCTGCTTTCTTTTGGACAGACTTTTTTAAAAATCTCATACCATTTTTCTCCTGATTTTGAAGTGATATACTTAGTTTATATTATTTTTGTGGTCAATCTTGAAGTTTAAATGTTTATGCTTAAGAAAGTTTGAATTATATTAATGCCTCTATCCTGCTCCTGAATGATATAAACATCTTAAAATATACTAATTCTAACAGTTTACTTCTTGGCTTGCATTGTGTCTTTTATAATGTTTTAGTTTCAACTAGTCTTATTTTAAATCCACAAGTTGAAAATGATTATTTATGCTTTGTATAGGCTATATTTGCTTTTATTTCCCACATGTTAGTCATGTTATTTGCTCACTATCCCTTCTATCTACAACTTTCTTAGTGAAACTGGTCTTTTATTTATCTTCCCTGAAATACATCTTTATAGGACTCTTTATTAAGTATCTGTTGGTAGTAACCTACTCACTTTTATTTACCTGAAAGCTATTTACCATTGATCTTGTAAAATAGTTTCACTGGGCGTACTAATCTTTAAGTTTTCAGTTATTTTCTCTTAGCTTTTGATACTACATTTTATTGTCATGATTTTTAGCTCCTGTTATGGTTTTTGAGAAGCTAATTGTCAGTCTAATCACTGTTCCCTTGAAGGTAAGTTAATTCTTTATTTGCTTTTAAGACTTATTCACTTTGCTGTATAGCAGAAACTAACACAAGATTGTAAATCAACTATACTCTAAAAAATAACTTGTCTTCCTCTTTAGTAACATTTTTGTATTACTATGAGATGCATAAGTGTAAATGTATTTATCCAGCATGGGATTCATTGGTCTGCTATCATCAGGTTGAAAAGAATTCTTAGTGATTATCTCTTCAAATATTTTCTCTCCTCCAATTTTTAAATCATATTTTGAGAAAACTATAATTTGAAATATATTTGACCTCTTTATTTTTCTCCAGATTTCATAAACTCTTTTACATTGTCTATATCTCAGTTTGTATTGCATGGTGGGTAATTTCATTAGGTGCTTCTTTCATTCATTCATTCTTTTGTTATCTTACCTGATTCCTAATGTATTGTTTACATTTTAAATTTCAATTATTATTTACCCAACATTTGGAAACCCACTCCAGTATTCTTGCCTGGAATCCCATGGACAGAGGAGCCTGGCAGGCTATAGTCTATGAGGTCACAAGAGTCAGACTTGACTTAGTGACTAAACTGCCGCAACATTTAGAATTTCTTTTTGACTCTTTATCAGCCTTCTGATTCATTTTTAATAGTTAGGTTGTGGCTGTAGAAAGAAAAGAAAGTTACTCACTTAGTCCTGTCTGACTCTTTGTGATCCCGTGGACTGTAGCCACCCAGGCTCCTCTGTCCTTTTAGTAGCACAGTATATATATATATATCACCATGTATCTCGTGGACTGAGATTTTCCACTTTTCAGTTCAGTTCAGTTCAGTCACTCAGTACTGTCTGACCCTTTGTGACCCCATGAATCGCAGCATGCCAGGCCTCCCTGTCCATCACCAACTCCCGGAGTTCACTCAGACTCACGTCCATCGAGTCAGTGATGCCATCCAGCCATCTCATCCTCTTTCATCCCCTTCTCCTCCTGCCCCCAATCCCTTCCAGCATCAGAGTCTTTTCCAAGGAGTCAACTCTTCACATGAGGTGGCTAAAGTACTGGAGTTTCAGCTTTAGCATCATTCCTTCCAAAGAAATCCCAGGGCTGATCTCCTTCAGAATGGACTGGTTGGATCTCCTTGCAGTCCAAGGGACTCTCAAGAGTCTTGTCCAACACCACAGCTCAAAAGCATCAATTCTTCGGTGCTCAGCCTTCTTCACAATCCAACTCTCACATCCATACACGACCACAGGAAAAACCATAGCCTTGACTAGACGAACCTTTGTTGGCAAAGTAATGTCTCTGCTTTTCAATATGCTATCTAGGTTGGTCATAACTTTTCTTTCCAAGGAGTAAGCATCTTTTAATTTCATGGCTGCAGTCACCATCTGCAGTGATTTTGGAGCCCCCAAAATAAAGTCTGACACTGTTTCCACTGTTTCCCCATCTATTTCTCATCAAGTGATGGGACGAGATGCCATGATCTTCGTTTTCTGAATGTTGAGTTTTAAGCCAAGTTTTTCACTCTCCACTTTCACTTTCATCAAGAGGATTTTATTTCTTCTTCACTTTCTGCCATAAGTGTGGTGTCATCTTCATATCTGAGGTTATTGATATTTCTCCCAGCAATCTTGATTCCAGCTGTGCTTCTTCCAGCCTAGCGTTTCTCATGATGTACTCTGCATAGAAGTTAAATAAGCAGGGTGACAATATACAGCCTTGGTGTACTCCTTTTCCTTTTTGGAACCAGACTGTTGTTCCATGTCCAGTTCTAACTGTTGCTTCCTGACCTGCCTATAGGTTTCTCAAGAGGCAGGTCAGGTGGTCTGGTATTTCCATCTCTTTAAGAATTTTCCACAGTTTATTGTGATCCACACGGTCAAAGGCTTTGGCATAGTCAATAAAGCAGAAATAGATGTTTTTCTGGAACTCTCTTGCTTTTTCCATGATCCAGCAGATGTTGGCACTTTGATCTCTGGTTCCTCTGCCCTTTCTAAAACCAGCTTGAACATCAGGAAGTTCACGGTTCACGTATTGCTGAAGCCTGACTTGGAGAATTTTGAGCTTTTAGCACAGGCATCTTGGCAGCCGATAGATATAAAGTATCAGTAGCTCAGTCATGCCTGACTCTTTGCAATCCTATGGACTGTAGCCCACCAGACTCCTCTGTCCATGGACTTCTCTAGGAAAGAATACTGGAGTGGGTTGCCATTGCCTTTTCCAGGGGATCTTCCTAACCAAAGGATCGAGCCCAGGTTTCCTGCCTTGTAGGCAGATTCTTTACCATCTGAGCCACCAGGGAAACTGGTTGTGGCTTCAGAACTGATGATACTGTTGATACAGGCAGCAATTCATATGGGAAATATTTTTTTCTCCAATGCTAAAATAATTGATTTTCCATGTGGGATGTTTTCTTTACTCCCTTTTTTAAATTTCACATTTTTATTAATAATATAATGATCTAGGAATCTCAGATACTTGCAGTGTCTTTATTTTTATTTTCCACCTTGTACTGGCCCTAGGTCTCATAATGTCACTCTGGACAGATAGTGCTGCTGTTGTTGTGTTGTTGTTTAGTTGCTGAGTTGTGCCTGACTCTTTGTGCCTCCATGGACTATAGCCTGCCAGGCTTCTCTGTCCATGAGATTTCCCAAGAATCCAGAAGTGAGTGCCATTTCCTTCTTCAGGAGTTGTTCCTGACCCACTGATCAAAACCCAAGTCTTGATCTGCATTGGCAGGCAGATTCTTTACCACTGAACCACCTGGGCAGCCCATGGACAGACAGTAGGTTGTAATAAATATTTGGGTCTATAAATATACAAAGGAGAGTTACTTTTTAAAGTGTTTGCTTTCCTTTCTAAATTCATGCTTGTATACTTTCATATCTCATCATTAAGAATTTTGCTTATGGTCTTGTAATCTCAGTTCTACATTCACAAATACCTTTAAAAATTTTTGTTCTTATTTGTAGGTGTTTTACAGTGAGATAATTGATTGTATTTCCAGTGTGCTATATTTGCAGAACAGAATCACACATTTTGTTTCTTGAATCTACTTATAAACATAGAAAACAATCACTTTCATCCAGAATTTCAAAACTTATTACAGCAGATTATACAAACATTATTTATAGTAATTTCCCCTGTAACTTTTAGACATTCATCTCTGTTTCATTTCTAAATTTATATGTTTTGTTTTCTTCCATTTATTTTTTCTTACAACAACTGATGGTTGATTTATTTCATTTATTTCTTCAAGAGAACTCCTCTTGAATTTATTTAGGAATTATACTGTTTATTTTAAAAGTCTTATTTAGGTATATATTTAATATATTTAAATTAAATTTTGTGAATTTTCTTCTTAGTACATCTTTGGCAAAATTAATATATTTTGATATTAGTGTTCTCATTTTGTGATTATGACAGATAATTCTAAGTATTGATACTTTCTAGATATCTTCGTTTTTGGCATACAAGTTAAGAGACCATGTCTGCCTTTATAAATGAATTTTACATGTCTTTTTGTTATTAATTTTTAGTATTATTGCACCTCTGCAGGAAAATATCAGTTCAGTTCAGTTCAGTCACTCAGTCGTGTCCGACTCTTTGTGACCCCATGAACCGCAGCACGCCAGGCCTCCCTGTCCATCACCAATCCCAGAGTTCATTCAGACTCACGTCCATCAAGTCGGTGATGCCATCCAGCCATCTCATCCTCTGTCATCCCCTTCTCCTCCTGCCCTCAATCAAAAGACCCCAGCATCAAGGTCTTTTCAAATGAGTCAGCTCTTCACATCAGATGGCCAAAGTATTGAAGTTTCAGCTTCAGCATCAGTCCTTCCAATGAATATTCAGGACTGATTTCCATTAGGATGTACTGGTTGGATCTCCTTGCAGTCCAAGGGACTCTCAAAAGTCTTCTCCAACACCACAGTTCAAAAGCATCAATTCTTCAGTGCTCAGCTTTCTTTATAGTCCAACTCTCACATCCATACATGACTCCTGGAAAAACCATAGCCTTGACTAGACGGACCTTTGTTGACAAAGTAATGTCTCTGCTTTTCAATATGCTGTCTAGGCTGGTCATAACTTTCCTTCCAAGGAGTAAGCATCTTTTAATTTCATGGCTGCAATCACCATCTGCTGCAATCTTGGAGCCCCAGAAAAATAAAGTCAGCCACTGTTTTCACAGTTTCCCGATTTATTTGCCATGAAGTGATGGGACCAGATGCCATGATCTTTGTTTTCTGAATGTTGAGCTTTAAGCCAACTTTTTCACTGTCCTTTTTCACTTTCATCAAGAGGCTCTTTAGTTCTTCCTCACTTTCTGCCATAAGGGTGGTGTCATCTGCATATCTGAGGTTATTGATATTTCTCCTAGCAATCTTGATTCCAGCTTGTACTTCTTCCAGCCCAGTGTTTCTCATGATGTACTCTACATATAAGTTAAATAAGCAGGGTGACAATATACAGCCTTGTTGTACTCCTGTTCCTATTTGGAACCAGTCTGTTGTTCCATCCGGCTTGAACATTTGGAATTTCACAGTTCACGTATTGCTGAAGCCTGGCTTGGAGAATTTTGAGCATTACTTTACTAACATGTGAGATGAATGCCAGAAAATATAGTATGTGATAATTTTATTTTCTAAATTTCACTGAGTTTTTAAAAATTTTCTAATGTATAATGATTATTAAAACTATTCTATGGGTCCTCTATGATCATTTTCTGATGATAAGGTTTGATTTAGCACAGGCACTCTCTCTGTATATAAATAAATATATATATATATACACATATATATGTATATATATAGCTTTGCTTATATCTACTTATTATTTCAAATTACTTACTGCATTGAGTGCTCTATGCCTGACAAACTTTTCACTATTTAGCTTGTAATTGCATGAATCTTTCTTCAGACACTTTGGTTCTAATACTTCAAAAGTTATTACAGTCACAGCCTCATTATGTGTTGTATTTTTAGTAAGCTTCAGTTTATTTGAAGTCTATATGATAATAATAATAAGAATATATTTCTTTTTTTAAATTGTCTGGCTTCTCTGCATCATCCTTTTTTTATCAGCCTTTTGAGGATGTTTTGTTTCATGCATATCGGTTCTTATTTTGATTTATCTAAACATTTAAAAAGGATTTTAATGATCAGTTTTATTGTAATTACTAATTATTGCTTTAACAAAGCTACTATGGTCTTATTCTGACTTTTACATTTTCTGCTATTTTTAAAAGTATATCTTTGCTTTTTCTTTCTTTTTTAAAGTATATTTAGCTATAGTTTGAGGATTTTGTCTTTGTTCTTTTTATCAAATCTCGAGATTTGAAAGGTGTCTGGTTTGCTTTTAGCTCCATTCTTAGCTATGTTTATAGTTTTAAGTAACTTGATAAGACTTACATTTAATAATACAGCATCCTCAACAACAGAATTCTCTTTATTGTCTCCACTACAAAAAAATATAGTTTCATTTTCATCAACTTCTGCTCTTTTACTATATACATATATATATATATATATATATATATATATGCTGCTGCTAAGTCGCTTCAGTCGTGTCCGACTCTGTGCGACCCTGTAGACGGCAGCCCACCAGGCTCCTCTGTCCCTGGGATTCTCCAGGCAAGAACACTGGAGTCGGTTGCCATTTCCTTCTCCAATGCATGAAAGTGAAAAGTGAACGTGAAGTCGCTCAGTCATGTTTCACTCTTGTGACCCCATGGATTGTGGCATACCAGGCTCCTCCATCCATGTATAAAATTTTAAATTATATATTTATATTATAATTATATTTATGTATAATATATATTTATATATAATATAAATATATATTATAAATATAATTTATATATATTGATAAAGATATAATATATATATTTATTTATAAAGATATATATAAAAATATATATTTATTTATAAATATGTATATTATATATAGAAATAATTTATTTTTATAACCTGGACATTTTATACCTTTCTATTATGGCTTATTTCTTGTCATTTGCATATTTATATATTTTAATTTTCAAGATACAATTTTGCAATTGTAACTGTAATTACTTAGATTTAATTGTAGGTTGCATGGGTTAGTATTCATGGCCAGGCTTTTCATATTGAACTTTACTCTCAACTATTGACTTCTTACATCTTTCTCCTTTGGATGAAGTATATCCTTAAGTGAGTTTTTAAGGAAACATATGTAAGTAATATATCTCCAAAGACTTTATTAATGGAGATGTTAAGCTTCTTTTGATCGTGATTAAAAAAATTCACAAAATAACAGTGGCTTGAATAAGATAGAAGTTTATTTATCGTTTGTGTAAATCATTAACAGTCATATAATATAATATACTAAAATAAACTAGCGTATTTTAAGGACTGCCTGCAGCCATGCTTTGCACTTATTATCTCATTAAATCTTCAGAAAAGCCCCTGAGGTGAAATTGAGCATTCTCTCTTCTGCAGCAGGAAAACTGTGGCTCAAAGGGCAAAAGCATCTGTCTTAATGCTAGTAAGTGACAGACCTGGGAGTTGAAGTCAGCATTTTCTAGTTCTCATGTTATCCTCACTTCAGCATACTGCCTCTGAGGAATCAAGTGACGAAGTAGAGCTAAGGATAAAGTGCTGTAGGGACAGAGCTGAGCAACTGGCAATTGATAAATTCTTGGGAAGAATCTTCCAAGGAAGCATCAGACAGCAGGTGATATTGGAGAACAGACTTGAATAATTAAAATAAGTTTTCCAGGTGAGTAAGGAAGGAAAAAGCATTCTAGGCTAAGAAGGCAAGAGGTTTGTGTATGTAAGGTATTTAAGCTTTTGTTCCTTAAAGGAATTAATTTAATCTTTCTATTTCATTTCCAGACATGAAATAGGTGCTTAGTAAGAGCTTATTGACTCAATTTTATTTAGTCATTCTTTTTGTTTTATGTAGCAAACATACTATGTGCCTCTGTAATATTGTCCTAACCTAGTTGCCCCTGTAATATTGTCCTACCCTATCTTAGTAAGATAACCCTAGATACTATGGAGAGAACAATGTGCCCAGATGAAAACTATGTGTAATTCCCAGTCTTCCATACAGTTTGAGGATATAAATGGAATCTCCTGTGAGGGCTTCTGGGAAATTCCCAAAAGTGCCCTTTACTACATGTTTTGATTACTGATTAGACTTATATATTTAGAGTCATGAATCTAGTGGCTTAGACCATGGGCATGGAAGTGACATGGTAGTGACAATAAAATTGAGAGACATAAGGACCCTGGGATCCTGATGGCATTGTGAGGTCACCATACCAATTCTAAATGCCTGTTTTAAAAATATATTTTATGTGAAAAATAAATTCTTCTTGTTTATGCTACTATTATCTCTATTATCTGCTATGAGCAACCAAGTACAATTTTCAACTGATATATCCCCAATTCAGCATCCTTTCTAGGAATATAGGTGACTGGAACACTTGAAAATAATTGTGGCTAGAAATTACTATTTGGAAAATGCACAGAAATACCAAGAGAATTTCCCAGCTGGACCCCACTCCCAAGGTGGATCTCAAAGACAGTTTTATGCCAACCGTATAACCTGGAGGAATTCCAGAAGCATTTCAGGAAGAGAAAGTGGCTGCTGATACTGCTATGCTTTAGTGGAAGCTGAAAGGCTGGAATGATGACCTTTCAAGAAGAACAAATGTTATTAAATAATGGATTTTGTCCCACCTCCTACAACAGTCAAGAGCAAAAGGATGAAAAGGGACTCCTATTCTTCTATTAATAACTCCTCATTCAGGCTCATGCTGACGAAGCAGAAAGCAACTGTAAAATTAGCAGTTTTGCCTGAAAATTAGCCCCTTGCAAAGCCATAAAAAGAGAAAAGGAATTAAGGAAAATTCTATTAATGGAGTCAAGGATGAAAAATCAAGAGTGATAGAGCATAAATACCCAGACAACTGATAATTTTTTTTTTAAAGAAGATATTACCCCGGTTTTAAATAGCTGCTTAGAGTTGTGTATGAAGAAGGTGTTAATTTATAGCCCCTGATCAGTGTCCTTTCTTAATGGCTCCTTGGAGCAAATCAATCAGAACTTGAAGAACACAAGGTTTAGGTTGATGTTAATAAAAACCACCCCATCTACCCTAGCTGAGATATTACTGTTCCACTTTAGAAAGGCAATGCAATACGTGAAAAGAGGTTTAATTTCAGAGGCAAAGTTAGGTTTGAATCTGGCTCTGTTCCTTCACTAGCCTGGGGAAAGTCTTCTATTGCTCTGTGCCCCTATTTTTTCTTCTATCAAAGCAGACGATGATTATGCTTCATTGTGTTAAAAGCATTAAATTAAGTACCATATAAAGAATTTGGTCCCTAGTAGGTTGTTAACAAATGTTAGTCCTTTTCTATTTTTCCTTCCTCATCAGAGGGCCAGGGACATCAAACCTCCTTGCAAACCTATGCAAAGCAGTTAAATTTAGTTCTGGGAAATTCTCCCCATAAGATCAGTCCCTACTGAGGAGCTGAACACATTTTCATAATTTATGACTGGTCTTGGGCAGTGGGCTCCCATTTGCAATTTTATGAAAATGATAAATCAATATCCAATAGTAGGGGATAATCTCAAGAAAGATACTGAGACTCTTTAACAACAAAAGGGGAGGGATTCCTGTCTCCAGCAAGGAGCGTAGATAGGAGATCTTTGAAACTGATACAATTTGTTTTATTTTTAGCTTTGGTAGTTTTCACAGTCATAGGTATCTATACTGAAATTCCAAGAGAAAGTAAAGACTTTGAGGGCTGTGGTGAGGGGCTTGGGTGTCTTAAATCACTCCTGCTTTCTTAGTTCAAGGCAGTATTTCACATCTGAAACACACATTTTCACTCCTAGATCTGAAAAATGGCAAGATATAGACAAAGCAATTAAATCCACAATGCACCTGGAGGATGAACACTGTTTGAAAGTGGATAAATCATTAAGAAAGACCTGAACAGCACTTTAAAGTCTTTTTCTCTAATTGATGGCTGTAGCTTATAAGACTGGGCAAACAAATATAGAAAAATCTAACTGTACTAGCAACACTCATCAGGGTAAACCTTCAAATGTTGTAATGTAATCCCAGAATCATTCCTCTCCAAGCTCCAAGATCATCCTCTAAGCAAAGAGGATTTAAAGAGCCTCTTGATGAAAGTGAAGAGGAGAGTGAAAAAGCTGGCTTAAAACATCAACATTCAAAAAATGAAGATCATGACATCTGGTCCCATCACTTCATGGCAAATAGATGGGGAAACAACGGAAACAGTGACAGACTATTTTCTTGGTCCCCAAAATCACTGCAGATGGTGACCACAGTCATGAAATTAAAAGACTCTTGCTCTTTGGAAGAAAAGCTGTGACCAAACTAGACAGCATACTAAAGAGCAGAGACATTACTTTGCCAACAAAGATCTGTCTAGTCAAAGCCATGGTTTTTCCAGTAGTCTTGTATGGATGTGAGAATTGGACCATAAGGAAAGCTGAGCACCAAAGAATTGATGCTTTTGAACTGTGGTGTTGGAGAAGACTCTTGAGAGTCCCTTGGACTGTAAGGAGATCTAACCAGTCCATTCTAAAGGAGATCAGTCCTGGGTGTTCTTTGGAAGGAATGATGCTAAAGCTGAAACTCCAGTACTTTGGCCACCTGATGCGAAGAACTGACTCATTGGGAAAGACCCTGATCCTGAGAAGGATTGAAGGCAGGAGGAGAAGGGGATGACAGAGGATGAGATGGTTGGTGTGCTGCAGTCCATGGGGTCACAAAGAGTCAGACATGACTGAGTGACTGAGTTGAACTGAAGCTCTTCATGTCTTAAGATCATAGAATCTGGGCTAGGTGGGGCTCTTAAAGTGATAATTTAAATTCCTCAACAACATCACCACTGAGTAGTCTTCCTACTTGTATTTGAGCACCTCCAGCAACAGAGAGGAACATCCTTTTGAGATAAGCTATAGCATACTAGGCAATCATTTGTGTAGAAAATATATATTCATTTCCAGTGCTGCCATCACAAACTACCACAAATTAGGTGGCTTAAAACCCATGGACGGAGGAGCCTGGTAGGCTGCAGTCCATGGGGTTACTAAGAGTCGGACATGACTGAGCGACTTCACTTTCCCTTTTCACTTTCATGCATTGGAGAAGGAAATGGTAACCCACTCCAGTGTTCTTGCCTGAAGAATCCCAGGGACAGGGGAGCGTGGTGGGCTGCCGTCTATGGGGTCACACAGAGTCAGACATGACTGAAGTGACTTAGCAGCAGCAGCAGCAGCAGCAAAACCACTGAAGTTTATTGTGTCACAGTTCTGAAGGCCAGAAGCTTGAAATCCATCACTGGCAGAGCCATGCTCCTTCTGAAACTTGTAGGGCAAAATTTTTCCTTGCTCCTAACTTCTTATTTTTGCATTGATACAACCCCCTACAAGCTTTCTTTGTATATGCAATATTCCATACATATATTTGTGTACCATACATATGTTTGTGTTGACTTTATCCCTAGCAGACTTTTTCATTCTAAGTAAAGCAAGTCTCCTTGAAAATAAAAGGAGGACTGAATTGCAGCTGAGGGCCCTGACAGCAGGGCCATGTTTATGACTCTGAAGTGAATTCCTTCCAAGACTGGCCAGCAGTGGAGAGAGACTTTGAAACATTGTATGGAAAATTCCAGCAACTGGAAGAGCAGACCAGGAGGCTGCAAAAGGACATGAAGAGAAGCCCCAGTGCTGACTTGGCTATCAAATTGGCTGTGGAGGTGTCCTTAGACTTACTCTCTAATCCCCTCTCCAGTAAGACCAGGACTTTATGAATGTGATGGCCATCCTGGACATGGTCATGAAGTGGATGGATCCCTTTAGCCAGGGAAAGTTTAATCAGATCCAAAAGACCATGGTTGACCCCTGAAAAAGTTTGACAGTGTCTCCCAGAACCTCAACATGGTGGTGGGAAGCAGCCTTCCTATAGAGTAGGACTATAGGTGACTTCAGGACAAGATGGAGAAGTATCAGCCAAAGGAGAAGACAAGATCAGTGCTCCCCAAACTCCACCAGGCCCCAGAAGAGCTTCAGCTTGCATGGGATGACCTTGAAACCAAGATCAAACAGCTCCTGGATGAGCTACTGAGGTTCTAAAACAGCTGATTACACTCCTTCTAGCCCAGCTTTGAGTCCCTGATCCAAGAGCAGACCAGGAAATGCATAAGACCTTTGGAGACTTGACCTAACATCTTGACCAGCCTGGCCACCTGGATGAAGTTTGGGCAGCAGGAGTGGGAGACTGAGACCAAACTGAGGGAATCCAGTTGCACTCTGTCTCTGTTGTGGCTGATGACTAAATCCCTGTTCCCCTCAGAAGAGTCCTGAGATACAAGTCAGTCTCTTGAGCTTTTGACCTTTTCAAGTTTAGGCTCAGATGTCAGCACAGTGGAAGGCCCTGCCCTTGGCCCTCCAACCCATCTGCCAGGTTGGAAACAGAAGTGGCTTCTACTCTGCCTCACCAGCCCTTTGGAACAAAAATTTGGCACCAGGAAACTCAAGCAGGCTGCTCTCTCCCCACCCAATAGCAAGATCCAGGAGACATAGATAAACAGTATAGCAAACCTCCAAGGGTTTTCTTATTTCCAAACTGTCCAGAGTACATCCTGGCCTAGAGCCAGAGCAAGCTTCTAGCTTTCAGAGGGCATGGGCATTGTCATCTCACTTGAGTGGTTGAGATGACATTTGCCTCCAAAAGAACCATCCTGGAAGTCCACCTATCCTTGCCTCCTTTCCACTTCAGATTCTTTTTCCCCACTGGGAGAGTTCTATTCTCCAAGAATGTATGTATCTGGGAATTCAGTCTTCCTTCTCAGAGCTGTGGTCCTCCAGCTTTAAGAAGCTCTTCCCTCCAACCTCCTAACATGACAAAGGCTGGCTTAGCTCACTCCCATGCCCTTAGTTAAGTGTTAGAAAGTGCCCCAAGTCTTGTAGTTTCCCTGGGTAACTGGGATTCACCTCATGGAAGTATCCTACCATGCAAAATATCTTGGATGGATTCACAGCCTCAGAGTAAGAAGAGTAGGTTTTGTGCTGGCTTTAGGCTGGGCCAGAAAGAGAAGGCAGTGTCCTGAGGCTGATCTTCAGGGAAAAGGCACAAGGAACAGGCAGCCATGGTCTTTTGGGATAAAGTCTAGACACCTCACAGCTGCCAGGAAGAACTGTCTGAGGACGTTCAATGAAAGATGCATTTGGTTAGTGCAGCTGTGGATGACAGCAGACATGGAACTGGGTTCCCAGGGTTTCCCACCAGAAGCTAATGTACCTGCTCTGGGGCACTGCGTCCTGTATGGAGTTGACTGAAGACAACAAAGGAGGGGTTCAGTTCAGAAAGACAAACTACACCTTTGCAGCAGTTGGCTCAAGTAGTTAGAACTAAAATGAGAGCATGCCATTTTTGCCTACAACCCCCACTTAGGACCAATGGGGAAACACCAAATATGCTCCCGCTCAGCAATTCATAGGATGCCCATCTCCTCATCAATTTGCCTCCACCTTCCCTACATGCACAACCTCCCATCAGGATGGACCTTCCCCCTTTGCCACCATCAAGCTTTTTAACTTCTCTGCCTACCATGGTTTTGGTCTCTGCCAAATACAAACTATGGCAGTGGCAGCCTCTCTTACTGTCAATAAGCAGTGTTTGTTCTGATAACAGGCAAATTTGGCCTTAGAGTACAGAATGAAGCACAGCAAAAGCTAATAGAGTTTTGCCAAGAGAACGCACTGGTCATAGCAAACACCCTCGTCCAACAACACAAGACAGGACTCTACACATGGACATCACCAGATGGTCAATACCAGAATCAGATTGATTATATTCTTTGCAGCCAAAGATGGAGACGCTCTATACAGTCAGCAAAAACAAGACCAGGAGCTGACTGTGGCTCAGATCATGAACTCCTTATTGCCAAATTCAGACTTAAATTGAAGAAAGTAGGGAAAACCATTAGACCATTCAGGTATGACCTAAGTCAAATCCTTTACAATTATACAGTGGAAGTGAAAAATAGATTCAAGGGATTGGATCTCATAGACAGAGTGTCTGATAAACTATGGATGGAGGTTTGTGACATTGTATAGGAGAAAGGGATCAAGACCATCCCCAAGAAAAATGAATGCAAAAAAGCAAAATGTTTGTCTGAGGAGCCCTTACAAATAGCTGTGAAAGGAAGAGAAGCAAAAGGTAAAGGAGAAAAGAAAGATATACCCATTTGAATGCAGAGTTCCAAAGAACAGCAAGGAGAGATAAAGCCTTCTTCAGTAATCATTGCAAAGAAATAGAGGAAAACAATAGAATGGGAAAGACTAGAGATCACTTCAAGAAAATTAGAAATACTAAGGGAACATTTTATGCAAAGATGGGCACAATAAAGGACAAAAATGGTATGGACATAATAGAAGCAGAAGATATTAAGAAGAGGTGGCAAGAATACACAGAACTCTACAAAAAACATTTTCATGACCCAGATAATCATGATGGTGTGCTCACTCACCTAGAGCCAGATATCCTGGAATGCAAAGTAAAGTAGGCCTTAGGAAGCTTCACTATGAACAATCTAGTGAAGGTGATGGAATTCCAGGTGAGCTCTTTCAAATCCTGAAAGATGATGCTGTGAAAGTGCTGCACTCAATATGCCAGCAAATTTGGAAAACTCAGCAGTGGCCACAGAACTGGAAAAGGTCAGTTTTCATTCCAATCCCAAAGAAAGGCAATGCCAAAGAATGCTCAAGCTACCACACAATTGCACTCATTTCACATGCTAGTAAAGTAATGCTCAAAATTCTGCAAGCCAGGCTTCAACAGTACATGAACTGTGAACTTCCAGATGTTGAAATTGGTTTCAGAAAGGGCAGAGGAACCAGAGGTCAAATTGCCAGCATCCACTGGATCATCGAAAAAGCAAGAGAGTCACAGAAAAACATCTATTTCTGCTTTATTGACTATGCCAAAGCCTTTGACTGTGTGGATCACCAAAAACTGTGGAAAGTTCTGAAAGAGATGGAATACCAGACCACCTAACCTGCCTCTTGAGAAATAGATATGCAGGTCAGGAAGCAACAGCTAGAACTGGACATGGAACAACAGACTGTTTCCAAATAGGGAAACGAGTACATCAAGGCTGTATATTGTCACCCTGCTTATTTAACTTCTATGCAGAGTACATCATGAGAAATCCTGGGCTGGATGAAGCAGAAGCTGGAATCAAATTTACCAGGAGAAATATCAATAATCTCAGATATGCAGATGACACCACCCTTATGGCAGAAAGCAAAGAAGAACTAAAGAGTCTCTTGATGAAAGCAAAAGAAGAGAGTGAAAAAGTTGGCTTAAAGCTCAACATTCAGAAAACTAAGATCATGGCATCTGGTCCCATCATTTCATGGCAAATAGATGAGGAAACAGTGGAAACAGCAAGAGACTTTTTTTTTTTTGGCTCCAAAATCACTGCAGACTGTGATTGCAGCCATCAAATTAAGAGACACTTACTCCTTGGCAGGAAAGTTATAACCAACCTAGACAGAAGAGACATTACTTTGCCAGCAAAGGTCCTTCTAGTCAAGTCTATGGTTTTTCCAGTGGTCATGTATGGATGTGAGAGTTGGACTATAACAAAAGCTGAGCACTGAAGATAGATGCTTTTGAACTGTGGTGTTGGATAAGACTCTTCAGAGTCCCTTGCACTGCAAAAAGATCCAAGCAGTCCATCCTAAAGGAAATCAGTCCTGATTCATTGGAAGGACTAATGCTGAAGCTGAAAGTCCCATACTTTGGCCACCTGATGTGAAGAACTGACACATTTGAACAAATGGGACCTAATCAAACTTAAAAGCTTCTGCACATCAAAGGAAACTATTAGCAAGGTGAAAAGGCAGCCTTCAGAATGGGAGAAAATAATAGCAAATGAAGCAACTGACAAACAACTAATCTCAAAAATATACAAGCAACTCCTACAGCTCAACTCCAGAAAAATAAATGACCCAATCAAAAAATGGGCCAAAGAACTTAATAGACATTTCTCCAAAGAAGACATACAGATGGCTAACAAACACATGAAAAGATGCTCAACATCACTCATTATCAGAGAAATGCAAATCAAAACCACAATGAGGTACCATTTCACACCAGTCAGAATGGCTGCAATCCAAAAGTCTACAAGCAATAAATGCTGGAGAGGGTGTGGAGAAAAGGGAACCCTCTTACACTGTTGGTGGAAATGCAAACTAGTACAGCCACTATGGAGAACAGTGTGGAGATTTCTTAAAAAACTGGAAATAGAACTGCCTTATGATCCAGCAATCCCACTGCTGGGCATACACACTGAGGAAGCCAGAAGGGAAAGAGACACGTGTACCCCAGTGTTCATCGCAGCACTGTTTATAATAGCCAGGACATGGAAGCAACCTAGATGTCCATCAGCAGATGAATGGATAAGAAAGCTGAGGTACATATACACAATGGAGTATTACTCAGCCATTAAAAAGAATACATTTGAATCAGTTCTAATGAGGTGGATGAAACTGGAGCCTATTATACAGAGTGAAGTAAGCCAGAAAGAAAACCACCAATACAGTATACTAACGCATATATATGGAATTTAGAAAGATGGTAACAATAAGCCTGTGTACGAGACAGCAAAAGAGACACTGATGTATAGAACAGTCTTATGGACTCTGTTGGAGAGGGAGAGGGTGGGAAGATTTGGGAGAATGGCATTGAAACATGTATAATATCATGTATGAAACGAGTTGCCAGTCCAGGTTCGATGCACGATACTGGATGCTTGGGGCTGGTGCGCTGGGATGACCCAGAGGGATAGTATGGGGAGGGAGGAGGGAGGAGGGTTCAAGATGGGGAACACATATATACTTGTGATGGATTCATTTTGATATTTGGCAAAATTAATACAATTTTGTAAAGTTTAAAAATAAAATAAAATTTAAAAAAAAGAAAGAAAAGACCCTGATATTGGGAAAGATTGAAGGCAGGAGGAGAAGGGGATGACAGAGAATGAGATGGTTAGATGGCATCACTGACTCAGTAGACATGAGTTTGAGTAAACTCCAGGAGTTGGTGATGGACAGGGAGGCCTGGCTGTGCTGCATGGGGTCGCAAAGAGCGAGACACGACTGATTGACTGAACTGAACTGAACTGTTGTCATTTGGGTGGTCTTTGTGTGCCTCTACCAAGATTATTGAAATTAAAAGACGCTTACTCCTTGGAAGGAAAGTTATGACCAACCTAGATAGCATATTCAATAGCAGAGACATTACTTTGCCAACAAAGTTTCGTCTAGTCAAGGCTATGGTTTTTCCTGTGGTCATGTATGGATGTGAAAGTTGGACTGTGAAGAAGGCTGAGCACTGAAGAACTGATGCTTTTGAACTGTGGTGTTGGAGAAGACTCTTGAGAGTCCCTTGGACTGCAAGGAGATCCAACCAGTCCATTCTGAAGGAGATCAGCCCTGGGATTTCTTTGGAAGGAATGATGCTAAAGCTGAAACTCCAGTACTTTGGCCACCTCATGCGAAGAGTTGACTCATTGGAAAAGACTCTGATGCTGGGAGGGATTGGGGGGCAGGAGGAGAAGGGGACGACAGAGGATGAGATGGCTGGATGGCATCACTGACTCAATGGATGTGAGTCTCAGTGAACTCCGGGAGTTGGTGATGGACAGGGAGGCCTGGCGTGCTGCGATTCATGGGGTCGCAAAGAGTTGGACACGACTGAGCGACTGATCTGGTCTGACCAAGATTATTAATTTGAGGAGTAAATAAAACACTCAGGATAACATGCACCCCATAAAAATATCTAGACAGGTTTTCAATATACTTTGCCTATTGATGGACTAGTTCCATTTATGAAGTTTTATAAACCAAAAAGCTTTGATCAGGTTGTTGATTAATTCACCTCTGAAAAAGTGGCATTTAATTTTAGCTACTCAGGTGGTGCTAGCGGTAAAGAACCTGCCTGCCAATGCAGGATACGCAGGAGACTTGGGTTTGATCCCTGGGTCAGGAAGATCCCCTGAAGGAGGGCACAGAACCCACTCCAGTATTCTTGCCTGGAGAATCCCATGGACAGAGGAGCCTGGGGGGCTACAGTGCATAGGGTCTCAATGAGTTGGACATGACAGAAGCGACTTAGCATGCACACGCACTATGTTTTGCAACATTTAATAGTGTTTGCAATAGGCGGCTTCTCCAGGGCTTATTCTATGCCCAATGGCATTTAGCAGATAAAACAAAGTGTACCATCTTGCCCAAAAAACACAGACAAGTCTCACTGGAGAGCCGTATGCTAAATAACTGGTACTGGTGACCAAAGTACTCCCAACCCGAATTTCCTGTCACTAATGTGAATTTCTTGCTCTGAGAGCCTGTCTTCTTGGCCACATTTTATGGTGCCAACGAAGACATGCCAGAGATTACCTCCTGTGTACCTTGGCGTTGAGCACCGCATGTGTCCAATGATGGTGGCGGGCACTATTACTATAGCAAGGTAAATAAAAGTCCACTTTTTAAAAATGCCAATTCAAGATGCAAATCATGTGTACAGCATACTCAGAATGGAGTTTTGAGCAGTCTAGTATCCTGAAGACTTCCAAGCTTCAGTTACAAGGATTTGCTAGCCATCCTTGGCAATCCTGGGATCATAGATATTCCAGTCTCTGCATTTATCATCACATGGACATATTCTTCCTGCATACATTTCCTCTCTTCTTATAAGGACATCAGTCACATTGGCTTAAGGTCCCCCCCCTACTGCTGTGTGACCTTATCTTAACTAATTACATCTCCAATGACTCTATTTCCAAATAAGTTCACATTCTGTACTAGGGGTTAAGACTTTGAAGTTCAGCCAAACCCACTTAGTAATAAAGTGACCTTAGCCAAGTTACTTAAGCCATGGTTTCATCTTCCAAAAATAGGAATAAAATTTGAGAAAATTAAATTAATGGCTAGAGAGTATATATCAAAAGATGATTAGCACAGGGTAGGTGCTAAAGAATGCTACTTTTTTCTTTCTTAATAAAACTTTATTGTCTGATCAGTTTATTATTTTATATATTCTCCTCAAGCAAAGATTTATTGTACACTTAATATATGCCATGTACTAAGGTATCATTCATATAGCAGAAAAAGAGATGTGTTCCTTTCCCACATGGAGGTTAATCCAACTCTATCCTGGATTTTAATTGAAGAGTTTATTTAGCAAAATGACCTTCAAGATAAGAATGTTTGCTAGCCCACAGTCTGACTATTGAAGAGTAATAAAGGGAAACAGAATCAACATGTATTGTTTATCATGTAGTAGATGCTATGCAAGATGAGTTATATAATATCTTGTTGAATTCCCCCAGATCTGGGAATGTATATTCAATTAATTAAACTGTGACTCAGAGAAGTGAAGAAAGCTGCCTGTAAGCTCTCAGCTAGTAACTACTGGAGCCACTTTCCTCTCGGCTACACCTAAGAGTCTGTGTGTTATCAGTCAGGCATTTAAGTCATCAAACTGAAGACACAGGATGTACAGATGCATGAGGAAGAATAATGGCTCAATCCTCCTTTAGTAAACCCTTGACTCTATGCATAGGGTGGTGGTTTATCTTGAAAACTGCCAGGCCACTTTTCTACCCAGTTATGGCTTTTTTAATACTCATATGACACCAATTCAAGTGAAGCTTACATTATGCCAAATTCTGCTTACTTTATGATGAATGAGTGGAGAGATCTAGTAGCACCCTCTAACCATGGTCTTTGGAAATCAGAATGGTAAGGGATGCAATCAGTGGCCACATATGTAGACTTGTTACAATATTTTGACCCCCTTAATTCTCTGTTCTAAGAAACTAGATAACTATGCATTAGCTGAAAGGTATTCCCTTACCGTGTATCTTATTGACTGCCAGGTCTTCCCAAGATTCTGTATCACTACCCAAGGACTCATAAACACAAGTGCCAGGTAACAAGCTCTCTATATGGTTTGTTTTTTCAGAGAAATCCTAGGAGATTAACAGCTTGGAAGTCCTTATAATTGTAGAATGATGTCTGTTTTGATGTTCTTTTCCTTCATTTTATGGTCTGTGTGGATCATATATTCTGTTGGACACCAGCAGGAATCCTAAAAGCCTTTCAGAATAATATATTTCTTCTTTTTGGGATGGAGGGATAACCTACTTCAGAACTCTTTAAGTATCTTGTCATGAATTTGCTGAGGCTTACTAAGTAGGTTACACTTGATTCATTTGTCCACATATGGTTGTGAATCAAAGTCTATTCAATATTGAAAAGGTTCTTCTTACTGTCACTGCTGTCAGTGAGGATCTTAGGGCAGTGGTTCTCGACTGAGAGCAATTTTGCCAGCCCCCCTCCCAGGAACATTTGTCTGCAGATAGTTTTGCTTTTTGTAACTGGTATATGTGTGGAAGTGTAATTGGCATTTATCTGGTAGAGACAAAGGATGCTGTTAAGCATCCTACAATCACAGGAACCTCTTCCACAAGAAAGAATTATCTGGCTCAAATATCAATAGTATCATCAATAGGTTGAGAAACCCTTCTTTTACAGACTTTAGGCATCTCTTTGGAAACTATATGAACCTGTGTTCCAGGGTCAGATCAACTACTTATTAATTATTTTAACATAGTCAAACAGTTCAATGCTCTTGGACATGCGCTTCACTGCTTGTATGTAAAAATGAGGGAAGTGGTTTTGGGGAAACTGAAACATATCGAGCCACTAGTTAAATTTTATGGTCAAAGGAAAAGGGGGAAAACATTTAGTATTCAAAGATTTTTTTTTGAAGAGTTATTTATAATTGAGAATAGTATAAGACAATTCTATATAAATCTCCCCATTCTGGCTCAGGTGGTAAAGAATGTGCCTGCAATGTAGCAGACCCAGATTCGATCCCCTGGGTCAGGAAGATCCCTTGGGGAAGGGAACGGCTACCCACTCCAATATTCTTGCCTGGAGAAATCCATGGAGAGAGGACCGTGGCAGGCTACCACCCATTGGGTTGCAGAGTTGGACACACGGGGCAACTAATGCTACTTTCTGTTTAAGTAAATGATAGTTTGTTTCATAAAACATTATGAGGATCTTATTTAAAAATCAGTTCTTATACATGGAAAATGCTTTTATTCTAATGCTAGGAATGAGAGTAATGGGATTCAAATTTGTATGTAAAGTCAGCAAGAGGGAAATCGATTACTTTGTTTTCTGAGCAGCCTCTATCCTTATTTCTTACTGTTGCGCTCATCACAGTGCCCAAGCCTCACTTGCTTACGTTTATGTCTTTATGACCAAGCTGTGTACTCCAAGTGGATGTTAGTGGGTTTTAGTCACTTCTGTATCCCCAATGTCTTGCGCATAACTAACTGCATGTCTCTCAGGAGATAGGTTAGTGCTACCTGCTTTGGCTTCCTCATCTGAAAAATGCAGGCAAAACTGGGCAGCTGTTGACAGCAATAAATAAAGCAATGCTTGTAAGTATCATAACACTCTATCTGACTGACAATAACCATTCAATAAACTTAGTTACTGTGATTACTTACATTCCTACTCTGTCAGTAACAACGGGTGTAATATTGAGAAAGTAAATCAGGCCTTATTTTCTTTTCTCTTTTCTGCTTTTCCTTCTGTAAATGAAAACTTGTATTAGACTATCTAAATTCTACTTCCCAGATTCAAGATTTTATATCCTTTGATTCTGAGGATTAAAGTCTTCAGGAGCCTTGCTGGAGGTCTAATCCTGTGCAAACTCTTAGAGTTGAAAAGGGGTCCATTGACTGTGGTCTAATGTGACTTTGAGGCTGAGGACAGTCATCAGGAAGGAGAAGGAGAATTTAGTGGGTAGGCAGGAGATGATGTAGTGTCAGGGAAAGAGCAGATTAGGCATCAAAGAACTGGGAGACCTCACTTATGTGTTGTGTGGCTGCACATATTATTCCTCCATGACAGCTTCCAGCTTCTCACTAGTAATGTAAGAAAGAAATAGCTAGCAAGATGAAGCTATTTTCATCTCCTACCTTGTATGATTTTGGTCCTTTCTCGTCCTGTCGGGCGTGCTCTGCTGAACTCACTGTTCTGTGCAGTGGTTGTTCGCCTGCTCACCATGTGGGTACTCTCCTCCCTCAGTCTTTCTGTGACTCTAGATTTTGAAGACAAGTCATGTCATCTTCCCATTTAGATGCTACTTTGTTAAGCACTCTTGTTTGCTGGATAGAAATCCCAGAATAATACAAGTAGTTTGGATGTCTTAGGGTTCTTTTTGCATCAGAATAGCTATAATGAGTCTCCTGGGTCTAACTGAAGGTTACAGAAAAGCTATCTGGTACTGAGAACCCAAGGTTAAGTCACTTCAGTTGTGTTCGACTCTGTGCGACCCCATAGACGGCAGCCCATCAGGCTCCCCCGTCCCTGGGATTCTCCAGGAAAGAACACTGGCATGGGAAAATCCTTCCCAGAAAACAGAGAGGTTTGAGAAATAACAAGAGTAGAAGCCACCTGGAAACAGATTCATACTGATGGATAAGTCATTAAATCTTAGTTTTATCCTGTCTTGCTCCAGAAAGGACAACAGATTAAATGAAGGCAGATTTAAATTCAGTATTTGAGTCAAGTTTGTAACTAAGAACTGTAACCTATCAAACAGATGGCAGCCCACCAGGTTCTGCCGTCCCTGGGATTCTCCAGGCATGAACACTGGAGTGGGTTGCCATTTCCTTCTCCAATGCATGAAAGTGAAAAGTGAAAGTGAAGTCATTCAGTCGTGTCCGACTCTTCACGACCCCATGGACTGCAGCCCACCAGGCTCCTCTGCGCATGAGATTTTCCAGGCAAGAGTGCTGGAGTGGGTTGCCATACCTGCTCACAATGACCCTAAAAAGAAGGCCTTAATAATTTCATCTTGCAGATAAGAAAATTGTGTCTCGGAAAGGGGAACTAGGTGTTTTTCACATGCTTGAAAGAGGTGCAGTAGGGTCTGACTTTCTGTCTGGTGAAGGAGCTTTAAGAAGTCAGAGATCAGCTGGTTCTTGCTGCTTTGACTGCACCAGTTTGCGTTCATGAGTTCCTCCGTAGGGGAACCAATGGAAAGGCAGGTTGTTGACTGCTTAGCACATAGAAGGCGAGAGGAGGAGAAACAAATGACTCTACTCCTTGACCAAGAGGAGGAAGGAGGATTCCTGTGAGGAGAGCTTGTCTGGGAGTTCCTGCCACCTGGCGTTTCCACCTCCTAGAAGCCTGATAGACACCCCCATGCCAGCCTGTCAGTAGAGAAACTGGCAAGGAGAGAACTCACTCAGAGGCTGTTGGGCACAACAGCCTGCCCACAGGGTATTCTGTGAAAAGGAGGACCCTAGGAGCAGGGACTAGTAGCCAATCCCAGTGGTCAGCAGGGAAAGGAAAGGAAGAGAGGGCTGAAATGTATTGTGTGTCTTATGCACTGTGTTGTACTCAGCACTTTAAAAATATTTCCTCTTTTAATTCCTCTCAACAGTCCTATTAAGAAGGTATTATTTTCTTCATTTTTCCAAATGAAGACACTAAGGCTTTTAGCGGAATTGTCTTACATTATTCAGCGTGCATTGGATATTAAGCCAATCTTGTTTGACTCTGAATTCCACATTTTTCTACCTAATTATGGTTTTCTAAATTCTATTCACTGATGTCCCTTCTTGCATTTTCACCATAACTGCATAGCCCTATATTTTTATCTGACATTTTTCTATAAATCAACTCCATTCCTTCTTAGATTTTAGTTAGATGAATGCATTTTAAAAGGGAGATGCATAATGCCAACATAAATGGAAAGCAATTTCACTTGCCCTAAATAGATGGTAATAACAAAAATGAATAAATGAAAACAAAATAGTGTTATTAAATTTCTGCTGTAAAGTCTTAGGTCTAGAAGACTCTGTGCCTAAGGCACACTTTGTGAAAATGAAGATTAGTGAAGTGTTAGATTCTAAAGGTGCAGAGCACCAAAGTGATGCTTTCCTCATTGGTATCACTGAATGGATTGAAAGAGAATTGAAATTCTTGTCATGTGTTTCAAGGCTATTTAATGCCCTTTCTCTAACCCACCACATACCATTTCCTGGGCCATCAGTATCCCATGTCTGTACTTTGGCAAGTTCATCATGATCGTGGCTATCTTATAAGGTCCTGTCCTGAAATCAAGTAAGTGCTCACTTTGAATATCCTTTCCCCAAATGAAATAATACAAGTTACTAGATAAGAAACAGAGAAGGATGCAGAAAATATCTAGATCCTCCCAAGCAGTTTTCCTACCTTGAGTTAGTCATCTAGTATGTCATGAAGACCATCACAATTTTCTACTGAGGAAAATGAAGAGATTTCTGGTTTCAGATATAAGTAATTCTCAATTTCTTATCTTGGAACTCAAGATCTTGTAAAATTCTGTTAGGCCCCACCACTAGCATTGTACTCAGCCCAAAGTAAGTCAAAATGAACCACTCATCATGTCTCTTATATGTCTTCAAAATGTCCTGCCACCATACTATTGCTAATCTGTTCTTCTCTCAGCTCTCATAGTGTATCTACATGGGTAATTGTAGGGGTGGGGGGGGGCAGAGAGAGACAGCCCTGGAAAGATAAGAGTAAGAGAAGGTCATTTTTAATTTGGTTGTTTCCTTTTTTGTTATTGTTGTTCAATTGTTGGATAGAATCCCTAGTATTAATAAATTCATCCCAAACTGTTCTTTCACCTAAATCTGATGAAAAAGAAAAAGTTGTGCTAAATGGAATCAGAAGTGCTCATTGGGAGGGAAAAAAAATAGCTGCCACTTTCAGGAACAGAAAATGGACAAGGTTGAAGTCCAATTATCAGTGATTTTTTAAAAAATCTATTTATTTATTTTTGGCTATGCTGGGTTTTCACTGCTGCACGTGGGCTTTTTTTAGCTGCAGCAAGTGGGGGCTGCTCTCTAGTTGTGGTGCACTGGCTTCTCACTGTGGTGGCTTTTCTAGTTGCAGAGTATGGGCTCTAGGGGAACATGGGCTCAGTGGTTGCAGCTCATGTGCTCTAGAGTATGGGCTCACTAGTTGTGGTGCCTAGGCTTAGTTGCTCTGGGGCATGTGGAATCTTCCCAGACCAGGGATGAACTCATGTTCCCTGCATTGACAGGTGGATTCTTTAAAAAAAAAAAAAAATATATATATATATATATATTTATTTATATTTATTTATTTGTTTATTTTATTTTTGGCTTTGTGGTCTTTGTTGTTGCATATGGGCTTTCTCTAAGTTGTGGCAAGCAGGGGCTACGCTCCAGTTTTGCTGTATGAGTTTTCCATGACAGTGACTTCTCTTTTTGCAGAGGACAGGCTCTGGAGCACAGGCTTCAGCAGTTGTACTTCACGGGCTTCGTTGCCCCATGGCATGTGGAATCCTTCCAGATGAGGTATCAAACCAATGTTGTCCCTTGCTTTGGAAGATGGATTCTTAACCACTGAACCACCTGGGAAGTCCAGTGATTTTGTGTTCAATAAGCCAAACATCAAAGGAATGTGTGGCTATGAAGAAAGTTTTAATATTCGGAACCTCAGGACTACTCCAGCTGTAAGCTCCCGGAATGCTCATGGAAATTTTGAGGTTAACTAAGGAAATCATGTGACTGTCACATGGTAAGTTTATAACTGTCTTATGAGGACGATAAAATGATACATTTTGAAAAAGAAAAAAACACAATTGAATATTACAGAGATTTCCAAATATACACCATTACATACTTTTTTCCTTTTCTGTTTGATTTATTTGAAAACATAATTGCTAAAGATTGTGAAAATAAATAAACTTTGGAAGGATTTTTAAAAAGTAAGAGGAGAGTATGCAAAGGTTTGAAAGATGTCTGCTGGGGTTGGTGATAGAAAAGCTTTGAGAAAACTGATGGAATTGTTTCAGCTCCGGGTTGGGGGTGTTGGTGGATTGAGGAGTAAGTGGGGGTTGAGTACCCAGAGACAGCAAGAACACCTTATCAACTTAGATAAAAGATGAAAAATGAAGTGTTAGATAGAGAGGAACATGGAAAATCTCAGAGCATATTTTCAGGTTGAGATTTGGCTCCTTTTTGCAGGACACAAAAGATTTGAGAGGAAGAGGCTTAAGAGCTACACTGAGAGCCTATGGGGGAGAACAGAGTCAAGAAGAAATGTGAAGGGCTTGGCCTTGTACCTGAGGAAGGACACATTACAGAAAAGTGATGACTTTCTATAAATGGAATGGAATTAGCAGAATGAATTTGTAGCACACATTTACCACTAAATAGCTGGAGAGACAAGATCTCTCTGGATTTTTGCCATTCAATAGATAATATTAGAAGAGTCAGCATGCTAATCATCACGTAGAGTCACAGAACATTTAAGGTGGAAGGAGGTCCTGTCCTCTGCCTTATATTCAGATCCATGTCAGACCAAGGGTAGGCCTACTTGTTTAACTGTATTGGTAGATTAATGTCTACATGAAAGAGAAAATTCTACTTTCAGAAATCCTTAAATATCAGGAGGTGATATTTTGAATAGAAGTGGTATCAACCTCCCCACCAGATGGTTCCAGTTTTGCTCTTAAACATCCCTCAGGACTTGAATCCCTCTTCAAATATGTGATGGACTCTTCCCCCTTAAACCAAGATAATAGGCTATTCAACCATTTTTCATATGAAATGGTTTCAAAACCTTTCACTGTCTCAGGGATTATTTTTTTTGGATATACAAATATCCGTTTAAAGTGTGGTGTACTAAAATAAAAATATCACCTGAGCAATGGTTTGACAGGGAAAAGTTTGGAAGAGTCCATTCTAGGTACTCAGTTTCATTAAGTCCAGCCAAATTGCTGACTGAGATTTATGGAGTACTTATTATATGCAGGCAATTTCTTAAGAGTTTTAATGCATCAACTTATTTAATCTTTTCAATAACCCTATGAGGTAGGAACTATTAATATTCCATTTTACAAACTGATGATTGGAAGCCAAGGTGGGCTAAGTAATTTTCCCAAAGTAACTAAGCTAGCAAGTGGCTGAGTTGGGATTTGAATGCAGATTTGTTTGATTTTGTTATGTTATGACCTTCTTAAATGGTGGTGTGTTTTTTATTCATTTCCTTTCCATCCTGTTCTTGTACAAGTAGGTTTCTTTAACAAAGTGCTCAGCAAAGAATATGGCATACAGAGGCTCTTGTTAAATATGGGGTGAATCCTTGTGGTATAGATATTGCTAGTTCCCATTTTGCAGATGGGAAATTTGAGGCTCAGGTAAACAGTAAATATTTATTAAGAGCCCACGAAGCACCAGACACAGCACTGTAGCCAACAGTGGGACAACACACAAAGAATCCTATATCTGGACTCAAAGATGAACTCTATTTCCATAACATCACAGCTTTTTATTTCAGCAAACTCCTGAGAATCAATCTAGAAGAACAGAGATTGCCCACTCTGACAAAAACAAAAAACCAATCAACAAACAAACAGAAAAACTTGTTCAGAAAAGCAAAAATGTCCTTAGAGACAAAGAAAGGATTCTGGAGAAGAAAAACAATAATGTCAAGGAATAGAGGGTCTCTTCCCATCTTCCCACAAATCTAAAACACTTTTTATGTATACCCCCGCCAGCAAATATGGCATTTTTAAAAATATCCCCTAAAAGTGTAAATCAGAGCAAAGACTATATTTCATGCCAAGAGGCTTGTATATCCATCAGGTATTTATGGTGCTGCTGTTAGCCAACTCTCCCATCTGGGAAGTCTTTAGTCATCTTTCATCTGGTACACCTATTAGAGAAACTCCAGAGCCATCCATAACAAAAGGACTCATCTTTTAGAACTCCTTTGGCAGGGGGAAGAAATCCAAAGCTTTCCCATAAAGCCTGTATTCCGCATTGCGTTTAAAGTGGTTGTTTGATATGATAATGTCTTTGGGGGGAAACTTGGCCCTGCCTCCCAAGGATAATAGAGGATGATTATTTTATTCTGTTGTGCCCTCTAATGAGGAACTATCTATTAAAAAGCAGAAGGGTGTGTGTAATCTACAAATTATGGAGGGAAGAGATTGAAGATCCTCTCTGCATCCCCCCTCCCCAAAACTAAAAGCTTCAGCCAAAAGAAGAGTTTTTTATCCTTTCTAAACTGGGTAGTGGGTACCTGCAATAGCATAAAACCAATTTAAAAAACACAGAAGAGGAAAGATTTAATAGACCCTTCCATTAATATGATCGAATATTCCTGGAACCAAGTCGTTTCCTATATACTTTCCAGTTTGACTCTGTTCAAGCAGAGGTGAGATCTAAAATCTAAACATGAGCTATTTTTTTTAATAATCATTTTGAAAGAGATGACTGCATCGCTGAGGAAAAAACAAGGGCTTTAATTGTCACTTTGAACACCGCAAAGCTATCTCATTAATCCCTCAGCAGAATGCCTCATTATTAAAATAATATGTGGGGAGTTTGCAGTCCAAAAAGCCAGGAAACAAATTCCTTGGTAAAATGTTCCAAAATGTCTCAGAAAGAAATAAAACTACCAGAACTTTCATCCTATTCCAATCATAGACACCATGTTCATGAGGAATTGTCATTTGTCTTGACGTGACTGCTTAAATGGTTCCAAACACACAAACCCACGCTGGAAATCATGCTGACTACTTCCATCCTTGGCCTGGATGCAGAGACACAGGCCTGCAAGTGTCTCCTATCCATTAGACAGTCAGATCAGAGAGGGGCTGGCTAAACGCATGGGGGTGAGGAAGCTGCAGGGTTTTATGCCTTATTAATTGGACATTGCTATTTAAACTCTCGAAGACTCCAAATGGCTTTGGCAAATGGTCAGACCCATAAAATAAATGGACTCAAGAAGTGAAAAGGAATACTCTGAGTTAGGCCATTTCCTGTTCCTCCCTAGAATCCTAAACTGTATCAGGTACCAGAATTTCAAGCTCAAATCTCAGCTGAATACTCAGCCAGTCTCTAAATATTACTATAACAATAATCAAGGCTTTTTTTTTTCTCCTTGTTGTGGTAACCTCTTCAAGAAGTGATGGTATGAATAAATAACCACCTTTATTTTTAACTGGGCAATAGGTATCAGTTGAAATAATTTGCTCAGCAAAATAAAAAGTCACTTGAGTTTTTTTTTTTTTTTTTGTAGCTGGTATTTTGTCAAGCAGTGGTGCCTCTTCGGCCTTTCATATCAGTCTTTCTGAGTGAATTGTCCTGAAAAGGTTACCTCTGGCACTAAACCTAGGAAAGCTTCTACTTCTAGGAGAGAAGGTAGTGGGAAAGATGAGTACAGGTTTCTTTCTGTCTTTGCTTCCTTGAAAAGCAAGTTTTCTGAGACCAGATGGCTTTATCTCTTGAACATAAGCAGAGTCAGGCAACAAACTGGACACCTCTGTCATAAGGATCACTCCATCACCAGCCCTACTCATACTTGTGAGGATTGTTTGCAGATTAGCCTTCCATAACCTGGTCACTGAGTCATGGGCAAAGAGTAGTAGGTTTCCTTGAGGGTAGAGGGATGAAGCCAGATTATAGATTGATGGCATGATATTAAAAAAATATATATTTGGCTGCACCAGGGCTTAGCCTACAGGATCTAGTTCCCTGTGTTGTTGTTCAGTCGCTCTGTCTTGTCCAACTCTTTGTGACCCTGAGGACCTCAGCACTCCAGGCCTCCCAGCATGCCAGTCCTTCACCATCTCCCGGAGCTTGCTCAAGCTAAAGTCCATTGAGTTGATGATGCCATCCAATCATCTTGTCCTCTGTCGTCTCCTTTTCCTCCTGCCTTCTATCTTTCTCAGCAATGAGTCGGTTCTCATATAAGGTGGCTGCAGTATTGTAGCTTCAGCTTCAGCATCAGTCCTTCCAATGAATATTCAGGACTGATTTCCTTTAGGATTGACTGGTTTCATCTCCTTGCAGCCAAGGGACTCTCAAGAGTCTTCTCCAACACCACACTTTGAAAGCATCAATTGTTCAGCTTTCTTTATGGTCCAACTCAGCCTTCTTTATGGTCCAACTCTCATATCCATACGTGACTACTGGAAAAACCATAGATGGACCTTCCTTCACAGACAAACTAATGTCTCTGCTTTTTAATACACTGTATAGGTTGTCATAGTTTCTGCCCCCGCCACCCCACCCCCACCCCCACTCCAGGGAGCAAGTGTCTTTTAATTTCATGGCTGCAGTCACCATCTGCAGTGATTTTGGAGCCCCCAAAATAAAGCTGGGCGCTGTTTCCATTGTTTCCCCATCTATTTGCCATGAAGTGCTGTGATCAGATGCCATGATCTTCACTTTTTGAATGCTGAGTTTTAAGCCACTTTTTCACTCTTCTCTTTCACTTTCATCAAGAGGCTCTTTAGTTCTTCTTCACTTTCTGCCATAAGGGTGGTGTCTGCATATCTGAGGTTATTGATATTTCTCCCAGCAATCTTGATTCCAGCTTGTGCTTCATCCAGCCTGGCATTTCACATGATGTCCTCTGCATATAAGTTAAATAAGCAGGGTGACAATATACAGCCTTGATGTACTTCTTTCCCAGTTTGGAACCAGTCCATTGTTCCATGTCTTGTTCTAACTGTTGCTTCTTGACCTGCACACAGGTTTTGCAGGAGGCAGGTAAGATGGCCTGGTATTCCCATCTCTTGAAGAATTTCCCACAGTTTGTTGTGATCCACACAGTCAAAGGCTTCAGTGTAGTCAATGAAGCAGAAGTAGATGTTTTTCTAGAATTCTTTTGCTTTGCCTATGATCCAGCAGATGTTGGCAATTTGATCTCTGGTCCCTCTGCCTCTTCTAAATTCAGCTTGTACATCTGGAAGTTCTCAGTTCACGTGTTGTTTAAGCCTAGCTTAGGGGATTTTGAGTATTACCTTGCTAGCATGTGAAATGAATGCCATTATGTGGTAGTTTCAACATTCTTTGGCATTGCCTTTCTTTGGGATTGGAATGAAAATGACTTTTTCTAATCCTGTGGCCACTGCTGAGTTCTCCAAATTTGCTGGCCTATTGAGTGCAGCACTTTCACAACATCATCTTTTAGGATTTGAAATAGCTCAGCTGGAATTCTATCACCTCCACTATTTTCCTAGTGATGCTTCCTAAGGCCCACTTGACTTTGAACCCCAAGATGTCTGACTCTGTGTGAGTGATCACAGCATTGTGGTTATCCAGGTCATTAAGATCTTTTTTTGTTTAGTTCTTCTGTATATTCTTGCCAACTCTTCTTAATATCTTCTGATTCTGTTAGGTCCATTCCATTTCTGTCCTTTATTGTGCCCATCTTTGCATAAAATGTTCCCTTTGTATCTCTAGTTTTCTTGGAGAGATCTCTAATCTTTCTTATTCTATTGTTTTCCTCTATTTCTTTGTATTGATCTCACAGGAAGACTTTCTTATCTCCCCTTGCTATTCTTTGGAACTCTGTATTCAAATGGGTATATCTTTCCTTTTCTCCTTTGCCTTTAGCTTCTCTTCCTTTCTCAGCTGTGTAAGGCCTCCTCATACAACCATTTTGCCTTTTGCATTTCTTTTTCTTGGGGATATTTTTGATCACTGCTTCCTGTACAA
Source organism: Bos mutus (assembly GCF_027580195.1). Taxonomy (NCBI): domain Eukaryota; kingdom Metazoa; phylum Chordata; class Mammalia; order Artiodactyla; family Bovidae; genus Bos; species Bos mutus. The sequence continues at coordinate 83,456,407 of NC_091619.1, read as the reverse complement.
GGTCATGAACCTGTCCATAGTTCTTCAGGCACTTGTCTGTCAGATATAATCCCTTGAAACTATTTGTCACTTCCACTGTGTAATCATAAGAGATTTGATTCAGGTCATACCCAAATAGCCTAGTGGTTCCTACTTTCTTTAATTTAAGTCTGAATTTTGCAATAATGAGTTCATGATCTTAGCCACAGTCAGCTCCTGGTCTTGCTTTTGCTGACTGTATAGAACTTCTCTGTCTTCAGCTACAAAGAATATAATCAATCTGATATTGGTATTGACCATCTGATGATGTCCCTTTGTGGAGTCTTCTCTTGGGTTGTTGGGAGAGGGTGTTTGTTATAACTAGTGCATTCTCTTGGCAAAACTCTGTTAGCTTTGCCCTACTTCATTTTGTACTCCAAGGCCAAATTTGTCTGTTACTCCAGGTATCTATTGACTTCCTACTTTTGCATTCCAATCCCCTATGATGAAAAGGACATTTATTTTTTATTTTTTGGTGTTAGTTCTAGAATATCTTGTAGGTCATAGAATTGCTCAACTTCAGCTTCTTTAGCATTAGTGGTTGGGGCATAGACTTAGATTACTGTGATTTTGAATGGTTTGCCTTGGAAATTAACTGAGATCATTCTGTCATTTTTGAGAGTGCGTCCAAGTCCGCATTTTGGACTCTTTTGTTGACTATGAAGTCTAATCCATTTCTTCTAATGGAAGTAGATATAATAGTAGATATAATGGTCACAATATTAGATAAAATGGTCAATAGTAGATGTAGTAGATATAACTGTCCTCTGAATTAAATTCATCCATTTCTGTCCATTTTACTTCACTGATTGCTAAAATATCAATATTCACTCTTGCCATCTCCTGTTTGACCACTTCCAATTTACCTTGATTCATGGACCTAACATTCCAGGATCCTATTATTGTTCTTTATAGCATTGGACTTTACTTTCACCATCAGTCACTAGATCCCTGAGCAGGCATCAAACCCAGGCCCCCTGCATTGGGAGCATGGAGTCTTAGCCACTGGACCACCAGGGTAGTCCCTACTATTTAGAGCATAAAGAGATAAATTGACTAGAACTATTAGAAGAGTCTGGGAGAAAAACACTGTGCTGCTAAATCTAGTTAATAGGTTCCTTATAGAGGCTCTGCTATGGGAGATTAAGGGAAGGGGAAAAGGGGAATCCTTTTCTAGCCACTTATTTGTTACCAGATGGACTCTTTAGGACTTAACAGATACATCACATTTAAATCTCATGACAACGTTTATGATGGAAGTCTGACTGTTCCATTTTATAGCTGAGGAAACTGAGGCTTAGAGATTTCAAGGTGCATGCTCATGGTGCACGATGTAAACTTCAAGGTTGGACGATGTCTGTATACTCCGCCCCACATCTCCCCCCACCCCCAGTCATGGTGGTAAGTGCCCAGGGCTCTTTGTAGCACTCTGAGTGGACAGTTGTGCCCTGCCCTCCCTCAGCGCCCCCTCCCTTCCCTGGTGGTTGTCTCTAGCAGCTTTCATCCTGGTGCGCCACACTGGGGTCTGCTGGGTACCTCAATACTTCACCTGGACCTCTGCTCATAGTCTTGCTGTTGGTAACCAATACTATTTCCTTCAAATAAAATCTGCCTTGAAAAAAAAAAAATCTGCCTTGGCACCAACATTCCATCTACTTATACCTTTGTTGATACACTCAGGAAGACAAGAAGCCCAAGCAATATGTAGAAAAATATGGTGTAGCTTCCATCCTGCCTTGATATTCTTTGTTAATTTAAGGTGTGATTGAGTGCTAAGAGCACAGACTTTGGGTTTACTTAGAACTGGGTTCAAATCCTAGCATCGCTTCTCATTAAGTGGGTCACCTGGAGCAAGGGTCTGTGTCTATTAGCCTCAGTTTTCTCGTCCACAAATAGGGGATAGGAATGCCTTTCTCACGTTTACTTAGGATTGTGTGACATAATGCAGACAAGCCCTCAGCGTAGTGTGGAGTGCCTAGTGAGTACTTAATAAATGGAAGCTATTATTTAGGGTAGACGTTTGAGATGAAGTGGTTTCCACATTCATTTTAGAGTTGATAAATGAAGCTAAGATCCTAAGGAAGGAATGAGGCAGGACTATCAGAGTACTGACCCACCTTCCCCTAGGATGCTGAAGTCTCTTCCTACCCCTTGGTGGAAACATTCCTTGCACTGCAATTTTTCATGTCTTGCAACGTCCAATCAATACAATTGATTTAATGATTAATTTATTGTGTTCTCAGTAAAAGCCCTGCATTGACTTCTTAAAATGGAATCTTATTGCATTTTAGACAAACAAAGCTAATTGGCAGCAATCATTTAAAGGGGAAGCACAAAATATTCTAAACACATATACATGATCAAACCCAATAATGTAAAACAAAAGTCTTATGCTATTTTAAGGATGCAAAAGTGGAGGGATGAGTGAGAGAGTTAGTATTTTCTGAGTTGCTGAGCCACAGAAAAGATTATCTGGCCCAGTAATGCTCATCTGTGGACTGACCTTTTTCATGCCCTTTACTTATTTCCCTCTCTGTAAGGATATCAGGAGAGTTGTCTATTTCCCGCCCCTCCCCCCACCCTTGCTGTCTGTTTTAGGAATAAATAGTTGTGTCTTTGACTTATGGTTTGTTTTATCTCATATAACCAGTGAGGCCTTCATCCTTCCACTGATTTTCAGAAGACCCAGATGATATGGTCCATTCATACCCCACAACCGCATTTTTTTTTCAACGCATGTTGTGTAGTTTTCATTTCTAGACCCGTGTGTTTGTTTTTCTCATTGTTTACCTTTTCTTCATCTTACTTACCAAATTATAAAATGGATTACCTAACTAAACATCAATGCATCTTTTTAAGTTGCCTCTATTTGGAGCACAGTTAAGGGATATATAAACAGTTAAATAGTGAAATACAGAAAGTAGGTGGAAAAAATCTAATTTTCTATTCTCCCATGCCACAGACTAGCTTCGCAGTTGGTTACCTGCAGCAGTATATGCCTTCTGATGAGAGCAGAAACGGATTCTACTGGCAGCTGTCCTAACCCAGTGGTTGGTTCTCTCTCCACCATTCTGTTCTCCACAGCACCCCCTTCCAGAGTTGTGAGAGAGCTAGTGGACCTCCCACCAGGGGCAGAGATGCAGGGAGGGCCTGGGCAGGGCTGGCTTGGCCACTGGGTGTCAGTGTTGCTGCACTGGAGGGAGGCCTCTGGACCTTGTCTTTGGCAGCAAGAAATGCCTCCTGTTTTCCTCACATAATTCAGGTGAATAAGAATGAAATGACATTCATTAGATCTTTTTCTTCTGCTCCAAAGAGAAGGAATGAGAACTCTCTTTGCTATCAACTTTCCCAACTGCCGGGAGTGTTAAGTTTAAGGCAATGGGGGATCCCTGGTGTCTCTGATGGTAAAGAATCCACATGCAATTCAGGAGATCTGGTTTTGATCCCTGGGCTGGAAAGATCCCTGGAGAAGGGAATGACAACCCACTCCAGTATTCATGCCTGGAAAATTCCATGGATAGAGGAGCCTGACGGGCTGAAGTCAATGAGGTCGTGAAGAGTCAGACACGACTGAACAACTAACACTTTAATGAGCCATCAGTAATTTTTTAAAATTACCTTTCTTCACCAGAAAGCTGTCTTGATAGAATTGCCTACCCAGCACCACACCAACAGAGCCCACTGAGACAGCCAGTCACCTTGACCAGATCCTAGGCTTTGCAGCCCGAAGACCTGGATCTGCATCTGGGAGTAGTCTTTCCTCCAGCCCTTTATCCTAACTAGCTATGCGACCACCAATTTTGAAACTTGCTGTGCTGCAGTTTCCTCATCTCCAAAATGCGATTTATAAACATGTTTCAGAGGAGGGTTGTGACAGTTACATTTGATTGGGCATGCAGAGCAAAAAATCATGATAGGTGTTCAATAAATGAGAGTGAATGTGGATAAAATGTAAGCTAAACTGAGCTGTGTGGTCGCTCAAAATATATTTAGCAAAGGTTTTCCAGTGTCCCCAGAAAGCAAGCAAAAGGTGTGTGTTTCAGTGCATGCATGAGAGATATAGACAGAGAGGGAGGGACAGAGAAGGGAGGGAGAAGAGAGTGAGACAGGGCAGGAGGTGGGATGAGCTGTGTGTATGCGAGAGAGAAAAAGAGGCTCTCAGGTGACATGCATAGGAAGCGCAGTGTTCACAATGTATCTCATGAAAGAGTTGAGAAACCCATATCCTAGCATCTTTTCCCCTGCCTGACAGTTTATAACTTCCTTCCAGTAGTAGTCAGCACTTCTGAGATGCTCACTCGTGACAGAGAGCACAACGTGGAACAAGGAGCAGCCTCTCACCAGGACCAGAGCTTAACACCCCTGGGCTCTAGTGTCATCTGTAGCAACTCTCTGATGTCCTCAGACTGGAGACATCTTAGTCAAAGGAACATAGCTTTGGAGTCAAGTATAGGCAAGAAGTCCAACTCCTGGACTTATTATGTGTGTGGCCTCGAGTAATTATTGACCCCTTCAGAGTTTCACATTTTCATCATTTGTAAGAATGGAGATGTGAGTGCATGCATGCATGCCAAGTCACTTCAGTTGTGTCCTACCCTTTGCAACCCTATGGACTATAGCCCACCAGGCTCCTCTGTCCAAGTGATTCTCCAGGCAAGGATATGGAGTGGGTTGCCATGCCCTTCTCCAGGGGATCTTCCCGACCCAGGGAGTGAACTCACATCTTACATCTCCTGCACTGACCTGCTAGGTCTGTACCACTAGTGCCACCTGGGAAGCCTTTGTTTTCTGTCAAGAAGCCTTCACCTAGATGGAGATCCTATTCTCTTTTCTCTTGGCACATTCATTCTTTCTGGGAACCATTATGTTGCTGAACAGGTATCACTGAGTGTGGAATCTACCTAGAAGTATGGAATTCTGTTCAACAAGCCATGGCTTTCTTCCTTACCAAATTTAGCGGTTTGAGACTAAGTATTCTCTAGATTGATATAAGATATGATACCATTGTAGAATCTCAGAGAAGGACTGATATCATATGTTATATCAACCTAGAGAATACTCAGTCTGGTCAGTAACGTAACATATTTTATTTTTCAGCATTGGAAGTGGGCCCAGAGAATCAAAGTGATTTTCCCCATCACTGTAGAGCTTAGAGTTACCGTATCAGGCTGACTGCTTGCTTATAAAGAAAAAGGTTATCATTCATATAGTAGTTCAAATATTTAAGAGACCAAAGATTAAAGCCCAGCTCTTCTCACAAACCAGCTGTACTCAGGCTGAAACTCTTCAATGTCTTTACTCACACAGAACCCCTCATTACTGTGGGTCATTGTGACACAGACTTTGGCTTGTCATAGGATAAAAAGATTCTGGCTTTCAAATGTAGTGAGAACTAATGAAACACAGTTTCCCTAAAGGTAGGATGGATTGAAGCTGTGCAGGGCATCCTGTGTGTTCCGCAAGTCTTGGCCAGTATTTCCCAGTGTGATTTTGAAACATGAATCTTTAGGATGCCTAGTTATAAAAAAAGAAAGTTTTGGAAAGGCTTTTAGAGTATATTTTCCCATTTCCTTAAAGGTCCACAATGAAAATTACCATGTTAAAGCCTCCAGTTCTAAAGAAATCTGCTCTAAGTTTGTTCTTAGTCCACTCCATATTTCCAAATCATAACCAACTATGGAACTTAACAGAAAACTATTAACATCCCATAGAAGAAATGTTTTATGAATTATCTTTCTTTGAATTTCTGACATGAACAGTGTTCTGAGTACTTTATTGGTTTTCATTTTAATCTTTGCGACCAGCTAGAGACAGAGACTGGAGAAGGAGATGGCAACCCATTCCAGTATTCTTGACTAGAGAATCCTGCGGACAGAGGAGCCTGGTGGGCTGCTGTCCATAGGGTTGCACAGAGTCGGACACAACTGAAGCAACATAGCATGCATGCATGCATTGGAGAAGGAAATGGCAGTCCACTCTAGTATTTTTGCCTGGAGAATCCCAGGGACAGAGGACCCTGGTGGGCTGTTGTCTATGGAGTCATAGAGTTGGACATGACTGAAGTGACTTAGCAGCAGCAGCAGCAACCATGACAGAGACATTGTTGATAATCTTTTTATGATGAGAAAACTGGAGCTCAGAAAGGTAAAGGAATTTGCCAGTTTTGCACAGTCAATATGCCCTGCTTTTCACTTTATTTTGTTTATAATTTTTAATATATGTTACCTTCCCGTGTCTTCACTCATAATGTAATCAATGCCTAGATTTGGACTCTCACCATTTCTGGCTGGGATGTCTTCCTTATCTTTTAAGACCTACGTTAGGAAACACTCCAGCTGTGCTAAGTGTTTCTCCCTTGTGTTCTCCCCATAGTTTTCTCTTTTCCTTGATCTTAATATTGTCCACTTTATTTTGAAAGTATCTGTTTATGTGACTCTTCTTCCCAGTAACTTGTAAGCTTCTTAAGAGCAGGTGCTATGTCTTCCCTCTTTATTGTATACCCACTTCCAAGCTCAGTGCTTTCTTTAAAGTCATACACATTTATGAAAACTGCTATGGTAGAGATTCAGTATCTCTCTGTTGCACTGAATTGAACTGAGCTGAACCAAAGCCAATTCTCTCTAACTTCAAAGCCCCAAGCATTTCCCATTATACCTCACTGCCTCCCATTTCAACTTTAAAAGTTCTATTGCATTTTGGACCAAATAAGCAATGGACCTATTTTTGTTCGCATGGTATTTGGTAATGCTGTGGAGAAATATAGGGAGAAAATTTGGAAGGAAAATAGAAATTTACGCTACATCACAGGTCACATTAGCATTCTGTGTATAAATCCCTTAGTACAGAGCAAAGAACAAAGAAAGCTCTAAGCAAATGTAAGCTATAATTTAAACTATTGCAGTTTCAGAGAATAGGTTCAGTCATTATCAATAATATTTTTATTTCATGCTTTGAGTTACAAATTATATTCCTGCGTTTTTCTTGATAACTGTCTTGGCTGTATAGATTCAGTCTGAAAGTTAAGATTCTGGTGCTCAGAGCAGATATTTAAGTCAAAAGCCACTAGTAGGAAATTCAGTGTAGATCAGTTCAGTTTAGTCCCTCAGTCGTGTCCGACTCTTTGCAACCCCACAAACCACAGCACACCAGGCCTCCCTGTCCATCACCAACTCCCAGAGTCCACCCAAACCCATGTCCATTGAGTCGGTGATGCCATCCAACCATCTCATCCTCTGTTGTCCCCTTCTCCTCCTGTCCTCAATCTTTCCCAGCATCAGGGTCTTTTCAAATGAGTCAGCTCTTTGCATCAGGTGGCCAATGTATTGGAGTTTCAGCTGTGTAGATAGGTGGGTTGCAAACCAATAATGAACAGTATACCCACAGTGGGGGTATCATTAGGACTCGGACAGAAGAGCTATGCTTGGAAATCAAGTTAAATTTCCCTCTTTTCCAGCCTTACTACCTGTGACTAGCACTATCTACCCATCAGGAGAACAGGAGAATGAAGCTTAAGCTTACTCATTTATTTGTCAGTTTGTGACCACAATTCTTTAAGAATAGGGTTATGGAGTTTTAGTGTTTGTGTCTCTGTGTCTCTTTCCCTTCTGTTGAAGGCTTTGAGGCATGCTCTTCAACTCCCACCTCCTCTCTCCCTATGTCTGACATAAGCCTTGAATGTTACTATTTGAATAGCCCCCACATTCATCTCTGGCTTCTTCATAAACCCACAATCTGAAAAATTGAAATAGGCTCTTGACTTGTCTTTCTGACCCTGGTCTTGTTAAATAAATCACACCAGTTCCATGTTTCAAGATCTCCCATGAAACATGAGAACTACTTGACTCAGTAGGCTAAATTCCTTATCTATTCCAGTGACTCCTCAAGTCATTGCTCTTATCACTTGCCTCCTTCTCCCTGTTCAGGTGCCCAGTTGCACATTGGATTTCTTAACCATTCCCATCCTGAGCCTCCATGCATTTCCACTTTTAGGAATTCTCTTTTATCCCATGTGTTTGACATTTCCTAGTCATACCCCAAACATTCCCTCCTCTGTGAAGCTGCTCTTTCTCCTCAAACAAGTGTGCATACTGTTCCTCTGAGATTCTACTGCCCTTTGCCAGCAGTCTGTTGTGTTTTTTAAAAAATGCTTATTTATTTTTGGCTGTGCTGGGTCTTTGCTACACAGGCTTTCTCTAGTTGAGGCAAGTGGGGGCTATTCTCTCGTTGTGGTGTGCAGGCTTCTAATTACTGTGGATTCTCTTGTTGCAGAGCACAAGCTCTAGGCACACAGTCTTCGGTAGCTGCGCTGCATGGACTCAGTAGTTGTGGTTCCTGGGCTCGAGAGCACAGGCTCAATAATTGTGGCACATGGGCTTAGTCGCTCTGCGGCATGTGGGATCTTCCAGGACCAGGGATTGAACTCATGTCTCCTCCTTTGGCAGGCGGATTCTTTACCATTGAGCTACCAGGGAACCCCTTCTATGTTGTACTGACACAAAGTTTTCGCCCTTTCTATAGCCAGAAGGAGAGTTCGGTCATGTGTGAAGGACCTTCTGTTGGAGGAACAAAGGGGTCAAAATAATTACTTGCCTGGTGAAAGTTGCTTAGTCATGTCCGACTCTTTGCAACTCCATGAGCTTAAATAGTCCATGGAATTCTCCAGGCCAGAATACTGGAGTGGGTAACCTTTCCCTTCTCCAGGGGATCTTTCCAACCAAGGGATTGAACCCAGGTCTCCCACACTGGAGGTGGATTCTTTACCAGTTGAGCCACCAGGGAAGCCTCCTCTGTGGCTGGAATGTAAAATTTAGGCTGGATAGACCTTTTCCTAGGGAGTTTCCAAGAGGGCTAGGAGGTACCAGGTGGCTACCATGAGAGACTGAAAATGGGAAACTAAGTTCTAATGACTTGGGCTTTATCTGGGCTCTGTCTTAGAGTTCCTCCCTGAAATTTACATTTGATTCCCTTATTCCATATGGAACCTATTCCAGCTCCCTAGAGTAAGTGGGGATTCAGATGAAAGCCATGGCAAGGAATAACCAGGATGCATATGGTTGGCATCTTTTATGTTATATTTTCTCAGGAGCTTGAAGTGACTAAGCAGGCATTTGGGATCCTGGCTCTATCACAAGCACACAGTGTAACACCTAGTACATTGAATGGTATTTTTTTCTGTATCTCTTCAGTGTTAGACTGTGAGCTTTTCATGTGCAGGGTTTAAGCATATGCCCTTGTTCCAGTCCTGTGCTGGGCCTTGTAGCTATCTCAGCAAAACAGAGTGGAGCTGGCCTGGAGGCTATTGGGGTGGACTTCAGAGAGAGTCAGCTTTGCTTCAGATCTCACTTGTATCACTTAATGGCACGTGACCTCAGGCAGGTTATACAGGCATTCTATGCCTTCGTTTCTTCCTGCATCTAGTGAGGATAAGAAGTATCTTTCCTACAATTTTGTCAAGATGATCCAATGAGCTATGTATGGAAAATCTGTGTCTGCCGCATAGCAGGCAATGACTAGAGGCTAGTTATTCATAATTTTCTTTCTCAGGGCATGCCATTTTATCAGCATGTAGTAGGCATTTAATAAATGTAAGCAAATAATGAAGCAGTGGATAAAAGTTTTTCAAGGCACCGTACGTATTGACTTTAGGCAGGGTGAAGTTCTACAAAAGACATGGGTTAGGAGTCAGAATGATCAGTGTGAACTACAGTGCTACCTCCTACTTTCATTAACATGGACAAGTCATTAATCTGTCTCAGCCTCAGTAATATTTAATCCCAGAAGTAGGTGGTATTTTCACCTTCTATTTTGTCTGTGTCTCAGCATGTTCTGCGGAGAAGGCAATGGCACCCCACTCCAGTACTCTTGCCTGGAAAATCCCATGGACAGAGGAGCCTGGTAGGCTGCAGTCCATGGGGTCGCTAAGAGTCGGACACGACTGAGCAACTTCACTTTCACTTTCATGCATTGGAGAAGGAAATGGCAACCCACTCCAGTGTTCTTGCCTGGAGAATCCCAGGGACAAGGGAGCCTGGTGAGCTGCCGTCTATGGGGTCACACAGAGTCAGACACGACTGAAGTGACTTAGCATAGCATAGCTGCATGTTCTGAGGCCCTGTTCTCCAGATAGAGAGCTACTTCCTTGTGAATTGTAGCTTTGAGACAGGGAATTCTAAAGCAGGGAACAGAAGTGAGGGCCCTAAGAAGTCTCAAATAACCAGGACCCCACCCCTGAGGACCCCTGAATTCTACCTTCTAAGTGGATATGCTTTGTGTGATTATGGCTCATGTTTTTGATTTGGTCATTGGTTTTTACTAAAATAGTAAATAAGACTTGTGTTTCTTACTTGTCTCTATCATTTCAGGTATTTGGGATGCCACTTAGAAAAATTAATTGCAATATATTTTGATAAAGGCATTTTGATTTAGTGAATAATCTGAATTTTGAGAATTAAAGAAATTTAATGTAGCTATTTTAATTTTCACCATATTCATAATCCCAGGTAGAGGCTATTATGGGATCTATTTTGATGAAGACTTGAAATAGTTAACACTAACTGGGGCTTGGTAGTAAGAAGTGGGCCATGGTTGGATGTTAAAGTTTATTGAGTGCTTATTTTATGCCAGTCCTTTTCATTATCTGTCATGCTAATAACCATCCTATTAAGCATTCTTAGACCCATTTTATAGATCAGGAAAGTGGCACAATATCACAGCCATGAAGAATAACAGTTCCTGAATTTGAAACCTGATTCATGCTCTTTGGGCTATCACGCTGTTTCTGAAGCAGTAACAATGACTCCCAGACAAGACCTAATACATAGGGCAGGCTCAATAAGCGTTTCTGGAATGTTGGATGGATGGGCTGATAGATGGATGCATGCATGCATGAATGGATGGAGGGGCTGATGGCTGGCTGGATGGATTAATGGGTGGATAAATGACTGGACTGATGGATGAATATGCCCAAAATTAGCAGCAAGGGAAAATGTGTTAAAATCACTGGAAGTCTTAAAAGGTTTAGGTAGGTTAGGGAGGCAAAAATTGTTTCAGCCACTATGCTAACTGTCGAGTGACTGAGAGGAGGATGGTATCAAATTCAACAAGTGCTGAATGAACCCGCACACATCTGTAGGAAAAGGAACAAGTGTTTCAGATGCCTCCAGCCCCATTTGCTGAGTTGACAAGTTAATTACTCAGCGATCAGGAGATAACTTGGTAGCAGTAACACATGTAACTGTGTAATTATCAGGGGTTCCAGTAGTCGCTGTGTAATTATCAAGTAGTTTTCATGAAACAACATGTGTTTGCTTGTAAATATACAATTAAGCGGTGTTGCCACTGTTAACTATAAAACAAAACCAGCAGCTGGTACTTAAGGTACCAGCTGTGGGTCGCCACAATTAAACTTTCTTTAAATAGGATTAACTTTTTAAAAGGCATCAAATAGCAAAAACTCACAGTAGCACATCTGATCATTCTCCTTTGCTTAAAATGAGACTTGACTCTTTTCTCATCGCACCTTTAAATTTTTGATCTGTTCTTTAAGGTCATGCTCAATGCCAGTTCTTTTCCTTGTATTATGCAGATTCCTTTAAACAAGATATAAATTCTTTTCCCTTAAATTCTCTAAACCTCTTTGTATCTTTTATGCCTTTTAATACATCTTACTTAGCTGGGAATTTTAGGCCTAACCATCTCTCAATAGTGCCACAAATATTTATTGGGGCCCCAATTATGTAGCAGGCCCTGGGCTAGGTAATGAGCATAGATTTCAACGAAATAGATACGGCCTCTGCCACCACAAGCTTTACAGAATAGGAAGCTGCTGCTGCTAAGTCGCTTCAGTCGTGTCCAACTCTGTGGGATCCCATAGACGGCAGCCCACCAGGCTCCCCCATCCCTGGGATTCTCCAGGCAAGAATACTGGAGTGGGTTGCCATTTCCTTCTCCAATGCATGAAAGTGAATATTGAAAGTGAAGTCGCTCAGTCGTGTCCGACTCTTCACGACCCCATGGACTGTAGCCTACCAGGCTCCTCTGTCCATGGGATTTTCCAGGCAAGCATACTGGAGTGGGTTGTCGTTTCCTTCTCCACAGAATAGGAAGAAAGGCATGCATAAACAAGTAATTGTCAGTGTGATATATTTTGTAAAAAAGAAGCAAAGTTTAGTGCTATGAATTTTAATTCTCATTTAATCTAAATTAGGGGTCCCCAAACTCCAAGATCTAATGCCTGATGGTCTGAGGTAGAACTGGTATAATAATAATCGAAATAAAGAACACAAAAAACATATCGTGCTTGAATCATCCCCAAACCATCCTCACCCCCAATCTGTGAAAAAATTGTCTTCCATGAAACCAGTCCCTGGTGCCAAAAAGATTGAGGACTGCTGGTCTAAGTTACTTGAACGTGGTAGCCCCAAGTCATTTTTCCTCATGTATTCAATAATTATCTATCTAGCACACACTTTGTGCAATTTGCTGTGTGTGTTCTAGATATTTCACAGTAAATAAGATGGGCATCATCCCTGCCTATACTTTAAACTCCCAAGTTATCTACCTTAGGACCTGGAGCCTATCAAGTACTCTGTGTGTATTTGTTCTTTCCAGTGACATTAGCTAACCATCTTAGTACAAAATGATTGTCCTTGTCTTCATGTCATCCAGGAGAATCTAGTGACATACATTGTGAATATTTTTATAGAATATATGATCATATAAGATATTGCCCCAGAAGTGAAAACTTAGATCTATAATTTATTTGCTACTATATTTTCTTAAAGTTCATGTACTTATTATAGAAGTCTTTGACAAAAACTTGGAAAATATACAAAATAATCACCCAAATGCTGCCAGTGAGAGGGACCTGAATTTTCTCCCTGATATTTTTAACTTATAATTTTTTCCAAAGGTAAAAATTTTGTGTCCTGCTTTTTTCCACTTAACATTATAGCCTGAACATCTCTGTATATTATTAAAAATCATCTTGGTTTTGACTAGTTTATATTTCATCATAAATACACTATAGTTCTTAAACATTTCCTTAATGTCTGAATAGCATTCATTTATTCAGTCTTTATTTAAAAACTACTTCTTTTTAATGGCTGAGTAATACTCCACTGTGTATATGTACCACAGCTTTCTTATCCATTCATCTGCTGATGGACATCTAGGTTGCTTCCATGTCCTGGCTATTATAAACAGTGCTGCGATGAACATTGGGGTACACGTGTCTCTGTCCCTTCTGGTTTCCTCAGTGTGTATGCCCAGCAGTGGGATTGCTAGATCATAAGGCAGTTCTATTTCCAGTTTCTGGAGCCTATTATACAGAATGAAGTAAGCCAGAAAGAAAAACACCAATACAGTATACTAATGCATATATATGGAATTTAGAAAGATGGGAACAATAACCCTGTGTACGAGACAGCAAAAGAGACACTGATGTATAGAACAATCTTATGGACTCTGTGGGAGAGGGAGAGGGTGGGAAGATTTGGGAGAATGGCATTGAAACATGTATAATATCATGTATGAAACGAGTTGCCAGTCCAGGTTTGATGCACGATACTGGATGCTTGGGGCTGGTGCACTGGGATGACCCAGAGGGATGATATGGGGAGGGAGGAGGGAGGAGGGTTCAGGATGGGGAACACATGTATACCTGTGGTGGATTCATTTCGATATTTGGCAAAACTAATACAATATTGTGAAGTTTAAAAATTAAAACAACAACAACAACAACAACAACAAAAACTACTTCTTTCAGCATGGTTCCAGGCACTGGAAATATGGTAAAAATGAAAACTGAGAGGGACCCATAAGGAGTTTAGATTCTGAAAGATAGATAATAAATAAATAACTACATGTTAAGGCTGGGGATATGAAGTAAAAAGAAGGGGAAGAGGATAGAGATATGGGAGAGATGCTAATTTCCGTAGAGTATTCAGAGAGAGTGTCAGTGATAAGGGAATATTTGAGTAACAGCTGGAGGAAATAGAATTCACATGAATGAATCTGGAGCAACAGAGGGAAAGCAGGTGCAAAGGCCCTGAGGTGGGAATGTGCTTGACTTGTTCATATAATGGCAAGGAGGATATTATGACTGAAGGAGAGTTAGCAAAGGGGAAGAGCAGCCGTGAAATCAGAACAGTAAAAAGCGACAGAGGTATATTGATCACCTAGGGCCTTGCAGGCTGCTGAAGGTCTTTGGGTCAAATAGGAAGCTAAAATGCCAACATTTTAAAAGATCACCCTGATTGTCATATTTAGAATAGATTGTAGGAAAGAAGGTTGGAAAAAGAAGCCCACTTAGAAGATTGTTAGCAATGATGCAGAACTGTTTTTGGTCTTTGATTTAGAAATAACTTTTAAAAATCTTTGTTATAACATTTTTATAGAGTAAAAAAAGTAATACGATGAGCTGTTATACTCCAGCTTCAACATGAAAAACACATGAATAATTTTTGTTCACCTATACTCATACCTCAGGAGAAGGCAATGGCACCCCACTCCAGTGCTCTTGCCTGGAAAATCCCATGGGCGGAGGAGCCTGGTGGGCTGCAGTCCATGGGGTCACAGAGAGTCAGACACGACTGGGCGACTTCACTTTCACTTTTCACTTCCATGCACTGGAGAAGGAAGTGGCAACCCACTCCAGTGTTCTTGCCTGGAGAATCCCAGGGACGGGGGAGCCTGGTGGGCTGCCATCTATGGGGTCACACAGAGTCGGACACGACTGAAGCGACTTAGCAGCAGCAGCAGCAGCAGCATAGACTTTGGATGGAGAAGGCAATGGCAACCCACTCCAGTACTCTTGCCTGGAGAATCCCATGGACGGAGGAGCCTGGTAGGCTGCAGTCCACGGGGTTGCTAAGGGTCGGACACGACTGAGCGACTTCACTTTCACTCTTCACTTTCATGCATTGGAGAAGGAAATGGCAACCCACTCCAGTGTTCTTGCCTGGAGAATCCCAGGGACGGGGGAGCCTGGTGGGCTGCCGTCTATGGGGTCACACAGAGTCGGACACGACTGAAGTGACTTAGCAGCATACTCATACCTATTACCAACCCCCACACCTTGTTGGATATTAACAACAACAACAACAAAAAAAAACTTTCCAGAATACACTATCTGTGTAAGTAAGGGAATACTTGCTAAGTAAACTTTAAAAAAAAAAAAAAAAAAAAGAAATCCCAAAGGAAAATAGTATAGCATTTCTGTACTCTAGAATTAAATGTTCTGGACATAAAATAACATAGTTGGGAAAGTATTAACATGAAATATATAAAGTTCAAATATACAAAGTTTATATTGTCATATGTAGAAAATTCATAGAAATTGATAAGAAAATTTACTAATACAACAACATACGTTTGGGCAAAGGAAATAAAAACCTTTTTAAAAAAGAGGTAAAAAGATGACACTAAACATTCTAATCACAGAAGAAATCTCATACAAATAAGCTAAAACAATAGAATGGGAAAGACTAGAGATCTCTTCAAGAAAATTAGAGATACCAAGGGAACATTTTATGCAAAGATGGGTTCAATAAAGGACAGAAATGGTATGGAGCGAACAGAAGCAGAAGATATTAAGAAGCGGTGGCAAAAATACACAGAAGAACTGTGCAGAAAGATCTTCACGACCCAGACAATCACATTTAGATTGCTTCCCATATTCCGGGTGCTGGAAATAGTGCCACAGTGAACACTAGGGCGCATGTGTCTTTTCTTTTTAAAAATATTTATTGATTTGACTGTGCTGGGCCTTAGTTATGGCGTACAGGATCTTTAGTTGCAGTATGCAAACTCTTGGCTCTGCATGTGAGATCTAGTTTCCTGACCAGGGATCAAACCCCCGGGTCTCCTGCGTAGGGAGCTCAGAGTCCAAGCCACTGGACTACAGTAGAAATCCTGCATGTAATATTCTTGAATTATGATTTTCTTCAGGTATATGCACAGGAGTGGGATTGCTGGTCATATGATAGTTCTAGTTTTAGCTTTTTAAGGAACTCCCATACTGTTATCCATTGTGGCCTTACCAATTTACATTCCCATCAACAGTGTAGGAGGGCTCTCTTTTTTCTCTTCTTCACCCCTGTGAGGCATTTAGACTTCATGTTGAATCACATATATGAACAGTAATTATATTCTATATAATGTTCTGATTCTTTTCTCTATACTAGGTATTTCTTCTAATCAGTCCCATCTCATTCATAGGACTGTGCCTTCTCTGGAGAAAATTGGCTAATATTTGGCTAGGTCTATGAAATTTCTGTTTGAAAATTGATCTATGACTGTTGTTTCTCTCCTTGTTTCCAAGATATTACCTAGAAAGCCAATCATCTCTTGTTGGAATTAGAAGGTAAACACACGATAGTTCTCCTCCTGTGAGTAACATGTATCTTTCTCACTTTTGAGCCTTGAGACCTAGCATTCCGGTGTTCACAATTCCACATGAATGAAACCACCATTTATTTGGTCAGGCAAGCCACAATCTTGATACTTCTCAGCGCTCCCCTATCATCCAATCCATTAGCAATTTCTAGTGGTTTTAGCTCCTAAAATTTTCCTAAATATGCTTACTTCTGTTTACCATTATCCAATCCACTTCATCATTTCTTTTCTAAGTAACCTTCTAACTGGGTCCTCCTTATGCATGCATGCATCTCTTCAATCCATTCTTTATATTCTCTCTGGAAGAAGCCTTCCAAATGCAAATCCAAGTGTGCTGCTCCCCTGCTCAAAACCGAATATTCAGTGTCTGCCCATTGCTCATGGGTGAAATTCAGGGCCTTAACCCGACCTGTCACCTGCCTTCACCTGCCTCTCCAGTCCAACCCAAGGGCTCTATAGTCTTGGCTGGCTCTAACCATTCTGCATACTTTTCAGGCCCTCATCCTGGCAAAGCTTTGGTCCATGTAGGAGCTATGCATATATTGACATACTTGGCCTTCATTTAGTGTAAGGAACAATACTAGTACTTCCCTATCTCCTAACAGCCATTTTTATCGATTCTTTGCAACTTTTTTTTCTGTGCAACTCCTTTGCAAATGGTTCCCCTCTGGCTACTAGAGCCACATTGCTGGCAGAAAAGTGCCTGTGTGTTTAAACTCCCCTCTTGCAGGGGCCTTTAACTAATGGCTTTAAATGAGAGTTTGGAAAACCAGCAAACTTGCACAGATCAAGACAATCTTGAGGCCAGGCTTATAATCCAGAGCCCCCATGCAGTATCTGGCTGAGACTAGTCTCTGCACAGCTATGTCTGAGATCACATTGTTGCTTGGCCTCCTCTCTGTCTCTGTCTTACTTCCCCAGCCCTAACCCAAATCTCTTGAGCTGGAGATGAGTGGATAAGAAAGCTGTGGTACGTATACACAATGGAATATTACTCAGCCATTAAAAAGAACACATTTGAATCAGTTCTAATGAGGTGGATGAAACTGGAGTCTATTATACAGAGTGAAGTAAGTCAGAAAGAAAAACACCAATACAGTATACTGACACATATATATGGAATTTAGAAAGATGGTAATAATGACACTATATGCAAGACACCAGGGGAGACACAGATGTATAGAACAGTCTTTTGTGGGAAAAGGTGAGGATGGGATGATTTGAGAGAGGAGCATTGAAACATGTATATTATCATATGTGAAACAGATCGCCAGTCCAGGTTCAATGCATGAGGCAGGGTGCTCAGGGCTGGTACACTGGGATGACCCTGAGGGATGGGATGGGTAGGGAGGTGGGAGAGGGGTTCAAGATGGGGAACACGTGTACACCCATGGCTGATTCATGTCAATGTATGAAA
The DNA here is from genome assembly GCF_027580195.1 of Bos mutus. Taxonomy (NCBI): domain Eukaryota; kingdom Metazoa; phylum Chordata; class Mammalia; order Artiodactyla; family Bovidae; genus Bos; species Bos mutus. The sequence goes on along the minus strand of NC_091619.1, from coordinate 83,438,577 downwards.
AAAACCACTACAATATTTTAAAGTAATTAGCCTCCAAATAAAATAAATTTTAAAAAAATAAAAATATAAAAGCTACTGCAACTAATTAAAAAAAAAAATCTCTAGTGCTGGAACTTGTGCATTGGAACTACCTTTAGGGAATCCCACCTAAGACACCTAGATAAGCATGTACTCCCTCACTCTTTAGATCTCAGGACAAATGTCACTTCTTAAGGATTTCTGTCTACCTGAAGTCCTTTACCATGCCAGCTGATGAGCATTTCTTCTTCATAGCACATCCCAATAAAAATCTGATACGTGTTGAGAATCTCTGACCATAAGCCACATAAGGCAAGACCATGTGTGTTTGGTTTATCATTGTGTCCCTGTTGCTTGGCATAGTAGCTCAAGAAAAATAAGTTTTTATTAAATGAATGAATACAAGTTGACAAGCTATAAGTGCGATGAACATGAGTTCAATGACAGATGAAATTTTATTACTTAAACCATTTTTACTGAGCAGCTATATACCAGCCAATGTAGTAACTGTTAAGTTTTCATAGGCACTCAATAAGTGTTTGTGAAGTAAACAAATTACATGATATATGAATTAATTGTACAAGGAAAGTTACAATCTAGTTGGAGAAAATAAAAACACTGGAATGTTTAAAAGTCATGATTTGTTGACATACCCCAGAGGTTGTCTAGCTGGTTTCAAAGTTACCTTAACAAAGAAATAAAGAGTTTATTCTTTTTGAATTTCAGCCAGATGGGCTATTTCCAATGTTATGTGACTATATTTGGCTGAAACTAAGGTACTACAAGAAGCTAAAGCTCATTATACCCCACCTATTTTCTGTGCCTGTACCCTGACTTCTGAGGTTTTACTTGGCACGATCTCCTTTTACAAGTGCTTAGAATTGAAAACAGTTGAAGTTTCATGACTTTATAGTCAGTTTATTTTTAAAGGGTGTTGGGGAGGTCCTCAGTTTGACAAATCTTAAATTGTAAGATCTCATAACCCATATTTTAGGGTGTTCTGATTGCTGAGAGTTCATAAACGAAAATCAGCATGTTAAGGTTGGAGATACTATTTTCAAATATAAACTAGGTTTGGATTTAGAGATTCTTACTCCAATTTCTGCCTTTCCCCCAAAGTTACAAGAATGAGCTCTTGCCTTATAATAACATCAGTATTACAGAGTGAACTCTCCTTCTAAAAGCCCCTATTTTAGGCAATGTCGATTGGTTTTTTGATGAAGGGTTTAGCACGTTTACTGTCCTAAGATCAAATTGCACAACTGAAGGTGCTTGAGGATGAATTCCAAGCCAACTCTTGTTGAAACACTTATTCTGGAATATCATATATTGCATTAAGTAAAGGTGGCATTTGGCCAGCTGAATCATTAGCAATTGCTTTGATCTATGCTCTATTTAGAATTTTTTGATATGACTCAGATTATGTTTCACAATGTATATTTCAATCATAACATCAGTAAAAATTACTGGGCATATACTAAATGTAGCACATCATGTGTTGGCCTAGGCATAAAAATAGAAAAAGAAATTCCACAAGATGCACATATAAATCAATCCTACCACGTTCCAGTTTTAGCTATTTCCTCACTAACTCAACCGACTTCATCCAAAGGAGGCTCATCAGCACTTGGTATTTACTTTAGAATCATTTTAGGTTTCTAAGAAGTGCTAGAATGTCATGGCTCAGTGCCATTGAACTCTATGGGTTCGAATCCTGCTTCTCCACTATGCTCCATCAGAGTTCAGAGGCAAATTGCTTAATCCCTAATTTCTGTGGGAAAAGCATTAACATTATGTGGTCCCAAGTTTATTCATCTGAAAGCTGATGATAATAACAGTTACCACCTCAAAACCTTTTTTTTTTTTGGTAAGGACTAAGTGAATTCAGTATATGTAAAGTGCTTAGAATAGTACCTGCAATAGAAAGCACTATGTTAAAGAAAAAACTTTTATATACACAAAAAACAAAACCATGTATTTGCTCACATTTTCACTGACACTAGTGTGACCCTAGAGAATTTCTTAATGTTTTTCAATTCCTTTTTTGAACTGTAATGTGGGTCCACTGGACTCCCCACATTGTTTTATAATGAGCTAATCTAGCAGAATATCGCCTTGCCAGCCAAAGCATGTGGCCTTGTACATATCAAGCATTTAGCAATATTTATTATATGAATGATTGAGGGAGTTGAGTGAAAGAACAATTAATTTCTATGCCACCCCCATGTCATATTCACTGATTCATTTCAAGAAAGTTATTGAGGATCTTCCAGGTGCCAGGTACTTTATTAGATCCTAGGGGATGCCACGATGAATAAGGCAATCTCTTGTGGACATTTAGAATCTAATATGACAGACAGCTATTAATCAAATAAGCAAGCACTTCATTATAATTGTGACATGTGCTAAAAACCCTGTAAAAGTAGGATGTGTGATGATCACATTTATTCAGTACATTTCTCTCACTTTAGAGATAAAGAAAGATAGGGTGGACTATCAGTTGAGAGTGAATCAAGGTCACAGTGTTAAGGTCTACAGGGCTTCCCCTGTGGCTCAGTGGTAAAGAATCTGCCTAAAATGTGGGAGCCACAGGAGACATGGGCTCCAACCCTGCGTGGGGAAGATCCCCTGGAGGAGGGTATGGCAACCCTCTCCAGTATTCTTGCCTGGAGAATCCCCATGGACAGAGGAGCCTGCCAGGCTACAGCCCATAGGGTTGCAAAGAGTTGGGCACAACTGAAGTGACAACACAGAACAGCATAAGGTTTATAGCAAAATTAAGGCTACAGAGAAAATTAAGGTACAGAGAACTTTCCTTAAACCGCCTTCCCTTACACATTCATAGTGTCCCCTTTATCAACATTGCCCATCAGAGCAGCACATTGCAACTCTTACAATTATGATTGCACATGGACACATCATACTCACCCAAAGCCCATAGTTTGCATTAAACTTTATTCTTAATGTTGTACATTCTATGGGTTTGGAAAAATGCATACAAAAACGTATCCATCATTACGGTATCATGCAGAGTGTGATACCTTAAAGATCCTATGTGCCTTACCTATTCATCTCTTCCCCATCCTTCAGCTCCTGCGATCACATTATCTTTTTACTGTCTCCATAGTTTTGCCTTTCTCAGATGTCGTATAGTTGGAATCATGCAGTATATAGCTTTTTCAGATAGGTTTCTTTCACTTAGTAATATACTTTTAAGTTTCCTCCATGTCTTTTCATGGAGGCTTGATAGCTCATTTATTTTTAGCATTAAATAATATTCCATTGTTTGATGTACCACAGTTTATCTATTCACTGACTAAAGGACATATTGGTGAGTGTTTCTTTTTTCTTCTGAACTCCATGTTGGGTGAAATTGACAAATGGCTACTTATTGTGCCTTAAAAGACAGTTAAATTCTGTTTTTAGATCAAAGTCTGGGGCTTAGTAATGAGTAAAAGGATGGGGGCAAAACACCTCAAATAAAAACAATCATGGTTTCCAAGAGTTGACTACCTTTCACATACTAAGCACTTTATCTCCATCATTTGATTCAATCCACATAACCTGTGAATAAATATTATTGCAGACTAAGACTTAAAGGGTCTCTGAGCAAGATTGCTTCAGGATCACATGGCCAGAAAGTACAGCAAGCCCTGTTGATGTGATGATAAAATTCACGCTCTTCTATGGTAGCAAACTGTTTCCACTTTGGAACAGTTTGGGCTCCGATAGCCTAAGAGTGTGCAATCTTACAGATCTTGCAGTTTCTGAATTTCTAGTTGATGAAGACTGTGAATACTTAAATATATATCTTATTGCTTTCTTCTCTTGGTACATTACTTACTTTTTTCCCTCATGTGAAACTCATGCTTGACATGATGGGATAAGGAGAAAAAGAAGAAAAGAGAATTAGGATATCAGAGAGCATCATAGAAAAATTGGGAAGTGACTACAGAATGTTTTTTGGCGTTCTAAAATTCCTTTATTTTTCCAGGTACCTCTGAATTAGCAGACAGTGAGACAATACTTCATGGAAATTCCCAATATAATCATTATTAACCAGCATTATTAACCATTATTAATGGCCTTTTGAAAAGGCCATTGTATTCTACTTTTCAGAAACTTTTATTTCCACTGCATGCTCAGTCACTCAATTATACACAACTCTTTGTGACCCTATGGACTGTAGCCCGCCAGGTCCTCTGTCCATTCTTTCCAGGCAAGAATACTGAAGTGGGTTGCCATTTCCTTCTCCAGAGGGGTACTTGATAATATGGGTGACTATGTGTCAGGGAGAGGGTTGTGTTGGTCACTCACCTTTGAGGACTCTCAAAAAAGAACGTACAAGAACTTCTACTCTGTAGAGAGCCAAAGCTCAACTATGTAGAAGGAGCAGAGATAAATAAGATATCCATTTACTGAGTCATGGGCTAAGGATTATGCTAAGCCTTTACCTGTATATTACATGGGTAACTCATTTTCTGAATAACTCATTATATCCCCATTTTACAGAGGAGGAAACAGAAGTACAATGAAGGTAAATAAATAGTCCAAAAAAAGGTGACACAGGTGGGGCTGAGAATCAGACCTAGATCTGAGACACTCAAAATCTAGCCTTTTTTTTTCCCCCATGAGAACACATTTAATTAATATTACTTAGGAAGACAAATCTGACCCACTGGCTGGGTTTTTTTATTTGTTTGTTAAGTCTGGTTTCATTTTGCCATACACACTGATCAGCTGCTCCACTAACACACAAATTTAAAAAGCCCCTAGAATATCTCACTTTTTCAGTGACTGTTAAAAGGACACTGGGGAGGAAGGCAAGAGTGGAGTTTTCCAAGATCCATTACTATGTACAAACTGCTCTCTTCCACATCTCTCTTGAAATATCATCACCCATTCAGTTTCATGCTATTACAATAACAATAAAGCAGCTCTCTATAAGATACATGGAAAATTCATCATTCTCTGCTAGGGTAGGGGACTTTAAGTGCCAAGGCCAAAAGGAAGAGAGATCATTGTTGTAACTTTAAGCTCAGAGAAAAAATACGTATATGGTAGTGATATTAACACACATTTTATGCTTAAACTTTTAAAAAGATCCTGTCAGTTTTTAAATAGAAGAACATGGTAGGATTTAGTCTCCCTGTTAACCAGATTGTTTGAGCCTGGAAAAGAAGAAACAAAAACAAACCTAGAAGCAATACTCAGGGTAATTATTTTAAATAATGATAGACGCTCAGATTCCGAGACAAGTACACATACATGAAAAAGATTTAAGGTTGAAATTAAGTGAAGTGTCTACAATCGTGTGCATGATTATTATCATGTATTATAGTAATGAGGCATACATGGGAAGTCATTTACAATAAGAAAATAATGAGTATTATTTGTACTCTGTCACTTCCAGCATTCTTGGAGTCAGCTGGGGAAAGAAGCGGTCAGGGAAAAAAGCCAGGCAAGAGAGAGGAGGTAGTAGCTCCTTTCTTCTTGTTGCTTTATTCTGCTGTTGAGTAGAGACAATTCAGTGTTAACTTGTCTCCTGACAGATCTGATGTGCTCCACCTGAAGCTGAATCTGAGGGCCAGTGCATGTCCTGTGCCACTTCCTAGGAAGAGTCACACAGGATCCCTGTGATACCAAGACAGAAAGTTTCCATTCAGTGCCTTAGAGATGACTATTTCTTTTTCAGTGGGTAGATATAGGAGAGGTTGGTAGTTCTCAAATGTTAGCATGCGTCTAAATCACGCGAAGGACTTATTAAAACATTAGATGATGGGTTTATTTCCCAGAATTTCTGATTATGTCTGGTATTAGGCACATGACTTTATGTTTTGAATAAGTCCCCACGTGATTCTGACACTGATGGTCTGAGGACTACACTTTGAGAAACCCTGATGTGGAGGTTAAATAAAACCATAGGTTCTACTGTTAGACAGACCTGGGTTTCTATCCCAGCTCTTCCACTTGCATGACCCTGGGAAGATTACTATACTCTTTCAGAGAATCATTTGTTTTGCTTCAGTTCAGTTCAGTCGTGTCCGACTCTTTGTGACCGCATGAATTGCAGCATGCCAGGCCTCTCTGTCCATCACCAACTCCTGGAGTTTACTCAAACTCACGTCCATCGAGTCAGTGATGCCATCCAGCCATCTCATCCTCTGTCGTCCCCTTCTCCTCCTGCCCCCAACCCCTCCCAGCATCACGGTCTTTTCCAATGAGTCAACTCTTCACATGAGGTGGCCAAAGTATTGGAGTTTTAGCTTCAGCATCAGTCCTTCCAATGAACACCCAGGACTGATCTCCTTTAGGATGGACTGGTTGGACCTCCTTGCAGTCCAAGGGACACTCAAGAGTCTTCTCCAACACCACAGTTCAAAGGCATCAATTCTTTGGCACTCAGCTTTCTTCACAGTCCAACTCTCACATCCATACATGACCACTGGAAAAACCATAGCCTTGACTAGACGGACCTTTGTTGGCAAAGTAATATCTGTGCTTTTTAATATGCTATCTAGGTTGGTCATAACTTTTCTTCCAAGGAGTAAGTGTCTTTTAATTTCATGGCTTCAATCACCATCTGCAGTGATTTTCGAGCCCAAAAAAACAAAGTCTTACAGTGTTTCCACTGTTTCCCCATCTATTTGCCATGAAGTGATGGGACCAGATGCCATGATCTTAGTTTTCTGAATGTTGAGCTTTAAGCCAACTTTTCCACTCTCCTCTTTCACTTTCATCAAGAGGCTCTTTAGTTCTTCTTCACTTTCTGCCATAAGAGTGGTGTCATCTGCATGTCCGAGGTTATTGATATTTCTCCCAGCAATCTTGATTCCAGTTTGTGCTTCTTCCAGCCCAGTGTTCCTCATGATGTACTCTGAATAGAAGTTAAATAAGCAAGGTGACAATATACAGCCTTGACGTACTCCTTTCCCTATTTGGAACCAGTCTGTTCCATGTCCAGTTCTAACTGTTGCTTTCTGACCTGCATATAGGTTTCTCAAGAGGCAGGTCAGGTGGACTGGTATTCCCATCTCTTTCAGAATTTCCCACAGTTTATTGTGATCCACACAGTCAAAGGCTTTGGCATAGTCAATAAAGCAGAAATAGATGTTTTTCTGGAACTCTTGCTTTTTCCATGGTCCAGCAGATGTTGGCAATTTGATCTCTGGTTCCTCTGCCTTTTCTAAAACCAGCTTGAACATCTGTAAGTTCACAGTTCACGTATTGCTGAAGCCTGGCTTGGAGAATTTTGAGCATTACTTTACTAGCGTGTGAGATGAGTGCAATTGTGCAGTAGTTTGAGCATTCTTTGGCATTGCCTTTCTTTGGGATTGGAATGAAAACTGACCTTTTCCAGTCTACAATGGCCTAAATATTGTGCTAAGTGTTTTTATGTATGTAATGTCATTAGCACCTCAAATCATTAGTAAGAAATAGATACCATCCTCCCCACTTTACAGATGAAATGTGAACTCAAACAGGAGGATAACTTGTCCACTACTTATCACACATATAACAGACGTATCACCAGGCCCAGTAACAAATTCTTTAAAATGAACTAAAGTTTTCTTCCTCAAATTTCTCTTAAATATTTGAAACATGTTTTCCATTGGGTTGGGATTAAAGCTGAATGTCAAGAGAAGAGAGGACTTAATCTTGATCAGAGTCAGGAAACTGAGTCACCTCTTTATCTAGGAAAGGACTAAGATGCATCAGTGTCTTTTGGTAGCTGTGCTCACTATGTGTCTGAGAAATAGTTCTGAAAAGAATACAGCTTTTATTAAATTGTTTTGCTTAATTCCTTGACATTTGATTTGCCTTGAAGTCTTCCATCATCTCACCATTTACAATATTGGACATAAAAATAAAAAATTTTATTGAACCATAAAAATGCTCTAATAAAGTAGAGGTAGTAAATCCTTCTAAGTGTCAGCATGGAAGGCAATTCCATGAGAGCCAAGAGAATGGGCCTGCATCAGGAAATGAAATCCTAGTTAGGGATACTATTGAAACTTATTTTTTTTTAAATAAAACAAATAGAAACGCTTACATATTTAGACTTACAGAAGAGATATAAAGTGCTGTCTGTGAGAGATTAACCAAGACCCTGGAAAGTACAGACAAGCCTCATTGTTTCCACTTGTATGTGTCTTGCATTGAGGCTTGGCATTCAAAACTACCTAAAGTCACTTTGGTGAAGGAATTTATGTTTGGATGGCAGGCTGATTGAAATGCATCTTTGCAAATATACTTGGTGTAAACTTACCTGTCATAGACAATGGCACTGTTTTAGATTCATCATAGTCTGTATGGTATTTTCCTTTAATAATGCATCTTGAAAAATAAGACGTTTAGCTAAGCCTGCTAATTCTATGAAACGCTAATCATTTAAGCTGTCTAACCTTGTTCAGGGTAATTATTTCTATCCATTATCCATCATGCTAAGAAATGACAGCTCAGGGACAAGGAGACTTTTCAAGCGAATGCTTTAAGACAGTGTTTTAGTTTGCAGGCACTGGCCAATGTTAATTAAATTATATAAACAATGACTCATGGTATAAATAGAGTATGGAGAAGCTTGCAAGAAAAAATACAGTTCAATAACTTTAAAACTACTTATTCTTTCCCAAAGAAACTAAAAGGAAGCTTTTATTCTCTGGACTTTGTTTACCTTTCTAAAATTCAGTGATTCAGTGTTGTCAGAATACATTGTCTCTGAAAGTTCCACTTTAGCAGGGGAATCTTTCTGGATTCTATTTTAGCAATCTATTCTGCATTGGAGACTATTTTTTTTTTTCTAAAGGGAAAAAAGTAAGCTTCTTTGGAACCACAGGACCATGAGTTAAGCCCCTGCTGCTGCTAAGTCACTTCAGTCGTGTCTGACTCTGTGTGACCCCATAGACGGCAGCCCACCAGGCTCCCCCGTCCCTGGGATTCTCCAGGCAAGAACACTGGAGTGGGTTGCCATTTCCTTTTTTTTTTTTTTAATTTTTCAGCACTTTATTATTTTTTTTTATTTGATAAATTTAACGCCTTTTATTGCCATACCTCATTTTACTGTGCTTTGCTTTAGTGAGCTTTATAGATACATGTTTTTGTTTTTTTTTCCTTGTTAATTTTCTGTTTAGTTGATCTATCCATAAGTGTGAGTAGGGTATTAAAGTCTCCCACTATTATTGTGTTATTGTTAATTTCTCCTTTCATACTTGTTAGGATTTGTCTTACATACTGCGTGCTCTCCCATGTTGGGTGCATATATATTTATAATTGTTATATCTTCTTCTTGGATTGATCCTTTGATCATTATGTAGTGACCTTCTTTGTCTCTTTTCACAGCCTTTGTTTTAAAGTCTAATTTATCTGATACAGTAGTATTGTGACTCCTGCTTTCTTTTGGTCCCAATTTGCATGGAAAATCTTTTTCCAGCCCTTCACTTTCAGTCTGTATGTGTCCCCTGTTTTGAGGTGGGTCTCTTGTAGACAACATATGTAGGGGTCTTGTTTTGGTATCCATTCAGCCAGTCTTTGTCTTTTTTTGGTTGGGGCATTCAACCCATTTAAGTTTAAGGTAATTACTAATAAGTATGATCCGTTGCCATTTACTTTATTGTTTTGGGTTCGAGTTTATACACCATTTTTGTGTTTCCTGTCTAGAGAATATCCTTTAGTATTTGTTGGAGAGCTGGTTTGGTGGTGCAGAATTCTCTCAGCTTTTGCTTGTCTGAAAAGCTTTTGATTTCTCCTTCATACTTGAATGAGATCCTTGCTGGGTACAATAATCTGGGCTGTAGGTTATTTTCTTTCATCATTTTAAGTATGTCTTGCCATTCCCTCCTGGCTTGAAGAGTTTCTATTGAAAGATCAGCTGTTATCCTTATGCGAATTCCCTTGTGTGTTATTTGTTGTTTTCCCCTTGCTGCTTTTAATATTTGTTCTTTGTGTTTGATCTTTGTTAATTTGATTAATATGTGTCTTGGGGTGTTTCTCCTTGGGTTTATCCTATTTGGGACTCTCTGGGTTTCTTGGACTTGGGTGATTATTTCCTTCCCCATTTTAGGGAAGTTTTCAACTATTATCTCCTCAAGTATTTTCTCATGGTCTTTCTTTTTGTCTTCTTCTTCTGGAACCCCTATGATTCGAATGTTGTAGCGTTTAATATTGTCCTGGAGGTCTCTGAGATTGTCCTCATTTCTTTTAATTCGTTTTTCTTTTATCCTCTCTGATTCATTTATTTCTACCATTCTATCTTCTAATTCACTAATCCTATCTTCTGCCTCTGTTATTCTACTATTTGTTGGCTCCAGAGTGTTTTTAATTTCATTTATTGCATTATTCATTATATATTGACTCTTTTTTTATTTCTTCTAGGTCCTTGTTAAACCTTTCTTGCATCTTCTCAATCCTTGTCTCCAGGCTATTTATCTGTGATTCCATTTTAATTTCAAGATTTTGGATCAATTTCACTATCATTATTTGGAATTCTTTATCAGGTAGATTCCCTATCTCTTCCTCTTTGTTTGGTTTGGTGGGCATTTATCCTGTTCCTTTATCTGCTGGGTATTCCCTGTCTCTTCATCTTGTTTAAATTGCTGAGTTTGGGAGTCCTTTCTGTATTCTGGCAGTTTGTGGAGTTCTCTTTATTGTGGCGTTTCCTCGCTGTGTGTGGGTATGTAGAGGTGGCTTGTCAAGGTTTCCTGGTTAGGGAAGCTTGTGTCGGTGTTCTGGTGGGTGGAGCTGTATTTCTTCTCTTTGTTCAGTCGCGCTATGGGGGAGGAGGGAGGGAGGGATGCTGCAAACAAATGACACTGGCGTGCGCTCAGAGTGCCTCAGCCACACCTGGGTCTGCCCCACACGGGCGCGTGTAGCCTCCTGCCCACACTGCTCAGGCTCTAGGTTGTTCCGCTGGGAACAATCCGAGGCTGGCCCTGGGTTGCATGCACCTCCCAGGTCCAAGCCGCTCAGGTTCAGGCACTCAGGTAGTCCTCAGAGGCGCAGACTCAGTTGGGGCTGCGTTTTGTGCTCTTCCCAGGTCCGAGCAGCTCAGGTGATGAGGTGTTTGGCGGCGCCAATGCTGCGACTTATCGCCTCCCGCCACTTGGTTATCTGGGTGTAAAACCGGCGCACCTTCTCAGGCAGATGTTGACCGTCCAGACCCCCAATAAGTTTTAGTTAGCAAAGAAGCCAGTTTTATAGATAATGTCTCTCTGGGGCTGCGATTGCCCCCTTCTGGCTCTGGCTGCCTGTCACCGGAGGGGGGTTTGCAGCCGGCTACCTCTGTTTAGTCCTTTGTTCCGTCAAGCTGGCTGGCGGTGTCTTAGGTTAGGGCTGGCTTTTCGCATGGTAGATATCCCACAGTCTGGTTTGCTAGCCCAAATTATTTCGCTCAGATAGTGCTCAGGGTATTCAGGCCAGATTCTTACTCTCAGCGATGCAGCCCGCCGCCCATCTCCCTGCCCAGCCCCCGCTTGCTAATGGCGGATGCAGGCGTCTGCGCTGCTTCTCCGCTGGAGGATACCGTAGGGCTTGCAATCTGCGAGTTTTAATTGTTTATTTATTTTTTCTCCCTGTTATGTTGTCCTCTGTGCTTCCAAAGCTCGGCACGGATTCGGCAGTGAGAAGGTTTCCTGGTGTTTGGAAACTTCTCTCTTTTTAAGACTCCCTTCCCGGGACGGAACTCTGTCCCTCCCTCTTTTGTCTCTTTTATTGTCTTTAATATTTTTTCCTACCTCCTTTCGAGGAGTTGGGTTGCTCTTCTGGGTGCCTGGTGTCCTCTGCCGGCATTCAGAAGTTGTTTTGTGGAATTTACTCGACGTTTAAATGCTCTTTTGATGAATTTGTGGGGGAGAAAGTGTTTTCCCCGTCCTACTCCTCCGCCATCTTGGCGCCTTCCCCGCCATTTCCTTATCCAATGCACGAAAGTGAAAAGTCAAAGTGAAGTCGCTCAGTTGTGTCTGACCCTCAGCGACCCCACGGACTGCAGCCTACCAGGCTCCTCTGCCCATGGGATTTTCCAGGCAAGAGTACTGGAGTGGGGTGCCATTGCCTTCTCCCCTAGACATTTGCAAATAGGAAAACAAATCCCAGTGGATGGGAGATGTAATTAGTATTAGCATATACTACTGTAACTGCCAATATTTCTCTAATACACATCATCATTAAGTATAACTGCTAGCATTTCTCTAATATGTGCACTCCTTTCTGTCAGTAGAAGGTTACCAGTTTTTGAAATTTTGTCCACGAAGTTGGATAATAATCTCAGAATCAATGGCATATATAAAAATGTGGAAATATCACCAGCAGCTATTGATCACGTTCTTTACCATGAGGGGAAAAGTATATGATAATATTCCATGTCCTTTAATGTATTATAAAATCCACAGCTTATCAATCTTCTGGAAATTCAGAACTTTGAATTCAGAGTGTTGAATCTACACCTTTAAAAAGAAAGAATCTGCTGAGGTACCCTTAATTTCTATTGTCTGCTTTTATCCCACTTCCATGGTAGCTCAGGTGGTAAAGAATCCACCTGCAATGCAGGAGACCCTGGTTTGATTTCTGGATTGGGAAGATCCCCTGGAGAAGAAATCAGCTATGCAGTCCAGTATGCACGGGCTTCCCTGATAGCTCAGATGGTAAATAATCTGCCTGCAATGCAGGGGACCTGGGTTTGATCCATGGTTTGGGAACATACCCTGGAGGAGGGCATGGCAACCCACTCCAGTATTCTTGCCTGCAGAATCCCATGGACAGAGAAGAGGAGCCTGTCAGGCTACGGTACATGGGGTTGCAAAGAGTCAGACACAACTGAGTGACTAAGCACACACAACACATCCTTTTTCCCTTCCTAGTAGAGCCATAGGAAGAAGTAACTCGTCATAAGCACACTAGTGACCTTTACTATATGGACATATCCTGCTAATTTAGGGGATTTAGCTAAAGAAGCTTGCAAAATGTGGTCACAATACCTCAGGGACTTCTTTTCACTATTCTGTCAGTAGTAGTAGCTCATTCGTGTTAGACTCTGTGACCCCATGGACTGTAGCCCACCAAGTTCCTCTGTCCATGGGATTTCCCAGGCGAGAATACTGGAGTGGATATAGCCATTTTGTGGATTCAAGTATGCCTAGAAGTAGTAAGAAGGATTGCCCACAAGATTGTACAGTTTGAGGGCTCAATAAACTTAAAAATAACATTATAAAGGAAGAGAAATTAAAGACCACAAGTTGGGTTAAAATAGTGTTGAAATAGAAAAGTAAGTATTATTTCACTTCTCTCATTCAGATTTTGTATTCCCACAATTCCAATCAGTTCATGGTTGAATCCCATCTTTCACTAAACAATGTATAATAAATAATCAGATAAATAAGTGAACAAATAGGTGTAAATTACAGTGTGAACAGAAACTCCTGCAATGAGAGGAAGTGATAGCAGTGGCTATGGCAATAATGAAAAATGGGGCTTTTGATACACAACTTGGAACTTCCCTGGTGGCTCAGACGGTAAAGCATCTGCCTGCAATGTGGGAGATCTGGATTCAATCCCTGGGTCAGGAAGATCCCCTGGAGAAGGAAATGGCAACCCACTCCAGTACTCTTGCCTGGAAAATCCCATGGATGGAGGAGCCTGGTGGGCTACAGTCCATGGGGTTGCAAAGAGTCAGACATGACTGAGCGACTTCACTTTCTCTGATGCACAACTCAGCACCCTCAATAGCAACCTTGGCACAGAGCTCAGTGGGCTGAGCCAGCAGTGGGTAGGGGGATGTAGTCAGACTGCACGTTGGTGTGATCAGCATCAAACACCAAATGTGGGCAATGTTCTTGATGACTATTAAATGTAGTGTTGGCCAGCTCACCAAGGGCAGAACGTGACATACTAGAGCCATTTCCTTTCTCTTCCATCACCAGCTTCTTTTCTGCCTTAAAGAGAAGAGCATCTGAAAGGTCAGCCATATCATCTTTTCTACTTATGATAGCATTATTAAATGAAGGAAGTGCTATGGGCTGGTATATCTGGATTTTAGCTAGGAGTTTCAAGTTCATCTAATAGGCAACATGGAGAAATACATCTTGATGATGGTAAAATGTTTGAACTCAAAGCAAAAGGCCTCTAGTGTCACAATTATTTCCATAACAAATTGAGGAAATTTCTGGGAAGGAATCCCCCAAGATAAGAGGGTCATGGTGTACAAATCTGTTTTAATGGCAGAAAAGCAGAATCAAAGAGTGAATGATGTCTGAAAGATGTTTATCAAATAGGGAGGCAGCTGAGAGTAGAAAACGACAATCAAATCAGATACAAAAAGTTCCCATTGCCCAGGACCTTTTGGCTGAATTTAACATAATGAGTGAGGTATAAGTGAAAGAGTGCCTTTTGTTTTTCTAAATATGAAGGATGGGATACTGAGAATTATATATGTTCAAATACAATAAAGAAAGTTACATTGCATTTTTTTATTATATTCTTAACATTAAATCAAAACTATTTCTCAGATAAATTGCAGATTATATCCAGTTTGCTTTTAATTCTTAAGAGATAAGTATTTTCTGAGATAATAATGTAAAAGGATGAAGAATTTTTGTTCTCTGTATGACAATCAGCTGTTGCATAGTGAGTCACACTGGTGAAGAAGGATAATTCTCAATTGGGAGTTATCAGCCTATCGGTTGTGAAATTAACACAGACTATCCCCTATATTCTTAGGGTTTTTTCACATGGATTTGCCTCATGAAAATTTCCAGATGTTTGTGGGTTTTTAAGATACTGTTCCAATACTGACTTCCAGTTTAATTATATTGTGGTCAGGGAAGATACTTTATGTGATTTTAGTCTGTTGAAATGGATTGTGACTTATTTTATTGCCCAGTTGGTTAATAGTGTTGTTCAACACTTCTAGATCCTTACTGATTTTCTGTCTACTTGTTCTATCAATTATTGAGAGAAGGTGTGTTAAGATTTCCAACTGTAGTTGTGTATATATTTATCTCTTTAGATTTCAGTTTTTGCTTCATGTATTTTGAAGCTCTGTTGTTAGGTACAAACATTTTAAGACTGTACATCTTCTTGATGAGCTGGTGGTCCAGTTATAATTATGAATGCCTCCTTTCTATCTCTGGTACATTCTTTGTCTGAAAATCTACTTTGTTTCATAGTAATATAGCCGTTGGGCTTCCCTTGTGGTTCAGTGGACAAAGAATCTGCCTACAAAGCGGGAGACCTGGGTTCAATCCCTGGGTTGGGAAGATCCCAATAGCTATAATATAGTCATTATAGTTTTCTAATTATCCTTGTGTAATATATCTTTATCTCTTTTTACATTTTATTTGATTTTTTTTATATTTAACATATGTTGTTGTATTTTTTTTTTTTGTAGACAACATAGAGTCTTGCTTTTCAATCCAGCTTGACAATGTCTGCCTTTTAATTGGAGTTTTGATCATTTTCATTTAATGTATTTATTTAAGTCTAATATCTTGTTGTTTTCTACTTTTTTTTTTTTTACAGTTTTCCTTGTTACATTTTGCTCTTTTCTGAAGAATAGTTACAAGACATTATATTTGTTCTCCTGTATGCAGTATGTCTGCTGATGAAACCCTTTCCTTGCTTATTTTAAGATTTTTGTCATTCCTTGATTTTTAACATTTTGATTATGGTATGCATTGGTGTGATTTTGTTCGTCTTTCTTGGGGGTTAGACTTTGTTTTTGTTTCTTTAGCCTTTTGGATATGTGATTTTATAAAACTGATAAAAATTCAAAGCATTTTTATGACAATCCATTCTCATTTTTCTGGGACTTTAATTAAATATACATTCCTATGCTTAATAGTGTCCCTTTTGTCACTGTAGCATTAATATTTTTTTGTGTGTTTTTTCCTTGTGTTTCAGTTATGATACACTCTATTGTTATGTCTCCAGTGCTCTTTTCTTGCACAGTGTCTCCTTGACTGTTGACCTCATCTAATGATTTTAAAAATGTTTCAGATATTATATATTTTTAACTCTAGAGATTCTCTTCTATATATTAAATTTCTCCTTATTATGTTCAGATTTTCTTTTAAGTCCTTAGTCACATTTATAATAGCTGTTTAAAAGTTCCTATCTGCTAATTTTATCAGCTCTTAAATTTCTGAGCCTGTTTCTGTTGACAGTTTTTCTCTTGGTTATGAATCAAATTCTTCTGTACTTCTTACACACATTGTAACTTTTAATTACATACTTAATTTGTGGATATAACATTGTTGAGGGTATGGGTTTTGTTGTCATCCTTCAAAGATATTTCAGTTTGGTTTTCATAGGTCATGAAGTCCTTTGCAGATCAGCTTAATTCTTTTGAACTTCGTCTTTAAGATTTTAAAAAAGTGACCGAAAGTATACTTTACTCTAGGTCTAACTTAGACTTACTACATAGTCATGATCCTTCTAAGATCCTACTGAGTACCCTATGTTCAACAAGGTTTCTGCACTCTGGGTGATTAGAACTTGAAAGTCTTCCAGCTCTGTTTGAGCCCTGGGAATTGTTTAGCTACAACCTTGTAGTAATTGCAAGGGATGTGTGCAAGAGATGTGAGTCTAACCCCTGGGTCAGGAAGATCCCTTGGAGGAAGAAATGGTAACCCATTCCAGTGTTCTTGCCTAGGAAATCCCATGGACAGAGGAGCCTGCCAGGCTACAATCCATGGGGTTGCAAAAGAGTCAGAAATGACTTAGTGACTAAACAACAACAACAATAATTCTCTTGTTATGTATCTGTTACTCATGTTCGGCCAAATTCAGAGAAGTACATGCAAATTTATTGGGCTTTTTCTCTACCAAACTCCTTCTTTTCCATTATGTTACTTTAGAAATTACATGTGCATCAGTCTCTGATTTCTGGCCCCTTTCAGAGAGACCAGTGTTCTGTTTGAATTACTCCTTCCTGTACAGAAAATGCCTCCAGGCAGAAAATTGGAAAACTGCAGGACTTACCTTGTTTGTTCCCCTTTATCAAGGACCACTGTCCTGTGTTGCTAGCTCATCAGTGACAGAAATCAACCATTCACATAGTTTGTCCAGTTTTCCAGTAGTGTGCTATAAGAAATTAGCTGTACTACCAGTTACTCCATTATGATTGAAGCAAAGTTGACATTACAGTTTTTAATTCCTTATCTTGATGTAAGTTTTTCCATTTTCCCATTCTCCCAAAACAAACATATTTTTTAAAATGCCTAAGTAGTTTATTCCATGTACTTTTGACAGTTCCGTTAGGTATACCACGCTTGCAAGTTTTGTGAATTTCAGTACTTAAATATAGCCCAAACTCAGTATTCTTAAACATGAGAATAATATTACTAAGCTCATGAAAATATAAGTGATAAGATATATAAAGCTTGGACTGTAAAGGAAGATTGATAAATGGTTCTCTCACATCATTAGCAGTCACAAAAACTGTCTTAAAAAGAGGCAGAATTTTATGGTTACTTATATTTGTCTCGAGTCAATTGTAAAATAATCCTTATCTCTCCTATAAGTCAAACAACCAACTAGATGCAAGTTAAAAACAGTGATCTCGTATTACTGTATTTTAATTATTCCCCTGTATCACCAAAGAATAAACTGGTTTCCCTCTGTGCCAAAATTTAATTGACTACTCAGGTCAATAATAGTTTTATATAGCACCTTTCAGAAACCACAAGGAATTAAAAACTACACATATAGGATCACTTCAATTTTTTTTTATCCTTGGTTCTTGGCCACCACTGTATAGCTTGATTCCACACAGGATTCTAAAATGATATTCCGATTCAAAGCCAAGATACACATGCCATTTTTTTCTTCATTAATAGGATAGAATACAGACCTCAATAAACCAGTCAACAAACATTCTAAATGCCAAAACAAAGCTAATGGACTTCCAGAATAACTTGACATCCTTACTCTGTTAGGCTTACAAAAATAAAACGCAGTGAAGATGGAGATGTACCCCAGGGCCTGGGAAAAGGGTACATCGGTGAGGCAGAGTTCAGTTCAATTTAGTACATAAATAACCCAAGACTGTTTGAAATGACTAGAATCTTACAGATCACCTAGTTCTGTGCTTTTCAAACTGTACTTGAAGTTTGGAGCAGATAAGGATGGGGCAATAGGAAAGGACAAGCTAAATTGGCAGGGCCCTAGATAGTCTCATTTTATCATGCAGAATACTCCAGTGTTTTATTTGGGCTTTGCAGTGTGGTTTAGTTGGAAAAAAAAAATAGTAATGTTGCTAATCAAAATTGTTGACCAGTTGTGATTTAGGCAAATAACCTCATTTTGTAGGTGGAGAATGACAACCAAAACTGACTTTATGCAATTTTACACAGTTAGTTAGTGGCATTGCTATGACTGTAATTCAACTTTCTGAACTCCCAGGCTACTGTTTCTTACAGAGGAAAAGGAGGTGTCTAGAGGGCAGGTTTTCCAACTGTTTCTTATTTGTTTTTCTCACTATATTCCAGTTCACATGCTAGGTTCTAGGGAAACAAAAATAAGGTTAATTTCAAATAGGAAAAAAGCATACCAGGAAATGGCAACCCACTCTAGTATTCTTGCCTGGAGAATCCCATGGACAGAGGAGCCTGGCGGGCTACAGTGTATGGGGTCACAAGAGTTGGACACAACTGAGCGACTAAGCACATTAACAATAGTTAAAATACAATGTTGTGAGTGCATTTTTAATGTAAAACAGGGTGCAGACCTGAAGGCAGGGCAGGGACCAGAAGGCAGAGGAGGGACATATACATCTTACTGGGGGGGTGAGAGGGTAGGTAATATCAGAGCAGCATCTTGAAGGGTATTTAGATATTGGCAGGAAAAGCTGAGAGACTTTTCTTCCCAACCGAGGGAACAATATGTGCAAAAGCACTTAGATGAGAGAAAGGTTTGGTGTTCCAGAGTGGTGATGTCAGTAAGAAGGAAGAATAGGAAGCTCTGAACCCTCCTTCACCCCTCAAATACACTGATTGAACAATCAACACAGCACAGTTCACTCTGCTACAAATCCAGAAACAGTTGAAGGGCTACTGCACCCAGGGTGAGTAGGAAACCAACCACATCAAAGCTGGTAGGAAAAGTTGAGATGCTCCCTCACAATAATCCCTCCCCCAGCACAGTACTGCATGATTGAGGGAAGATGCCCAACTCCCAGATTCTCCCTGGAAGAAGAGGACTGGACCAGATTCCAATGTTCTGATTTTTGTGGAGGATTTCCAGGGGGCTGGTTTCTGTCTTGTCTGAATCTGAGCACTGACAGGAAAGGATCCCAGATTGATAATCTCTGAGAATGTAGATGGTGGCATGAATGGCATGTAAGCACTTGTCCTGGCCCCTCCCTCTAGTTCAGCACACAGCAAGAGGGTAAGAAAGCCCAGATTCCACCTTCTCTCTACGGAGGAAGAGAGTTGGACCACGTGTCTCGTGTTCCAGCTTTCCCAGGGACTGTCTAAGGGCATGGCTCTGTCTCAGCATGCTGATAGAACCTGGTATATTCTAGATGACTGGCAGCAGCTGAGAACCACACAACAGTTTAGATACCCTGAGGACACTCATGATAGTCCATCCCACAGTCTCAGCACTGAGCAAGAGAATTAAAAACCTCAGGTCACAGATTCTTCTCAGGAAGAGCGTGAGTAGGACTGTGCATCCAGCGTCCTAACATTTCAGGCACCTGCCAGAGTATCTGACGTCTGTCTCCCCAGTCTCAGAGAACTAGCTGAACCTGGTATACTCCAGATGACCAAGGAGCACTGAGAACCAAGTGGAAGTTTTGGACTAGTACCCAGTCACCTGCCAGAGTTCCTCTTTGGCAGGAGAGGAATGTATTTAGCAAGACTCCCAGCCCCTGGCTTATACTCCCAGCCCCTGGCTTATTCCTGGGAAGGGCAATCAAAGATTGAAATATATGATCGATGTTTAGACTTTTCAGTTGGCTTACCAAGGAACTTGCTTCAGTATCTCTTCTGTCAAAGCATGGAGAGACTCAGCATGCTCCAGATGTCTAAGGGCAACTGAAAACAGAAAAGGAGCTGGAGGCATGCTTCCAGTTCCAAAAGAACAGACAGACAGACATCAGTTGTTGTTGTTTAGTTTCAGAGTCATGTCTGACTCTTTTGTGGCCCTGTGGACTGTAGCCCTCCAGGCTCTTCTGTCCATAGGATTTCCCAAGCAAGAATACTGGAGTGTGTTGCCATTTCCTTCTCCAGGGGATCATGCTAACCCAGGGATCGAACCCTGATCTCCTGCATTGGCAGGCAGATTCTTTACCACTGAGCCACCAGGGAAACCCATAGTCACTGGAGGGACCAAGAAATTATTAACGACTGAAAAGGAACCAGGGAATTTCTTCAACTGGTAATTTATACGCAAGTGACCAGAGAACACACATATATAGAGAAGGTTTGAATGGCTCCCAGAATCTTGGGCCTAACTGATTGATGAGGGTCTATTCCTGGATGAGCTCAGTCTGTGAAGACTGAGTGAGGTAGCTGTTCCTTCCTAATATACAGATAGCAACACAAAGCATGGAATGAAGGAGTGAAGGAGTGAATTAATAAATGAATGAATTAAAGAAAGGAAGGAAGAGACAAGAATGAAAATGGACCCTTATTTTATACTATATTTGCAGACCATACATCTGATAAGGAATTAATACTTAAAAATATATATCAAATCCCTATAACTCCATTACAAAAAAATAATTTAAAAAATGGGCAAAGGACTTGAATAAACATTTTCCCAAAGAAGACAAATCACAAACAGGTATATGAAAAGATGCTCAACACCACAATTTATAAGGGAAATTCAAATTAAAACTACAATGAAATATCATCTCACATCTATTAGTATGACTATTACTAACTTTTAAAAAAAGATAGGTTTTTGGCAAGGATATCCACTATTGATCGGAATGAAAAACAGTCTAGCAATTATGGAAAAGAGTTTTGAGGTTTTCATAAAAGTAGGACAGAGCTACCATATTACCTGACAATTCAACTACTAGGTATTAGTCCGAAGTAATTGAAATTAGGATCTTAAAAAAATATTTACATGTTCATTGTAAATATTCACAATAGCCAGGCTGTGAATACAATATAAGTGTCCATGGAGGGACTGATGAGTGTATAAAGAAAATGAAGCATGTGCACACAACAGAATATTATTCGAGCTTAAAAAAAGAAGAAACCCTGCCTTATGTAATAACATGGATGCACCTTGAGGACATTATGTTAAGTAGAATAAGCCCGGGACAAATACTGCATAATTCTACTTAGATGAGATATTTAAAATAGTCAAACCCAGAGAAGCAGAGATTGGAACAGTGGTTGGCAGGGGCCATGAGGAGGAAAAAGTGGAAAGTAGCTGTTCAAGCGATGCCATTTCAATTATGCAACATGAATAAATTCTATAGATCTACTGTACAACATTGTACCAATAATTGAAAATACTGTTTTCTTCACTGAAAAAGTTTAAGAAGAAGGTAGATCTCATGTTAAGGGTCCTTACAAAACACACATGCACACATACAAATTTTATTCCAGGAATGGCAAAAAAAGATTAGTGTAACATAAAAAAGCAGGCTACAAGGGAGGCAGTTGCATGACAGATGGGAAACAACAGGTTAGGTCACACAGACCTTGTATCTTTCAACCCAAAGGAGCTGAGGAAGGAGCCACAGTCACCAGTGGTGTCCCACTCACCCTCTCTGGACTCCAGAGAGATGGCCCAGCCCTTGCTGCCCTCACACGTTTTGATCATCTGCCTCATAAGAGATCCACCCTATTTCCAGGTCACTGCCTAATTACCCAATACACTGCCTTTGCTCTATTGTTCTTAAGGGGCCTTTCTTTAGCTCTCATCATGAAACAGCTGCTCAGTGAACTCTGGAAAGAGGCTTAAGAAATGTGGAACTCAGATACTGGACTGGTTTCCATTGACCATTTCTCTGCTTGATCTGTAAAAATATTTCAAGGAAGTGGAAAGAAACAGTGAAGGCATGTGTATTTGTGGACAGCTGAGTTCATGTCCTCAGCTATACAGGCAAGGAAGGAACTATTCTGAATCAGGGCTCTGATTCTACACTGCTCTTGAGGTGCCAAACAACAGCAGCAGTAAAAACACAGGTGCTGAGGATAAGATTATTAATAGGATCAGAAAACCTCTTGTAATAACACGCATATCACAGCAATGACATTATTGCTCCCAGTAGAAAAACATGTATGTACTTATCTACACACACAGATGTTGTTTGACTTTATTGCCAAAGGCAAATCACTATAAGTTGAAAAGTTTTGTTTCTCTTTTATTCTGGCTTTGCCATAATTCTGGAACTCCATGATCTCCAGGGTGAAATGTGCTTTGGGTTACAGCTTTTCTTCTTGCTAACAATGTGTTGAGAGGTTACGTAACACTTTAAATTTCAATGTTATGTATGGATGATTCACTTTGCTGTACATTAGAAACTAACACAACATTGTAAATCATCTATACTCAATAAAAATAAGAAAAAGTTGAAATAACAGTTAATACCCTTTTTCCTGAGAAGTAACTTAAATCCAAGGTGGCTCAGTGGTAAAGAATCCACCTGCCAATGCATGAACCACAGGAGATACAGGCTTGATCCCTGGGTCAGGAAGATCCCCTGGAGGAAGAAATGGCAACCTACTCCAGTATTCTTGTCTGGGAAATTCCATGGATAGAAGATCCTGGCAGGCTACAATCCATGGGGTGACAAAGAGACAGATACAACTAAGTATGCATGCATTACCATTGCATAATCTTGAGTTGTATTTAGATTGACATTACACATCAGAGAGTATGGGATTAAGACTTGACTATGTTTGTTCTGGACTTGTAATTTGTACCTTGAAAAGTGAAAGAAAGTGAAAGTGAAGTTGCTCAGTCATGTCTGACTCTTTGCGACCCCACGGACTGTAGCCTACCAGGGTCCTCAGTTCATGGAATTTTCCAGGCAAGAGTACTGGAGTGGGTTGCCATTTCCTTCTCCAGGGGATCTTCCCAACCCCGACCCAGGGATCAGACCTGTGTCTCTTGCATTGGCAGGTAGGTGTTGCAGACAGATGCTTTACCATCTGAGCCACCAGGGAAGCCCTGCTTGTAACTTGAGAGCTGGTCAAAACTAATCTTTCTACAAAGCTGACTCGAATCAGTATCCACATCCCTCTCTCTGGTGCTTGTGACACTGATTTCACTGACACATTAAGCCTGGCAGTTTGGACAAGGCAGCTGAAGGAATACTACAACCATTAGTACCATTAAAAGTGGAGCTGTAATTTAAGTGAGAACCCCGTGACATGGCCTGGCACTGGAGGTCAATGATGGATATATTACAGAATCTGAATCCTTTGCAAGAACATGAAAAGAGTACTTGGTCATTCACTACCTTATAAACTGTAGGTAATTACAGATCCCAGATTTCTGGAAAATTAAAATAAACATCATTAAAAATGGGAGAAAGTAATGAGAGTTATTTGTAAGGCTGCTGGAAGTGCTTTTCAGCAGCCCCATATAGAAGGACTATAGAGATCAGATCTCAAATCTTGTTAATGTGAACATTTATCACTCAAACCTCAGCTCTGTTAGGTAATTGAAAGCATTTAAACAACAGAACAGTTAAGGCTAGAGGTGTGCGTGTGTGTGTGTGTGTGTGTGCATGCACACGTGCTCAATTGTGTCGGACTTTTTGTGACCCCATGGACTGGGGCCCACCAGGCTCCTCTGTCCATGGGACTTCTCAGGCAAGAATACAAGAGTGGGCTGCCATTTCCTCCTCCAGGGGATCTTCCCAACCCGGGGATCGGACCCTTGTCTCCTGCATTGGCAGGCAGGTTCTTTTCCATTTGTGCCACCTGGGAGGCCCCTAGCGTGTAAAAGTTATCAATGAAGTTCAAAGTAACACATCTGGCTCCTTGTTTCCTGAAGATTATAGAATCTTTGTTTTGAAAGGGATATGGAAGGGTCAGATAGCTCAGTCACTCACAAACACACCCCACTATAATATCCATTTCTGTGCTTTGTGACTTTTTTTTAAGTATAATTTTACAGATACAAAATTCACTAACTTATAAGACATTTTTGCCAGTATGAATTGTTAGAAAATTTTTTCTGTATTTTATATGGCATCTCTCTTTCTCTCTCTCTTTTTTTAACTTCCATTCATTTGTTTTAGTTTGGCTCTAGACCACAAAACACCCCTGCCTGCTCCAATGCAAGTACTTTTCAGCTGTCTGAGGACATTTCTCAAGTCTTCCTTGATCCTCTCTTTTCCCAGATAAGGATGTCAGTTTTCTTGGATGTACTTCATGAGATGTGTGTGTGTGCTCAGTCGTTAAGGCTCTTTGCAACCCCGTGGACTGTAGCCCACCGGGCTCCTCAGTCCATAGGATTTTCCAGGCAAGAATACTGGAGCAGGTTTCCACTTCCTACTTCAGGAAACCTTCCCTACCCAGGGATCAAACTGGTGTCTCTTGTGTCACCTGCATTGGCAGGCGGATTCTTTACCACTGCACCACCTGGAAAGCCCCACTTTGTGAGACAGAGTTCTCATGTTATGCTCCTAGCTGTCCTCTGCTCGATGTAATTCAACTTTTCAATGTAATAATTTCTCAAAAGTGATCTTAAATAATGGAATGTAACTTTTTGACATGTGACCTCATCTATACACACTTTTTGTTTGTTTATTTGTCTTTAGTTTTTATATCGACCTATTGATTGTTCAAATTTCTGGAAAAACAAAAGTCAGCTCTTGGTTAAGTGAGCAATTATGTTACAAATCCTAGATACATGCCCTTTCAAAACCATTATAAAATTTTTCTGAGTTAACAATCTAGAAGACAAATGAATACCAGAAGAAACTTAGGTAGTTTAATATAGTTGATTTTTAAAATATTGAACCAGCTTTGATTCCCTGGAATACATCTCACTTGGTTAAGTATATAATTCTTTTTGTAAGTTGGTCATTTCTATTTGATAGTGTTTTGTTAAGCATTTTTATAACTCTATTCATGTGGGATATTGTTTTGTATTTTTCTTCATGTTGTCTTTGCCTGGTTTCAGTATCAAGGAAATATGAGTTTTAGGGAATAAAATGGGGAGTGTCTTCTTTTGTATTTTATGAAAGAGGTTGTATAGATTTGGAGTTGTTCTTCTTTAAACTTTTTATAGATTTCTCTGGTGAAACCATCTGATCCTTTCCTCACACTATATTCATAAATTAAATCAAAATAAATCATAGACCTAAATTTAAGAGTTAAAACTTTAAACCTTCTGAAAGAAGACATAAGGGAAAATCTTTGTGATTTTAGGGCAGGCAAAAATTCCTCCAGTAGTACACAAAAGGTGCAAATTTGTTTGTCTCAGAGCAATCACTAATGGCAGATTGAACCAATTAATATTGGAAAATTTGCTTGATAAACAGAGTAGTTACCTGATCCGCTTATGTTTAAATAAATCTCATACTTTTGATGAAGTTTCAGTTCAGTTCAGTTGCTCAGTCTTGTCCGACTCTTTGTGACCTCATGGACTGCAACATGCCAGGCTTCCGTGTCCATCACCAACTCCCAGAGCCTACTCAACATGTCCATTGAGTCCGTGATGCCATCCAACCATCTCATGCTCTGTCATTCCCTTCTCCTTCCACCTTCAATCTTTCCCAGCATCAGGGTGTTTTCCAATTACTCAGTTCTTCGCATCAGGTGGCCAAAGTATTGGACTTTCCACCTTCAGCATTAGAACTTCCAATGAATATTCAGGACTGATTTCCTTTAGGATGGACTGGTTGGATCTCCTTGCAGTCCAAGGGACTCTCAAGAGTCTTCTCCAACACCACAGTTCAAAAGCATCAATTCTTCAGCACTTAGCTTTCTTCACACTCCAACTCTCACATCCATACATGACCGCTGGAAAAGCCATAGCTTTGTCTACATTTTAGGAATCAGCGAACTAATATGGACTGGAATGGGTGAATTTAACTCAGATGACCATGGGCCAGAATCCCTTAGAAGAAATGGAATAGCTCTCATAGTCAACAAAAGAGTCTGAAATGCAGTACTTAGATGCAGTCTCAAAAATGACAGAATGATCTCTGTTCGTTCCCAAGGCAAACCATTCAGTAGCACAGTAATCCAAGTCTATGCCCCAACCAGTAATGCTGAAGAAGATGAAGCTGAATGGTTCTATGAAGACTTACAAGACCTTCTAGAACTAACACCCCCACCCCCCCAAAATGTCCTTTTCATTATAGGGGACTGGAATGCAAAAGTAGGAAATCAAGAAATACCTGGAGTAACAGGCAAATTTGGCCTTGGAGTACAGTATGAAGCAGGGAAAAGGCTAATAGGGTTTTGCCAAGAGAATGTACTGGTCATAGCAAATATCCTCTTCCAACAATACAAGAGAAGACTCTACACATGGACATCACCAGATGGTCAATACTGAAATCAGATTGATTATATTATTTGCAGCCAAAGATGTAAAAGCTCTATACAGTTGGCAAAAACAAGACTGGGAGGTTACTGTGGCTTAGATCATGAACTCCTTATTGCCAAATTCAGACTTAAATTGAAGAAAGTAGGGAAAACAACTAGACCATTCAGGTTCAACCTACATCAAATCCCTTACAGTTATACAGTGGAAGTGAGAAACATTTGAGGGATTAGATCTGATAGACAGAGTGCCTGAAGAACTATGGACGGAGGTTCATGAGATTGTACAGAAGGCAGTGAGTGATCAAGACCATCCCCAAGAAAAAGAAATGCAAAAAGGCAAAATGGTTATCTGAGGAGGCCTTAAAAATAGCTGTGAAAAGAAGTGAAGCAAAAGGCAAAGGAGAAAAGGAAAGATACACCCATTTGAATACAGAGTTCCAAAGAATAGCAAGGAGAGATAAGAAAGCCTTCCTCAGTGATCAATGCAAAGAATAGAGGAAAGAAGGTCTTGTAGGTCTTCATAGAACCATTCAACTTCAACTTTTTCAGCATTACTGGTCAGGGCATAGACTTGGATTACTGTGATATTGAATGGTTTGCCTTGGAAACGAACAGAGATCATTCTGTCATTTTTCAGATTGCACACAAGTACTGCATTTTGGACTCTTTCATTGACTCTGATGGCTACTCCATTTCTTCTAAGGGATTCTTGCCCGCAGTAGTAGGTGTATAGTCATCTGAGTTAAATTCATTCATTCCAGTCCATTTTAGTTTGCTGATTCCTAAAATGTCAATTTTCACTCTTGCCATCTCCTATTTGACCACTTCCAATTTGCCTTGATTCATGGACCTAACATTCCAGGTTCCTATGCGATATTGCTCTTTATGGCATCAGACTTTACTTCCATCACCAATCACATCCACAACTGGGTGTTATTGTTGCTTTGGCTCTGTCTCTTCATTCTTTCTGGAATTATTTCTCCTTTGATCTCCAGTAGCTTATTGGTCACCTACCGACCTGGGGAGTTCATCTTTCAGTGTCATATCTTTTTGCCTTTTCATAGTGTTTATGGGGTTCTCAAGGCAAGAACACTGAAGTGGTTTGCCATTCCCTTCTCCAGTGGACCACATTTTGTCAGAACTCTCTACCATGATCCGTCCATTGGGTGGCCCTACACGGGATGGCTCATAGTTTCATTTAGTTGGACAAGGCTGTGGTCCATGTGATCTGATTGGTTAGTTTTCTGTGACTGTCGTTTTCATTCTGTCTGCCCTCTGATGGAGAAGGATAAGAGGCTTATGGAAGCTTCCTGATGGGAGAGACTGGCTGAGGGGGAAAATGGGTCTTGTTCTGATGGGCAGGGCCATTCTCAATAAATCTTTAATCCAATTTTCTATTGATGGGTGCAGCTGTGTTCCCTCCCTGTTATTTGACCTGAGGCCAAACTATGATGGAGGTAATGAAGATAATGGCAACCTCCTTCAGAACGTCCCACACACACTCAGTGCCCCCAACCCTGTAGCAGGCCATTGCCAACCCACGTCTCCACCGGAGACTCCTAGACACTCACGGGCAAGCCTGGGTCAGTCTCTTGTAGGGTCACTGCTCCTTTCTCCTGGTTCCTGGTGCACACAAGGTTTTGTTTGATGAGGTTTGGTGGTTTAGTCGCTAAGTCCTGTCCGACTCTTGCTACCCCATGGACTATAGCCCACCAGGCTCCTCTGTCCATGGGATTTTCCAGACAAGAATACTGGAGTGGATTGCCATTTCATTCTCCAGGGGATCTTCCCAACCCAGGAATCAAACCCAGGTCTCCTGCATTGCAGGCAGATTCTTTACCAACTGAAGTATGATGAGGTTTAGCTCTGATTTAAAGACTTATTTTAGAAAAATCAAAGAACTAAAATCCAATTAACTATTAACTCAAAAATATTAATTTATACAATATATGTAATTTTAATATTTTGAGTGGCTCAGTTAATAACTATGATTGTATGCTCGTGTAAACACAGACTATTCACTTAAACAAAACTGTTGGTAGCTATGCATCTTAGAAGAGTGAAAACAGAGAAAGAATAGGCTTAGTAGGGCAGATTGTAAAACATTAAAATGTAATTTTCAGTAGTAGAAAGTCAACAAATAATGTCTAAAGTTGGACTGCAAGGAGATCTAACCAGTCCATTCTAAATGAGATCAGTCCTGGATGTTCTTTGGAAGGAATGATGCTAAAGCTGAAACTCCGGTACTTTGGCCACCTCATGTGAAGAGTGGACTCATTGGAAAAGACTCTGATGCTGGGAGGGATTGGGGGCAGGAGGAAAAGGGGATGACAGAGGATGAGATGGCTGGATGGCATCACCGACTCGATGGACGTGAGTCTGAGTGAACTCTGGGAGATGGTGATGGACAGGGAGGCCTGGTGTGCTGCGATTCATGGGGTCGCAAAGAGTCGGACACGACTGAGAGACTGAACTGAACTGAACTGAAAGTAAAAAAAACAACAAAAAAGCAATAGAGTCATGTTATTGAAGTAAGAATCTAATTGCCTAAGTGAGAAATGAGATTGCTAAATAAATTAAAAGTTAGGTGGAGAGTTAATGTAGGAGGTAGATGGTGATGCATGTAGCATGAGAGGGAATGTGGAAGAGCAGAGAGGAAAGAAGCATCGGATTTCTACTTTAAAAAAATCTATTAGTAATATTTACCTTTAGCTATGGTCTTCCATCGGAGAAGGCAATGGCACCCCACTCCAGTACTCTTGCCTGGAAAATCCCATGGACGGAGGAGCCTGGTGGGCTGCAGTCCATGGGGTCGCTAAGAGTCGGACACGCCTGAGCGACTTCACTTTCACTTTTCACTTTCATGCATTGGAGAAGGAAATGGCAACCCACTCCAGTGTTCTTGCCTTGAGAATCCCAGGGATGGGAAGCCTGGTAGGCTGCCGTCTATGGGGTTGCACAGAGTCGGACACAACTGAAGCGACTTAGCAGCAGTAGCAGCAGCATGGTCTTCCATGGTGGCTCAAATGGTAAAGAATCTGCCTTCCATGCGGGAGACTCATGTTTGATCCTTGGGTTGGGAAGATTCCCTGGAGAAGGGAATGGCAACCCACTCCAGTATTCTTGCCTGGAGAATTCCATGGACAGAGGAGCCTGGTGGGCTACAGGCCATGTGGTGGAAAAGAGTCTGACACAACTGAGTGACTAAAACACACACATACAATAAATAGTTCTTTCTTTGATAAAAAGAAACATTGCATCAAATGCAAAGGAAGTAGGGAAAGGAGAAAGGTAGAGAAGAAAGAACACTGTAGTTAAGTTGCTTCATTGCACAGATAATGAAAGTAACCTTGCAGGGTAAATGAACTAAAACTAGCTGAATGTTATGCAAATAGGTATTTATTACCTGGAGTGAAAATTATAGTGACAGCATACTATGGTTATAAAACAGTCTCACATAAATTAGGCAAAAATGAAATTCCTGTTAGATGATTTCACATTATAACCAAAATATTAGTCATTATTGATAGCCAAGCTATTAGTGTGTAGAATGCACATATAGAAACTAATAGGAACAGTGAACATTTATTTGTTCATTTGGCACTTATCATATGCCATGTAATTTTCCTAAATACTTATTTTCAAAACTAAATCTCCATGTAACTTTGGAAATAGTAATGATTATTATCACAATTTTACCAAATAGGTGATGAAATGTTCACATTAAAAACTATGACAAGGTGACAGGGCCAAGATTCAGTCCCGAGTAGGCCGACTTGGTATTCCATGAATATCAAGTGGAACAAAGCAGTATTTCTCATGTAGTTTATTACTTTGCATAATGCACTATAAGATATATAATTAAATAAATTAATACATGAAATATTAAAAGAAAAAATTTCATTATTTCATCTCCATTCTCTATTTTTCTATTAGAATTTTACTTATTCAAGTAAGTTAAAGCATTTTAGTTAATGGAGGGTAGGAAATATTACTGGAAAATTCAGATCATTTTTATTCATCATCACTGTTTTTATGGCATATTTGGTAATATAGGAAGTTTTCCATGACCAACAGCATAGGTTATATGTTTACTATTATGAGCTTTTGTAGTATCCCATATTTTTCCTTTTATGACAACTAACTATAACTCAAATTTTAAAATTAAATTGTAAATGTCTGTCTTATTTTCTAAACTATAAGTTTCTGTATCGTGTACAAAGATAAGGTATACTAGAATACTGTTGCCTAGTATCCGTCACTATGGGTGGTACATGGCTTATACTTAACATCTGCTAAATAAATGAAGAAATATTCATGTGAATGCAGTGACATTTTAGCTAATTCTGTATGAAACTAAATTAACTTGCTTTTTTCTTTGCTATTATATTATAAATAATGCCTAAATGAATATCCTTATACATACATCATTTACATTTATCTGATTATTTCCTTACGATCAAAGTCTAAATGTGAAATTCTTGGGTCAGGAATGGTGTGCACATTGCCAGACCTCCCTTTTTATTTATTATTAATTTGTATTCCCATCTATAAAATATCCATTTGTTAGGGGAAATGTTAGCTGTTTAAACTGATAAACACAAATCTTACTGGCTTCACAAAAAGGAAAATGTGTTTCTTGTTTATATAAAGTTTATTTCATGGTGGATTTCATAGTGAGAAATCATGTAGTTACTGAGACCCGGGTTAATGGCATCTGTCAATTTTCATATATAGCTACCAAAATCTCCATAGCCTTCTAAATCCAGTCCTCAGTTAGAGAAAGAAGAGAGTATATGTACATGTGTTGGGAGAAGGAGTGAAAAGGACAAGGGCTGTTGTGAGCCTGGCCTAGAAGTGGCATATATTACTTCTGCTATATATCATTATTCAATACTTTGTCAAATGGCTGCTGCTGCTGCTAAGTCGCTTCAGTCGTGTCTGACTCTGTGTGACCCCATGGACTGCAGCCTACCAGGCTCCTCCGTCCATGGGATTTTCCAGGTAAGAGTACTGGAGTGGGTTGCCAAATGGCACCTATGTGCAAAAAAGAAATGTAACGTAGCTATTTATATCAGAGGAAAGAATCACCTGCACTGACTAGCTAGTTGCTATCTGCTGGAGTATGCCACACATTGTCAAAACAGTATAGAAGTGATCTTTTAAGCCTTTGTCAATATGAGAGGCTAAAAGATGACCTGTCTTAACTTCATTTGTGGTTTCTAAAAATCTCTCAAGAGATTGAGCCTATTTTATTATGTATTTTAACCCTTTTTATGTCTTCTTTGGAAATTACTGATTTTCTCCCCACATTCAGTTCAGTTCAGTTGCTCAGTCATGTCTGACTCTTTGCGACCCCATGAATCACAGCTCGCCAGGCCTCCCTGTCCATCACGAACTCCTGGAGTTCACTCAGACTCACGTCCATCAAGTCAGTGATGCCATCCAGCCATCTCATCCTCTGTTATCCCCTTCTCCTCCTGCCCCCAATCCCTCCCAGCATCAGAGTCTTTTCCAATGAATCAACTCTTCGCATGAGGTGGCCAAAGTACTGGAGTTTCAGCTTTAGCATCATTCCTTCTAAAGAAATCCCAGGGCTGATCTCCTTCAGAATGGACTGGTTGGATCTCCTTGCAGTCCAAGGGACTCTCAAGAGTCTTCTCCAACACCATAGTTCAAAAGCATCAATTCTTTGGCGCTCAGCTTTCTTCACAGTCCAACTCTCACATCTATACATGACCACTGGAAAAACCATAGCCTTGACTAGATGGACCTTTGTTAGCAAGTAATGTCTCTGCTTTTCAATATGTTATCTAGGTTGGTAATAACTTTTCTTCCAAGGAGTAAGTGCCTTTTAATTTCATGGCTGCAGTCACCATCTGCAGTGGTTTTGGAGCCTTCCAAAATAAAGTCTGACACAGTTTCCACTGTTTCCGCATCTATTTCCCATGAAGTGATGGGACCAGATGCCATGATCTTCGTTTTCTGAATGTTGAGCTTTAAGCCAACTTTTCCACTCTCCTCTTTCACTTTCATCAAGAGGCTTTTTAGTTCCTCTTCACTTTCTGCCATAAGGGTGGTGTCATCTGCATATCTGAGGTTATTGATATTTCTCCCGGCAATCTTGATTCCAGCTTGTGCTTCTTCCAGTCCAGCATTTCTCATGATGTACTCTGCATATAAGTTAAAGAATCAGGGTGACAATATACAGCCTTGATGTACTCCTTTTCCTATTTGGAACCAGTCTGTTGTTCCATGTCCAGTTCTAACTGTTGCTTCCTGACCTGCCTATAGGTTTCTCAAGAGGCAGAATTCTCTTTCAGAATTTTCCACAGTTTATTGTGATCCACACAGTCAAAGGCTTTGGCATAGTCAATAAAGCAGAAATAGATGTTTTTCTGGAACTCTCTTGCATTTTCCATGATCCAGCAGATGTTGGCAATTTGATCTCTGGTTCCTCTGCCCTTTTTAAAACCACCTTGAACATCTGTATGTTCACAGTTCACGTATTGCTGAAGCCTGGCTTGGAGAATTTTGAGCATTACTTTACTAGCGTGTGAGATGAGTGCAATTGTGCAGTAGTTTGAGCATTCTTTGGCATTGCCTTTCTTTGGGATTGGAATGAAAACTGACGTTTTCCAGTCCTGTGGCCACTGCTGAGTTTTCCAAATTCGCTGGCATATTGAGTGCAGCACTTTCACAGCATCATCTTTCAGGATTTGAAATAGCTCAACTGGAATTCCATCACCTCCACTAGTTTTGTTCATAGTGATGCTTTCTAAGGCCCACTTGACTTCACATTCCAGGATGTCTGGCTCTAGGTGAGTGATCACACCATCATGATTATCTTGGTCGTGAAGCTCTTTTTGGTACAGTTCCTCTGTGAATTCTTGCCACCTCTTCTTAATATCTTCTGCTTCTGTTAAGTCCCTACCATTTCTGCCCTTTATTGAGCCCATCTTTGCATGAAATGTTCCCTCGGTGTCTTTAATTTTCTTGAAGAGATCTCTAGTCTTTCCCATTCTGTTGTTTTCCTCTATTTCTTTGCATTGGGTTTCTGAGGAAGGCTTTCTTATCTCTTCTTGCTATTCTTTGGAACTCTGCCTTCAGATGCTTATATGTTTCCTTTTCTCCTTTGCTTTTGCTTCTCTTCTTTTCACAGCTATTTTAAAGGCCTCCTCAGACAGCCATTTTGCTTTTTTGCATTTTTTCTTTTCCATTTTTTCTTTTCCATGGGGATGGTCTTGATCCCTGTCTCCTGTACAGTGTCACGAACCTCCGTCCGTAGTTCATCAGGCACTCTATCTATCAGATCTAGTCCCTTAAATCTATTTCTCCCCACATTGGACACCCTTTATTATTCCTTCTTTACTTTTGCCTTATGTCCACCTTTGGATTCAAACTTATTCTGATTGTAAAGCCTATTCCTTTCAGCAGCATTATGACCCAACATAAACTGAATACTTATTTCCAAATCCTGTAACTTTGAATATTGTTGTCAGAGAGCTTGAATTCTAGAATCAAATTGAAATAGTAGATTTCTACCAACTAGTCAGGGCTAGATGATACGTAGATCTGACTGCTAACCTGATTCTTCAGAGTGAAGTGTAAATACAAAAGATAGTAAATACAAAAGTAAATGCAAAAGATTAACCAAAAGGGTCAAGTTCAGTTCAGTTCAGTCGCTCAGTCGTGTCCAACTCTTTGCGACCCCATGAATTGCAGCACGCCTGTCCATCACCAACTCCCGGAGTTCACTCAGACTCACGTCCATCGAGTCGGTGATGCCATCCAGCCATCTCATCCTCTGTCATCCCCTTTTCCTCCTGCCCCCAATCCCTCCCAGCATCAGAGTCTTTTGCAATGAGTCAACTCTTTGCATGAGGTGGGCAAAGTACTGGAGTTTCAGCTTTAGCATCATTCCTTCCAAAGAACACCCAGGACTGATCTCCTTTAGAATGGACTGGTTGGATCTCCTTGCAGTCCAAGGGACTCTCAAGAGTCTTCTTCAACACCACAGTTCAAAAGAGGGTCAAAGATAGGTCAAAATCAGGTCATGGATGGTAATGGAAAATTAATAGTTTAGAAGAGAAATGAGGAGGTCCTTGGTCAATAGAAACAAATGGGGCATCTATAAAGCAATTATCCTTCATTAAAAATAATTAATTAAAAAAAGAAAAGAAAAACAAATGGGAAGGTGCTGACTTTCCTTAGTATGTTTTTACTGGCAGAATAACACATTTTATTTATGAATTTAATTACACACACATTTTGAATTATATAGTATATAAAATAAGGCACAACTTAAATATATTGCTTTTTCCATGCTTACATTTTATAAAATAATTTTATTAGAACTCTTTACATGCATATTTGACCTAAACGTTTTTATAAATACTAGTGCCATTTTTTCCCTTTTCTTAATTTTTCTTTAACCATATTTTAATACTCAAGCATTCCCCCAACATTTTTATATCAATTCCACTGGTATAGAAGTTTTGCATGCTATTTCTACTATATCAGTGGTTCCCTTGCAAGCCGGTATGTTTAAAACTCTGAAGTTAATCTCCCTCCTCTGTTGATAATACCAAATTTTATATGTTGAAGCCCTAATCTCTAATGTTGCTATTTGGTGGCAGAGCTTTAAAAGGTGAACTGATGTGAAGTGAAAGTCACTCAGTCTTGTCTGACTCTTTGCGACCCCACAGACTATAGAGTCCATGGAATTCTCCAGGCCAGAATACTGGAGTGGGTAGCCTTTCCCTTCTCCAGGGGATCTGTCCAATGCAGGGATCGAACCCAGGCAGATTACAAAGGTAATTAAGGTTAAATAAGATCATAAGGGTAGGACCCTAATCCAGTATGCCTAGGTTCCTTATAAGAAAAGGAAGAGAAAAGAATGCACATGCGCAGAGGCAAGACCATATGAGGACACGACAAGAAGGTGGCAAACTAAAGTGAGAGGCCTCAGGAGTAACCAAATCCGATGGCATCTTGATCTTGGACTTTCAGGTTCCATAACTGCGAATTGATAAAGCCATTCATTCACTCATTTTTTTTAAATACTATTTTTAATTGAATGGTTTTAGATTTACAGATAATTTGCAAAGCTAGTGCAAAGAGTAGCTCTCTACCCCTCACCCAGTTGCCTCTACTGCTAACATCATTCTTTCTTTATATAGTTGAATGTAATTAAAATATTTACTTTCAGCTGTCTCTTAATATTTTATTATTTTCAGTTAATTAATTTAGAATTCTTTCCACTTATTGTATTTGCTGATTCTCCCTTTTGGTGGTATATTTCCTTCTTATGTTCACTCACTTTTGAAACATTTATTCTTAATAGGGATTGCATTGAATCTATAGATTTCTTTGGGTAGTATACTCATTTTCATTATATTGATTCTTCCAATCCATGAACATGGTATATTTCTCCATCTATTAGTGTCCTCTTTGATTTCTTTCACCAGTGTTTTATAGTTTTCTCTATATAGGCAAAGCAATCTATAGATTCAATGCAATCCCTATCAAGCTACCAATGATATTTTTCACAGAGCTAGAACAAAAAATTTCACAATTTGTATGGAAATACAAAAAACCTTGAATAGCCAAAGCAATCTTGAGAAAGAAGAATGGAACTGGAGGAATCAACCTGCCTGACTTCAGGCTCTACTACAAAGCCACACTCATCAAGACAGTATGGTACTGGCACAAAGAAAGAAATATAGATCAATGGAACAAAATAGAAAGCCCAGAGATAAATCCACGCACCTATGGACACCTTATCTTTGACAAAGGAGGCAAGAATATACAATGCAGAAAAGACAATCTCTTTAACAAGTGGTGCTGGGAAAACTGGTCAACCACTTGTAAAAGAATGAAACTAGAACACTTTCTAATACCATACACCAAAATAAACTCAAAATGGATTAAAGATCTAAATGTAAGACCATAAACTATAAAACTGCTAGAGGAGAACATAGGCAAAACATTCTCCGAAATAAATCATAGCAGGATCCTCTATGACCCACCTCCCAGACTACTGGAAATAAAAGCAAAAATAAACAAATGGGACCTAATTAAAAGCTTCTGCACAACAAAAGAAACTATAAGCAAGGTGAAAAGACAGCCTTCAGAATGGGAGAAAATAATAGCAAATGAAGCAACTGACAAACAACTAATCTTAAAAATATACAAGCAACTCCTGCAGCTCAATTCCAGAAAAATAAACGACCCAATCAAAAAATGGGCCAAAGAACTAAATAGACATTTCTCCAAAGAAGACATACAGATGGCTAACAAACACATGAAAAGATGCTCAACATCACTCATTAGCAGAGAAATGCAAATCAAAACCACAATGAGGTACCATTTCACACCAGTCAGAATGGCTGCAATCCAAAAGTCTACAAGCAATAAATGCTGGAGAGGGTGTGGAGAAAAGGGAAACCTCTTACACTGTTGGTGGGAATGCAAACTAGTACAGCCACTATGGAGAACAGTGTGGAGATTCCTTAAAAAACTGGAAATAGAACTTCCTTATGACCCAGCAATCCCACTGCTGGGCACGTGTACCCCAACGGTCATTGCAGCACTGTTTATAATAGCCAGAACATGGAAGCAACCTAGATGTCCATCAGCAGAGGAATGGATAAGAAAGCCATGGTACATATACACAATGGAGTATTACTTAGCCATTAAAAAGAATACATTTGAATCAGTTCTAATGAGGTGGATGAAACTGGAGCCTATTATACAGAGTGAAGTAAGCCAGAAGGAAAAACACCAATACAGTATACTAACGCATATATATGGAATTTAGAAAGATGGTAATGATAACCCTATGTATGAGACAGCAAAAGAGACACAGATGTATAGAACAGTCTTTTGGACTCTGTGGGAGAGGGGGGCATGATTTTGGAGAATGGCATTGGAACATGTATAATATCATATAAGAAATGAATTGCCAGTCCAGGTTCAATGCAGGATATAGGATGCTTGGGGCTGGTGCACTGGAATGACCCAGAGGGATGGTACGGGGAGGGAGGTGGGAGAGGGGTTCAGGATGGGGAGCACGTGTACACCTGTGGCAGATTCATGTTAATGTATGGCAAAACCAATACAATACTGTAAAGTAATTAGCCTCCAATTAAAATAAATAAATTTAAATTTAAAAATATATAAAAAAATAAAATATTTATTCTTCAGTGAAAATTGTATTGCTTGGATTTTCACCTGTGCTTGGATTATAGAAGTAAAGCCATGTGATAGATTTTCTCTTGCTTACTTAGTCTCCTAGGTTTTCCAGGTTTTACACTCTGCTGTCCCTATTATTTCTCAGATGGGATTTCACCTAGTATGAGCTGTGTGGAAGTCAGGCTTTCTCACGCACATAGTGCATAAGCTTGGGGTTCTGAAATTTAATAGGTAATTCTTTTTTTTGCTCCTAAATCAAAGCAGATGATGTTTGCAGGACACCTGGAATAGGTAAGCAGGGAGCTTGGGTTCCAACTTTGTACTGTTTGAGATCCCTTAAACTCATGAAGAAATTAAAATTCCAGCTTCTACTTTGACATCCCCCAGCTCATCCATATACTTTAAATTTATTATTTACAGTTTATCTATCATTTCTGCTTTTTACATTGGGAATTTGGAAGGTAGTTGAAGCTGGTTAGTGCATTGCTGTCTATTCAGTTCATTATTTTAACTGGATTTTGAATCTGCTTGTTGGTTTAAAGATAATTCCTCATCTGCATAGGAATATAACTTGGACCACATGATAAAAGAGAAGAGTTCATCTTGCTCTCAATATATAGAACATACAAGTGAAGATAAATGAAGTATGGTTCAAGATGGCACATTCAGGCCTTGGAGTAGGTGATTAGATGTGACTAAAGTAATCTAAAGATTAACTAAATCTAATTAGTAATTACTAAATTATTAGTAATTAGTAAATCTAATTACTTTAGTTTAATTAATCTAAAATAAACTAAAGAACTTAGTGATAAATGAAATCATTATGACTAAAATGTACATTAGTTAATAGAATGTTATCCCATGAGAACAATGGCTGAATTTGCATTTTTTACTGCTTTATCCCTACCCAGCACCTAGAACATTGCTCATAGCCCATTATTGACTCCAAAATAATATCACCTTCACTGCAATTTGGATATCAGGAAGCTGCTACCAGAACAGTTGGCCCTTTGGTCAAATGAGCCTACTGATACGACATCTTGGAGTTAGATAGACCCGAGTTTAAATTCTTTTTCTCTTATATCTTAGACATGTAAACAGGGAAATACCATTTTACATCTTGGAATCTCAGTTTCTTCCTCAGCAAAATGAATATTGTAATAATTCATAAGTTTGTCATAAAAATGAATATGTTCCTAGGAATAATATCTGATATATAAGTGATACACAAAACACAGTAATTACCTTCCTAATGTTGCCTATGCCTTAAGCTTGCTCTGAGTGAGTCTTTCTGTGCTTATATTGACTTCCCCAATCAGAAAATACAATTTATGATATTTTTCTTCTTCATCCTATAGGTTTATTGTGAGAGTCTAGTGAGAGGGTATATATGAAAAACAAAAGACTGTGAACTGTTAGGCAATATTATTTCTCCTATAGGCTGATTGGACTGCTATAATTGATATGTTTTCTCATTGATTTTTTTCTTTTTAATTGGAGGATAATTGCTTTACAATGTTGTGTTGGTTTCCGCCTTACAACAATGTGAATCAGTCATAAGTATATATATATATGTCCTCTCCATTTTGAGCTTCCCTTCCAGCCCCCACCCCAGCCCACCCTCGCCTATCCCCACTCCATCCCACCCCTCTAGGTTATCACACCACAGCGGGCTGAGCTCCCTGTGTTAAATAGCAACTTCCTACTAGCTCTCTATTTTACGTATGGTAATGTATGTTTCAATGCTACTCTCTGAATCTGTCCCACCCTCGCCTTCCCCTGCTGTGCCCACAAGTCTGTTCTCTATACCTGCTTCTCTATTCTTGCCCTGCAAATAGGTTTATTACCATTTTCTAGATTCCATATATATGCATTAATATATGATGTTTGTTTTTGTTTTTCTGACTTACTTCACTCTGTGTAACAGATTCTAGGTTCATCTATTGCTATAATTGATTTGACCAACCAGGTCAGTCTGAGGAAATAGTCCAGTTCTTCATAAAATCATTTCCTGTATTGCTTTTCTTTCACTGACAATAAATCAAATCAGTCAAAATTGTTAATATTGACAAATGTATATACATATATATGGGTTTGCCTCTAGACAGACAGATAGTAAAATCATAAGAAAATTGTATCTATGAGGCAGGCTTAAAAGAACATATTGTTCAGCCTATAAAGATGATTTATAATGAGTCTTTAAGCATAGAGACAGGTCTTGTTTCAAGAAAACCCAGTATCTAAGCACTGATGTTTACAAAACCCAAATGAGGGGATAATCAATCACTCCACAAGAGGACTTTTCACCTCCCAAACAGATTCTCTTTCACACAGGGGATATCCCAAATAGAAATCAATTCATTTTATAAAATTTAATTTGCCCAAAATGTTTCAGAAAAAGGAGGTCCATCTGTCTAAATGTCTCTTATACTAAGGATGGTCACCATCTGTTTTCTAATCCCCACAGGATAGCAAATAAGGGATCGAATTCTAAAATGTGAAATCTAAATTGACCTAGGGAAGAATTTCATGTCTTGTTGTTAATCATAAGTGCAGGTTAGTGAAGGCAAGGTATGGACTTTATGATATCTTCAAGAACAAAATAACCTTCTCTGTTTTCTTTAGAAAACTGACTTAGCAGTGGACCTGTCTAAAGACTGAGGGAGATGAGATGACCTTTAAGGTCCCACAGGCCCTAGGAGGCCATGCCTTCTCACAGTGCAGAGTATTCAGAGGTATTTGTGAGAAGCATTAGGGGAGATTGTGCCATATGGAAGAAATTCACAATTTGAGATGGAATGTAGGAGACAGTATAAATGTGAAGGCAGTTGAAGGGCTGGAAGACATCTCTTTAGCAATATGCTTTCTGAAACCCAAGACACCTGTTTTGCCAAAATGGGTAGGAAACCTGGAGAGAACATACTTTCTTGTAAAGATTTTCCTGAAGATTTTCACTTCTTCCCATCTTACTATTTAGCACAACTTAGTGTGCACACAGGTACAGAGATTACAGAGCAGAATAGAAAAGCTTAAAGAACATTCTATGAATGCCTAATGTCAGCAACTGAATTCAGATTTGACTTTATTTTTCAAGTCTTCCCTGGTGGCTCAGATGGTAAAGCATCTGCCTGCAATGCGGGAGACCTGGGTTTGATCCCTGGGTTGGGAAGATCTCCTGGAGAAGGAAATGGAAACCCACTCCAGTACTCTTGCCTGGAGAATCCCACGGATGGAGGAGCCTGGTAGGCTACAGTCCATGAGGTTGCAAAGGGTCGGACACGATGGAGTGACTTCACTTTCACTTCATTTTTCTATTTGATGATTGGTTTAATCTAATGAGATTAGAATTTAAGATCATTGATCTTTTCCTCCTGAAAAATCTGCTCTTATCACTGCTTATCTCTGGTGGTATACTGGTAAATAAATATGTAATGACTGGCTCTATGAGGGAAAACACACAAAAAATTTTAAAACCCCTAATTTTTAGTGTTGGCCAATTTCCTTGGTATAAATTGTTCTACCATGGACAATTTCAGACTACCAACAAGATGGCCATAAATGCAGAGCTGTGTAGAGTGGCTCAGAATCAGTTCTCCTGAATCAACTACAGATACACTGTATCTTCATAGGTGTTTGCTATGCTCATCATTGCCCTGTAGCCTCATGCATGCCTTGTCTTGACTGTTCCACTGTAAGTGTATCTCTGGCTCTTCTATTTAAGTGCTTTTATCTTTTTCTCATTCATCTCAGTCTTCCACTCCTCCTACCACAATGCCTGGCAATCTGACTCCTTGAATAGTATCTTTTGAGAGAATGGCTGAATGGGTGATCTTTTAAATTCTAAATTAAACCAAAGTTCAATGATGAGGAGTCAAATCTTATTAGCGTTTTCCTGAATTCCAAAAGACACCACTTCGCCAACTCTACTCATGGTATCTAAACCCTACTTTTGTCCCTAAACCAGGCAGTAGTTTAATCAAGAAATAGGTACAGACCCAGAACCAATATGTTATTAATAATAACACTTCTGAGATAATTGTTTACAGATGGTATGTGATCCGATTCTGTCAACAGTATACAGATGTGAACTGGCTAGGAAACTTTTGACAAAGGTCTCCTCTAAAGTAAACAGAGTTGCACTAAAGAAGACTCCCTAGTCTTGTCTTTTCATAGCACATGGGCATGTGATGTTCAGATCTGAGCAGACCCTTGGTGTTTTTTAGTGAAATCCAAGAGAATCATGGAGAAACTGATCTAGAACCTTAACACTATTGGCTTGTTGAATTCATAAACCCCAGACTGCCTGCCCCTTGACTTCTTGTTAGACAAGCTAGTAAATCTATACTGTTTAAGCTACTTTTTATTGGGTATTCCATTATATACAATCTGAAAGCCTTCTAAGTAACATGCTGCTGCTGCTGCTAAGTCGCTTCAGTAGTGTCCAACTCTGTGTGACCCCACAGATGGCAGCCCACCAGGCTCCGCCATCCCTGGGATTCTCCAGGCAAGAACACTGGAGTGGATTGCCATTTCCTTCTCTAATGCATGAAAGTAAAAAGTGAAAGTGAAGTCACTCAGTCGTGTCCAACTCTTCGTAACCCCATGGACTGCAGCCTACCAGACTCGTCCGTCCATGGGATTTTCCAGGTAAGAGTACTGGAGTGGGTTGCCATTGGCTTCTCCGCGTAACTAATGTACTGCCTTATAAATTCCATAGACTCTGCTACTTTTCTTATCATATGCAAGTTCTCCATTTTTCTAGTTTCTGCCTACCTTTGCTTCCCTTCTGTTCATCACAGTCCAAGCCACTTAAGGTTTTCCTAAATATCTCATCTGGCTTCTTATCTTTGCTTAAGTATTTTCTTCTTTTTAGGACACATAGCCGAAAAAAGAGAGTCTTAGAGTCAAGGAAAACCATGCACTGAAAATGTTCATAGAGGAATAATAATAATATTTATTTTCAAAAAATGATGCAAATGACATTAGTTTTAAGACCTGAGACATTTCTCACTTCTTTTCAATAACATTAAATTTGATTTGTGTATTAGTCTGTGAGAGTTTCTGTAACAAATAATGTGTGCTGGGTGGCTTAAACAATAGAAATTAATGCCTTATAGTTCTGTAGGCTTGAAGTCCAACATTGTAGGCTTTGAGGGAAAGATGTGGTCCAGGCCTTCCACCTTGGCTTGTAAAGATGTCTGTCTGCTCTCTAATGTCTCTTCACATCATCTTCCCGCTATGCGTGTCTGTCTAG
The DNA here is from genome assembly GCF_027580195.1 of Bos mutus. Taxonomy (NCBI): domain Eukaryota; kingdom Metazoa; phylum Chordata; class Mammalia; order Artiodactyla; family Bovidae; genus Bos; species Bos mutus. Next base: position 83,395,650 of record NC_091619.1, on the reverse strand, counting down.
AGACTTCCCCTTTTCATAAGGATATCATTCTCATTGGATTAGGACCAACTCTAGATGACCTCACTGTAGCTTGATTATCTCTATAAAGATTCTATCTCCAAATAAGGTCACATTCTGAGATACTGAGTTTAGGACTCTGGCATATGAATTTTAGGATTCAACAATTCAACCCTTATCAGTTTGCTAAATGTTTGTACTTAAAAACATTTTTTTCCCTACTGTGTCAGAAATGCTTTTTCATGGAAATATTTAAACATAGTCAGTTCAGTTCAGTTCAGTCGCTCAGTCGTGTCTGATTCTTTGCGACCCCATGAATCACAGTATGCTAGACCTCCCTGTCCATCACTATCTCCCGAAGTTCACCCAGACTCACGTCCACCAAGTCAGTGATGCCATCCAGCCATCTCATCCGCTGTCATCCCCTTCTCCTCCTGCCCCCAATCCCTCCCAGCATCAGAGTCTTTTCCAATGAGTCAACTCTTCGCATGAGGCGGCCAAAGTACTGGAGTTTCAGCTTTAGCATCATTCCTTCCAAAGAAATCCCAGGGCTGATCTTCTTCAGAATGGACTGGTTGGATCTTCTTGCAGTCCAAGGGACTCTCAAGAGTCTTCTCCAACCCCACAGTTCAAAAGCATCAATTCTTCGAGCTCAGCCTTCTTCACAGTCCAACTCTCACATCCATACATGACCACTGGAAAAACCATAGCCTTGACTAGACGAACCTTTGTTGGTAAAGTAATGTCTCTGCTTTTGAATATGCTATCTAGGTTGATCATAACTTTCCTTCCAAGGAGTAAGCATCTTTAAACATATTAGATGATGCTAATGTCATGAAGAGGGTCCCTGGCAATCTAGAAAAAAATTAGTTGAGGACTAGCTTCCAGATTCAGAGAAGGCAATGGAAACCCACTCCAGTACTCTTGCCTGGAAAATCCCATGGACGGAGGAGCCTGGTAGGCTGCAGTCCATGGGGTCGCTAAGAGTTGGACACGACTGAGCAACTTCACTTTCACTTTTCACTTTCATGCATTAGAGAAGGAAATGGCAACCCACTCCAGTGTTCTTGCCTTGAATCCCAGGGAAGGGGGAGCCTGGTGGGCTGCTGTCTATGGGGTCACACAGAGTCGGACATGACTGAAGTGACTTAGCAGCAGCAGCAGCAGCAGCAGACTCCAGATTATGGGAATCACTTGTTACTGATAGGGGAAAGAACTGTAAACTAACTGGAAGCTCATATTCTGTGGCTTGCCTTCCAATTTTTTTTTAGAATGACACACAAGAAAGAAATACAAATGACATAATGTTATTTAAAATGATATCAGAATGCACCATAATTTAATTGCATATACTGCTGAATTGAGTATACATTAGTACAATTTTTCTGCAGGCAAAATTTAGAAAAATCTTTAATGATTTAGAAAAATTTCTAAAAATCTTTAGAAATCCCACTTCTGATTTTTCTAAAGAAAAATTAGAGATGTGCACACAGGTACATATACCAGAATGTTTATTACAGTGCTTTTTATAATTACAAAAATACTAACCATAAAATAAAATGAAATCAACTGAAATGCCTAAAAAGGGGGACTGCTTAAGTGTATATCTATACAACTGACCACTATGCAATCTTTAAAAACCATGTTGTAAAAGTATTTAATATCCAAAATCACTGCCGATGGTGACTGCAGCCATGAAATTAAAAGACGCTCACTCCTTGGAAGAAAAGTTATGACCAACCTAGATAGCATATTGAAAAGCAGAGACATTACTTTGCCAACAAAGGTTCATCTAGTCAAGGCTATGGTTTTTCCAGTGGTCATGTATGGATGTGAGAGTTGGACTGTGAAGAAAGCTGAGTGCCGAAGAATTGATGCTTTTGAAGTGTGGTGTTGGAGAAGACTCTTGAGAGTCCCTTGGACTGCAAGGAGATCCAACCAGTCTATTCTGAAGGAGATCAGCCCTGGGATTTCTTTGGAAGGACTGATGCTAAAGCTGAAACTCCAGTACTTTGGCCGCCTCATGCAAAGAGTTGACTCATTGGAAAAGACTCTGATGCTGGGAGGCATTGGGGGCAGGAGGAAAAGGGGATGACAGAGGATGAGATGGCTGGATGGCATCACCGACTTGATTGACGTGAGTTTGAGTGAACTCCGGGAGATGGTGATGGACAGGGAGGCCTGGAGTGCTGCGATTCATGGGATCACAAAGAGTCAGACACGACTGAGCGACTGAACTGAATTGATATATATGTGAAAAATAGCTGAAAATATTATATAAAATATAATTATATTTTGGTTAAAAAATAAGAGTAACTATTTCCAAAAGAGTGATTAATTAAATCATCGCTACACAGTGTTTTTACCTGACTGTTGGATTGGGAGTGATTATTTTTCTTGAGATTTTTGTTTTACTTAAGGCATCTATTATTCTTTTAATTTAAACAAAAATATTGTTTTATATACTAGGTGACCTTTTATAATGATTAATCCCATCCTTTTATAATCATCCTGTTTGCCCCCCAAATCACATTATTTTGGGGGAATGACTTGCGTTTTAAAAGCTATTTCTATCTACTTCCTAAAATCTACATTTGAGTCCATTTGTCTAAAATTTCCATGAAATGTGATATTATGGCAATAATGAAAAGGTTGTAGAGAATGGAAACATAGAATAACCATTTCAGAGACATCTGTGGAGACAATATTACCTCTTAAAGAGAATCTCAGACCACTCTCCTCATTTATGAAAACACATTTTTCCTCTAATTTCCATTTTCCATATTCAAAAAGAAACTAATTAGAACCATTCCTCTTTCCCCAAATTTTATAGCCTGTTGTTGCAAATGGTATGATGATAGTCTTCAAAATTATAAAAATTCTAAATATATTGTCATCACTTTCTAATCTCAGTGGTGGTGTAATACTATCACATGATATAAATGCTTATATACTGCATTATAAGGTTTCCCAGGTGGTTCCATGGTAAAGAATCCACCTGCCAATGAAGGAGATGTGGGTTTGATCCCTGGGTCAGCAAGATCGCCTGGAGAAGGAAATGGCAACCCACTGCAGTATTTTTGCCTGGGAAATCCCATAGACAGAGGAGCCTGGTGGGCTACTGTCCATGGGGTTGCAAAGAGTTACACACAACTTAGTTGAGTGTACATACTGCATTATAATGGTAATATTTGTAAGGATAGTTCATATATATATATGCATTTTATGAATTAGAAATATTTTCACATTTATTTCATTTTCTCTTTCATGCAGCCCCCAAGGAGCTGCAAGTTCCATGCTAGAATGTGTTCTGTATGGTACCTGGGTCCATGTTGGGTGAGAGGCTTGACACTGAAGGGTCGAACATGCAAACATGTCATGGCATTGTCAGCCCAGGGAGGAGGTAGCCACCACTATGCCCTTCCAATGATGCCACAGGGAGCATAACCAGGCCTTTCCTCATCTGTATCCAGATCGCAGTGGGGACAGAAAGTACTTGGGGGTAAGGGCAGGAAGATCCAGTTTGCCAAAGGTTTGGTAACATGTGGTCAAGAATCCATCTTAGGGAGGTAGTTGGAGATGGAGCCTGATTTGATGTTCTAAATCCAGGGCATATGCCCCCTTATACCATCAGACTTCAATTCAACACAAATTCAAAGATAAATTATAAGGATTTCAAGAAGGCAAACACAGAGGATTAATCCCTAAGCCCAAGAACTTCCCTGACTATACAGTAGTTAGGACTCCATGCTTCCACTATAGGGGCTGAGGGGTTGATCCCTGGTCAGGGAACTAAGATCCCACATGGTACATGGCACTGCCAAAAACAAACAAATAACCCCCAAGAACAGAGCCCTCTTGAGTGTGGGTGCTGTATGATTGCGTTGTTCACATGCCCACAAAGCAGGTTCTGCTGGAAGTGGCAGGGCAGGAAATACAACTTGGGTCTTTCAAGTGATCATCAATTCTAGCTAGCTAGATGGTTGAGTCTTATCATGTGCCAAGCACATTGAGTACATTCACTCATTTAATCTTCACAACCAGTTTATTCATGGAAATACTATTTATCACATCCATTTTCCAAATAAGGAAACTTCCAAATGTTACACAATTTAAAAGTGGCTGAACTTGAACTTGGAGAAGAGTCTCTATTCTTAGCCAATAGGATATATTGCCCAAGAAATCTAAAATTACTTTACTCAACTGCTGAGGAATTTTAATACTGAGCATCCATATTCTTGATTTTAGGAAAATTCATCAGGATTTGTATCTTATTCCATTTAGTGACATTTAAAATTTCATCTTTACAAGATATATAGTTTCTTCCAAATCCTTGTTGCTGTCCACATGGAACTAGATAATTATTGAACTGTATGTTTTTGGTTCCTTCTTTCTGTGGAAGAATCAGAAAGACTAAGCACTGTCTCATCACCATTCCTCCAAGTCTTGTTCAGCATGGTTTTGATTCCTGGAGAGCCGGCACTTTACCAGTCCTCAGAGCAGAATTGAGACACAGCATTATTACTGTTATTTTTAATTAAGGACTAGGATCCTGAGTTTAAAAACTTAGGTGCAATGAGGAAGAGCTTTATAATTCCAAAATCCAAAGCTGCTGGGTGAGAGCATTTAGTTTTGGGAAAAAGGATCCAGGATTTGCACTCTTTTCTCGTGGCACCCTATAGATATGCAGAAGTCTAGAAGGCAGTGGGTTTCTTGGTACTCAAATTTAGCTAAGAACTCCCTATGACCAACTTTGGGCAGACAGTAATAGAGAACTCTGTAGTTGTAGAAAAAATGATGTAGTCTTTGACACTGAGCATTCAAGGTGACTAGTAAGGACTTCCCTGGTGGTTCAGAGGGTAAAGCATCTGTCTACAATGCAGGAGACCTGGGTTCGATCCCTGGGTCAGGAAGATCTGGTAGAGAAGGAAATGGCAATCCACTCCAGTACTATTGCCTGGAAAATCCCATGGACAGGGGAGCCTGGTAGGCTACAGTCCATGGGGTCCCAGAGAGTCGGACACTACTGAGTGACTTCAGCCTAAGCCTCAGTATGGACTGAAGACCAGGATGTTTGTCCTGAATGTTCCAGATGGTGTTAGGCTTTCAGGGGACCACCTTGGGTGAGGGAGAGAGCCCCAACCCGAGACTGAGGTGGGATGTAGGCTCAGAGGAGATTAAATGATTGTATAGAAATTGTATAGTATTGCTTTATACCCCAAGTTTTTGCACCCATTAAAAACCTGAGGCTCAGAAAGATATTAGACTTCGACAGAGGTCATTCACCCTGGAGGTGGAAGTGATAAATTCCTATCAGAGGCTGGCAGAGTTCAAAGACTAAGTTCTTTCTTCTGTTACAAAAAGAAAGACAAAATTAAAATAAAGAAAAGAAAAATCTTTTTGGTGGTAGAGACTGAAAATCGGAGAAAGACCTGTGTGAAGGACTTAGTAGCATGTTTTTAGGGAGGGAAGCTGAAGTTTGTTGATTGACTCAGCATTTCTAGCCTCTTGCGCTGTCCCCAAGATGCCATCTCTGACTGATTCACCTTATACATGTCAACCTATCCTCCACCTCTATTGTGTGCAGATCCTTCAAAAAGTCTATTTCTAATTTTTTTAATATAAATTTATTTATTTTAATTGGAGGCTAATTACTTTACAATATTGTATTGGTTTTGCCATACATCAACATGAATCCGCCATGGGTGTACACGTGTTCCCCATCCTGAACCCCCCTCCCTCCCTTCCCATCCCATCCCTCTGGGTCATCCCAATGCACCAGCCTCAAGCATCCTGTATCATGCATCGAACCTGTACTGGCGATTCATTTCACATATGATATTATACATGTTTCAATGCCATTCTCCCAAATCATCCCACCCTCGCCCTCTCCCACAGAGTCCAAAAGACTGTTCTGTACATCTGTGTCTATTTCTAATTTCTTACACTGAAAAATATGAATGCATGTACTTCTTACATGTAATGTTAACAAAGGAATAAGCAGAAATTCAGCTTGCCCCAGCCATTTAATCTTGATCCAATTCAGCCTAGTTGCAATCCAATCTAAGTGCCTAAATGATGCCCTTACAGGCACAAGGCAAAACTTACTTGAAAACAACTTGAAAAATTAAGGAAACCTTACATGTCGGATAGTAATAACTTCCTTCCTCAAGTCACTTCAATAATTCTTAAAGAGCAGATATCCCGCAACTCAAAAGGCCCATATATAAAATAGTAAGCCCTTCCCAAGTGATGAAGAAATGTGCATGTAAAAGAACCTTATGCAATTATGTTCAGGGAATATTAAAAATTAATGTATTGGTGATTTTAATAATAAAATGCCCAATGTTTTCTAAGAACAAGTGGGAAGCATTAAACCAATGGTTAGATTTATGGCTGAATAAATCAAGCACGTTGTCAAATTCATCAGGGAAATCTCCCCAGCTATATGTGTCCTCGGCTCTATAGTACTCCCTCCAGAATGCCAGAAAATTCTGTCCGTGATGCTCTGCATTCATGAATTTTGACTATTGCAATACATTTAAATTATAGATGCGACATTTTCTGGTGAGCTGTGAGCCTGGAATGTGACCCAAGGTACAGAATCCCTGGGTTTGCCTAATCTAATCACTTGTGTATATGTGTTCATGTGCCTCAGAATATAAGACTAGAGATGCAGTGGGGCTACGGAGGCTGGGGTGCTGGGTTTAGAAGAGGAGAGAAGCAGCTGCATTGAAACGTATAAAAAACAAAGAGCCAAAAAAAAAAAAAAGATTTTTTTCTTATGAATATATTTAACGTGTTAAGCAGATTCTGGCAATTTCCTGATGATTCCAAAAGAAGCCTGAGCTGAGATTTTCACAGAGAGTGTTCCAGGCTCTGAATCGTGTACCTCGTGTATTGAATCACATCTGCTACAGAGAGGAAGCAATGAATAATTAACTCGGCCTCCACATCACCGCCATAGATTACAGTCATCTTGACTGCTGGACTGCCTTGCACAACATAAACCATTTAGAAAACTCAGTTACTCTCTTTCCTTTTAAATTTGTCTTGCTATCACTTACCATTGTAGAGGGTAAATCTTCCTCTAGTTTTAATTAAAGCGTTTAAAATAATTTACATTGAAATCATATGTGCTTGGGTCTGTCAGAATTGATGCTTTAATAACATGCCATCCCTTTCTCCATTGCCCTGAAATCTGTTAAAATTACCACTAATCTAATTGGGAACAAAGTTGTCAAATGCATGCAGCTCTGACAGTTTGTCTTTCTGCAAACTGCCGACAGATTGCAAGTTACGCATGTGTTGAGCAGATGGGTAAGTTAAAAGGAACACCACAAAAAAAAAAAAAGCAATTTATTAAATCACCTGGAACCAGCAGCTCCAGTCCAAAAATAGTGAGAATGAAATATAGCAGGAGCCGGGAGAGCTGGCACTAGAATATACCAGAAGGTACCGGTTACAAAACAAGATAAACATTTGGAGATGCCTCAGCTGTGTTACAGAATAATGAGGAGTTATTTAACCCGATATAGATTACCAGCCAAAATTAATTTAGGGTGCAGCTTTTTTGGAAAATGGTTTCCAAAGTGATTGCCTTAACCCTTTAATGTCTTCTCATTATCATGGGAAGACAGGCACATTTTCCTTCTCTCATTCTTGTAGGCATCAATTCACAGCCACATGCATAAATGAGCCCACACTTTTGTATACACCACACACTGGCATACATATACACATACATCCAAACATATACATATGTACATCTATACAACCGTGTACTAAAGTGTAAGTGCATACACATGCATACGTGTGATCTTGTGTGTGTATATGTGTACATGCCTATGAGATATATGTGTACATGTACATCAGACTCAACCCTGCCATCTGTGTATCACGTGTCTGTCTGTGTCTACTCTATCAATCTATCTACTCTGTCAGTCTATCTACTCTATCTGTCTATCTACCATTTATAGTTATGTCCACGAGAGACGGCTTGTGTTATGTTTTCTGAAGCAAGGTTCTGAGTAAGCCATGCATGCCTGGGTTATCCAGCCTATAGCTACTCTTACCGTAACTGCTTTCATGTGTTCTATGGGGAAACTATCCAGGCAGGAGATTGGGAAGCTCTTATGTAAGCATGGGGGAGCTTTTTATGGGGGAGGGGGGAGTGGAGCCTAATGTCCTCTTTTCAGTGGGGCTCCATACAACTACTCCATACAATACTTTGGCCACCTGATGCAAAGAACTAACTCATTGGAAAAGACCCTGAGGCGGGGAAAGATTGAAGGCGGGAGGAGAAGGGGAAGGCAGATGATGAGATGGTTGAATGGCATTACCAACTCGATGGACATCAGTTTGAGTAAGCTTCAGGAGTTGGTGATGGACAGGGAAACTTGGTGTGCTGCAGTCCCTGGGGTTGCAAAGAGTTGGACATGACTGAGCGACTGAACTGAACTGATACAGCTACTCTGTGTGATCAGAACTTTCGAGAAGTGTTTGTTGAAGATGTAGATGACTTAGTAACCATCACATAAAGAGGACATGTTTTAACAAATATTTGTCTCATTTAGGCAACTGGGGCCTGTACAAAAGCATCAGTTCAGTTTGTAAAAGGCAGGGAATCCAAAATAAAAATATATTCTGTCTTTCTATAGTTCTTGACAGACACAGAGGCCTAGAAAATGAACTCTGTTTCTGTTCCTGGAACAGACCAATACAATTACTTTAAGAAGAGTCTCTTGCAGGAAATTTAGGTGATGTGTGATGAAGAGCCAAGAACTGTGAGTACGCCTGAGTCCCTGAGAGCAGAGAAGTGGAATTCAGAGATTAAATATTACTGTTCTGCTTGGCTTGCTCCTCTTATCCCTTGGCTTCCTAGGGATGTCTTCCACTTTCTTGCTTTGGGCAACCACATACTCTGATGACTCGCCAATCTGTATGTCTAGTCTTGGTTTTTTCACTTGGAGTCAGAATCCTATATTAAAATATCTGTGGCAAATCACTACACGAACATTTTTCAGTTCTCTCAGACTCCATGGATTTAAACTTGAATTCCTCAATTTCCCCTCAAATTCACTTTTTTTTCCTACATTCACTATGTTTGTTATTCACATCATTTTACTCTTTATCGTCCAAGCTAGAAACCTAAGAGTCACGCTAAAGTCATCATTTTTCTTCACCAGCCATTGACAGTCACTAAGTCTCACAAATTTTGAACATCCTAATGTTCTTTAAATTTCTGCTTTCCACTCTGTCACATCTATAACATCTCCATGTTGGACTCTCCTGATTTGTTACATGCATATGAGCATAGTTTTTCCTTTCTCCTCCGAATCACTTTCCACGTAATTGCTATGGTGACACCTAAAATTCAGATCAGACCTTGTTACTTTTCTCCTTGCTATGCTGGACATTCTGTTTGCCCCACCAGATCTGTTCTCTACCCTTCTCCATATTGCTGGAGGTTGACACAGAGATTGACTATTTCTCTCCCAAAGGCCACAGATCATGTTGAGTGATCTCCTTTGCCTACGGCTTCAGCTGGAGCCCTCTTCAGGACCTGGGAAGGCCTTCCATCTCTGTCCTTTAAAGCCTGGAGTGCTGTTTTTTCCTCTATTGCTAACCCCAGGATGCTTTCCCCGACCCCCTTAGTTCCTCTTTAACCCTACAAATAGTCCCCTCACTTTCCTCAATTTCATCTTTACAGGTACCATCTAATTCCTCCTGGGGTCCCAACAGATACAATCACCCATTGCCAACAAAATAAAAATTTCAGGTTCATAACATGACCAACAAGTCGCTTTAGAATCTAGTCCTTGATAATTTCTGCACTCTTGTGACCTTGTAGTTATATACCTTGGCTCCCTGAACACCCTGTACTATTCCACACTTCTGTGCCTCTGCTCTTGCCCTTTCCCTTGTATGAAATGTCCACTCAGCCCCAAACACTGTCCCACATCTATGATCTCTGTCTCTTGCTTGTTTTTCCTTAAAGATTCAACACAGGTATCACCTCCTCCAGAAAGTCTTCCATGGGCCTTAATGTTCCCATCCCCAACTGTGGTCAAAAGGTTTTATGGACTCACAATGAATACTACATATAAGTTGCTTGCTAAGGATATTTGTTAATCTATTTAACCCCATTTTTTCCAAAGTCACTTAGCCCACTAAATTAACTTTTAGATCTTTTTTTCTTCCTTCTTGCTTTCCTTCTTTTCTTCTTCCCTCCTTTCCTCTTTATTTCTTCTTCCTCTCTCTCTCTGCCGTATATTTTCCCCTTTCTTCCTTTCTTTTTTCTTTCCCTTCCTCTTTTTCTTTCTCCCAATGGTTTATTAGATTATCTCATTTAATTTTGACAATGATTTTATAAGGTAGGTCCTATTATTATGACCTTTATTTAACTGAAGGAAATGAAAATTAAGGAAATTGAATGTTCTTCAATGGCAAATCAGCTAGCATGTAAAGGAGCCAAGATGTCAATGTAAAATCTTCAAGCTCTATCCTTAATGATAATATTAAAAGCAGAATTTGGTTATGTATGTCTTCCCAGATGGCACTAGTGGTAAAGAACCTACCTGCCTGCCAATGCAAGAGATTTAAGGGATGCAGGTTTGATCCCTGGGTGGAGAAGATCCCCTGGAGGAGGAAATGGCAACCCATTCCAGTATTCTTGCCTGGAGAATCCCATGCACAGAGGAGCCTGGTGGGCTATAGTCCATAGGCTTGCAAAGAGTCAGACACAACAGAAGCAACTTAGCATGCAGGCATTTCTTATAGCATATGTGCGAGTAAGTATATGTAATCCTCACATATAAATAGTAATAACCATATAAGAATTTCTCAAAAGTAAAGAGCCAGGTAGTATGGTTTATTTATTAGACTAAGCTTAGTATTCTGCTTGCCAGCCAGGGTTATATTCATGAGCCCTCAGTGTGATATTTAAGATATAACAGATTAATAATACTTGCTCAGTAGTTCAGTTTTCAATATGACACTTTCTCACATACAACTTGGGAGTAAAAGAAATATTAAGGTCCCCAGTATAAGTATAGAAAAATCCAGAAATAGTAACCACATATTTTTCAAGAAGACTCAACATATTTTGAACAGTGTAGTTCTAGGCAGGAAACTTCAGTTTCCACAGAGAGAAAGGTGAATTCACAGGTAGGAAAATGTAGCTCTTCTGAGACCTTTAAGGACAAAGATTACCCATTATCATTAAGATCGTCATCATCAACTAAAGAGACAATTTTCTGCGAATGTAGAGGGTGGTAAAGAAGAAAGTGAAACCTAATTAGCAAGTCACATTTATGATTTAAATCTTCAGTACCTTGATAGGTGTTTTGTCCACACATTATTATCTACTAATGTTTTAACAACCAAGTAAGGTTAACAGGAAGAACTCCTTGAGTGAACTGAAATGCAACATGCAATTGTAAGACTTGATTATGTTATCCATTAGGGTGAAAGTGAAGTCACTTAGTCGTGTCCGACTCTTTGTGATCCCATGGACTGTAGCCTACCTGGCTCCTCCCTCCATGGGATTCTCCAGGCAAGAGTACTGGAATGGGTTGCCATTTCCTTCTTCAGGGGATCTTCCCAACCTAGGGATTGAACCCAGGTCTCCTGCATTCCAGGCAGACGCTTTAACCTCTGAGCGACCAGGGAAGCCCATCCATTAGGGTAATATGCAGTTAAAATATTAAGATAGCTATAGCTATATTAAAGCTATCTTGTCACTCACATGCCCACTTGGATGTGGAATTCCTATATTTCCTAAGCAAGAGTATAGATTCAGAATCATAAAGGAAGCATTTGATATTTTTTTAAATATTTATTTACTTGTTCATTTGGATGTGCCAGGTCTTAGTTGTGGCACATGGGATCTTTGGTCTTTGTCGTGGCATGGGAGATCTTTAGTCGTGGCATTATAGGAGCTTAGGTTGTGGCATGCGGACTCTTAGTTGTAGTATGATAACTCCTAGTTACAGCACTTGGGATCTAGTTCCTTGAACAGGGATTGAATCTGGGGTCCCCTGTATTGGGAGCATGGGATCTTAGCCACTGGACCACCAGGTAAATCCCCCAGGAAAGCATTTTCAGTTCAGTTCAGTTCAGTCACTCAGTCTTGTCTAACTCTTTGCAACCCCATGGACTACAGCATTCCAGGCTTCCCTGTCCATCACCAACTCCCAGAGAATGCTCAAGCATTCTCTATGACATCATCAAGTCAGTGATGCCATCTATGCCATCTAATCATCTTATCCTTTGTCATCCCTTTCTCCTCCTGCCTTCAATCTTTCCCAGCATCAGGGTCTTTTCCGATGAGTCAGGTTTTTGTATCAGGTGACCGAAGTATTGGAGTTTCAACCTCAGCATCAGTCCTTACAATGAATATTCAGGGCTGATTTCCTTTAGGATTGACTGGTTGGATCTCCTTGCAGTCCAAGAGACTCTCAAGATTCTTCTCCAACACCACAGTTCAAAAGCCTCAATTCTTCAGTGCTCAGCTTTCTTTATAGTCCAGCTCTCACATTCATTCATGACTACTAGAAAAACATAGCTTTGACTAGATGGACCTTTTTTTTTTTGTCGGCGAAGTAATGTCTTGGCTTTTAATATGCTGTCTAGATTGGTCATAGCTTTTCTTCCAAGGAGCAAGGAAAGCATTTTTAAAAGACACAAATCTGAAGTTAACAGCAGAAGATTCTGATTCAATAGTTCTGAAATGAGCACTAGCTTTTACTTACTGGAAAATCTCCTTAGGTGACTCTTACCTACAGTAATCTAAAAGGATGGGCTGGGTTATGCTGCAGTAACAGAAATTCCCACCGAAATCTCAGTGGCTTTACATTATTATGAAAGTGTATGGCTTGCTCATGCCGCATGGAAAGTGTAGGTCAGCAGGGATATTAATCACCCAGTCATGCAGGGATCCACACTAACTGAAAGTTCATCTAGATAAGTCCTATTATGGACCATAACAGAAGTGAAAAGGGAAGGGATAAATCACGCTCTTAAAGGTTCTGCATGAAAATAACACTTCTCACGTTCCATGGCTGATGCAAGTCAAACATCTACATTTAACTTCAAAGTAGTGAAAGATTGTATTCTTCCATGTGCCTGGAATGGGAGAGATCTGGAAATATTTGTGAACAATGTTAATGGATGCCCAAATCTCTGATTAAGAATGATTGATTAAGTTTAGTCTCTTTAGTTTATAAGAAAAAAAAAAAAAAGAGAAATTAAGTGAATTTCCAAAATTATACAGTTGATAGGCCTTGAATTAACATAATGGTCTCCTTGCTGCAACTATTTTCTTAAAGTATCCCAACTAATGTAACCTACTTCTCTTGCCACACATTCTTTTCTTCTTTCCTTCCTTTTGTCAGAAATGTTCAAATTTGAAAAAAAAAAAAAAATTTCTTCCCTTAACTTAGGGAAGTAAAAGAAAATTTCTTCCCTAGCATAACTTAGGGTTTGTAATTTATTTGATGGCCATTTTAAATAAGATGTTTTTAACCCCACTTAGAAACAGTCCACTTTTATGATTTATTACAACTTTCTTTCTCTGGTTAATTAAACTCATTTCTTAGGAAATGACTCATGGCTAATCACGCTAAGAATAAAATTAGTTATATTGCCCTCTTTGTTATAAAATGAGTGTAAATAACCTTTAAGGCAATTTTTCTAAAATCAAAAAAGCATGTAATAGTTCCCAATTCAGCAACATTATGTAAAATAGCAGACTCTTGGGGAGTAGTAAATCCAGATGCTGTCCTATTATTTCATGAAACTGGGCAGAAATTTACATTCTTTTATTATTAAACCAAACTCTATCAATTGACTCTCTTTGTGGAAATACTCTCTTTTAGAGGGTTAAAGTATCATTAAAACATTCCTAGACTAAAACCTGTTGTATGGTTTCTTCGCCCACTGGAGAGATATAAAACCATTATGTTTAAGTATCATAATAGCTAACATATGCTCATTCTTAGAAATGACACCACCATCTGGGTTAAGGTCCGCTGGTGATTTCAAATGATACTCCAGATTTCTTCAGGTAGAGAGAAGCCAAATTGTTCCAACTTTAACTACCTTGTTGTACTAATGAAAAACAATAAAAGGTTGCACTTATGTTTGCCCTACTTACTGGAGATCAAATACTGATTTATTGATAAATTATATTATTATCATAGTAGCTGGAATGCAGAAGAAAAGCCAGATAGATGCTTGTGTTGAGAAAGTGAATTGGGGCTCAAACTCATCTCTCAAAATTACTCATTTCTAGCAAGACAGATCATGGGTTTTCCTGGTTGGTAGAAGCACAGTTGTACAGTGAAAAACCCACCCCCCAAAAAAGAAAATTGTGTTCAAATCCTGACTTATTTGTTAATTGTGGAATCTTGAACACATTACTGAATCTCTCTGAACCTCAATTTTCTCAACTATAGCACAGGAATAATTTTATTGGTGGTAGTGGTAATTCTGTGACTCTGGAGTCTCTAGCAAAGTACCTCTTTCACATAGTAACAGGTAAAGAAATTATTATTATTTTTTTTATCTTTGCCTCTATCTATTCATCTATATTTCCTTTCACATGGGCACAGAGAAGGGAATTGGCAGCCCACTCCAGTATTCTTGCTGGGAGAATTCAATGGACAGAGGAGTGTGGTGGGCTATAGTCCATAGAGTCGCAAAGAGTCCAACTTAACATAGGGATACAGGGGCACAGAGAAGCAAAAAAGGTTAGGAACAAGGATGCTGTCAGTATGCAGAAGGAGAAGCCAAACTGAAAGGATGAGAAACAGCAATCATCTTACACACTGTGTATCTATTCCTAGAATGGCTTTCTAATGTGGCAGAATCCCTGGACAATAGAAACATACCTCTGTAGATAAAGCAATAGCCATATCAGTTTATCTTCATGTAAACCACCTCATCTTTGGCTATCCTTCAAGGGCATTTGGTGAACTCTTACTGATAAAACCAGTTTAATCCCTTTCACTCACCAAAGCCTAACTATATGAGTGAGTGAGTAAGGGTGGGGGTGGCGGTGAGGAGGATGGAAGAATGGAGGAAGGGAACCCTCTCACCTGACTGCTTCCTCACTGGCCCCTTGCCTATTGTCATGCACACAGCAAACCTTCTGGGCCAATCCATCTGACTGGCTGTGCAGGGAATGGGGCAGCCTGGATAATTGATGGACTCAATCTGACCAGGCACAGGTGGCACGGAGACGGCATACAGCAGCTTCTCGGGTTTGCCAGTGCCATCTGTTGCCATAAGAACATCTGTCGTCAAGGTCACCCTGTCACCCTCTGTTAAAGTTACAGGTTTGGTGAGTAGGATAATGTCACCTAAGAAGAAGGGGTATGGAGGCTGGGAGCTGGGAAGGAAGAGAAAGCGAGACCAAGATACACAAAGACAATAAGAAATCTTATGAAAGATGAATATTAATAATAGGGAGAATTACTGGATCAGAGAGCTGAAGGAAAGTACGTAGGATTTTAAAGGAGAACTTCTTTGCAAAAGGTTTGCCAAAAGAGTATTGTCATTGCTCTCTCTAGCTAAAACATGAGCTCATTTTAAAGAGTAAGAACATTTTAACCAGAGGCGTGACACGAATTTGTAAGAGAAATATGACAAGTAATCACAGTAGATTTACTTGTAAAGACAAGCACTTTTCTCTCTGCTTGCTAACTCTAAAAACCAATTTTTGATACGCACCTCTTGTATAAGTACATTTGATTAAGTGTCTGTGAGTGCATGTGTGTGAGCACGTGTGTGCATATTCACAGCATGTTCAGGGAGGGAACAGTAGAAGGGGCGTTACATTTATCAAAGTATTTAACTGGCATTTGAGCTTTGCTCTGCTGTCAGGGAGAATGACCCATTTGTTAATAAAGAACAATTAAGTTAATAGACTCAAATGAGCTGATGGACAAAGTACTGTAATGAAGCAAATGCAATATTGGATTTTTAAGCAGTGAGTATTACATGGAGCTGGACCTCTAGCAGCAATGGTTCAGCTCTCCCTCCCTATGTTTGTTGCTGATGTTTTTTTAAAGCGATTTCACCCAGTGGCAAAGAAACAGCATCCCCATCTGTTTAGGAAGTGTGGCTTTACTTATTGGACCAATATTGCTGGCACTGTGGGCTTTCAGGGACTTAATGATGATCATTGAATGGTGAGATGAGAGCAGGGAGATAATCTGCTCAATTTTATGAAACGTATTCACATCTGCCCCCATCAAACCTAAACGGCAGAAGATGGAAATTAAATGGTTTTTCAGCAAAAGGGAGGGTCAGGGACAGAGTAGACAAAAGAGTAAATACCTGTACTTCTTAGCTGGGTCACCAAACACCATACAGAAGATTAAGATGGGGCTCTTGGAAAGAAGCAAAATCTTTACGGCCAACTGCAGTTCTGGTTGTTGGATGTGTGGAGGGCATGTCCAGTTCAATGTGTTCCCTGAGTCAATTGTTTAATGTTTTGGTGGTAGAAATGAGACAACTGTTTGATAGTGACTAAAAGCAGCTCTGCCTCTACTCTCTTTTCTAGTTCAGACCAGCAGGAGAATGCCTCTCTTGTTATCTCTTCCTGAGCCTCTTCTCCTAGTCTTACAACAGGTAATGTTAAATATAGGTAAGAATTCAATCATAAACACTGATTGCTATGGTCTGGATTTCCAAATTATTTAGTGATATACACTTGGACCTGTATTCCAAATATAGCAAAGCATTATTTCAATTATTTGGCCTCATAAGATTCACAAAAATTAATTTTCATTATAAGTAAAGTCTTTTCAGTACCAAAGTTCTTCAAGAGCATCAAGATTTTGTTTGTGTGCTCAGTCGTGTCTAAATCTATATGACCCTATAAGTCGTATCAGTCCCCTCTGTCTATGGAATTTTCCAGGAAAGAATACTGGAGTGGGTTGCCATTTCCTACTCCAGGGGATCCTTCCAACCCTGGGATCAAACTCCTATCTCTTGCATCTCCTGCATTGGCAGGTGAGTGCTTTACCACTGTACCCCCTGGGAAGCCTAAAGTGCTTTAACATTATTTCATTAATTTCAAGTGGACTCTTTTCTAAATTATGATACAATGTAAAAGCAAATGGATCTGGACTGCTAAAGGGACATGTAATCCTACTACAGTCACTTTGTTTTGGAACTGCTGCCCCATGTGCTGTGCTTTGCTTAGTCACTCAGTTGTGTCCAACTCTTTGGGACCCCATGGACTGTAGCCCGCGGGCTCCTCTGTTCATGGGGATTCTCCAGGCAGAAATACTGGAGTGGGTTACCACACCCTCCTCCAGGGGATCTTCCCAACCCAGTGATCGAACCCTGGTCTCCCACATTGCAGGCGGATTCTTTACCATCTGAGCCAATGGGGAAATACCATACTGCCCATCCAAATTCAGATTATTCAATGCAGCTGATTTGCATATGTATCTTGCTCCTTCTGTGCATAAAAGCAAGTCACATTCTTAGTTTTCTCATTTGACCCCAAAGTCTTAGTTCACTCTTGTCAACTCTGGGCCCTAGTTCTGTACTCTGACAGTTGTCTCTGGTGCCTCCAGACCTACTGATCTTAGGATTTCACTTTCTAGGCCTTTATCCTTTGTTAATGGGGCATGTTGGGGGAAGAAATGAGTACTGTGTTTTGTGGCATAGACTTCAAAGTTACTCTGAGCACCTGGCAACTTACCAGCTGAATGATGTCAGGAATGTTTCTTAACATTTCCAAGCCTTGGATTGCTGTCTGTAAAATGGGATTTAAAATGGTAACCAAGACAGAAATCCTCATCACCCAGATACCAAAACCAGACAAAGACAACACAAAAAGAGAAAACTGCAGGCCTATATCACTGATGAACATAGATACAAAAATCCTGAACAAAATTTTAGCTAACAGAATTCAGCAACACATCAAAAAGCTCATACGCCATGATCAAGTTGGATTTATTCCAGGGATGCAAGGATTCTTCAATATATGTGAGTCAAACAATGTGATATATAATATTAACAAAATGAACGATAAAAACCATAGAATAATCTCAATAGATGTAAGAAAAGCCTTTGAAAAAAGTTAGCACCCATTTATGATTAAAATTCTTTAAAAAATGGGCATAGAAAGAACCTACTTCAACATAGTAAAGGCCATATATGATGAGCCTACAGCAAACATTATCCTCAATGATGAGAAACTGAACACATCCCCCTAAGATCAGGAACAAGACAGGGTGTCCACTTTTGCCACTATTATTCAACATAGTTCTGGAAGTCCTAGCTACAGCAATCAGAGAAGAAAAGGAAATGAAAGGAATCCAGATTGGAAAAGCAGAAGTTAAGCTCTCACTGTTTGCAGATGACATGATACTGTACACAGAAAACCTTAAAGATAGTATCAGAAAATTATTAGAGCTAATCAGTGAATTTAGCAAAGTCATAGGATACAAAATCAATACACAGAAATCACTTGCATTTCTATACACTAACAATGAAAAATCAGAAAGAGAAATTAAGGAATCAATCCCATTCACCATTGCACCAAAAAAAATTAAACATCTAGGAATAAACCTACCTAGAATGAGGTTCGTGACATTGTACAGGAGATAGGGATCAAGACCATTCCCATAGAAAAGAAATGCAAAAAAGCAAAATGGCTGTCTGGGGAGGCCTTACAAATAACTGTGAAAAGAAGAGAAGCGAAAAGCAAAGGAGAAAAGGAAAGATATAAACATCTGAATGCAGAGTTCCAAAGAATAGCAAGAAGAGATAAGAAAGCCTTCTTCAGTGATCAACGTAAAGAAATAGAGGAAAACAATAGAATGGGAAAGACTAGGGATCTCTTCAAGAAAATCAGAGATACCAAAGGAACATTTCATGCAAAGATGAGCTCGATAAAGGACAGAAATGGTATGGACCTAACAGAAGCAGAAGATATTAAGAAGAGATGGCAAGAATACACAGAAGAACTGTACAAAAAAGATCTTCACGACCCAGATAATCACAATGGTGTGATCACTGACCTAGAGCCAGACATCCTGGAATGTGAAGTCAAGTGGGCCTTGGAGAGCATCACTACGAACAAAGCTAGTGGAGGTGATGAAATTCCAGTTGGGCTATTCCAAATCCTGAAAGATGATGCTGTGAAAGTGCTGCACTCAATATGCCAGCAAATTTGGAAAACTCAGCAGTGGCCACAGGACTGGAAAACGTCAGTTTTCATTCCAATCCCAAAGAAAGGCAATGCCAAAGAATGCTCACACTACCACACAATTGCACTCATCTCACACGCTAGTAAAGTAATGCTCAAAATTCTCCAAGCCAGGCTTCAGCAATATGTGAACCGTGAACTTCCTGATGTTCAAGCTGGTTTTAGAAAAGGCAGAGGAACCAGAGATCAAATTGCCAACATCCGCTGGATCATAGAAAAAGCAAGAGAGTTCCAGAAAAACATCTATTTCTGCTATTGACTATGCCAAAGCCTTTGACTGTGTGGATCACAATAAACTGTGGAAAATTCTGAAAGAGATGGGAATACCAGACCACCTGATCTGCCTCTTGAGAAATTTGTATGCAGGTCAGGAAGCAACAGTTAGAACTGGACATGGAACAACAGACTGGTTCCAAATAGGAAAAGGAGTACGTCAAGGCTGTATTTTGTCACCCTGCTTATTTAAATTATATGCAGAGTACATCATGAGAAACACTGGACTAGAAGAAACACAAACTGGAATCAAGATTGCCAGGAGAAATATCAATAACCTCAGATATGCAGATGACACCACCCTTATGGCAGAAAGTGAAGAGGAAATAAAAAGCCTCTTGATGAAAGTGAAAGAGGACAGTGAAAAAGTTGGCTTAAAACTCAACATTCAGAAAACGAAGATCATGGCATCTGGTCCCATCACTTCATGGGAAATAGATGGGGAAACAGTGGAAACAGTGTCAGACTTTATTTTTCTGGGCTCCAAAATCACTACAGATGGTGACTGCAGCCATGAAATTAAAAGATGCTTACTCCTTGGAAGGAAAGTTTTGACCAACCTAGATAGCATATTCAAAAGCAGAGACATGACTTTGCCAACAAAGGTTCGTCTAGTCAAGGCTATGGTTTTTCCAGTGGTCATGTATGGATGTGAGAGTTGGACTGTGAAGAAAGCTGAGCGCCGAAGAATTGATGCCTTTGAACTGTGGTGTTGGAGAAGACTCTTGAAAGTCCCTTGGACTGCAAGGAGATCCAACCAGTCAATTGTGAAGGAGATCAGCCCTGGGATTTCTTTGGAAGGAATGATGCTAAAGCTGAAACTCCAGTACTTTGGCCATCTCATGGGAAGAGTTGACTCATTGGAAAAGACTCTGATGCTGGGGGGCTTTGGGGGCAGAAGGAGAAGGGGACGACAGAGGATGAGATGGCTGGATGGCATCACTGAACTCGATGGACGTGAGTCTGGGTGAACTCCGGGAGTTGGTGATGGACAGGGAGGCCTGGCGTGCTGTGATTCATGGGGTCGCAAAGAGTCGGACACGACTGAGCAACTGAACTGAACTGAACTAGGCTCCTTCTTTCCTATAGCAACCAGCCTCGGCATGTGTGTGTCTTCAAATGTTTGTGTCAGTCAGATGTTTGTCTGTTCCTTTTTGCCATCTTCCTTCTGTCTTTTAATTTGCTTCTTCCAGTGTGCTGTCAAATGAGACATTAAATAATGTAAATTGTTAGTTGTATGTGCAAACTGAGGGTAATGTCCTCCTGTGAATGAGGACATCAAGATTTACCCTTAGCAAAACACTTGCATGAATATTGCTAATTGACTGTATATTAGCTTTATTTAAGGGACTTATTTCTCTAAAGAGGGGGCAAGCTGACAAATATTTAGTTGGGTCTGAGCGAGCCCTAATTTGTAGAATTTGTTGATTTCTGTGGTGTAAATAATCCCACTGTAGCTGTCATTGTGGGGTGAACATATACTTTGTTGCACATGGCGTTGGGATGAGACGGGCACGAACTATCCCCACCCAACCACATGACGGTGTTGAAGGGACTGTCACCTGAGAGCTTTGTGTAACCTATTACTCTCCTGGCATTAGCAGTCATTTCAGATATGTGGGACCTCAGAAAGACCGTAGCATTCTTGTACAGAGATTTGCTTCTTTAAAAAACAATGTATTTGTTTATGACTGTGCTAGATCTTCGTTGCTGCACAGGGTTTTCTCTGGTTGTGGTGAGTGGGGGCTCTACTTTGCAGTACATGTAGACTCAGTAGTTGTGGATCCTGGACTCTAGAGCAAAAGCTCCATAATTGTGGCCCGCAGGCTTAGCTGCATCTCTGTATGCAGGCTCTTCCCAGACCAGGGATTGAACATGTGTCGCTTGCATTGGCAGGTGGATTCTTTACCACTGAGCTACCAGGGAAACCTGAGGTTTGTTTCTTTTTAAATTTATTGATAGCTAATACTTACTAGACACTATACTACACACTTAATGTGAATTAGCTCATCCAAACATGTAATAATCCTCTGAAATGGGAACTGGGATTAGTCACATTTTGAAATTGGGATTTAGAATGGTTGAGTAACTTACACAATATCCCACAGCAAGTGAGATGGGTTAGAAATTGGGATCCAGATAGTTTGGCTTGAAATTCCATGCTTAACTTTGAAACAACAGAGCACATACAACTGATATCTATTTTTTAACCAATAAACATGTGAATACCTAGTTGATGATTATCCAGTCACTACTAAATATAGTTTCAACATGTAACTTATAATGATCTCATTAGTACAGGTCCATGAAAAAGGCCATATATAAATATTATGATTTGGGCAAAGGAAAAGAAGAGAGATGTAAATATTTAAAACTTTCTAAATTTTATGTTGATCCTTTCAACTGTCTCCTCTTTCTGTATTCCCTCTTCACTTTTTTACTGAGTTTGCAGTCTCTATTACTATGCAAGTTACAAAGTATGCCCAGTCCAAGTCAATAGATGTCACCATGTAAAAATGGAAATAGAAACAAAAGAGAAAATTAAAGTTTGATCATTTTCATCCATGTTTATTCATTCCAAAGCACCATCATAAGAATATTGGTCTGTAGATGTTATGCTGGTGACCCTCACACAGCCGCATAATTTAAACAACCATGAATGCCGTGTCACATTATAGAGGGCTTCTAATTTAATTGAGTTTAAAGTAGGCCAAAGTCAGTCATTTATATACTTCTCTGCATAGCATATACTTACAATCAGTTCCCAGAAAATAAAAACACAGCATAATACTCAGAAGGATGAGCAGTCCCTTCTAAAGATGAAAATATTCCTCCCAATGATGTATTTCAATGTGAATCCACTGGAATGAAAAATTGATGGAACTAAATGTCATTTATATAATCAGAGGATAAGAATACATCTAAGTTGATAAAATCAATTCCTTTTACAGGTGGTTCAGCAAAATGGTTGGCTTTTACATGATGCAATTTTTCTCCCTTGCCATGATTCTCAATAACCTGCTTTTCACAAGTATCAAGGAAGCATACAAAAACTAGGTTAGTATGGATCTTTCCCACATATACCACAACCATTTTTAAATATATGAGGGGGTGTGTGTGTGTGTGTGTGTGTGTGTGTGTACTGGCTTCACTTTTGCCAAAATTGTAGAACCCTAGCCTCAGAAGCACACACCAGTTAGCAGGGTCAGAGAAAGTTCAGATGGTGAGGGACTACACCTTTTCCCTCTTATCCTGCCTCCTCCCAGCCCCAATTAAAAGCAGGTAACCCTATAATCTGCTCCTGGTAGTCTCAAGCTAATTAGACTTTGACAAGAATGCAGACAACGCTCAACTGCAGAAAATTAACATACACATTTCCCTACATGTACTTGGGGGAAAGGGAGAAATAAAGCCACATGAACAATCTTTCCGAAAACTCAGCCAGAGCTCATTCATAGCCACATACTTCATGTCACATTAACTCACCCAGCCTGACGCCTAGGGCAACACCCTCCAGCTGACTGGCAAGGTTAGGCTTTAGCTTTTTAATAACCTTTTTAAACATATAGACCTTTATATCCAGGATCTACGAAGCACACAGATGATTATTGAGGATTAATGGATCATCCAAAGTGCCAGTTGGCACGTTTTGAGTAAAAAGTGTAACAAATGCAGCTGTTTACTAATAAATAAAGCCTCAGCTGTAAGAGAAATAAATTAGATGTGTTTAATTGGTAGGCTGCAAACCTCCCCTCTTTATTACAATGCCGCTTCTTGTTATTTTATGATGTCAGGGTAGATGGCAGACTGACAGAGTGTTTATGAATCACAGTTTGCAGATGGCACTCTCGGTTCTCGGCAGCTATGAGCACAAGTAGCATGAGGCCTCAATAGTGGTTTTTGCCAAAGACGACCCCCTGAGAATTAGCTGTCTCCATTTCTCTCGTGCCCATCTCTTTCCTGGCAGAGCACTACTTTCACAAACCCACCTTCAATAAACTGTGACTGCCTGGCAGGGAATTGAAGAGCATTCATACCCAAGAATGCCCTCATCTCGAGATGATTTCTTTTTCATTGTGAAGGGGGCCTGGCCAATGGTTCTCAAAGCAGGCTTCCTGCAGTTTCTTCCAGGGAAGATGACTGAGGATCCTGCAGAATACAAACCCCTCCCCCTTCCCACTCACTGGGCTTTCCACGCCCACCCTCCCCCAGCTGACAGGAGTGATTTCCCATCTCTCCAGCACAGCATAAGGTCCTTGCACTTGGGATTCTGAGCTCCCCTAACTAATGACAGCTTTGTCATTTCACAGCTGGGGATGGAGGGAGGAGGGGTCATCCCAGCCCACGGAGCAGAGGCTTCACAGCTTCTGTACTCCCTGCATTCTCCCTGGTCTCTAGTCTCTTCTATGACTGGGGCACAGCACACAGGAGACAGGCAGTCATCATTGTCAACAGATTTGTACATTTTTGTCACCAGTTAAACTCATAATGGATTTTATTCTAACGGTTTCTTTCATTAGAAACTTGGGAATAATCAAGCCCTTTTGGAGAGAACAGACTGTTGTCTGTGCACATACTGATTGTAGTGCTAAGATTAATGATAATAGTAATAATATTGGGAGCTACCATTTACTGAGATGGGCTAAAACCACTGTCGTAGAAGTACCTGATGATAGTTTAAAACGCATCAGCACTATTTCTGCTTTATCTTCTTGTTTCCTTTTCCTGCCTTGCAGTGTTCATTAACGTGAGCCCTGGCCATGTGTCCACAAAGACTAGTGAGAAATCCTGAGATCACTGCCATCTCCCTTCCTTTATTCAATTGTGTCTGGTGGGGACCTGATGGAGGGAATCTCAGTTCTCCAGCTGTCTCATGAAGCTTGAACTAACATGGCTTCTAGAGGTCAAGTTGGATTAGGTAGAGAAAGCACATAAACAAAAATACAATTTGTTTATTAGTTCAGTTCAGTTTAGTCGCTCAGTCATGCCCGACTCTGTGATCCCATGAACCACAGCATACTAGGCCTCCCTGTCCATCACCAACTCCTGGAGTCTACCCAAACTCATGTCCATTGAGTCGGTGATGCCATCCAACCATCTCATCCTCTGTCATCCCCTTATCCTCCTGCCTTCAATCTTTCCCAGCATCAAGGTCTTTTCAAATGAGTTAGCTCTTCACATCAGGTGGCCAAATATTGGAGTTTCAGCTTCAACATCAGTCCTTCCAATGAATACTCAGGACTGATCTCCTTTAGGATGGACTGGTCAGATTTCCTTGCAGTCCAAGGGACTCTCAAGAGTCTTCTCCAACACCACACCTCAAAAGCAGAACTTCTTTGGCACTCAGCTTTCTTTATAGTCCAATTCTCAAATCCATACATGACTACTGGAAAAACCATAGCCTTGACTAGACGGACCTTTGTTGGCAAAGTAATGTCTCTGCTTTTTAATATGCTATCTAGGTTGATCATAACTTTCCTTCCAAGGAGTAAGCGTCTTTTAATTTCGTGGCTGCAGTCACCATCTGCAGTGATTCTGGAGCCCCAAAAGTAAAGTCAGCCACTGTTTCCCCATCTATTTGCCATGAAGTGATGGGACCAGATGCCATGATCTTAGTTTTCTGAATGTTGAGCTTTAAGCCAACTTCTTCACTCTCCTCTTTCACTTTCATCAACAGGCTCTTTAGTTCTTCTTCACTTTCTGTCATAAGGGTGGTGTCATCTGCATATCTGAGGTTATTGATATTTCTGCCGGCAATCTTGATTCCAGCTTGTGCTTCTTCCAGCCCAGCGTTTCTCATGATGTACACTGCATATAAGTTAAATAAGCAGGGTGACAATATACAACCTTGACGTACTCCTTTCCCAATTTGGAACCAGTCTGTGTTCCATGTCCAGTTCTAACTGTTGCTTCCTGACCTGCATACAGATTTCTGAAGAGGCAGGTCAGGGGGTCTGGTATTCCCATCTCTTTCAGATTTTCCCACAGTTTATTGTGATCCACACAGTTCATTGGTTGGTTGTTTTCAAAAACACTTTAGGAAACCTTATGTGGGAAAAGAATCAAACATAGATTTTTCATTTTAGATAAGCCTTTATTTGTTTCCAAGGGATTTACTTAAAACAAAGAGATGCTCTACCTATCTATGTTATATAAAATATGAGTGCATCCCTCTGAAGATCAAGTACAAGGCAAGGATTTTGCCCTTACCACTTTCACATTGTATGGGAGTTTCTACCTGGCACAAGGTAATATATTAATATGTACATACATACGTTACTATATAAAATTGGAGGCATCTAGATTGAGAGAAGTTATAAAACTTGTGTTTATTTGCAAATGACATGATTTTATATGTAGAAAATCCTAAGGAATCTACAAAAAATAATTATTTTATATGTTAGCAATGAACATTCTGAAAATGAAATTAAGAAAACATATTTATAATGGTATTACACAGAACAAAACACATAATATACTTAGCAAAAGATGTGTAAGTGTGCTGCAAACTACAAAATGCTAAAAAAAATTAAAGATCTAAATAAAGTGAGATATGTTCATAGGTTGGCAGAATCGATATTGTTAAGATAGCATTTCTCCTCAAATTGATACACAGATTCATTTTAATGCCTGGAAAAGTCCTTAAACTGGCATTTTTTTTTTTCTCCAAAACTTGACAAACTGATTCTAAAATTTTTGTGGAAATGCAAAGTAGAATAAAGATGAAAGACTCATACATTCCAATTACAAAATTTACTATTAAGCTACAATAACCAAGACCATGTTGTATTAGAGGAAGGTGAATATATAGATAGATGGAAGAGGACTCAGACTTCAGAACCAGACCCTTAAATTTATGGTTGATCTTTTTGACAAAGGTGGCAAAGCGATTCTATGATCTTTTTAGCAAATGATGCTAGACACTTGGATATACACATGCAAAAGGATTAATTTAGATGTTTACCTTACACTATGGTAGGTAAACCTTGAATTATAAAAATTAATTCAAAGTGGACCATAGGCCTAATTGTAAAGGCTAAAACTATACAACTTCCAGAAGTAAACATAGAAAAAGCAGAGTAACTTGGGAGGAAGAGAAGTTTTCCCAAGGAGATGACATTGAGCAGAAAGTTTATTTCAATGAGGAAATAAATAATGCAAAGTTTTGGAGGAAGAGTGTTCCATACATCAGGCAGGTAAAATAGAAGTTGCAGATGGTCGGGAGTGAGATCAAGTGAGAAGTGAAATTAAAAATTATGCATTTTTAAGGAGCAAGAAAGCTAGGTTTCATTGTGACACTGAGACAAAGATATCTTATGCAGGGTCTAAAAAGAACTACTTATTAAGAAAAAAGGAACAAATTGGACTTAATCAAGATGAAAGGCTTCTGATTTTAGAAAGATATCAGTGAGAAAATGACGTGTTATGCTAAAAATTGGGAGGAAATGTTTGCAAATCTTATATTTGGCAAAGACCTTCTATCCAAAATATAAAAAGAATTCTTACCACATAATAATCAAAAGACAAATAGCCCAAATTCAAAAATAAGCAAAAATTTTAAATAGACACATCACAAAAGAAGATATATAGGTGGTCAATAGGTACATTTAAGATATATATCATTGGTTACCAGATAAATGCAAATTAAAGGCACAATGAAATGACTACACATCCATTAAGACGGTTACAATTAAAATGGATTACAAAGTTTTATCAAAGATTTAGAGCAACTGGAACTTCAATAGATTAATATAGATAGTTAAAATGTTGTAAATACTTAAAGATTCAGCACATTTATATATATACCAGTTCAGTTCAGTGCAGTCGCTCAGTCATATCCGACTCTTTGTGACCCCATGGACCGCAGCACGCCAGGCCCCCCTGTCCATCACCAACTCCCAGACTTTACCCAAACTCATGTCCATTGAGTCAGTGATGCAATCCAAACATTCCATCCTCTGCCATCCCCTTCTACTCCTGCCTTCAATCTTTCCCAGCATCAGGGTCCTTTCCAATGAGTCAGTTCTTCCCAACAGGTGTTCAAAGTATTGGAATTTAAGCTTCAACATCAGTCCTTCCAATGAACACTCAGGACTGATCTCCTTTAGGATGGACAGGTCGGATTTCCTTGAGGTCCAAGGGACTCTCAAGGGTCTTCTCCAACACCACACTTCAAAAGCAGCAATTTTTTAGTACTCAGCTTTCTTTATAGTCCAATTTTCAAATCCATATATGACTACTGGAAAAACCATAGCCCTGACCAGACGGACCTTTGTTGGCAAAGTAATGTCTCTGCTTTTTAATATGCTGTCTTGGTTGGTCATAACTTTCCTTCCAAGGAGCAAGTATCTTTTAATTTCATGGCTGCAATCACCATCTGCAGTGATTTTGGGGCCCCAAAAATAAAGTCAACCACTGTTTCCACTGTTTCCCCATCTATTTGCCGTGAAGACATGGGACCAGAAGCCATGGTCTTAGCTTTTTGAATGTTGAGTTTTAAGCCAACTTATTCACCTTCTCTTTCACTTTCATCAAGAGGTTCTTTAGTCCTTCTTTGCTTTCTGCCATAAAGGTGGTGTCATCTGTATATCTGAGGTTATTGATATTTCTCCCGGCAATCTTGATTCCAGCTTGTGCTTCTTCCAGCCCAGTGTTTCTCATGCAGATGTACTCTGCATATAAGTTAAATAAGCAGGGTGACAATATACAGCTTGACATACTCCTGTCCTGATTTGGAACCAGTCTGTTGTTCCATGTCCAGTTCAAATTGATGCTTCCTGACTTGCATACAAATTTCTGAAGAGGCAGGTCAGGTGGTCTGGAATATCCATCTCTTTCAGAATTTTCCAGTTTGTTGTGATCCATGCAGTCAAAGGCTTTGGCATAGTCAATAAGACAGAAGTGGATGTTTTTCTGGAACTCTCTTGCTTTTTCAATCATACAGGGGATGTTGGGAATTTGATCTCTGGTTCCTCTGCCTTTTCTAAAATGAGCTTTAAATCTGGAAGTTCCCGGTTCACATATTGCTAAAGCCTGGCTTGGAGAATTTTGAGCATTATTTTACTAGCATGTGAGATAAGTACAATTGTGTGGTAGTTGAGCATTCTTTGGCATTACCTTTCTTTGGGATTGGCATGAAAACTGACCTTTTCCAGTCCTGTGGCCACTGCTCAGTTTTCCAAATTTGTGGGCATATTGAGTGCAGTGCTTTCACAGCATTCATCTTTTAGGATTTGAAAGTGCTCAACTGGAATTCCATCACCTCCATGAGCTTTGTTCATAATGATGCTTCCTAAGGCCCACTTGACTTCACATTCCAGGATGTCTGGCTCTTGGTGAGTGATCACACCATCGTGATTATCTGGGTCATGAAGATCTTTTTTGTAGAGTTCTTCTGTGTATTCTTGCCACCTCTTTTAATATCTTCTGCTTCTATTATGTCCATACCATTTCTGTCCTTTATTGTGCCAATCTTTGCATGATATGTTTCCTTGGTATCTCTTATTTTCTTGAAGAGATCTCTACTAGTCCTTCCCGTTCTATTGTTTTCCTCTGTTTCTTTGCATTGATCACTGAAGAAGGCTTTCTTATCTCTCCTTGCTATTCTTCGGAACTCTGCATTCAAATGGGTATATCTTTCCTTTTCTCCTTTGCCTTTAGTTTCTCTCCATTTCTCAGCTATTTGTAAGGCCTCCTCAGACAACCATTTTGCCTTTTTGTATTTATTTTTCTTGGGGATGGTCTTGATCTCTGCCTCCTGTACAATGTCATGAACCTCTGTCCATAGTTCTTCAGGCACTATGTCTATCAGATGTAATCCGTTGAATCTGTTTGTCACTTCCACTATATAATTGGAAGGGATTTGAATTAGGTCATACCTGAATGGTCTAGTGGTTTTCCCTACTTTCTTCAATTAAAGTCTGAATTTGGCAATAGGGAGTTCATGATCTGAGCCGCAGTCAGCTCCTGGTCTTGTTTTTGCTGACTGTATAGAGCTTCTCCATCTTTGGCTGCAAATAATATAATCAATCTGATGTCGGTGTTGGCCATCTGGTGATGTCCATGTGTAGAGTTTTCTCTTGTGTTCTTGGCAGAGGGTGTTTGCTATGACCAGTGTGTTCTCTTGGCAAAATTCTATTTGCCTTTGCCCTGCTTCATTCTGTATTCCAAGGCCAAATTTGCCTGTTACTCCAGGTGTTTCTTGACTTCCTACTTTTACATTCCAGTCCCCTATGATGAAAAAGGCATCTTTTTGGGGTGTTAGTTCTAGAAGAACTTATAGGTCTTCATAGAACTGTTCAACTTCAGTTTCTTCAGCATTACTGGTCGGGGCATAGACTTGGATTACTGTGATATTGAATGGTTTGCCTTGGAAATGAACAGATATCATTCTGTCATTTTTGAGATTGCTCCCAAGTACTGCATTTTGGACTCTTTTGTTGACTATGATGGCTACTCCATTTCTTCTAAGGGATTCTTGCCCACAGTAGTAGACATAATGGTTGTCTGAGTTAAATTCACCCATTCCAGTCCATTTTAGTTTGCTGATTCCTAAAATGTCGATGTTCACTCTTGCCATCTCCTGTTTGACCACTTCCAATTTGCCTTGATTCATGGACCTGACATTCCAGGTTCCTATGCAATTTTGCTCTTTACAGCATCAGATCTTGATTTTATCACCAGTCACATACACAACTGGGTGTTGTTTTCGCTTTGGCTCCGTCTTTTCATTCTTTCTGGATTTATTTCTCCACTGATTTCCAGTAGCATATTGGGCACCTACCAGCCTGGGGAGTTCATCTTTCAGTGTCATATCTTTTTGCCTTTTCATAGTGTTTATGGGGTTTTTAAGGCAAGAATACTGAAGTGGTTTACCATTCCCTTCTCCAGTGGACCACATTTTGTCAGAACTCTCCATCATGAACTGTCCATGTTTGTGGCTCTTCACAGCATGGCTTAGTTTCATTGAGTTAGACAAGGTTGTGGTCCATGTGATTAGATTGGTTAGTTTTCTGTGATTGTGGTTTCAGGGTCTGTCTGCCCTCTGATGCCCACTGTCAGCACCTACCATCTTACTGGGGTTTCTCTTACTTTGGACGTGGAGTATCTCTTCACACTGCTCCATCAAAGCGCAGCCACTGCTCCTCGTCTTGGACGTGGGTTATCTCCTCTCTGCCTCTTGCAGCTCTAGCTCCATGCAGCCACCACTTGCCGCTATATATACTTAAAAATATATTACCACTTGTCTCAGGAATTCTAAAACTAGTTTCTGAAGATAAATAAAAACATTTTGCTCACAAAACACCTGTACACAAATTTTCGTGGTAGTTTTGCTCATAATAGCTCCAAAATTAAAGCATTCTAAATATCTTCATCAGATAATTGGGAGAAAAATGTTTTCTATTCATACATTAGAATATTACTCAGCAATTAAAAGGAACAGATTACTAACTCATGCAGAAGCATGAATGATTCCCACCAAATTTATGCTGAACCGAAGAATCCAGGGTAGATACAGTGTGATTCCATTTATATGAAGTTCTAAAATGAGCAAAGCTAATTTATAGTGACAGAAAACATATATGTGATTATCTTCAGGTAGGGGAATTGAGTATAAACTATCTTGAAAACACTTCTTGGGAAAATATTAATGTTTTGGATCTTGGAGAACAAGTAGTTACATGAGATTTTTCATTTGTCTATCTCATCAACCTGTACACTTAAAGTGTTATAATTTATTATTTTAGAATTAAATATCAATAAGGGCTTTCCTTGTGGCCCAGCTGGTACAGAATAGCAATAGTTAGAACTGGACATGGAACAACAGACTGGTTCCAAATTGGGAAAGGAGTATGTCAAAGCTGTATATTGTCACCCTGCTTATTTAACTATATGCAGAGTACATCATGCATAAATGCCAGGCTGGATGCAGCGCAAACTGGAATAAAAGATTGCTGAGAGAAATATCTATAACTTCAGATACGCAGATGACACCACCCTTATGGCAGAGAGTGAAGAAGAACGAAAGAGCCTTTTGATGAAAGTGAAAGAGGAGAGTGAAAAAGCTGGCTTAAAACTCAACATTCAGAAAACTAAAATCATGGCATCTGGTCCCATCACTTCATGGCAAATAGATGGGGAAACAGTGGAAACAGTGGCTGACTTTATCTTTGGGGCTCCAAAATCACTGCAGGTGGTGATTGTAGCCATGAAATTAAAAGATGCTTTCTCCTTGGAAGGAAAGTTATGACCAACCAAGACAGCATATTAAAAGGCAGAGATATTACTTTGCCAACAAAGGTCCATCTAGTCAAGGCTATGGTTTTTCCAGTAGTCATGTATGGACTTGAGAATTGGACTATAAAGAAAGCTGAATGCTGAAGAATTGCTGCTTTTGAAGTGTGGTGTAAGAGAAGACTCTTGAGAGTCCCTTGGACTGCAAGGAAATCCGACCAGTCCATCCTAAAGGAGATCAGTCCTGAGTGTTCATTGGAAGGACTGATGCTGAAGCTGAACTCCAATACTTTGGCCACCTGATGTGAAGAACTGACTCATTGGAAAAGACCCTGATGCTGGGAAAGATTGAAGGCAGGAGGATAACGGGACAACAGAGAACGATATGGTTGGATGGCATCACCGACTCAATAGATATGAGTTTGAGTAAACTCCAGGAGTTGGTAATGGACAGGGAGGCCGGGCGTACTGCAGACCATGGGGTTGCAAAGAGTCACACACAACTGAACTGAACTGATCTGATATCTCAATGAAGCTGATTTAAAAGTAAATCACAACTGAACTGAACTGAACTGATATCGCAATGAAGCTGATTTAAAATTAAAATTTAAAATTACCAACCGGAAAGACAAGAAATCTTGAAATAAACTTACTTCTACAACAGACACTAAACATAAAAAATTTTATTACATCTCCTAAAAAATTCAATGATTAAATATTTCCTATATTACATTAAATTTCAAGATCAGATAAAAAGATATAAAACTTATCAACTTATTTTATAAGCCTAGTAAAATTCTGATACCAAAAATGAATAAAACTTGGTAACAGGAAAAAAAATTAGAGCAAACTTTTTTATGAACATGCTAAGCAAGCATTAAGAATATCAAATCAAGCAGTTTAATGACAGTAACAATAACAGCAACAAGTAGGGTTTATCACCAAAATGTAAGTATTGTTCCCAGCCTAAAAATATTTTTAAATATAATTTACTCCTTAAACAATTTAAAAAGAAATAACCAAATCATCATCTTAAAGGACAACTGGGAAGCATTCAGTAAAATTTAACAAGTCCTGATAAATTACTTTAGCAAGCTTCCTCCTTCATTCCTGAGACAAATTAATAAGACAAGAAAAAGTAAAAAGATGTTTGAGTCTGTATTACTTGCAGGAATATAGTTATTTTTTATCTACAAATTTAAGGGATTCCAGTAAAAACTTATTAGAAGTAATAAAAGAGTACAGTAAGTTAGTTTGACATGTGATTGATAAACAGAAGTCACAAATTTCCTATCCATAATGCATTTTTTAAAGTTTAGTAAAAAAGATACATTACATTAAAAATTGAAAAGCTAAATATTACCTTGAATACTTAAGAATTAACCTAGCAAAAATATGTGAGACTCATATGAAAAAAATTATAAATTTTTCATAGGGGCTTTTCAAGCAGGACTGAATAAATGGAGAGGTACTTACTCAATTTTGTAAAGCTATCAATTATAACTAAATTCATATCTGAGTTAAAAGTTTACCTTTAAGAATTATTGCACAAAATAGCATAAAAATTTTTATAAAAATAATACATATAATTAAAATTTCCTACCAGACTGAAACAACACACACACAAACACACACTTAGGCAAATTGGATTAGTTGCCTATTTTCTTTCTTTTACTAAGGTTAGCCTCTGTCTTACTCAAGGCAATGTGTTCATATAATAAAACACATTTACTAACTTCTCTTGCAGTTAGGAGTGGCCAGGTATCAATTACTATATACATTAATCTCATTAGACAGGGATTTTGGGAAAGCTCCTTAAAAGAAGGATCTATATATGCCTTCTTCTCTTTGCCATCCTTCTCTGTTCTTTGTCTGGAATACAAATGTGATTTGAGAGTGAAGCAACAGTCTTGCAACCATGAAGTAATGAAACATAAGGATGAAAACTACACTCAGGATGGTCATGCAAAACATAAGAAGGCTCTGTTCTTGATATGAACAAGGGCTGTATCAGTCTTGAACTCTCAAACTTTTGGCTTCTTTGTTTTTGAGCACAATAAATTTCTCATTTCATTAAGCTACTGTAGAAAGTTTTCTGTTAACCTGTGACATAAAGAAGAATGCAATCTCTAAGTATAAAATGCTTCAAAGCTACAATAATTAAAATATTGTGAATTACGATATTAGTGCTGCTGCTGCTGCTGCTGCTGCTGCTAAGTCGCTTCAGTCGTGTCCGACTCTGTGCGACCCCATAGACGGAAGCCCACTAGGCTCCTCTGTCCCTAGGATTCTCCAGGCAAGAACACTGGAGTGGGTTGCCATTTCCTTCTCCAATGCATGAAAGTGAAAAGTGAAAGTGAAGTCGCTCAGTCGTGCCCGACTCTTGGCGACCCCATGGACTGGGGCCCACCAGGCTCCTCCGTCCATGGGATTTTCCAGGCAAGAGTACTGGAGTGGGGTGCCATTGCCTTCTCCGGATATTAGTGCTAGAACAGACAAATATGTGACAGTTCATAATTTACATTTATAAATACAAATAATATAGTATATATGCTAGAATATATATATTATTCTTGGTTACATGTTATATATATATATATATATATATATATGTATATATATATATATATATATATATTATATATATATTGTCTTGTGAAATAGGCATTGAAAATCTGTACCATGTGTGGGGCAGCTCATTAAGCGCAGCCAACAGATGAAAAAATATTTCACCAGGACAAATCTGACCATCTTTGGAAGTATTCCCCATATTCTGAGAGCCTCCCCCCACCCGCCTTGTCTGAGCAGCAGCACAGTGATCTCCCTTTTTGGACCATGGTTGCTCTTTGTATACTCTGCCCTTCACATGGTAGAGCATCCCCAGTTCATTGCCCTCTATTACCTAATTTGCTCATCCTTGTTTTTCATCACTATCTGCCCATGAAATTTTTGTCCTGCCTCGCCTCAAGCTGGTGTCAAACGATTCCTAACATTGGACCTTTCACAATTGGTAAATTCTTGCTGACTGACTCCTTAACTCAAAAGTCAATTTTCCTGATAATGTTCAGGATTCCATCCTCTGCACTCCTTCCTGCCACCCATTTATGTTGATTGATTAGGTCAGAAAGCCCAAGTTTTCATTTAGTTCTTCTTAACACCCTTGTCATTTAAGTCCATTAGTATTTGAATAGTGGATTTTAAAATATTATATTAAGTTTTATTGCTTTTTGACAAAGGCAGTTCAAGAATAATTTCTGAATATCTTATAGAAACCATAAAATGTCAGAGTTACAAGGGCCCTTAGAGATCATCTGCTATTGCCTCTTAATTTACAGATGGAGTAACTGCAGCTCAGAGAAGGGAGTGATTTGCCCATTGATGAACATCTCATTAGTGAAGGTGCTGAAGACAAAACCTTAGAACTTTCTTGATTTTCATATTAATTTCTAGTTGTTTGGGTTTTCTTCCCTGCTAAGGGCCACCCTACTTCCTTTTTTTCCCTATTACCATTTAGGAATTACTCTTTTTCACTCTCAGGAGGAGATAGGCTCATAGCTAATAATTCCAGTTTCTTTTTCCATCCTCTCACTTGCTTTTCCCAGTACACAAGGCATGATTTATCTAATTGGAGAACTGGCAAAAATCTGACAACTCTGCTAAGTAGGAGCTGAGTCTTTGAAATGGCATTTCAGCAGTGTTGGCGCACCTCTTTCTCATTCCTACACCTAGTGAGCCGCCATGCTTCTGCTCTCCGTAACATCAAAGGATCTCTGTTTCACCACTGCCAGCTAAACTATGTCGTAAAGTCAGCTTCCTGTGGGTCCTGATCTGTGTCTTTAGAATGGAGATAGGAGACCTTATCATAATTCTTCCATTTAACTTTATTAGTAATAAAACTAAGTGTACTCCAATCCTTATTTTATTCTTTGTATCTGTTCATGAAAGACTAAAGCCTTGAGGAGTAGGAGAAGTGATGTATTAAGCTTTCTCTAATAGCTACTATTTGTTTCTTTGTTTTGAGCACCTAGGCATCAGGTTATACATGGATTTTAGGGCTGGCTGTCAGAGAGAAGTGTTTTGAGCACTACAAAAGCTGAATTACCTGGTTAATTACAACAGCAGTCTAAAATGAAAATTTAGATATATTAATCTGCTTAAAGTGATTCTACAGATTTCCATGCCTGAGTGTTTTCCAAATGGATTTGAATGCCCTGGGGCTGTATGATATTGTACCGAGAGATAAGAATGCTGTGTTAGAATATTTATTTCTGTTTATTTTTATAAGCTTCCTAGTTTCCTTTTGCATTTTTTATTTATTTAAAAGATTTTCTTTCTTTTAATTTTTACTTACGTATTTGTTTGTTTTTTGGGCTGTCCTTAGTCTTTATTGCTGCACAGACTTTTCTCCTAATGAGCAGGGGCTACTCTGTAGTTGTGGTATGTGGGCTTCTCATTGCAGTGGCTTCTCTTGCTGTGGAGCATGAGCTCTTGGGTACATTGGCTTCAGTAGTTGTGGCACATGGGCTCTAGAGCACAGGCACAGAAGTTGTGATACACAGGCTCAGGCACTCTGCAACATGTGGGATCCTCCTGGATCAGGGAATGAACCCGTGTCTCCTGCACTGGCAGCAAACTCTCCACCAGTGAGCCACCAGGGAAACCCTCTTTTATATATTTCAACATATGTAATCTATCAGAGCAATCCAGGTTAAGTTTATACATTGAATATGCATATATTAGGAATGAAAGCCCAAAGCACTGACTCACAAGGGTAACTGATCACCCAAAAGTTTGGGAACCTCCAATCTTGTGTTTCAAATTATTCATGTGAAATAGCTTTTCTGCTATCAGTTTGACACTTTGGCCTCATTTATTTCCAATCCTCTTCTTTGAAATTGTTCTTTTAATAAAATTTATTTTTAAAATTTCTTATTTTATATTATAGTTGACTGACAATGTTGTAAGAGTTTCAGTGTACAGCAAAGTGATTCAGTTATATATATATATATGTGTGTGTGTGTGTGTTTATCTATTCTTTTTGAAATTCTTTTCCCATTTAGCACAGGGGACTCTGTTCAATCAGTATTTACTGAAGGCTTATTGTGTGCCAGGCACAGTGAGTGGCAATGGAGAACATTACTGAAGAAGAGTAGCAGAATCCTAATACTCATGGAGTTTAATTTCTACCTGATGCTTCGGGGAGAAAGGCTGATCTTGCCTTGGGGTCCAGGGAAGGCCTTCTTAAGAAAGTGGTTGAGTTCAGAGGGATAAGTTCTTTCTAGCCCCCATGGACTGTAGCCTGTCAGGCTCCTCTGTCCATAGAATTATCCAGGCAAGAATACTGGAGTGGGTTGCCATTTCCTTCTCCAGGGAATCTTCCCAACCCAGGGATCAAACCTGGGTCTCCTGCATTGCGGCCAAATTCTTTACTGTCTGAGCCACCAGGGAAGCCCCATTCCTAGCCATAAGAAAATACTACTGGAAGTTCCCAGTACACTTGTCTGTGTTGGTCCTGCTATTTTGAAAGCTTTCTCCAACCCCCACACCCACTCTTTCATATAAATTCTCATTCTCATCTAAGACTCTTGTAGAAACCTACTTCTCTGTGCTACTTACGTTATGGTACTTACTCCCTATGTCAAACAT
Source organism: Bos mutus (assembly GCF_027580195.1). NCBI lineage: Eukaryota > Metazoa > Chordata > Mammalia > Artiodactyla > Bovidae > Bos > Bos mutus. The sequence goes on along the minus strand of NC_091619.1, from coordinate 83,358,266 downwards.
TTCTGTGCATATATTGGCTTTTGGCACTCGTCTTGTTTCTCATTGGCAGCACATTTCTTGGAGTATATTATGTTAAATTGAGTGCAAGCTCCCTAGTATTCAGTCATATCAAACTATTTTCTGTGTTATTGTACAAAATATTGTCTGTACATGGAAAGTTCTTTCCTATTTACTCATCTGCTTGAAGCTGAGTTACTCCACACTATTTAAACTTCTTAGGGAAGCCTCCTTTAGGTCACAGTAAGTAGTGCTCTTTGCTTTCTTTCCAGACTTTGCAGATGGCAAGAGTATTTGAAAAGTCTACAGAATAAGTAATTAGTAATATTGTAATTATGTGTTTACTGGTCTATTCCTACAACAAAATCATGAGCAAATTGATGGGACAAACATTTCTTACATTTTGTATTTTTTCCTAATCCTCGGTTTGTACCTAGCACTTAATATGTCCTCAAAAATGATGGTTTGGCTGGAGGAATAAAAGAATGAACATTACTGCCATAACCTATAAAGTAGCTCTAACATCTAATTTCACGTACAAGGGATCAATTCTTATTGCTTACTTCTACATGCTGGAGAGAAAGTTCTCTGTGTGTACGTTTATATGTATGTATATAAACATGGGGTGCCTTCATCTTAGTGTATGACTAAGGGTTAATGATGTACATAATCTGTATTAATTTTTCCTTCCTTACTGCCTGCTCCATTTCTATAATTTAGACTGTGGAAAAGGCCTTGTCATATTTTACTACCATAAAATAGGTTAAATAATAGGTGATAGGTTAAAATTATGTTAAATGATAAATAATACTTATTTAAGACTTGATATGTGCAAATAGTTTGTCTGGCATCCTGCATATACTTCATCATTCAATATTCGCAATATCCTTGTTTTACTAATGAGTCAGTTGAGGTTGGGGAAGTAAAGTGACAAGCCCAAAGTCCCCTAGCTCTTAAGTGCTGAGGCAGGCACTCAAACCCAGGACTCTGGCTCCAAAGTCTACATTAAAAGTGAAGCCAAATTATCCTTACATTTAAAAAATTGCCCTTGGGTACATTTCTTAATTAATCCCACCTCTGTTTTTAAAGAAAAGAAAGCTGTGAACCAAGAATAAATTATATTGCCTTGTAAACTGTGAACTGCAAACTTGTGAAATAGGGTAGATTAATTGTGACCAGAACATGGTTCCAGCCCAGGCGTGGATAGCTCTCACAACAACTTGGGGATGACAGGGGAGGAGAAATGTGTCCACTCTGAGCCCAATCTTTCTCCGCTTCATTTCTGGAGGACTGACAGCAAAGCAGCCTTTCTTACGCAGCTGGCTAGGCTGGGAACGTGTCCAAAGGCTTGAAGGTGACTTTGATTCTTAGTGGTTTGGCTTCTAAGGGAGTAGGGGAAGGCCATGCCTTGCAGCACGTGGCCCAGCCTCTGTCTGACTTTGGCATTTTGTGCAAGAAACTTTTTTCTTTCCAAACAACACATCCTCCTTCAGACCTCACATCCAGAATCGGTTTTGTTCCAGAGAAATAACAAGTTTCTCCATGCTCACATGGCTGCTGACCGTAACCAAAGGCAAATGTGAAAGGCAACTGGATCCTGGGTGATGTGTCCTGTCACTTTTTTGGCCATAGACAGTGGATGGTGTAAGGTTATATGTTGTTTCCTGGGCAGCCTTGAGCCTGGTTAGTGGCAAGGGAACTTGCAGATGAATGGTTGTGAATGTTCACACAAGAGTGTACAAGGAAGAAGAGCTCCTGAAGCAAAGAAAGGAACTCCAATTTTACCCACTCTTGATCACTACGTACATTATCTGATTTGAATGCATTTAGTCTGTTCATTTATCATGCCTCAACTCTACTGTATGCATGTACACACAAGGAAATATAGTGTATAGTCTCTGAGAACATGTATGTAACAGAAACTTACATGGAATGAGCCATGTGAAAATTTGGAGAGTAGTTACCAGGCAAGGGCAAATGTCAAGGCTCTGAGGTGAGAGCATCTCTGTGTGTTCCAAGGATAGCCAGCAGTCTAGTATGTCCAGAGACGAGAGAATGAAGGGAATGGTGGTAGGAGATGAGGTCCAACCAGAAACCAGGGATTAGAGAACCCTTGTGCCTACCTCTTAGACTGTTTTCATCCATATGATGGAAAATCCATGGGAAGATTCTGATCAGGAAAGGGGCATGATTTGACTTTTGTGCTAAAAGGAGCACTCCAGTGGGGTGTGGAAAATTAACCTTGGGGAAGGTGAGAACAGAAGCTCATGGACAAGTGAAGAAGCTATCACATCATACAACCCAGGAGAGACCAGTGCTGTCTTAGGAAGTAGAGGTAGAAGTGGATGGCAAGAAGCTGCAGGAGTCAGGAAACACACTGAATGTAGACCCTGAAGGATTTGCTAATATACTGGATAATGAATAAGATGGAGAAAGAGAAGCTACTGATGACAAGATTTGGGCTTGAATTGTGTGTATGAAGGTGGGGAATAGGGTAGGAAAGGTGTGAATCTGGTTTGAAGTGGAAAATCAAGAGCTCTTTTTCAACATGTTAGATTGAAGATATCTATTAACCAGCCCAGGGAAATGTTAAGTAAGCAGTTACATATTTAAGTCCTAAATTTAGTTGGGGCTAGAAATAAAAATTTATGGTTAACATTATGTATTTAAAGTGATGGAATTGGATGACATAATCTAAGAATTAAATTCAGGTAAAGAAGAAAAAATCTTAGAAAAAAAGGACTGATCCCTAGGTTGAATTATTGTTCAACCCTAAATAATTCAACCTATCTTTTGGTGGACCATTTTCTTTGGTCTAATAGGAAATTGAAAATGTATAAGACAAAGACTTTGCCCTCAAAGAAGAGAAGCAGGTTAACTGCAAAGAACATTGCCAGTGAGCACTAAACCACCCTGCCTCTTATCACATGTGCGATGTTGAACAAACTGTGCTGTATTCTTAGTCGTTCAGTTGTATCTGACTCTTTACAACCCCATGGACTCTAGCCCACCACGATCCTCTGTCCATGGGGATTCTCCAGGCAGAAATACTGGAGTGGATTGCCATGCCCTCCTCCATGGGATCTTCCCAACCCAGGGATCAAACCCAGGTCTCCCGCCTTGCAGGATAATTCGTTATCATCTGAAGCCCAAGAATACTGGAGTGGGTAGCCTATCCCTTCTCCAGGAGATCTTTCTGACAGGAACTGAACTGGGGTCTTCTGCATTGCCGGTGGATTCTTTACCAGCTGAACTACTAAGTAAGCCCATTGAACAGACTACTTAATCTTTTTGACTTTTACTATTTCTGTCTTAGATGAGATGCTAAGTGTCTATGTCAGCAGTTTTATGAGAATTAAGTTACCTATCAAGTGTATGGTAGTCTAGAAATTCCAAGTTCTTTCTCTTCAAGGAATGCTCATCTGGGGGCCCTGTTCCCCCATATTTGTTCTCCCACCTAGTCCAGAACCACAGTTGCATCAAGGTAGGGAACACGTTTGTCTTGTTTTTGTTTCTAGTGTGGTAGGTTCCTGATAATTATCTGAGGAACAAATTAAATGGGAAACCAGTAAGTGCATTTGGATAGGATTTAAGTGACTGGATTCTTAGATGAATCAAAGTAAATTTAGTTCCCTTACCTCACAGAATTTCCATACAGCCCAGGCATTTCAACAGAGTGATACTTCAAGAGAAAAAACAAGAAAAAGACTACATCATCCAAAATGAATGATACAGAACTTTTTTCCCAACACTGTGTTTCCATATAGTTCAAACATGCTGGACTACTTTTACATCATTTAGAGCAAGGTAATGCACATAAATAAAACAAGTATCATTTTTAAAAAGCAGAACTTTAAAAACATTTCATTAACATCACTACTAATAATGAATAATAATAACTAATATTTACTACTAATAACTAACAATTATGTATCATGTTTTCTTAAAAATTCACTGGTGAGCAGTATATAGCAACAAGACACAATGGCATTTCTGAGGGATGCTTATACATCTGTAGTACCCTAGTCTCAGGGTCTCAGAGACCATGGCAATGACTCACTTTTTATCCTTTTTCTTTGCATTCTTCTCAAGCCTAAAACTCTGCTATGGACAAATGACTCCTGCCATCCCTATATCTACATGCATTTTGTTTGATTGTTGTTTGTTTAAATGCAAATTGATTTAGCTTCCCTTCATTTTCTGAGTGTCCTGCTCTAGATCCCTCCCTCACTCTGAGTCTTTATCTTTTTAAAAAAAATTTGCATTAGAGTATAGTTGACTTACAATGTTGCATTAGTTTCAGGTATACAGCAAAGTGAACCAGTTATACATATATCCACTCTTTTTAGATTCTTTTCTCATATAGGTCATTATAGAGTATTGATAGAGACCTGTCTCTCTTGATGGAGACCTTCTTTCTTAGGAGTCACAGCAGGGGAGGAGTCCCATGGCTTGAGCTTGCTCTTATAATCCTATAAGAAAAGTTAGAAAGATTGATTACAGAAGGAAATGCACACTTCTTAAAGAAATGAGATCTAGATCGAACCCAGGGATGTGTCATGATCTCTAGGGGGAAGGTAAAAGGGCAGAGGATGTGTAAATGACCTTTTCTCTTCATATTCTCACTGGCATTCATTTCCTCACTGTATCAGTCTGCTAGGGCTGCTGTAAATACTGAAGACTGGCTGGCTTAAAAATCAGAAACTTGTTTCTCACAGTTCTAGAGACTAGAAGTCCACGATCAAAGTGTTGGGAGGCTTGGTTTCTTCTGAGGTCTCTCTCCTCAACTAGCAGCTGACTGTCTTCTCCCTGTGTCTTCACGTGGTCTTTCCTCAATGTGTGTGTCTATGCCCTGATCTCTTCTTATAAGAACACCAGTCATATTGGATTAAAGGCCACTCCAGTGACATCATTTCAACTTAATTACCTCTTTAAATAGGTTTCCCTGGTGGTGCTAGTGGTAAAGAACCCACCTGCCCATGCAGAAGACTAAGAAATGTTTTTTTGATTCCTGGGTCTTGAAGATCCCCTGAAAGAGGGCCTGAGAGCCCACTCCAGTATTCTTAGCTAGAGAATCCTATGGACAGAGGAGCCTGGTGGGTTACAGTCCATTGGGTCACAAAGAGTGGGACACAATTGAAGTGACTTAGCACACACATACCTCTTTAAATGGGTACCAGTGCTTAGATCTTCAACATATACATTTTTAGGAACACATATAAATTTTGTGTTTAGCTCACATGACCTATGTAGGAGGTTTTCCCCACTGCTGTGTCTCTTTGTTTTTCCACCTTAGGAAGAAAAAATAGGACAGTAAATTAAAAAATAAAAGTTGAGTTAGTGCATAGTATGACTATCAATTGGGCACTGTAGTGGAAGGAGGGTTGAAAGAATTTAACTATGCTTCTTACCAAACTCTAACCTCTAGAATTTACACTTCTTATTCACAACTTATGAAGGAATGAATGAAGAAAAAAAGAACTTTCAACTGTCTTGGCATATATTTTCCAAAATAATTTATTTCTACCCCTAGATGTCAAGAATCTCTATTACTTTAAAGAGGCTGACAAAAATTTCTCTGTTGAATTGGGAAAATCTCAAAATTAGGCAGCCAGATCCTTCCTTTTGCCTTGAGAAGTTTTGAGGAAGAAAATAGGTCAGCATTAATGAAGGCAATATATTCATCTTGACAAATTGGTCTCTTTGTGTTCTTTGGCTGTACTCAATGACAGAAATTTAAGAAGAGTGTTCAAATGAAGGAGGTAATAATCTTCTTGCCTCAAGTTTGGGGCTTGGCTTGCTTCTGCATCATCTTTAAAAATGACATTGGCATAGCAAGACATCTTCAGAGGTTGATTGACTGCAATAGGAAAGGACTGTAAACCAGGAGACATTTAGAATGGTGGAAAAAATGGAACAATATTTCTTTTGTTACAAAGGGGCAGGGGCAAAAAATAAGGCTCTCTCTTTTTACATATTTAAGAGAGTCACATAGAGGGAGGTGGGGACTAAGATCATGTGTCTTCAGAAGGCAAATTTAGGACCAGTGCATGGAAATATCAGGGAACAGATGTGGGTTGATAAAGAACAATTTCCCAAATGAGCTGCTCAACAGTGCTTCCAAAGGTAGGAGGAGGGCTCTGGTTAATGTTCATTATGCTCTCAATATTTTTCTGCATTTTCCAGTTTTTTTCTTTGAAGAATTGTAATTCATGTTATAACCAGAGAAGAAAAAAAATACATATTGTATTAATAATGTAAAAAGAAGAGAGAACTAACATTTTTTGAGGAGATATTATTTGCCCAGTATTTGACATATGTTACTGGATAAAGCAGTAATAGTCTAAATTTAGCTGGATATAGACATGAAAGACTTTTTTTCCCAATCACTGCTCCCAGATGTGCCACTCTTATCATCCTCTATTAAGTCTTGTGATGAGTGCTATGATTTTCCAATCACTTTAAATTATTAAAAATTTGGTCCAGTATAACATTACATTTCAAACTGACTAACCATCCCCTCCTCACCTTCTGGTTCAAGTTTGACCTATGGCTCTGGAGAACTACAGCCAGGTGGTCTATGTATATGTGTTGGGGGTGTGATCCAGGCTTCCACATTTTCATTCCTCACCCTTCTCCCTCCTCTCCATCCTGTTCTGCTTCCACAGGAGGAAGGGTTTAGAGGAAGTGGGGGAAGTACTCATATTTAACCAGGTCTGCAGTTATGTCTTCTGTCACACGTTGTTACTGCTCCTCAGCAGATTGGTCTGTGTGGCAGGTGTCTAAACAAAGCCTTTCTTGTAGGACTCCTATGTATGTTCTTGCACAGGTTTACAGTTTGTGTATTCTATACCTACTCTCTGTTTTTGCACCATGCAATACAACTACATCTATACAATTAGAAACATACTTCACCCTCTCACAGCCAGGTTTCCCATGTTTCTCATGCTGGTGTGGTGTTGCTCTCTGGGGTGGCGCTGGCATGGAGACTCCAAATCACCTTCTCTGGAGTCTATGGAGCCTCAGGAAAGTTAGCCACTTTTACCACATCAAGTGGTGGGTATGAACCTGTTTGAAGTCTCCATTCTGCACCCTACCATCTTCCTACAACCCTCTTACTCCTTTCTCAAAGAGGCCCTTGGAGGATCAAAACTTCATCACATAAGCAGTTGTCTAAGCAGGGAAGGGGTGCAAGTCTCTCCTCCTTGAAGGCAATCCTATTCCTTGGCACTGATTCTCTTGGCACCTCTCTCATCAGCTTTGGGATGAAAAAGAAAAAGCAGCAGTATTCCCCCTACTAAATCAACTACTCAGAACTCTCATGATGCTCACTCCCCCCCCTTCACCCCATCATTTACCATCTTAAATTTGAGGAAAAAGAGAACTGGAAGATAATAGGTGATACCAGAGGTATTAGCCTACTTCTCACTGAGCACTGAGAAAGGCCCAGGTGTTGGCAGCTTTTTGGCTGTTCTTGTCCTATAATATTGGATACTTTCCCCCTCTCTGTTTGGAGTCCTACTTCCCCTTCCAACTCTAAGAGAATAGAAAAATTCCTGCTTACCATCCTTGATATATACCTGATAACATTTTTTTTTCAGTCTCTAAGTCATGTCTGACTCTTTGCAACTCCATGGACTGCAGCATGCCAGGCTTCCTGTCCTTCACTATCTCCTGGAATTTGCTCAAATTCATGTTCATTGAGTAGATGATGTTATCAAACCATCTCATCCTCTGCTGCCTCCTCCTTTTGCCTTCAATTTGTCCCAGCACCATTCTTTTCCAATGGATTGGTTCTTTGGCTCAGGTGGCCAAAGTATTGAAATTTCAGCTTCAGCATCAGTCCTTCCAATATTTAGGGTTGATTTCCTTTAGGATTGGCTGGTGTGATCTCCTTGCAATCCAAGGGACTCTCAAGAGTCTTCTCCAGCCTCACAATTCGAAAGCATAAATTCTTCAGTGCTCAGCCTTCTTTATGGTCCAAATCTCAGATCCGTACATGTCTAATGGAAAAACCATAACTTTGAATATAAAGACCATTATTAGCAAAGTGATGTCTCTGCTTTTTAATATGCTGTCTAAGTTTGTCATAGCTTTCCTTCCAAGGAGCAAGAGTCTTTTAATTTCCTGGCCACAGTCACCATCCACAGTGATCATTAAAATCTATGAAAAAATACTCTTACCATTTTATTGACAAGGACTTGAGATTCCAAGAGGCTAAGAAAGTACCTGCTGTTGTTCACCATAAGGGAAAGAGTCAGGGTTTGAACCCAGTCCTGGTTGATTTTAAGATTTTCCTTTGTCTGCTCCACCAGTGATGGCCATCTACATACAGAGTTGTGAATGTGGCTTTTGTCTAGAAGGCCCAGTTTTCACCATGACTAGTCATCTCTTCTTAGACTTTGGTTCCTCCTGTTCCAAAGAGACGTAAGTACAGTGTCTATCCTCAGAGGACCAGGTGGGGCTAGTGGTAAAGAATCTGCCTGCCAGTGTAGATTAGATGTAAGAAATGCCAGTTTGATCCCTGGGTCAGGAAGATCCCCTGGAGGAGGGCACAGCAACCCACTTCAGTATACTTGCCTGGAGAATCCCATGGACAGGGGAGCCTGACAAGCTGCAGTCCATGGGGTCATACAGAGTCAGACATAACTGAAGCATCTTATCATACACGCAAAGGTTATAATAAATCTAATATGCTTAGCCCTGAGTATATACACACAATGCTCTGGGTTCTCATTCTGCACAGAGTTGGCTCAGGCAGATAGTACTACTGGATGCATCAGAAAAGGTCTTCCAATATACAGGACCTACCCTATAACCCTCTTCCTATGCAAATGGAGGAGCGGACTGACTCTGCTTATAAGGGTAAGAGCGTCTAGATGCAGCCTCTGTTATCAGTCTGCTTCCATAGAGCTCAGCAATGGTGAGTTATCTTTCTGCAAAACTACTGACAAGCATAAGGAGATGAGCCTTCATAACCATCCCATATTTGTCTTTCAGCAAAACAACTGACAAGAGTAAGGAAATGAGCCTTCATAACCATTCCTGATTTGTCTCTCCTTGGGAGTTACAACAGTTGCTGTAAATTTGCTAAAAATAGTCATGATCCACATGGTAATGATAGTGATAATATACATGGAGGATTATACATAGAGCTACACATGAATATGTGTTCCCTGTGCTTGGAAAAGGTTCAACTGATGGCTGGATGACCATTTCCCAACCATCTGACAAGGGGATTCCATCACTGGGTCAAAGGTTGAAGAGAGGACCTATAGGTTTCTATTTAACTCTGGATTTCTCCCAGACTACTGTTGACTTGACTTGGTCTGTGTGGACCCAAGCGTTCCTTCTGGGCTTAAACCACTCCATGCTGTTTCCATTTTGAGCTAGCAAATCTACTCCATCCCCAAGGGTGTCCAGTTCATCTGCATCACTGAATGTTAATTCTGACAAGAAAGAAAAACAGAGCTCATTCTTTGAGCCAAACATACCACATTTGTTTTTCCCTTCCCCAAATATGCAGACAGTTTATTTAGAGAACCAAATGGCTCAGCTCTTGTTATATATTATTCCTAATAGACATGTTTGCTCACATCCCTGCAATTGCACTGTGGGGGAGCTGTGAGATGACTTCTTCCATTTTCCGGATCATATTTAATACAGATGTAAAACAGATTTTTGGTAGTGTGGCAGAGTGTCAGAACGATCACTTCCTTCCACTCCAGAACCAATAGGCATTCAGCCTTGCCTAACAGATGTACTTATTGGATACTTTTGGGTTCACCTATCACTATTTTTTACCAAAAGCAACACTGCTCTAGGGCCAGATAAACACAGACTCGTTTCTTTGGGTTTACAAAGACTTTTCAGGTTGGTTTAGTGTGAACTGCTGGTGAAGAACTGCGTCTGTGAAAGTTAATGTCCTGTACCTTAGCCCAGATGAATAAATCCATCTTTTATTGGCACCATGTAGACTTTCCATTTTTTTTGAACATTTAAAGTTCTTTTTTATGCATTAGGAGAATTTTTCAGCCAAGGCCATCCGATTTCTGAAACAGATTTTGTATGTTCCCAGTTAAGTAGAAAAGGCAAAGATGAAAAAATAATAAAAAGAAAGGGGGAAAAAAAGAGAGAGAGAAAGCCAACTACACTGAGAAACATTTAAATCCATTTCTCTATAGGCTAAATTTCCTCAAATACAGAAAAAGCCAAGATGTTAGAAGCTTGTTTTTTTTATTTCTTTTTAAAGTATTAGTATTTTTTCAATTTATTTTTATATTGGTAGATGATGTGAGACTCATTACATTTTATAGGCCTGAACAAAATCTTACAATTTCTTACTAATATTATACAATGACATAATGCCATTTGTAGAGGTGTCGCATAAAGCAATTGACTTTTACTGGCTTCTGATGGCAGGACTTGCCATTTTAAATTCTGTTTTATGTAAGCATTTTCCAAATTTATCGACCTCACAGGATTTCTCAAGTTGCTTAATTATGGTAGGTAGAAGATATCTCTGTGGCCTGATACAAGAGCCTATTAAAGCCCCTTTTAAAAAAGGAATATAAGAAGTGAGAAGGCGAATGAAGTTAACATTTAATAAATGCCTACTATGGACTGGTGCTAGTGGTAAAGAACCTACCTGCCAATGCAGGAGATGTACGACACACAGGCTTGATCCCTGGGTCGGGAAGAAGGAGAAGGGAATGGCAAACCACTCCAGTATTCTTGCCTAGAGAATCCCATGGACAGAAGAGCCTGGCGGGCTACAGTCCATCTGGTCGCAAAGAATCGGACACGACTGAAACAACTTAACACAGCACACATAGGTTGGATGTTAGAATGTATGGATAAAAGAAGAAGCACCTACCATGAAGTATGTACTGCTCTGACAATACTCTGGAAGGTGTATTTAGTTTCTTAACTTCACAGGCAAACTGAGGCTCAGTTTTTATACCCAATGTCACAGCAGCTATTAAGTGGAGGTGCTAGGATATCCACTTAAGTTTGACTTGAAGTCCATGCTATAAAGTCACAAAAGGTAGCTTTGCTTACTTAAGAGTGCCTTAGACTCTCGGGGGAACCCTTTGAAAGTGGGTAGATTCTCCCCTTGAGAATTCCGACCCAGAGGATGAAGGTTTAGGTGGACCTATACAGTGGATTAAAAATTGGAAATTTTAATTTATCACCATGATCCCTACTCATTTGTTTCCAAAGTTCAATTAAAGGAATTCTACATAACCCAAGGAAATGAATCTACATTTTGAAGAATGTTATTAAAAAATTTTGCAAGATATGAGAGGTCCCTAAATCTTGATATTATCCACATGTTACTGAATTCCTTCCCTGGAGAGTCTGTCTTTTTTCTTTTCAACTAATCCTGCAGCCTCCACACCTGGATTAACCAGCTTCTTAAGAGAGAGAGGTACAGCAGAGATATTGGTGGGAAAAGGAATCCAGGTCACACTGAATAATAGAATATTAATGCTCTACCAGACCTAAGAGATTCCCTAATAAAGTTTTGATTTTTATACTGGAAGATTTTGTGGCCCTGAAAGGGAAAATAAATAAAAACCTAACTTGAAGCTTTTGTTGATGATCTTCCATTTATCCATCTCCATCAGTTAGAAATAATACTTTGCTGTTGGATAAAGCATACATGGTTACAAACTGATGGTCACATTGCCAACCGCAGTTTCTTGGGAGGGGCCATGGTTCCTAGCTCTCTGAGTTTACCACTCTCATATCAATTATCACAAGGATGTCATGGATCTATCTTGCTAGCACTGACTTCATTTTTTCTTGGGTGTTTCCCTCACCTTCTGCTCTCACTTGTCCTCAGGACCATCTCTTTCTCCCAGTCTAAAAGTGAAGCAAAATACAGATTTGGAGAATTTTTCTAATCCTGTGGTTGAGGTAGAGTCTCAAGTTTTTACATGCATGCATGCAGAGTCTCTGAGATTAGATAGTTCTCAGACATGGGGGAAGAAAAGTGAAAAGGGAAAGTAGTGATTTAAATAGCAGAAGGATACATGGGAAGAAAGTGAAAGAAAGTGAAAGTGAAGTTGCTCAGTCGTGTCCGACTCTTTGCGACCCCTTGGAAGGTAGGTTGGTCCATGGGATTTTCCAGGCAAGAATACTGAAGTGGGCTGCCGTTTCCTTCTCCAGGGGATATTCCCAACCCAGGGATCGAACCCAGGTCTCCTGCATTGCAGACAGATGCTTTACCATCTGAGCCACTAGGGAAGCCCACTAGATAAGAATTACTTTTCTGAAAGACAGAAAGAGCAACTTTCACTGGGACCCAAGGGGGGAAAAAATGACAGGAATATAGAACAAACTCTCCTTGAGCAGGGATATTTCACCTGATGGACAGCTTGCCCTTCAACATGACTGGGCATGGTTAGTCCCAATCAGTGTGAACTGACAGAGAAGAGAGAGGGATGCTGGATGACTTGATGAGGACAGAGGCATGGAGAAAGAAAATGGCCCCCTAGTCAATGTGCAAGTAAGCAGATGGAGTTGTAATTTCCCTGAGTGGTGCGACAGTGATACCAACATCATCACATAGGAGATGGTACTTGTGCCCCTTCCTCCCTATTGTGAGCAACCGGTGGGAGAGCTGTGCCGTTCCCTGTGTGTTCCCAGCCAGCAGTTGTAGTTTCTCACATACAGCAGGCCCTTGGGAAACGTTCAATGAATAAGCGAGACAATGTATGATGTAATTTGTCCAAATTAACACAGCAAGTTTAATGATCTGACTAGGATAGAACGCAAGCTCCAGACTCAAGTCCAGTAGTTCTTCCAAACATTTCTGGTCTTTTCAGTGGCACAGAAGGATAGACAAATAAAATAACATACAGAATTCCTCTGATGGAAGGAGGGGTTATGGACAACACAGTTTAAAATGCATTTTCCTATTTTAAGTACTGATGATGCCCAAGGTTAACTTCTGTCAGTCAGTAACTCTGGCTCCCAGGAAGTGTAACTTCTTGAGCACAGAATATCTGTATTCAATTTACACTGACTAAGCCAAAGTTGCATTACAATATTGAAGTTAGATGGTATTTGTGGCTTTGAGACCTATGGTTCGAGATTTTCTCTTTCTAGGTTTTTTTTTTTTTTTTTTTAAACAAGCATGTGGTTGCAGAGCTGTGGTCAGACCTAAGGAATTCTAATATCTGCTAGAAGAAATGAGTGTTCCCTGAAGGTTACAACCACATCAACTGGGCTGCTAGTTCAGTTCCTAAACATGGAAGAAACATTGAAGACCATCTGGTACAGAGGTTCTCAACTGGGAGTAATTTTGCCCCCAGGAGCCATTTGATAATGTCTGTAGACATTTTTGATTGACAGTTAGTGGGTGGTACTCCTGGCATCTAGTGGGTATAGGCCAGGGATACACAAGACAACCTTCACAACAAAGAATTATCTCACCCAAAATGTCAGTAGTGTTGCTATCACAAAAATCTAATCTAGTCTGTATATCTTTCCAGTGTAGAATCCATCTACAGTGACTCAGATTTGAATATTCTAGCCTCTGGTTAAATATGTCAAGGTCTACTGTTCACTATTTCACTGGCAGCTTATTCCACTCTAGGACAAATGTTAGTTTAATGGCTTGTTGATGGTGCCCTCAGAAACTGAATGCATATTACCTCATTCTTTCATAATTATCTGATTACTACATGCATCTCATGCTTCCCTGGTGGCTCAGCAGTAAAGAACCCGCCTGCCAATGCAGCAAAATCAGGTTTGATCCCTGGGCACAGAAGATCCCCTGGAGAAGGAAATGGCAACCCACTCCAGTATTCTTGCCTAGAAAAATCCCATGGACAAAGGAGCCTGGTGGGCTATAATCCATGGTGTCACAGAAGAGTCAGATGTGACAGTGATGTGTGTCCCACTCATTGGATGGTGAGCTCTTTGAGGGGCTAGGCCTAGTTCATATTTATCTTTACAGTCCCAGATTCTGCATGATGCCTGATATCTCCCAGAATTGCTAGGTAAAGGTTCAGTGAGTATGTAAATGAATTAAAGAATTATAGGTATATTCCCAGCTATACTTTTTCTCAGGAATGAAATTCTCATGCTTAGGTTATAGGTAGTGAAGCTCCAGGCGATGAAACTTGTCTTTTGAACAAGAGGTGGGAGAAAAAGACCACAAGCTACTTCAGGTTCTATCTTGCCGTTTGCCTCTAGGCAATCATTGTGAGTCTGGAAAACTACACATACATATTCTTACTTTGCACTTTTCTTTCACTGTAAGTAAGTCTATAAAAAGTACCAACACTGGAGCAAATGGAAAATATTTTATAATCAACAAGTTTAATTTGCTGAGTGCTTTGCATTAAAATTGCAGAAGTAAGTTGGGCTGGCCAATTCCCAAATTCCATTGCCAAAATGAGAAGCACTTTCTCAATCTTGCTTTAAATGGCCACGGGCCATTGGACCACTGAGCTTGGACAGATTTTAGAAGAAAGGAAAGAGCATGGAAAACAAATCTCCCATGGGGTTGAGAAGACCAAAGTAATAGAACACACTTTTTCAATTTCACTTTAAAGTCAGTGAATAATAATGGTAACTCACATTTGTAAAGAGCTTACATAGGACTTTTACATCTGTCCACCTTCCCAAACTATAATAAATGTCCACCTAGGAGGTAAGGGTTCCAGGAAATATGGGAAACCACAGGACCCTATGATGGATTTTTTTTTTTTTTTTTAGGGAACCAAATGTTTTTTAAATAAAATGTGGGGCAATCTGTTCTATTAAAACACTAACATATTGTGGAATAGAATCCGCCATTGGCATGGTGTTTTTAGATATAATTATCTTCAAAGAAACTCTGCATTCACGGTGGGGGGTGATTAGAGCTATATTTCCAGACAATTCTCTCAATTATGTTTGTAAGAAAACAGGGGAAAAGTTGACACAATTTTGTACACAGTATCTCTTTTACTTTTGCTTTTTTTTTTGGACTTTTCTTTCATTCTCTCGTGTTCAGTCTTCAAACACATTCTTACACATTCTCCAAGGCTCAACTCAAATATTTGCTATAGTTTTCTTAAGATTTCCTTGACTCCTGGCTGGGACTTCCTTCTCCATGCTCTACCTGCCTACAATGAGTCACTTAAACTGTAGTGTAATTAGCTGTTTATATGTCTATCTTTCCTGATAGACAAGAATTTTCTGGTACAAGGGAACCATATCTAAACCTCCACTTCCCTTATGGTGACATTTCTATAGAAATAATTTGCAATAAATTAACCTTATAATCAGACTATGATAGGCTGCTTTCCAAATATTTCTAAGAGACTCTGATCATAGTTTGCTTTCCATTTTTTTAAAAAAAATTTACACACTTTTGGCAGGTTACTTTCCATTTATAGTTATTATAAAATACTATTTTCCTCATGTAGTATGATACATCCTTCAGCCTATCTTGCACCCAAGAGTTTACATCTCGCACTCCCCAACCTTTATATTGCCCCCTGCCACTGGTAACCACTAGTTTGTATCTCTGAGTCTGCTTATTTTTTGTTATATTCACTAGTTTCTTGTATTTTTTTTTTTTTTGATTTCACATCTAAGTGAAATCATATAGTGTTTGCTTCTCCATCTGATTTATGTCACTTAACATAATACCCTGAAAGTTCATCCATGTTGCTATAAATGCCAAAATTTCATTCTTTTTTTAAATGACTGAGTAGTATTATTCCATTGCATCTATATATATATATATATATATATATATATAAATATAAATACACACACTATATCTTCTTTATCCATTTATCTGTTGATGGACACTTAGGTTGCTTCCATATGTTGGCAATTGTAATTAATGCTGCTATGAACATCAGGGTATATGTATCTTTTCAAATTGTGGTCTCTACTTTTTTCTTTTTTTAGATATATGTTCATGAGTGAAATTCCTGGGTCATATGACAGTTGTATTTTTAGTTTTTTATGAAACTTCCATTCTGTTTCTGAGAGTGGCTACACCAATTTACAATCTCACTAACAGTGTAGAAGGGTTCCCTTTTTTTCACACCCTCTCCAGAATTTATTTTTTTACAGTGCTTTTGATGATGGCCATTCTGACCAGTGTGAAGTGGTACTTCATTGTGGTTTTGATTTGCATTTCTCTGATGATTGGTAATGTTGAGCATCTTTTCGTGTGCCTGTTGGCCATATGCATTTCCTACTTGGCAAATGTCTATGCAGTTTTTCTGACTGTTTTTAAATCATATTTTTAGGGTTTTTTTTTTTTTTTTTGTGTTGAGTCAATGAGCATTTATGTATGTTGGATAGTAACCCCTGTTGTACCATTTCCCATTCAGTAAGCTGTCCTTTTGTTTGTAGTGGAAAAACTTTTGTTTAATTAGGTTCCATTTGTTTATTTTTGCTTTTATTTCCTTTACTTTAGGAGACAGATCCAAAAAATATTGCTGCGATTTATGTCAAATAATATTTTGCCTATGCTTTTCTTTAGGAGTTTTATGCTATCTAATCTTTCATTTGGGTCTTTAATCCATTTTGAGTTTATTTTTGTATATGGTATTGAAGAATGTGCTAATTTCATTCTTTTATATTAGCTATCCAATTTTCCCAGTACAACTTATTGAAGAGATTGTCTTTTCTCCATTATATATTCTTGCCCTTTCTGTCATAGATTATTGACTATAAGTACATGGGTTTATGTCTCAACTCTCCGGAATTCTCTATTTTGCTTTTCTTGGTTAATCAATTTGTATTTGAGCAGTATCTACTTACTGAGATTCTAGTGTGAATGTGACCCTGTGTTTGGGTTTGGTTATATAAAGAATATTTTAAAAGTGTAAGAAAATAACTGAAATAAGTAGAGCATCTACTAAGCACCATGGTAGCATTTTATAATTATCATCTCATTTAGCCCCTGCCACAGCTTGTAAGGTACTATTGATTCTAGTTTGCAGATTAGGAAACTAAGGTCTGCACAATTAAATCACTTGTTCAAAGTCATGCAAGATGTAATCCTTATATTTGGATGGAAGTTTCAATTTAAGGCAACATAGTATGTACACACACACAAATAGCTTGTCCTTTCCTTCCAAGGTTATTTGCAGAGTTATTTATTATGTGCCAAAGGTGTACCCAAGTAAAAAGAACAGAATTTCTGGGTCCTGGATCATTTTCTATAACCTAATAGCTGTGTGACTTTAAATGTGGGGTAAAGAGAGTTTTTCTTTCTACCTCCGTTCTCTTCCAGCATAGATCATACTCCCAACATCATGCCCTGCCTGAGTCCTGTGAGACTGACCTCCATGGATTGCTGTCTAGGCCTCTACTGTCTGCCTTCTGGTTGGGTGTGACCAAAGGGGACCATCAAAGGGTAAAAAAGGAAAGGCATTTCTTTATGTCCTGCTACCTCACTTACTCATGCTAGACTGAGGCTGGAGAGCTCCCTGTTCTTGGAAACTGAGTGTCAGGAGATGGTCCTCCTCTTGGTATAGCTCTTTGCAGGTTCTGGAAGCAACTCCCTAACCTTGTTCCAGGCAGAGAGGTGCTAATGCTTCTCACATTATAAGGATCTCTGGGAGCTTTACTATTGCCCTTAACCCTGTCACACTCTGTAGTTGAATAGGCACCTTCATTGAACTCGCTTCAAACAGTCTATTGAGTGTAGCATTTCTGTTAGGACAAAGGCTGAAACATGTCAGGCTGCTTCTTTTGTCTGGATCTCAAGTTTTCTCATCCATAAAATGGGGATAACACCATTTAATTCACAGGAATTTTGTGAGGGCAAAATGTGTTAAAAGTAAACAGAAACTTTGTAGAAGTTGTTATTGTTCAGTTGCTAAGTCTTGCCGACTCTTTGTGACCCCATGGACTGCAACATACCAGGTTTCCCTGTCCTCCACTATCTCCCAGAGTTTGCTCAAATCCATGTCCATTGAATCAGTGATGCCATCCAACCATCTCATCCTCTGCCTCCCCCTTCTCCTCCTGCCCTCAATCTTTCCCAGCATCAGGATATTTTCCAGTTAGTGGGCTCTACACATCAGGTAGCTGAAGTGTTGGAGTTTCAGCTTCAGCGTCAGTCAATATTTGGTGTTGATTTCCTTTGGGATTTACTGGTTTGATCTCCTAGCTGTCCAAGGACTCTCAAGAGTCCAGCACCAGAATTTGAAAGCATCAATTCTTTGGTGCTCAGCCTTCTTTTTGGTCCAACTCTCACATTCATACATGACTACTGGAAAAACCATAACTTTGACTAGATGGACCTTTGTCAGTAAAGTAATGTCTCTGCTTTTTAATATGCTCTCTAAGTTTGTCATAGGTTTTCTTCCAAGGAGGAAGTATCTTTTAATTTCATGGCTGCGGTCACCACCTGCAGTGATTTTGGAGCCCAGGAAAATAAAGTCTTGTCACTGTTTCCATTGTTTTTCCATCTATTTGCCATGAAGTGATGGGACCAGATGCCAAGATCTTCGTTTTCTGAATGTTGAGTTTTAAGCCAGCATTTTCATTCTCCACTTTCACCTTCATCAAGAGGCTCTTTAGTTCCTTTTCACTTTCTGTCATAACTTTACTTCAACTTTGTAGAAGTTTGTAGAAGTACTACTAAAATATTTGTCATCATAAGCTTGTTCTTTTAAATTAGAATTTGCACTTTCATTTTCCAAGTGTATACTAAAAATCTGTTATCAGTAAGGTCCTGTGCTAAATGCTTAGGGAACTCCTCTAAGCAGAGATTTACTTAGAGATGGGAATAGGCAAATTAGGTTAAGAGAGGGAAGAAGAGTCTTAAAGAAAAAGATATGGCTCTGCTATTAGACAGTAGTGGGATTTTGGCTTGTTGAGGTTGGGGATAGGTTTAAAAGATGCTAGGGGAGAGGAGATGGCAACCCCAGTGTTCTTGCCTGGAAAATCTCAGGGACGGGGGAACCTGGTGGGCTGCCATCTATGGGGTCGCACAGAGTTGGACACAACTGAAGTGACTTAGCAGCAGGGGAGAGGAAATGAGTTAGTGTTGTGCAGAGGTTGGAGAGAGCAAGGTATATTCAGGGTGAGTGAGTAAACCAGTTTCATGGAAGATGAGGCTGGAATAGAGCATTGGGCTAGATTTTTAAGGTCTTTGTAAAGTAATTATATCCTTTATCGCCTGGATGAATAAGAGGGAAATAAATTCCAATATATCTTAATATCTCTTTCCTACCATAGCATCTGTCCTGTGAAATGCTTTGCATCGAAAAATAAGTGATTTAGATGGATTTGGATGTCTTTGCAACATGATTCGATAGATTATCCTAACGCATTTTACAGCAGATTGAATATTAAAATGGCCAAGAAAGGATTTGACTGAAAATAGATAATTTATACCAACTGGTACCTTTTTAAACATATATTTATTGAAACTCTGCTATGGGACTTTATATTGGAACCCAAGAAAGTAAAACATACACACACAGAGTTCATTTATTTGGGGCTCCTCATGACTTTATTCCTGCTCTCCCACCCCAAATGCTCCTAGCCTCCCAACCCCAAATGCTTCTAGGATCAAGCAGAAGACCTGGGGTGTATTTGCCAAAAGACTGAATGACTTAAGATATAATTTATTTTTTTTAATAATTTTTATTGGAGTATAGTTGATTTACAATATTGTGTTTCAGGTGTGCAGTAAAGTGAGTTATAAACACACACACACACACATACATACACACATATACATATCCACTCTTTTGTAGATTCTTTCCCAGATCGGTCATTGCAGAGCACTGGGTAGAGGTCTTTGTGCTATACAGTAGGTTCTTATTAGTTATCTATATATACTAATGCATATTTGTCAATCCCAACCTCTTAATTGATCCTTCTCTCTCTTTCCCTTCTTATAACCGTAAGTTTGTTTTCTACATCTGTGACTCTATTTCTGTTTTGTAAATTAGTTCATTTGCACTGGTTTTTCTTTGAGTCCATATATAAGTGATATTAAATGATATTTGTCTTTCTACGTCTTGACTTCACTCCATAGATAATCTTCAGATCCATCCATGTAGCTACAAATGGCATTGTTTTATTCTTTTTTTTATGATTGAGTAATATTCCACTGTGTACATGTACCACATGTTCTTTGTCCACAGAGCTCCCCAGCAGAAATTTCTGTGTTGATAAATAAAGTTTTGCATTTGTATGTTCGACATGGAAACCAATAGCTTATTCTCTTTTGAGAACTTGAACCACATCTAATGCAAATGAGGGGCTGAATTTTAAATTCTATGTAATCTGATTTAATACAAAGTAGCTGCATTTGATTAGTGGCTACATGCATGGGACAGTGCAGGTCTAGAGAGAAGTAGTCACAAGTAGGAAATCCACAAAAACTTCATTCATTGTATTTCCATAACACTCCGCAGTTGATAATCCTTTTCCATATAGCCTAATTGCTACAGCTTGAGCCATGATTTGGCATAATGTTCTAGGCCTTCCCATGAGTTCCTACCATGTTGTTCCACTTTTAAAATATTATTTAATCCATGTTTACTCAACCTCTCTCCTAAAGGTGAAATGGGAGTCACAGGAGATGATTTTGCAGCTGTAATCATTGTGATTCACTGAGTGTGTTTACACCTGCTAAATTTAGAATAGTGCAACTGTAATTTAGTAGTGCCTGTAGTCAGTCTAAATAATTATAAAAATGCTTAGTAAGCCTGTGGTGTTGCTGAGAGCAAGTTGCTGTGTGGCAGATCAAACGACCAACCTGCTAAGAACTACTCAACAGATCAGATTGGCAAGCATAAAGTGCTTATTGTTATTATATTTATTTAAAAAATCGTGTGTGTATATATATATATTCTGTCTTAACAGAAAATATGGATGGTTAAAAAAAAAAACTTCCCTTTGAAATATAGCACCAACGAAGTCTTTCCTAATTAAGCATCCTAACGTAATGCAACCTGAAAGTAACTGTATTTGATACAGCTCAGAATCAAAATCTATGTTGCCTTGAAGTAAGCCTGAAATAAGCTAAGGGTTTTCTAAACTGGTTTTTCTAACCATATGGAAGTTATCTTTGGTTCTCTAAATTCTCCATGGTCTTGGACATTGCCACTCCTGTGGGAGTCCTGTTTCTCCACCCAGAAGTGCCCCTCATCTCCTTTGTTGACTGGTGGATATTAGTTTGGCTTGTCCTTCAAAAACCAGCACAGGGACTTCCCTGGTGTTCCAGTGGTTAGTACTTCACCTTTCAACGCAAGAGGTGCAGGTTCAGTCCTTAACTGGGGAGCTGGGATCCTACATGCCTTGTGGCCAAAACCAAAATATTAAACAGAGGCAATATTGTAATAAATTCAATAAAGATTTCAAAAATGGGCCACATAAAAAAAAATCTTAAAAAAAAGGCAGCACAAATAGTACCTCCTTTATTGAGATTTCTCTGACTTCCCAATAGACATAGTGAGATATTTGCTTTGGGAATTTGTACACACTTCAAAGACAGCAAATGAGTCATTATGGATATTTGTTTTTTATGAGTGTGGACTGTGAGACTGTGAGCCCAATAAGGCCAGGAGCTGTATTTAATTAATTTCTATATTCTCAAGAATCATTATAAAGATCAATAATGCTTAATTCAAAGTTGCTAAAAATAAGAACATGGGTCACCATTCAGAGCTAAAAATGTAATTTCAAGTTAGTTTTTGTTTGCATACAGTGATGTGTGATTAGAATAATCCAGAACAGAGATAATCCTCAAATGTTTGTGGTTACATACTCAGTTCATTTCAGTGACTCAGTCGTGTCCGACTCTTTGTGACCCCATGAATCGCAGCATGCCAGGCCTCCCTGTCCATCACCAACACCTGGAGTTCACTCAGACTCACGTCCATCGAGTCAGTGATGCCATCCAGCCATCTCATCCACTGTTGTCCCCTTCTCCTCCTGCCCCCAATCCCTCCCAGCATTAGAGTCTTTTCCAATGAGTCAACTCTTCACATGAGGTGGCTAAAGTACTGGAGTTTCAGCTTTAGCATCATTCCTTCCAAAGAAATCCCAGGGCTGATCTCCTTCAGAATGGACTGGTTGGATCTCCTTGCAGCCCAAGGGACTCTCAAGAGTCTTCTCCAACACCACACTTCAAAAGCATCAATTCTTCAGCGCTCAGCTTTCTTCACAGTCCAACTCTCACATCCATACATGACCACTGGAAAAACCATAGCCTTACTAGACTAACCTTTGTTGGCAAAGTAATGTCTCTGCTTTTGAGTATGCTATCTAGGTTGGTCATAACTTTTCTTCCAAGGACTATATCATTTGAATTAAGGACTTTTGCCTTTTTAACTGTGTTTTGCTTAAAATAATGTTAGCATTTATCTCTTCCCTCATTAGCAATGCTCTGAGACTCCACTAATCGACTAACATGAAATAGTCTTTATCCCTTACCACTACTACCATCACCTGCCAGGGATTCTTATTTTTAATCATTCTCTCTGAATATTCCAAAGGATGGGGTTTTCTTTATAAAATACACTACTGAAATGTGGATTCCATGAGAATCAGAACAGTTTTGACTGCTGACACAATCCATACTTTACCTAGTTAAAATAAAGGTAATCAACAAATGTAATCAAACTTGCTTATACCTTTACAAATCTTTACAATCCCTCATTCCACCATCCAGTACAGACACTACCCTACTTCATTGGCCACTTTCACTCTGTCACTCACAAGCTTTGCTGTCTGTGCCACCACTTGGCCTCCTTCTGACCTCCTCTAGACAACAGCACTCCACACCCCCAGGCCACTAACCGTTCCACTGCTGACTGTCTCTATGAATGAACCTCTAGGGTTTCATCACCACCAGGTTTAATTTACTCTTTCCGCTTGACATGGCCAGCTTTTTCAGAAGGAGTTTCTATAGCAGAGCTGATGCACCCTTGTGAATCCATCCCTCTTTCCAAATGACTCTTCTTCCTGGAACATACAGGTGACTAGGATAATGGTGGTGGGTTTATCTTTGGGTGAGAGAATGCTCAAATGGAATCTGCTAGTGTAACTGAAAATGCAGCTCTCTCCAACAATCAGGCTCATTTGGTCTTGTCCATTCAACCACAATTTGTTTTAATGTGATTTTTTTTTCCGTCTCTATTTTCTTCTTTAGTTCATGTCCCTTCAGAGATCTTCAGTTTATTCTACAGCTATGCATCTAAGTTTATGCCCTTGTTCATGAAGCTCCTAGGTCACCCAAAGGCCTAAATATGTGTTTGGACATCTGTTCGTGTCCTATCCAAAGTTGATCCACAGAGAGAAATCAGATTATCACAAGTGTGGCTTATGGAACAGAAGCTTGAATGGAGTAAAATTGAAAGTCTCTCTGAATAGTAATGAGGTTGTTAAGGTGGTCAATATTGTTAAAGAGGTTATTAGTGATGCTGGAGTCAGAAAGGGAATGGAGTGGGACCCCTTAGGTTCCTAGTTGTAGTGTGTCATAAGCCAAAGGAAAAAAGTTGCAGGACTCAGTTACTAGACAGAACTATTTTTATAATAGTGATTCACAAACCTGGTGGAGCATTAGAGTCACCTGGGGGTCTTAAAAAAGAGACATTTCAGAAATTCCCTGATGACAAAGTGGTTAGGACTCTGCCAATGCAGGGAGCATGGGTTTTATCCCTGGTCAGGGCACTAAGATCCTACAAGCTATGTAGTGTGGCCAAATAAAAAGAGACATTTCTAGAATCCACCTGAGAATTTTGAAATTCACCTTGTGAATTCCAAAAAGTCTTTCACAGTGATAGAGCTCCATTAGCAAGTCCTGGGCTCTGGGAGGCTGGTCACAGAAGTCCTCTGGAGTAGTGTCTCTCAACATTTACATATAGGGAACATAGAAAATAGTAATGTTAATGCTTGCACAGCACACTGAAAAGAATAAACACAGTAGCTTGTGGCCTGAATAACTGTCTAAAGAGTTGCAGCTGTTCCAGAGCCAATATGGTAGCCATATTGCTGAGGCAATTAATCTTGGCACATTTAAATTTGGGTGCCACTGCACATGGCCCAGTTGGGAAGCAACCTATCTCAGTCCTCTGATCTACTTAATATCAGATCTGAATGAAAGCAAATTAGCTTGTTTCTGTACTCCTGGAACAATCTGTCCTTAAAGAAGGTGGAAGGGAGCTGAAAAACTATGGAGAGAAAGTGATTCCAAAATACAGCTTTCCATGGATAAATTCACAAAACAATTGTATCCATGAAGATACCCTAATAGCTAAATAACTGAAACTTATGTTCATGTTTTGCTCAAAAATTTTTAAGTTCAAATTCCCTACCTTGGCATTCAAAGCTCTCTTTTGTGAAGGACTCTATTTCTAAGTGTATTTACTTTTGTTTTCAAATAATCTAAATTCTAGCCAAAAAAGGTTCCATATGTTTACTGATCAGTTCAGTTGCTCAGTCGTGTCCGACTCTTTGCAACCCCATGGACTGCAGCACTCCAGGCTTCCTTGTCCATCACCAACTCCTGGAGCTTGCTCAGACTCATGTCCATTGAGTTGGTGATGCCATCCAACCACCTCATCCTCTATCATCCCCTTCTCCTCCTGCCCTCAATCTTTCCCACCATCACGGTCTTATTCAATGAGCCAATTCTTCACATCAGGTGGCCAAACTATTGGAGTTTCAGCTTCAGCCTCAGTCCTTGCAATGAATATTCAGAACCAATTTCTTTTAGGATTGACTGGTTGGATCTCCTTGGAGTCCATAGGACAATCAAGAGTCTTCTCCAACACCATACTTCAAAAGCATCAATTCTTCAGTGCTCAGCTTTCTTTATAGTACAACTCTCACATCCATGCACAATGACTGGAAAAACCATAGCTTTGGCTAGATGGACCTTTGTTGACAAAGTAATGTCTCTGCTTTTTAATAAGCTGGTCCTAACTTTTCTTCCAAGGAGCAAGTGTCTTTTAATTTCATGGCTGCAGTCACCATCTGCAGTGATTCTGGAGCCCCCCCAAAATAAAGTTTCACTGTTTCCCCATCTATTTGTCATCAAGTGATGGGACCAGATGCCATGATCATACTTTTCTGAATGTTGAACTTTAAGCCAACTTTTTCACTCTCCTCTTTCACTTTTATCAGGAGACTCTTTAGTTTTTCTTCACTTTCTGCCATAAGGGTTGTGTCATCTGCATATCTGAGGTTATTGATATTTCTCCCAGCAATCTTTTATTCCAGTTTGTGCTGCATCCAGCCTGGCATTTAGGCGTGATGTACTCTGCATATAAGTCAAATAAGCAGGGTGACAATATACAGCTTTGACATATTCCTTTCCCAATTTGGAACCAGTTTATTGTTCCATGTCCAGTTTTAATTGTTGCTTCTTGACTTGCATACAGATTTCTCAGGAGCCAGGTCAGATGGTCTAATATTCCCACCTCTTGAAGAATTTTCCACAGTTTGTTGTGATCCACACAATCAAAAGTAAAAAAAAAGATTCCATAGGTTTACTAATGGGAGTTGGTATTTTTTAGACTCAAAATTCTGTTCTTAAATCATTCATCCTTCATGATTCAGCTCAGATTTCAGTACTCTTATTGAAAATTTTCTGGTCTTATTTCTCTCAGACTTCTGTAAAGTCTTATTTGAGCCTCTATTCTTCTGCTTATCATGTACTGTTATATTATATCTATTTCTACATGACCTGACTAGTGAGAATTAGAATGTCTAGGTTGAAATCTAACATTTGCCCACTTACTAGATGATGACCTTTTAAAACTTATTTAAATTTGTTGAACTTCAGTTTCTTAATCTAACAGATTAAATGAAAGAGTATCTGTCATGTGGAGAAGGCAATGGCACCCCACTCCAGTATTCTTGCCTGGAAAATCCCATGGACGGAGGAGCCTGGAAGGCTGCAGTCCATGGGGTCGCTAAGAGTCAGGCACGACTGAGCAATTTCACTTTCACTTTTCACTTTCATGCATTGGAGAAGGAAATGGCAACCCACTCCAGTACTCTTGCCTGGAGAATCCCAGGGACGGGGGAGCCTGGTGGGCTGCCTTCTATGGGGTTGTACAGAGTCAGACATGACTGAAGCAACTTAACAGTAACTTAACAGCATCTGTCATGTAGTAGACTGTTGGCAAACAGTGGTTTCAGTTCTCCATCTCATATCCTTGCCCTTGCAAATGACTTTTAGGTCATGTATCAATAGATGGAGTCTATAGCTCCACTCCTTGAATTTGCACTGGTCTTGAGACTTGCTTTGGCCAATAGAATGTGACAATTTGCAGAGTGTACATGTTCTGAACTTAGGCCTCAAGAAACTACATGCTCCCACTTGCTTTCCTTGAGTCCTGCTTAACTGTCATTTAAGCCAAGGCTAAATTCCTGAAGCATATGAGATCACTTAGAGAGAGATAAACTGTCCCAGCTGAAGACATTGTAGGTCAGTTAGCAAACAGCTGACTTAACAACATATGTATAAGTGAACACAGCTGAGATGAAAAGAGTCGCTCCCCTCCCACCCAACTCCTTTCCTCAAACTCCACTGAGCCCAAGCCAAATTACCAAAACATAGGTTTGTGAACTTTAATATATGGCTATTTTAAGCTAACGGTGCCAAAACTTTAGCTTGCTTCAGAATCACGTTGAAGGTTTGTTAAGACCAATTAGTGGGCTCTTCCCACAGAGATTCTGATTCATAGATCTGAGATGTAGTCCTTAAACTGAATTTCTAGTAAGTTCCTATATGATTTTTAAAGCAGGTGGTCTAGATCCAACATTTTGAAAATGACTGTTTTAATCTGCTAGTTTCGAAGTCATTAATGTAGCAAAAGCTACTGGATAGACAGGGCTATTGTAAATCTTAGTTATTATGAATTTGAAGTCTGGCAGATAGTTGGCACTGAAGTCTAGTTATTATTATCTGTTATATTTCTTCAACTAGCCTATAATTTCCTTGAAAAAAAAAAAAGACTATTATCTAGTGAGTATATCCTTCTACTATCTATCTCTCAAATTGCAGTAGCTTGCATGTGGTAAACATATATTTTGATTCAGTACCCTACACAAACAGCAAGCAGGTGTCATATAGAATTTCTTTGTTTGTAATAACTATTCTCTTTCATAATTTGGGAAGATTTTCTGAAGATATTTTCATATCCTTTAATCCTAAAATTCTTTCTTGTTTCTTGTATTCATATATCTATTAACTTTTGTTAAAAATAAATAATAGAAGGTCGCAGTTTTATTACAGAATCACTGGACATGTGTATAGTGCTGTAGTAGCTTGAGGGGCTGAGGATTCTGGTAAGAAGATAGTGTAAGTAATCAGCCGGGGAGGGGAGAAGCCAATAAGAGAATGAATAGATTGGGAGAAAATGGAAAGATTAGCGCACTGGAGATCTCTGTAATGAGTCTTAAGACAGTTATAGTGGGAACACAAATGTAAGAGAAGAGGAAAGGAAAGAGTTATGGTCAGAATGTAAGCTATTAGAATTTAAGATTTGGAGAATGAAACTTATTAAATAATTCCCAGGAATATGTATTTTAGAACAGATCCTGAACGATTCTGACATGTAAGTTTGTAGTCAATGTCCTCTTTAATCTCGTTGAAAAATATGGTTAAGAGACAAACATAATACCTACTTCTGCATGGGCTCAAAACTGATGCTGAGAACAATACCCATTATTTAATATTTCCTACAAAATTCCATGTAAAGAATTTCTTTCCAATTTAGTGTAAGGAAAAAAAAAGACAAATTTGTCTTTCCTGAGGATTTGCTATATTCCTTCCTTTATGGTATTGAAACTTAGAAAATTCACCATGGTCACCTCTTCCCTGTGGGTTGCTAAGCTGCTAAGAGTCAGGCCTAAATCTCAGCCATTTCCACATTATGTTAAGTCCCAATCCTCTTTGTTCTCAAGGCCCCTTGTGAATACCTCTGTGTTACCACTGACATATCATATTTAAGTTACTTGTTAAATGTTATTTCTTCATCATTTTATTGTAAGCCCCTAAAAGCAGGCACCTTGACTTTTGTACCAGTTCATCTGTAGAAACTAGCATAGTGCCTGCTATGAAATAAATTTATAGGGAAACTTTTTGCTAAATTATTAATTAAATGCTGACAACTATTAGAAGAATTGCATTAACACTAATGGCTAGTAAGTTTGTTCTTACCTTCTTTCATGATTTTAATTAATATATATATATAATTATAACATTCTACTAAACTACAATTATATATCAATCTATTAATCTTATATGTGTTTCATGGTTGGATATTAGCATGAAATCCTCTTTTCTCATTTCTTGTACCTCTCCCTCCATGTAGAGGGATCTCAGTTAGTCTTACATTTCTGGCTTTTCCTCTTTCCCTTTATTCGGTCTATCTAGGGAGCTAGAGTGATATAGAAAAGTAGTAAAGTGTAAGTGTTAGTTGTTCAGTTGTGCCCAACTCTTTGAGGTCCCATGGATTATAGCCCACCAGTTTCCTCTGTCCATGGAATTCTCCAGGCAAGAATACTGGAGTGGGTAGCCATTCCCTTCTCCAGGAGATCTTCCTGACCCAGGGATCGAACCTGGTTCTTCTGCACTGCAGGCAGATTCATTACCATCTGAGCCACCAGGGAAGCCTTATAAGAGTGACTTATCCAATTGGTAAATCTGAGAATCCATCAGCTATGTTCTGAAGACCAAGTGCTCATTTTTAAAGTTTCATTGTTTAAATCATCTAGATCTGTGTTTACTTGATATATTGGTTCCTCCATTCACACAGATCTACTCTGTCCGCTGAAAGCTTGACTGTATGTGTGTGCTTAGTCACTCAGTCATATCTGACTCTTTGTGACCCCACAGACTGTAGCCCACCGGACCCCTTTGTTTATATCCTTTGGTCTTTGATTTCTTGGTTCTTTTTGTTTATCCTCTGTCATGTCCAGCAGGAACTAGAATTGTTTCTTAAACCCCCATTTTTTCTCACCTTTAAAGTACCCTGCAATTACTTTATCTACTGCTTTTGGCCCTGGCATTATTTCTGAGCCAATGTATTTCCTAAGACTAAGATATCACAAGTATGCTTCTTTAATGAATTTGTGATTTAGTTTTCATATTTTCTCTGTATAAGCAGACTTACATCTAACTTGATGGCATCCCACATTTCTTTTCATTTGCCCACTAATAAAATTTACTTTGTTTCAAAGGGTAGACCAACAATCTGATTCTCTAAAGCTTACATATATAAGTAGCAGGTATTACAATGAAGAGCACCAGAGATAATATAAAAGCAGACAAACCATGTAACTCCAGCCTCATCTTGGCTTTGCTCTAAATGAAGGTCAAATTTATAATCTGAGTCCAAAAAATCTTAGAATGGTATATAGATTTGGTTGATAAATAAATTAGGTGATACAAAACTGTATTAGCCGGTATAACTCTAATGTCTGAATGCAGTGTATGTAAGAGCTATTTAGTAAAGGGCTGTAAATGGCAACCCACTCCAGTATTCTTCCCTGGAGAATCCCAGGGACAGAGGAGCCTGGTGGGCTGCCATCTATGGGGTCGCACAGAGTCGGACACAACTGACGCGACCTAGCAGCAGCAGCAGTAATAAAAACATGTGAAAATGATCTGAATGAAACATTTTATGATTCCATACTCAACCCAGGGGTTTTTGGAGTCACCAAAACAGTACTTTCCTTTATGGCTCAAGTTCTTAAACAATGAGATAACTGATGGAGCCCAAAATATTTATACTGATTCCATCTTTACTTCCATAAGACTAAGCTGGGAGACAGAGTATACGTGGGACTGTGCTGCGTGCTTGATCACTCAGTCCTATCTGACTGTCTGCAGCCCCATGGACTGTAGCCCACCAGGCTCCTCTGTCCCTGGAATTTTCCAGGTGAGAATCCTGGAGTGGGTTGCCGTTTCCTACTCCAGAGGATCTTTGTGACCTAGGGATCTAATCCTCGTCTCCTGAACTGGCAGGCAGATTCTTTGCCACTAGTGTCACCTGGAAGCCCATATGTGGAACAGTCAGCTCTAATATTGATCAAGATTACATAGACTTACTGACTTAAATCAGATATGGCCCCAAATCCACAGGGCTCCTCAAGTGGGTCAGGACCCCATGAATAAGGGGCAAAAGTGGCATGTATGGATCCTTGGAGTTACATGCTCCACTAGGAAAACGGAAGGGGGTGCACAGAGCATACTCAGTTTACACTTGCTGAAATTACCCATCACACTCGCATATATGTCACTCCACTTTCCCTGAATCAGAGTGTGTGAAGAGAGATAACATTCAGAAGTAAAGTGAGAAATGGGGGAAAAGAGGTTGAGATTAGTTAACAAATAATGAAATAAATTTAAATGAAAGAATGGAAAAAATAATTGGAAAGGTTCCACTGGCAAATACATATATTTAAGTAGGAAAGACTTTTCTGAAATCTCTAGGTATTTCCATTAGGATAGTATACTGTGTACTAAAATAAAAACCTTATCAAAGTAGTTGTGGCTGAATTGACTTTTAGTAACACCTCTAAGATCCAGGCCATTGCCTGAGTGTAGCTCAACAGTAACAATATCATCAGCTGCAATCATACCAAGTTAATCCCCACAATTATAAATTTAGAATTGCCCATGAAGCACCATGTTATTATGACAATAAAGACAACAGAGGAGTTGACATTTATGAGCTCTTCATTTATGAGTTGAAGCAACTCATTTATGAGTTGACATTTATGAGCACATGTACCAGGCACGTGCTGCTGCTGCTGCTGCTGAGTCGCTTCAGTCGTGTCCGACTCTGTGCGACCCCATAGACGGCAGCCCACCAGGCTCCCCCGTCCCTGGGATTCTCCAGATAAGAACACTGGAGTAGGTTGCTAGTTCCTTCTCCAATGCATGAAAGTGAAAAGTGAAAATGAAATCGCTCAGTCGTGTCCGACTCTTAGCGACCCCATGGACTGCAGCCTACCAGGCTCCTCCGTCCATGGGATTTTCCAGGCAAGAGTACTGGAGTGGGGTGCCATTGCCTTCTCCAAGGCATGTGCTATGTGCTGTATTACTGATATTACCACACTCGTTCGGTCTCTAAGTTGTGTCTGAATCTTTGCAACCCCATGAACTGCAACATGCCAGGTTTACCTGTCCTTCACTATCTTCCAGAGTTTGTTCAAACTCATGTCCACTGAATCAGTGATGCCATCCAACCATCTCATTCTCTATCATCCCCTTCTCCTCTTGCCCTCAATCTTTCCTAGCATTAGGGTCTTTTCCAATGAGTCGGCTCTTTGCATTAGGTGGCTAAAGTATTGGAGCTTCAGTATCAGTCCTTCCAATGAATATTCAGAGTTGATTTCCTTTATGATTGACTGGTTTGATCTTGCTGTCCTAGGGACTCTCAAGAGTCTTCTCCGAAACCATACTTCTTTCTCAAAATAATCCTCTAAATTAGGTATCAATAGTCTCATTTTATAACTAGGGAAAAGAAGACAAAGTAACATACTAAATAAAGCTCATAAAGCTGAAAGCAGCAAAGTCAGGATCTGACCCCAGATTGGCTGACTATAAACCCAGTGTTCTTTTGCATATGCCAAAGTAAACACATCTGTAAATATTATAGGGCTGGATTACGAGAACTCTAGGACTTCTGACTTTCTATGTTTCTATGACCTGACGGTGTGAAAAGTTCCTGCTAGTTAAATGCTACCCCAGATCATCGTTTTCTTCTTTCCTCTTTTCATTCTTTCCTGTTTCTTTTCTATTTGAAAATTCCAATGGGCTAATTGGAAAGGTCTTGCATAAATACAGTAAAAGTCATTATGAGGTTATCCAAAGGACAAAATGGGGAGGAGGGTGTGCTACAAGGGCAAAATTATTATTAGCTTGAATTACAACCTGGTTGGACATGCTTAGAGCTCAGCAGAGGAAACATTATATGCCAGGACACTGATAAATAGATTTTACTTTAAATTTGAAGACACAAGATAATTTCAAAATGAAAGATAAATATTTCACAAATATATTTTAAAATCTCATCATTTGAAAGACATATCACTGAAAAATTTTGTGGAATCTGGATCATCATCATTATAGGAAATATTCCAGACAGTTCTTAAAATATATATGTATTTTCCCAATTTAACTGATGTTGCTTTGGAAAGACCACTGGATGTGGAAGGTAAGGGTTTGGAGCTTACTGTGTGAAATAGGATATGTTGGTTAGTCTCTCAGCATCAATTTCTTCATCTGTACAAAAGGTTACATAATATGTTTCACAGGCTTATTATGAATGGTCAAGGGGAAAAAAATGTATGTTAAAGTGCTTGGCTCAGTGTAAGACCTCTTCAGTTCAGTTCACTCATTCAGTTTTGTCCAACTCTTTGCAACCCCATGGACTGCTGCAGCATGTGAGGCCTCCCTGTCCGTCACCAACTCCCAGAGTTTACTCAAACTCATGTCCATCGAGTCAGTGATGCCATCCAACCATCTCATCCTCTATCGTCCCCTTCTCCTCCCATCCTCAATCTTTCCCAGCATCAGGGTCTTATCCAATCTCTTCACATCAGGTGGCCAAATTATTGGAGTTTCAGCTTTAGCATCATTCCTCCCAATGAATATTCAGGACTGATTACCTTTAGGATAGACTGGTTAAATCTCCTTGCAGTCCAAAGGACTCTCAAGAGTCTTCTCCAAAACCACACTTCAAAAGCATCAGTTCTTCATTGCTCAGCTTTCTTTATAGTACAACTCTCACCTCCATACATGACTACTGGGAAAACCATAGCATTGACTAGACAGACCTTTATTGGCAAAGTAATGTCTCTGCTTTTAAATAAGCTGTCTAAGTTGGTCATAGTTTTTCTTCCAAGCAGCAAGTGTCTTAATTTCATGGCTGCAACCACCATCTGCAGTGATTTTGGAGCCCAGGAAAATGAAGTCAGCCACTGTTTCCACTGTTTCCCCATCTATTTCCCATGAAGTGATGGGACTGTATGCCATGACCTTAGTTTTCTGAATGTTGAGCTTTAAGCCAACTTTTTCACTCTCCTCTTTCTCTTTCATCAAGAGGCTCTTTAGTTATCCTTCACTTTCTGCCATCAGGGTGATGTCATCTGCATGTCTGAGGTTATTGATAGTTCTCCCAGCAATCTTGATTCCAGCTTGTGCTTCATCCAGTCCAGAATTTCTCATGATGTACTCTGCATATAAGTTAAATAAGCAGGGTGACAATATACAGCGTTGACATACTCCTTTCCCAATTTGGAAGCAGTCTGTTGTTCCATGTCCAGTTTTAACTGTTGCTTCTTGACTTTCATACAGATTTCTCAAGAGGCAGGTTAGGTGGTCTGGTGTTCCCATCTCTTTAAGAATTTTCCACAGTTTGTTGTGATCCACACAGTCAAAGGCTTTGGCATAGTCAATAAAGCAGAAGTAGATTTTTTTCTGGAACTCTCTTGCTTTTTTGATGATCCATTGGATATTGGCAATTTGATCTCTGGTTCCTCTGCCTTTTCTAAATCCAGCTTGAACATCTGGAAATTCACGGTTCTTACTGTTGAAGCCTGGCTTGGAGAATTCTGAGCTAGCTGATATTAATGATATATTGTATTAAAATCAATTGTAGTACATCATTACATTTCTTAAAATTCTCAGATAACTTTCTTGATACATGACATAATCTTATAGAAGTCTGAAAATAATTTGCATTCATTCAATCATTCAATAACTAATCATTTTTGGGTGCCCATGATATGCTAGATTCTGTATTAGCTTCTATGGATGTAGAAATTAAAGGGATATCTTCAAGTTGCTTA
Organism: Bos mutus; assembly: GCF_027580195.1. Lineage (NCBI taxonomy): Eukaryota > Metazoa > Chordata > Mammalia > Artiodactyla > Bovidae > Bos > Bos mutus. Next base: position 83,324,459 of record NC_091619.1, on the reverse strand, counting down.
TGATTGAGTAGAGAAGAAACAAGAAAATAATAGCAAACAATGTGAAACATCCTGTGGTAGAAGAAATCCTCCTGAAAGAACCCCTAACCATAAAAGAAAAATGACCTTAAATCAGATTGGTAAGTGGAGTCTTTCCTAGGCAACTCAGGAGATTTCTATTTTTTGTCAAGTCATGTTTTTCTTACATGACTCTGATTCTTATAGCTTGAAGATAGAAATGCACAATGGACTTGGGAACAAAAAAAAAAAAAAAAAACCTAAATTTTAATTCTGTCATTTAGCAGTTGTCTGAATGGGAAAGTCAAAATACATCTGTGAATTTTAGTTTTCCTTCTGGCAAGCACATCTTCGTGTGTGTGCCTGCGTGCGTGTATGACTTAAAAGGAATGTTCATTTATGTAACACTGCAAAATGGCTAATCAAATGACTAACTTCAGAAGGTCGATATTAATAGTATTGGAGTTTAACTGTGAAAGGGCAAGAAAAATCTACAAGCTTGCTTCACACATGGCAGTGAGCTGAATGGTCACCACCACAGGTAAAAGATTGATTATATATGTACCATTATTTAATGCTAACTGAGGTCTCAATTCTGTCTCCTGAAGTCAGTGATGGGGTTTCAGGCAGAGATGACTAATAGAAGGTATCCATGCTGACACTCCTTCAATGTCAGACAAGACCAGCCCCCGAGTTAGTACACTGAGTTCAAATGCAATCTCAAAATCTTTTCTCAACACTTTTACTCCAGGTAGTCACTACCAGTCTATCAAAGTTGGCCTTCAGGTTGAAACTTGTCATTACAGATTCATAGTTGGATTCAAACAGTCTCTCTGGCATGGCTTAGGATGCTGCCTTTTAGCTATCAGTGTAATGCCTGGAATCTTGCAGAGAGTTGGAGGAAATATTAGGAGGGAGAAAAATTTTACACATTCATTACAACACTCAAAAATCAAAGATGGTATTGTCCTTGCAGCTGCTGCTCTCCATTCCCAAGCTTCCTTAGTTCATTCTGAGTTTTCATAACTGTCTTCTATCTATAATTAGCTGCTTATGTATTTCTAATAATATACACAATTGAAAGCCATTCATAATAGTTTAGTCATGTAGATCATATTTTTGAATATTGACTGAGTGCATATATACATAATCACATTTACAGTGCACATAGGTATATGTGTGTGTATGTATATATATATGTAGATTACATTTATTTCTAGGCATTTTATATTGATGAACCTATTGTAATTGTATTGTCTATATTCACTTTATATTATATAATATAAACATACATAATACCCTTAGCTGGTGTATTAGTTAGCTTGTGTTGCCATAACAAACTGGGTGGGTCAAACAACAGGAATTTAATTCTCATGGTTCTGCTAAAACCCAAGATCAAGGTGTGAGGAGAGCTGTGTCCAGTGAGGACTCTTTCCCTGGCTTTCAGATGGTGCCTTTTTGCTGTGTCCTCACATGACCATTACTCTTTGTATTAATACACACAGAAATCTAAAAGACCTGTGAGATCTGGTATCTCTTTTAAGGATAAGGTATACCTGTGGTGGATTCATTTCAATATTTGGCAAAACTAATACAATATTGTAAAGTTTAAAAATAATTTAAAAAAAAGAATCCTATTATTAGATTATTAGAATTATTAGAATTAATGTCCTACTCTTATGACTTAGAACTTATGACAGAAGAACTATACAAAAAAGATTTTAATGATCCAGTTAACCATGATGATGTGATCAGACATCCTGGAATGCAAAGTCAAGTGGGCCTTAGGAAGCATCACTACTAACAAAGCTTGTGGAGGTCATAGAATTTCAGCTGAATTATTTCAAATTCTAAAAGATGATGCTGTGAAAGTGCTGTACTCAATATGCCAGCAAATTTGGAACACTCAGCAATGGCCACAGGCCTGGAAAGCTCAGTTTTCATTCCAATCCCAAAGAAGGCCAATGCTAAAGAATGTTATAACTGTGACACAATTGCACTCATTTCATATGCTAGCAAGGTCATGCTCAAAATCCTCCAAGCTAGGGTTCAACAGTATGTGAAGTGAGAACTTCCAGATGTTTAAGCTGGATTTAGAAAAGGCTGAGGAACCAGAGATCAAATTGCCAACATTCATTGGATCATAGAAAAAGCAAGACAATTCCAGAAAAAAATCTACTTCTGCTTTATTGACTATGCCAAAGCCTTTGACTGTGTGGATCACAACAAAATGTGGAAAAAACTGAAAGAGATGGAAATACCAGATCACCTTACCTGCCTCCTGAGAAACCTGTATGCAGGTCAGGTAGCAACAGTTAGAACCAGACATAGAACAACAGACTGGTTTCAAAATTAGGAAAGGAGTATGTCAAAGCTGTATACTGTCACCCTGCTTATTTAACTTATATGCAGAGTACATCATGTGAAATGCTGGGCTGGATGAAGCACAAGCTGGAATCAAGATTACTGGGAGAAATATCAATAACCTCGGATATGCAGTTGATGCAGCCCTTATGGCAGAAAGTGAAGAGGGTTAAAGAGAATCTTGATGAAGGTGAAAGAGGAGAGTGAAAAAGTTCACTTAAAACTCAACATTCAAAAAATGAAGACCATGGCATCAGGTCCCATCACTTCATGGCAAATAGATGGGGAACCAATGAAATCAGTGACAGACTTTATTTTCTTGGGCTCCAAAATCACTGCAGACGGTGATTGAAATTAAAGCCATAAAATTAAAATACACTTGCTCCCTGGAAGAAAAGTTATGACAAACCTAGAAAATGTATAGAAAAGCAGAGACATTACTTTGCCAACAAAGTTCCGTATAGTCCAGTAGTGATATATGGATCTCAGAGTTGGATCATAAAGATGGCTGAACACTGACGAATTGATGCTTTTGAACTGTGGTTTTGGAGAAGAATCTTGAGAGTTCCCTTGGACTGCAAGGAGATCCAACCAGTCAATCCTAAAGGAAATCAATTCTGAATATTCATTGGAAGGACTGATGCTGAAATTCCAGTCTTTGGCTACCTGATGCGAAGAACTGATTCATCAGAAAAGACCCTGATGTTTGGAAAGATGAAAGGCAGAAGGAGAAGGGGATGACAGAGGGTGAGATGATTGGATGGCATCCTCGACTCAATGGACATGAGTTTGAGCAAGCTCCCAGAGATGATGAAGGACAGGAAAGCCTGGAGTGCTGCATTTGATGGGGTCGCAGAGTCAGACATGACTGAGTGACTGAACAACTTATGACTTAGAATGGGACACAACTGAGAGACTGAGAACTCACTTATGACTTCACTTAACCTATATGACCCTCTTATAGGGCCTATCACTCAATAAAATCACAAATAGGGTTAAGACACCAGCATATGAATATTATAGGGGCTTGATTCAGTCCCTAACAGCTAGTATATAAAAATACACTTTTTATTTATCATGAAGTCTCTATCATGAAGTCTTACTGAACAGTTCCCAATTTTAGTATCATTTTTATAGATTGCTTAGGATTTTATATTTAGTTTTATATTTTTAAAGTGCTTTTGGTTTAAATCAGGCTGTCTACAGATAAGATAGTTTCATTTCTTCATTTTAAATCTGATGGTGTCTACTTTTTTCTAGACGTCTTGCACTGGTTAGTATCTCCAGGACAATATTGATTACGAGTGCCTTGTTCCTGAATTTAAGGAGAAAGAATTCAACATTTTTCCACATAGTGTATGTTAGCAGTAGGGGTTTCCTACCATAAGTCAGGTTGAAATGTATCTTTTCTATAATTAATTTGTCAAGAGCTTTTTTCCTTTAATTGCTTTTGAATTTTATCAAATGCTTTTTTTTTTCACATACTTAAATGACCATATTGTTTTTATTTTAATTTTGCTTTTTTAATAAGGTGATTTAACTATTGATTTTGTTCACTGTTATATCTGAATTCTACATGGTTATAGCATATTATCTTTCTTCAGTTCAGTTCAGTCACTCAGTCATGTCTGACTATTTGCGACCCCATGGACCGCAGCACACCAGGCTTCCCTATCCATCACCAACTCCTGGAGTTTACTGAAACTCATGTCCGTTGAGTCAATGATGCCATCCAACCATCTCATCCTCTGTCGTCCCCTTCTCCTCCCACCTTCAATCTTTCCCAGCATCAGTGTCTTTTCAAATGAGTCAGTTTTTCACATCAGGTGGTCAAAGTATTGGAGTTTCAGCTTCAACATCAGTCCTTCCAATGAATATTCAGGAATGATTTCCTTTAGGATTGACTGGTTAGATCTCCTTGTTGTCCAAGGGACTCTCAAGAGTCTTCTCCAACACCACAGTTCAAAAGCATCAATTCTTCGGCACTCATCTTTCTTTATAGTCCAACTCTCACATCCATACTTGACTACTGGAAAAACCATAAACTTGACTAGATGGACCTTTGTTGGCAAAGTAATGTCTCTGCTTTTTAATATGCTGTCTAGGTTGGTCGTAACTTTCCTTCCAAGGAGCAAAGTGAAGTCGTTCAGTCATGTCCGACTCTTTGTGACTCCATGGACGGTAGCCTCCTAGGCTCCGAGGTCTATGGGATTTTCCAGGCAAGAATACTGGAGTGGGCTACCATTTCCTTCTCCAGGGGATCTTCCCAACCCAGGGATCGAACCCGGGTCTCCTCCATTGCAGACAGACACTTTACCATCTGAGCCACTAGGATTTCCCTAAGGAGTAAGCATCTTTTAGTTTCATGGCTGCAATCACCACCTGCAGTGATTTTGGAGTCCCCCAAAATAAAGTCTGTTGCTGTTCCCACTGTTTCCCCATCTATTTCCCATGAAGTGATGGGACCAGACGCCATGATCTTAGTTTTCTGAATGTTGAGTTTAAGCCAACTTTTTCACTCTCCTCTTTCACTTTCATCAAGAGGCTCTTTAGTTCTTCTTCACTTTCTGCCATAAGGGTTGTATCAACTGCATATCTGAGGTTATTGATATTTCTCCTGGCAATCTTGATTCCAGCTTGTGCTTCCAGCCCAGTGTTTCTCATGATGTACTCTGCATATAAGTTAAATAAGCAGGGTGACAATATACAGCCTTGATGTACTCCTTCTAACTGTTGCTTCCTGACCTGCATACAGATTTCTCAAGAGGCAGATCAGGTGGTCTGGTATTCCCATCTCTCAAGAATTTTCCATAGTTTGTTGTGATCCACACAGTCAAAGGCTTGGCATGATCATTAAAGCAGAAACAGATGCTTTTCTGGAACTCTCTTGCTTTTTTGATAATCCATCAGATGTTGGCAATTTGATCTCTGGTTCCTCTGCCTTTTCTAAAACCAACTTAAACATTTAATTTAATAAATTTCTCAAGAATTGCATTTATGAGAGATATTGATTTTTAGTTTTATTTTCTTACCATGCTTTGGATTTAAACATCGAGTAATATTTGCTTCATAACGTTAGTCTGAAGGTGTCCCATCTCTTCAGTTTTCTAGACTGTTTCATGAGCTATTGATCAACTAGTATATATACATTTAATGACTGCTAATTATATGTTCAGGCCACTCAAGATGGCTGTCCTCTTGCTCTCTGTACATCCCCTGTTCATTCAGTCCCTCGTTCACCTACACCATACTCAGTATTCAATCCTCTCAATCATAGGACAGTAACTACCTACCTGCTTGTCCCTCTGTCCCAGCTACTGGTTTCCTTGGCAAATGATGATTCAACCTGATGTCAATTCTCCCCATAAACGGTAGCCTCTTTCTCCCCTGAGTAACAAATACTTACTGCCTTGTCTTTCTAAGTCTTTCCAACACACTGCCTTGTGTTCTGTCTGCCTCACACAATGGGTTGTTGCTCCAGAATGATGCTTCAGACTTGTAAAATTTCCTATCTGATAGATTATCAATGTCTCTGTTGCTTTCTCTGGGTTCTTTCTTCAGTCTAGTGGCTGGGCAAGTACAAGGTTTGCAGGAATGCAGAGGGCAGCCCAACCATAGTATTCACCAGTAAAGACATCTCATCTTGCATATTACTTGGTGGAAAGCTATTAGATGCAACTTTAATTTCCTTAATATATTTGGATATTAAAGATACCTGTTTTTTCTTGAGTGATCTTTGGTAGCTGTGTCTTTTAAGTAATTTCCCCATTTCCTTTAAATTGTTCAACTTATTGGCAAAATGTTCATAGTATTCCCTTTCTTTTAAGTGTCTTCAGACTCTGTAGAGATGTTTTCTCTATAATTTCTGATATTAGTATTTTTATATTCCCTTTTGTTTTTATTTAGTCTAGATAGAGTTTTATAAATTTTATTTACTTGTCATAGAAAGAGTTTGGGGTTTTTCCCCTATTTTTCTGTTTTCATTTTCATTGATTTTGCTCATTTTTATTATTTCCTGCCTTTGACTTACTTTGAATTCAAATTTGCTCTTTATTTTTCTATTCAAAGGTGAAAAATTATACTATTGTGTTGAGACTTTTTCCTATTATAGTCACTCAATACTATAAAATTTCCTCTAAGTACCATTTTAGTTGCCTCCCACACATTTTGAGGCATTTTCATTTCCATCCAATTAAAAATATTTTCTAATTTCTATTGTGTTTTCATATTGTGTATTTAGAAATGATTTTTAAATTTTAAATATTAATATTTGAAGGAGTTTTCATATATAATTGTATATCAATTTCTACTTTAATTCTATTTTGGAAAAAAAATAGACCTCTTATGACTATAATCTTCTTCAGTTTATTACAAATTTTTTATGACTAACAGATGGCCTATCAAAGTAAATATTTTTAGTGCTCTTGAAAAGAATGTGTATTCTGTTTGGAATATTGTAAAAGTCTCCTATATTCTTCTATGTTCAGGGCTTCTCTCATAGTTCAGTTGGTAAAGAATCCGCCTCCAATGCAGGAGATCCCAGTTCAATTCCTGGGTTGGGAAGATCCTCTGGAGAAGAGACAGGCTACCCACTCCAGTATTCTTGGGCTTCCCTGTGGCTCAGCTGGTAAAGAATCCACCTGCAATATGGGAGACCTGGGTTTGATCCCTGGGTTGGGAAGATCCCCCAGAGAAGGGAAAGGCTACCCACTCCAGTATTCTGGCCTAGAGAATTCCATGGACTGTATAGTCCATAGGGTCACAAAGAGTCAGACATAACTGAGCAACTTTCACTTCACTCCTATGTTATTACTTCACTCCTAATGTTCTTATTAAACTTCTGTCTACTTGCTCCATCAATTATTGAGATAGGTATGTTTTCTAGCAATAATTATAGATCTGTTTATTTCACCTTTTATTTTTATCAGTTTTGCTTTGTTTTAAAGTCTTGTTCATACAAAAGTAGGATCGTGTCCTTGATGAATGCATCCTTTGATCATTATGTAATATCACTTCTTAATATTATTTATTAATAAGATTTGTCACCTAAGAAACTTTACAAAAATGAAAGTCAATAATGGATTAATTTTAATGGAGGGAAAGAATCTTGATTTTCATTACCACAGAGAAGCAATCTTATAATAGATTGAAAGAGGCCTAAACATCAAGGTGTAGGAAGTTATGGCACGAGGTAGTCATCCTAGAACAGATTCTTTCCTACTTGAAGTTCCATGGAGTCACCTTTTCTACAGGACACTTATTTAAAAAAATTTTTTTTAAATTGAAGTATAGTTGATTTACAATTGTGTCAGTTTTAGTTATACAGCAAAGTGATTTAGTTATATTTTTTTCAGATTCAGTAGCCTTAAAGCTTTTTATAAAATATTGATTTTAGTTCTCTGTGCTATACAGTAAGGCCTTGTTGGTTATCTATTTTATATATATAACAGTGCTTATCTATAATTTAGTGCTTATCTGTTAACTTCAAATTTCTAATTTATCCCTCCCCCACTTTTCCTTTTGGTAACCATAAGTTTTCTATGTCTGTGGGCCTATTTCTGTTTTGTATATAAGTTCATTTGAATCATTTGTTTTAGATCCCACATGTAAGTGATATATATTTGTCTTCTTTCTCACTGTATTTAGTATGATCATCTCTTGGTCCATTCATGTTGTTTCAAATTGTATTATTTCATTCTTTTTTATGACTAATAGTCCATTATATAAATATCCCACATTTTCTCTATCCATTCATCTATAGATGGACATTTAGGTTGTTTCCATGTCTTGGCTATTGTAAATAGTGCTGCAATGAATATTGAGTTGCATGTATCTTTCCTAAGTATGGTTTTTCTCCAGATATATGCCCAGGAGTGGGATTTCAGGATCATATGGTAGCGCTGATTTTAGTTTTTTTTAAAGGAAACTCCATAATGTTTTCCATAGTGGCTGTATCAATTTACATTCCCACTAACAGTGTAGGAGGGTTCCCTTTCTCCACACCCTCTCCAGCACTTACTATTTGTAGAGTTTTTGATGATGGCCATTCTGACCCATGTGAGATGATACCTCATTATAGTTCTGATTTGCATTTCTCTAATAATTTGCAATGCCGAACATCTTATCATGTGTCTATTGGTCATCTGTATATCTTCTTTGGAGAGATGTCTATTAGGTCTTCTGTCCCCTTTTCTTTAATTGAGTTGTTTGTTTTTGATATTGAGTCATATGAATTGTTTGCATATTTTTGGAGATTAATCCCTTTTCAGTTGCAAAAATTTGCAAATAGTTTGTCCCATTCTGTAGATTATCTTTTTGTCTATGATTTCCTTTGCTATGCAAATGCTTTTAAGTTTAATTAGTTCCCATTTGGTTATTTTTGTTTCCATTACTCTAGGAGACAAATCTGAAAAGATATTGCTGAAATTTATATCAAAGAGTGCTCTGCCTTTGTTTTTCTCTATAGGGCACTTCTAAGGCTTTCCATTAGAATGTCCCTCTGTGGCACAGGGACTTGGTCTGTCTTATTCATAATTATATGTTTAGCATCTAGAAGAGTGTCTGGCACACAGTAGGTACATAATAAGTATTTAATGACATAGGTACACATCTTAGGGTGACATTCAAGGTCTTTCACAATGGGCCTTAGTCTCATTTACCATCTCCCTGACCTTGTGAATCCTGTTTAGGCTATGGAATGACAAAGAATGGGAATGAGTTGTCAGTATCAGATCTTCAAAGACAGAGCTGTAAACAATAATGGTTTGAAAATCAACATACTAGAAAAAGACAGGACAAAATTTTAGCTATCTGGCAGGAAATATAGTAAGTGTTTCTTAAGGGTTATATTAAGAGAGATGTCACTGCTGGGTCAGTGCAGTTAAATCCATTTGGGGTCTTTTGGGATCAAGGAGTAAAGGAAAAGATTAGGTATAGCTTATAGTTGGGTTGTAGGAAGTGACACATTAATTTCCTTAACATCGGTCATGGTCAACGTTACTTTTACTAAACGCCCTGGCTTGGCTCTAGTGGACTATCAATACATTTAAAGGCTGTCTGAATTTGGCTCTCGAAATACCACCCTCAAGTCACATGGCACATCACATGGAACCACTTGCCATTCCATGACCACTGTACACATTCATACCACCTTCACTTTGCTCCTGGTTTTCCTTCTGTCTAGAAAAACCTTTCTCCTTCATAACTGCTTTCCTGACCTCCTGGCTAGTGAAATCTCCTTTTCTTGTACTTTATGACCCAGAAAAATTAATACCTGTTTTGGAATCTTTTTTTGGTTGCCTTCAGGCAAAAATTTCTCCCTTCTGTTTTTCAAACCCTTTATATCTTATACCCTTATATCAGTTATCATATTGTTGTTGTTCAGCTGCTAAGTTTTGTCCTACTCTTTATGACCCCATGTACTTGAGAACACCAGTCTTCCCTGTCCTTTACTATCTCCCAGAGTCTGCTCAAACTCACGTCCATTGAGTCAGTGAAGCTATCTAACCATCTCATCCTCTGCCGCCCTCTTCTTCTTTTGCCTTCAATCTTTCCCAGCATCAGGGTCTTTTCCAATGAGTAAGCTCTTCACATAAGGTGGCCAAAATATTGCAGCTTCAGCATCAGTCCTTCCAATGAATATTCAGGGCTGATTTCCTTAAGGATTGACTGGTTTGATTTCCTTGCAGTCCAAGGGAATCTCAAGAGTCTCCTCCAGCACTGCAGTTTGAAAGCATCAGTTCTTCCGTGCTCAACCTTCTTTATGGTCCAACTCTCACATCCATGCATGACTGTTGAAAATAGCTTTGGCTAGATGGACCTTTGTCAGCAAAGTGATGTCTCTGCTTTTTAATATGCTATCTAGGTTTGTCATAGTTTTTCTTCCAGGGAGCAAGTGTCTTTTAATTTCATGGCTGCATTCACTGTCTACAGTGATTTTGGAGCCCGCCAAAATAAACTCTGTCAATCTTTCCACTTTTTATCTATATGGCATGAAGTGATGGGACTGGCTGCCATGATCTTCATTTTTGGAATGTTGAGTTTTAAGCCAGTTTTTCCACTCTCCTCTTTCACCTTCATCAAGAGGCTCTTTATTTCCTCTTTGCTTTCTGCTGTTAGGGTGGCATCATCTGCATATCTGAGGTTGTTGATATTTTTCCTGGCAATCTTGATTCCAGCTTGTGCTTCATCCAGCCCAGCATTTCACATGTTGTACTCTGCATTTAATTTAAGTAAGCAGGGTGACAGTTATACAGACTTAACATACGTACTCCTTTCTCAATTTTGAACTAGTTTGCTATTCCATGTCCGGTTCTAACTGTTGTTTCTAGACTTGGAAACGGGTTCCCAGGGGGCAGGTAAGGTGGTCTGGTATTCCCATATCTTTCAGAATTTTCCACAGTTTGTTGTGATCCACCAGTCAGAGGCTTTAGCATAGTCAATGAAGCAGAAGTAGATGTTTTTCTGGAATTCGCTTGCTTTTCTGTGATCCAGTGGATGTTGGCAATTTGAACTCTGGTTCTTCTGCCTTTTTGAAATACAGCTTGTATATCTGGAATTTCTCAGTTCATGTACTACTGAAGTCTAGATTGAAGGATTTTGAGCATTACCTTGGTAACATGTGAAATGAGGGCAATTGTGTGGTAGTTGAACATTCTTTGGCATTGCCCTTCTTTGGGTTTGGAATGAAAACTGACCTTTTCCAGTCCTGTGGCCTCTTCTGAGTTTCCAAATTTGCTGGCATACTGAGTTCAGCACTTTAACAGCATCATCTTTTAGGATTTTAAATAGCTAAGCTGGAATTCAAACACCTCCACTAGTTTTGTTCATAGTAATACTTCCTAAGGCCCACTTGACCTTACACTCCAAGATCCTAGACTTAGGTGAGTGACCACAGCACTGTGGTTATCTAGGTCATTAAGACTTTTTTGTACAGTTCTTCTGTGTGTTCTTGCTACCTCTTCATAATCTCTTCTGCTTCTGTTAGGTCCTTGCCATTTCTGTCCTTTCTTGTGCCCATCTTTGCATGAAATGTTCCCCTGGTATCTCCAATTGTCTTGAAGAGATTTCTAGTCTTTCCCATTCTATTGTTTTCCTCTCTTTCTTCACATTGTTCACTTAAGAAGGCTTTCATATCTCTCCTTGCTATTCTCTGGAACTCTGCATTCAGTTGTATATATCTTTCCCTTTCTCCTTTGCCTTTTGTTTCTCTTCTTTTCTTAGCTATTTGTAAGTCCTCCTCAGACAACCACTATGCCTTCTTGCATCTCTTTTTCTTTCGGATGGTTTTGTTCACCACTTCCTGTTTGAACCTATGTCCATAGTTCTTCAGACACTCTGTCTACCAGATCCAATCCCTTGAATCTATTCATCAACTCCACTGTATTATCATAAGGGATTTGATTTAAGTCATACCTGAGTGGCCTAGTGGTTTTCCCTACTTTCTTCAGTTTAAGCCTGAATTTTGCAATAAGGAGCTCATGATCTAAGCCACAGTAAGCTCCAGGTCTTGTTTTTGCTGACTGTATAGAGCTTCTCCATCTTTGGTTGCAAAGAATATAATCAGATTTTGTGATCCAATTCTGGCCACTATGCTTGCCCTTTCTTCCTGTAACTGATTTCTATTGATAATTTCATTCTTTCTGATCAAAAAATGCTTTGTGTAATTTCTATCCTCTTAAATTTGATAAGATTTTTTTATGGCCAACCCTGAATAAAATTAAATCTGCATTCAAAAAGAATATGTATTCTTCTATCTTTGATGGAATGTCCTACAGATATTTAAGTCCATCTGGTCTAATGTGTCATTTAAGACCACTATTAGCTTATTGATTTTTCCATCTAGATTACCTGCCCATTGATGCAAATGGTGTGTTAAGGCTCTCTACTTTTGTTATTATTGTCAATTTATCCCTTTATATTTGTTAATGTGTGTTTTATATAAATAGGAGTTCCTGTATTAGTTGCAAATGAATATGATATGAATATTTCTACTTCTGTTTTTTAGCACTTTGATTTGCATGAAATACTTTTTTCCCCAATGCTTCACTTACAGGTTTTTGATTTGTAGTTATCATGGGGTTCCTATATGTTGACCTGTAATTATATAGACCTGTATCTGTTTCTAACTGATACTCATTCAAGTTCAAACACAATCTAAATGATATATTTTTTTTGCTCCTTTCCCCAATATTTTTATTTTTAATGTAAGATGACATATTCATGTTTATCCCTTTTAATGGATATTGTAGCTATATTTGAGTTTACAAATTTGTCATTTTATCTTTGTATGAGCTTGCATGGTTGATCCTCAGCTTTTACTGATCCTCAGTCTTTACTATATATTTTTCTTTACTAGTGAGATTTTCCCTTTCCTATACATATTTGCTTCTTATTGTAGCCTTTTCTTTTCTTTTTATAGAAGATACATCAACAGTTCTTTTAGGGTAGTTTCAGTATTGGTGAACTCTTTTAGTTTTTGCTTAACTGAAAAGTTTTATTTCTCCATCTACTTAAAATGATAATATTTCTGGGTAGAGTATCCTAGATTTTTCCCTTTCAGTACTTTTAATGTATCATACCACTCCCTTCTAGACTGTAAACTTTTTGCAATAAAATCAACTGGTAGTCTTATGGATTCCTGTAAATATGACTCTCTGTTTTTCTCTTGCTGCCATAAGAATTTTTTTTTTAATTTGTCATTTTAATTATGAAATGTTTTTTGTGAGTCTACTGGGTTTATCTTGTTTGTGACCATTTGCGCTTTTTGTACCAGAACATGTGCCTTCTCCATGTTTCAGTAGTTTTCATCCATAATTTAAACATATACATTTTTACCCCCTTCTTTCTCTCTCCTCTTTCTGGAACTCTTGTAATGCAAATATTGGCATGTTCAATATACCAGATGTCCCTTAACCTGTTCTCATTTTGTTGTTGTTGTCGTTTTACTTATTGTGGTGTAGCTACTTTGGTCTTAAAATTTATTTCGTGACTGTAATGAAGCCTAACAATTTATTCTTCTATCAAAAACTGAGAGGGTACAATGAATATATTGAGAGAGGATAGAATGAACATAGTGAGAGATTCCTGGCTTTGTTTAACTTGCATAAACTGACCAAGTAATCCACAGAACAACGAATCCAAAAAAGGCCAAAACTCCTTGAAAAAACCAACGTCAGTAGTAGTTAAAAATGTAAATTAAATGAATCATGCAATGCTCCTTCTCACTCATTAAAAGGCAAAACTTTTAAAAAGTTATAATAACTCGTGCCTATGAGGATGCAGGCACAGGTTACTATGACAATCACTGATATATTACTGACATTTTGAATGCAATTTAATAATAGCTATTATAATAAAATATATGCATACCCTTTGACCTAGTAATCCTACTCCTGAAAGTCTATTCCATAGAGAAAACTTTGTGAGGATATATACATATACTGAATGGTCTTTTCAGGATTTTGTTGTTGTTGTTTAGTCACTTAAGTTGTCTCAGACTCTTTTGCAACCCCATGGACTATAGCCTGCCAGGCTCCTCTTTTCAGCATTAATTCTAATTTAAAACATACTGGTTGAAAATAGTATCCATCAATAGTGGTTGCTAAATGTTTTGTTAAGTGAGAAATGCAAGATAAAGGGAACAGTGTGTGGTGTGAACTTTATTATAAAAAAGAACAAAAACATATAAAAAATGTTTGCTTAGGACTCTCCCTAAGTATGGAGAAACGTATGGAAAGATGTAGATTCCTGGTGGCCTAGTTTCTAGAGTTGGGGGTGGTGGTATGAACTGAGGAAGGATAAGAATACAAGAGATGGCAAGAGACCTCAGAGGAATAACTTATGTCAGATTAATAAAAAAAACTAGAATGTTCTACCTGTGATGTTGTAAAAATACATAAAAGTAAGTTCTAGAAAGTGACATGGAGAAACTGATATTGATCTCAAAATAGAATAAGTTATGGTAACTTCATTTCAGCATTTTTATCATTTTGATACATCCTAAAATATACTGAGGGCTTCCCCGGTTGTGCTCTCGGGGGTCACCATTGCGGCTGGGAAGTTGGAGAAGACAATGGCAACCCACTCCAGTACTCTTGCCTGGAAAGTCCCATGGACGGAGGAGCCTGGTAGGCTGCAGTCCATGGGGTCGCTAAGAGTCGGACACGACTGAATGACTTCATTTCACTTCCCCAGTTGTGCTAGTGGTAACCTGCCTATCAATACTGGATATGCAAGAGACACAGATTCGATCCCTTGGTTGGAAAGATCCCCTGGATTAGGAAGTGGCAAACTACTCCAATGTTCTTTCTGGAAAAGTCCATGGACAGAGGAGACTGGTGGGCTGTAGTGCATGGGTCCACAAAGAGTCAGACAGGATTGAGTGACTGAGAACAAAATATACTGAAACAAAATTTACAACAAAGTTATTTTGAAGAAAACTGTGATCTAACTATAAAAATCCCTTTGGGTATACGTATATTTTTTGAAAAATCAAAGCTAAGAAGGAAAATACACACACACACACACACACACAATTTTCTTTGTTTAAGAAAGTATCGACTCCAGCCACCAACACCACAACTCACAGAAAATCATCCTTAATTTGGCTACTGTTCTACTCCTGCATCTCTCCACACCAACACCTTACACTGATCAACTCCAGTCCTCTAGTTTGTCAGCTCCTTGAAGACAAACACTTTGTTTCTTCATGTTTGTAATCATTACACCTGTCAATGTAGGTATTCAGTAAATATATAATGAATTATTTGAGAGGAAAGGAGATGGAAATGAAAGAATATCATTTGAAGAATATCAACAGGAAACATATTTCTGAAAAACAAAATTGAGAGATATGGCCTAACACACATAGCCATTTCCTGCTTGACAATGAAAATTAATGCAATACATTTGTATTTTCTAATGAGGGTAGAACTAGAATATCCAAGGTGTGTATAAATAAAGGTGGACTTGATGAATGCAATTGCCCTGAGTCAGTTACAAAAAGACTACTGCATCCTAGAAATGCACAATAGCTGACTTTCAATAAAACAATAATGTCCAAGGTCACAATGTATAGTTGGCCTACTTACAATCTGGTCTTTGATTTTAAAAATCTATATGTAATTCACTTTCATTTAATCAGTTTTCCCAGAATCGTGAAATGCTCTCTAGACCCGCTTTTTTCCTACTTTAAGTATATGATTTGTTCTACTGCTGTCTCTCTATCATCCCCACCCCCAGCTCTGCACCAGCCAGCCCCTTCTCTCAGCTGGCAAGCACAGACCCCAGATGCCACGTGTGGAAGATATTTTATCTGCTGCATCTGGTTCCTTAGCAGATTCGACAAGCCTCTGTGCCTCAGAAACGCCTTTGGGCTTGTCACATGGTGAAAACTCCCAACTGGCTGTCTGAATTGCCAACCACACTTTGGCTCACTGGAGAGAAGGGAGAAATTGCACTTTTTGTCCACGTACTGATAACCTCTCATGTAAGTGATCATTGGGTTCTGATGTGAAGAATAATCCTAAAGGTAGCCCCCACTTGGGTTAAGTTTCATCCTCTTGATGCAAACTCACAAGCAGTACATAACTGAGTTTTGTTTCCTTAGCCAGAGAGGAAGTCCCCAGCAATTTGGACTTTAGCACATTTACTCGAAACTAAATTCAAGAGCATCCTCATATTAGAATTGGAAGAAAAATGAAGAGTCAGCTAATCCACCCCCTTAATTTATCTGATGAAGAAACTCAGATAAACACATAGGGTTTCTGAACACATAGGGTATTCAGGGTACACATACTTGGCATCCTGGTATTCAGCCAGGGTACCAAGCAGGACAAAGGAAGAAATTGATCCTGGGTGAATCTTGGGGTGCAGAAGTCTAAAAACAAGTGAGAGCAGGAGATTTGCTTGTAATTGACAGACTGGAGAAAAGCCTTGGAGATAGTGTGGCAGAGAAGTGAGCCCAGCAGACAGGGAGATCCAGTTCCTATGCTATGATAATTCTGACATTGCTTAAGGTCACATTGTTTGGATGTGGCAAGTTATCTAAACTCTTTAAAGCCCAAATTCCTTCAACTGCACCCCCCTCCCCCCGCCAAAATGAGTTAATCGCAGAACCTACCTTGTTTGATTGAGGATTAAATGAGATAGCGTGTAATGTAACTGACAAGGATTAGGCATCTGTTCACTTTTTTTCCAATAAGTTTTTATTGAGAGTTTATCATTCATATATATGCTAAACACTTGATAAATACTGATTATTTTTAATGTAGTTGATGAAACCAGTAAATGAGGACAGGCTTATAAAACTAGGACAAGAGAATGAATCTTCTGAGTGGTGTCCTGTTGAGATGCTTGTAGGCAGCAACAGCATCCTCTCACATTCGTATAAACTGCCACGCGGCTCCAGTTCCCTCAGTTGCAGTGAGTTCTGGTTTCCAGCAGGGGACATCCATGGCCCAGACAAGGGAAAACCAGGCCAGCTCAGCCTTAGCAATGATGAATGAAAACGATAAAGCAGAGAGACAAGCCTGAGGCTGGCCTGTGATGATATTCATTCCATAAAGACGAGAGTTCTGGAAGGGATGAACCCCACAATTTTCTTGAGCACTGAGCTTACAGGAATGTCAGTGAATTTCAACTTCTCTTAATCCTTTATTTACAAGTTTAGGCCCTGAGAAAGACTTTTGTTTAGGTTAATAGGGAATAATTCTCCTTTGCCCAGGGCAGGTCAAGAGAGCTGCCCAAGTCACCAAGACAGTTTTGGTGACTTTAACTCACACAAGGTCATCTTGGGAAACACATCCTGAGAAGTACTATAGCGTTTGGGATGTGTATTGTCTGATGTTTGGATCCTAGAGTTTATTTATCATCTGTTCAAGAGCCAGAGAGGTAATGACTAGAAGGTAAATGTAATTTGGGGCAGTGGTAAGCTGATAAGTAGTTAACAACCAGCTCTCTGAGAAAAAAAAAAAAATGTATGCCTGTGTACATGTATGTGTGTGTGTGTGTAAAGTTGATTATATGTTTTACTGATATACAGGATATATCCTATGCAATTTACATAAAATATAGAAGAATCTTTATTATAAATTCCATATAGCCAACTGATTCTCATAGAATACTTTAGTTGATTGTTGCTGAACTCTTGCATCCACAACTAACCTATCTTTGCAATTCAATCATAATCTGAAAAAATTAGACTGCAAGTGTATGATTGATTTCTATCTGGTTCAGCAAAGAAGTCATTCACCTCATTGAAGAGTGAGTGTGGTGGTGACATAAACATTGGTTAATACGTGAAAACATTGGTCATTTACATTAATAAGGAGGACAAAAATGAAGCAACAAAACATGTTGAAACTTCATGTGTTTATTAATGACATGATCTAAATCTCTGCTAAATCCTCTAATGGTATTTGAATGCCAAAAACATTTCCTCTATCATTTGTTTACAGTGTAACAGAAAACACACGTTTTTGAGTTTATTCTTCCTTATTAACCTATCAATTCTAGTCTGGAAAAATCAACAAAACAATAAATCAAGCCTTGATTTATAGCATTCACCATTTCCATAGTGTAAATACTCCCACTACAGACTTTCAGCTATCAACATAGTATCACTGAACAGAGTTGGGAAGGGATAAGCAGTAGTATACCATTATACAGTGTTTCTGTCATACAGTTATAACACACACTTTAAGCACAAAGATAATAATAAAATGTAGCAAAACAATTAGGAAAATGAATTTTAAGTGTTAACCTTTTTTAGTCATGTGATTTAGTCGCTAACTCGTCTCTGACTCTTGCAACGCCATGGACTGTAGCCCGCTAGGCTCCTCTGTCCATGGGATTCTCCAAGCAAGAATACTGGAGTGGGGTAGCCATTTCCTTCTCCAAGGGATTTAACTCAGGTCTCCTGCATTGCAGGCAGATTCTTTATCAACTGATCTATAAGGGAAGATACTTGTCTTGTATATATATATTTTTTTTCTTAAGTGAGTCTACCCTGAATAGTATTTAGCACATAGAGAAGGAAATGGCAACCCACTCCAGCGTTCTTGCCTGGAGAATCCCAGGGACGGGGGAGCCTGGTGGGCTGCCGTCTCTAGGGTCACACAGAGTCAGACACAACTGAAGTGACGCAGCAGCAGCAGCAGCAGCAGCATTTAACACTGGAGAAGGAAATGGCAACCCACTCCAGTGTTCTTTGCCTCGAGAATCCCAGGGACGGGGGAGCCTGGTGGGCTGCCGTCTATGGGGTCGCACAGAGTTGGACACGACTGAAGTGACTTAGCAGCAGCAGCAGCAGGATTTAATACATAATTATAAAGGGAAAGAAAAACCAAGAGTCAGAGAGGTATTTTGAAAAATACTTTATGTAAAATGTTTTTAAAAAATTATTGAACAGCTATCTTATGAAAAACGCCAAGCTAAAAGTTTTACATGGATTAAATCATGTAATTCTCACAATAATTATAAAGGGTATGTCTGTATGTCTGTATGTCTGTCTGTATGTATGCATGTATTATTTCCCTCAGATGAGTATCTCTAACAGATGAGAATCTGAGGCTTAGAGAAGGAAAGTGACTTGTTCAAGTTCACCCAGCAAGAAAATGCTAGGGCTGGAATAAGAGAATTGTTGACTGTAACGATTATGCGACCAAGCAGTAACAATAACAAAATGCAAGTGTGAAAAACACAATGAAAAAAAACTGGTCTGGGAGGAACCCTGAAACTGACAGTGAAACCTAGCCTTGGCTCTGCTCTGTGAATTTGAACAAATCATTCCACTTCCCCAAATTTGTTGTATAACAGAGGCTGTGAAACATACCCCATTCCATTTTAAAGCTGGGACACAGAGGCAGAATAGTTTCCTAAAGAAGATGGCATAATCAGGTTTTGCCAAATTCTAGCTTCTAGAAATATCAAAATTGGAATCAACCACTGTGGCCAGTCCTCACTCACTCCATCCACCATTTGTTCTTGTACTCTTCATCTCAGCAGAAGTTATCAGATTAGAACAAAAGGACAAAGAGGCTAAATTCCCTGTTCAATTTAAAGATCTGTAGTCAAGCTTTAAGATAAAGAAATTTGGTCTTTGCCCTTGACTATCCCAAGGTTCCGCAGTCAGGCAGACAAGTGGGTAGAAGTCAAGTCTGCAGAAGGACAATGTTGAGTCTTTGGGAACAAATATCCTATGGTTGCTGGTACCGGAGAGCAGCACAAAACCATACGAGGGCTATCTGGGGGGACCCTTTTCCATTAGAGAAAGTACTGGGCATCACTTAGAAGATAACTGAAACTTCTCAATGTGGTCAGATGAGGATGGTCTGCTTACAATATATAGACCATTGACCATTGTTTAGTAACATATCAACCTCTCCCACTATCCATTCATGGAGACAATTTTCTTTACTCATTTCCACTGGTCCAGAGCTCTTGTCTTTAATCTAGTGTGGGGCCCTGGGCATAGAATAATGACCCTTGCCAGGGCCAAGCAGGACTAGACAGGAGCAACTTAAACTTTGTTAGGAGCCTAGATATCGGTGGAACACATCACACACACCTCAGCCTAGCCCCACCTCCACCTCTCATCTAGCACTCTGTGCACAGAGAATTGAACTCAGCAAAGTGACTAGAATATAGAAAGTGTTGAGAAAAGTATTTATAGAACAAATGGATAAATGCAGACATAGAAGCAACAATTTCACGTCTGGATATTTATCCAAAGGAAATAAACAGTAACTGAAGAAGACATTGTTGTTGTTTAGTTGCTACATCATGTCTGACTCTGCAACCCTATGAACTATAGCCCACCAGGCTCCGCTGTTCATAGGATTTCCCAGGTAAGAATACTGGAATGGGTTGCCATGCCCTTCTCCAGGGAATCTTCCTGATCCAGGGATCAAATCTGCATCTTCTGCTTGGAAGGCAGATTCTTTACCACTAAGCTACCTGGGAAGCCCCAAGAAGCATTATTTGCAAAAGCTAATACACAGAGGCAACTTACATGTCCATTGGCGGGTAGACAAGAAAATGATGTATATTTGAGTCTTAGTCGCTCAGTCGTGTCTGACTCTTTGTGACCCCGTGGATTGTACCCTGCTAGGCTCTTCTCTCCATGGAATTATCCAGGCAAGAATGATGCAGTGGGTATCCATTCCTTCCTCCAGGGAATCTTCCTGATCCAGGGATCTAACCCAGGGTCTCCTGCATTACAGACAGATTCTTTTCTATTTGAGCCACCAAGGAAGCCCAATATATAGTGAAATATTATTCAGCCATAAAGAAGGAAAACCTGCCATTTGCAATAATGTATCAGCCCTGGGATTTCTTTGGAAGGAATGATGCTAAAGCTGAAACTCCAGTACTTTGGCCACCTCATGCGAAGGGTTGACTCACTGGAAAAGACTCTGATGCTGGGAGGGATTGGGGGTAAGAGAAGAAGGGGACAACAGAGGATGAGATGGCTGGATGGCATCACTGACTCGATGGACGTGAGTCTCAGTGAACTCCGGGAGTTGGTGATGGACAGGGAGGCCTGGCGTGTTGCGATTCATGGGGTCGCAAAGAGTCGGACACGACTGAGTGACTGATCTGATCTGATCTGATCTAAAGGATCTTGGATCTTGAGGATCTTGAGGCATTTATGCTCAGTGAACTTTGAGATATTATGAAGAGAAAGACAAATCCTGTATGATTGCACTTATAGGGGGAACTTAAAAAGCAAATAAAAAACCAAGTTCATAGTTACAGAGAACAGATTGATGGTTATCAGAGGCAGGAGATGGTGGAGGTTGGGGATCGAAATAGGTGAAGGTGGTCAAAATGCACAAAGTTCCAGTCATAAAATAAGCCACAAGGATATAAATTGAACAGCATAGTGACGATAGTTAATAATACTGTGTTGTATCCCTGTTGCTAACAAAGTAGATCTTAAAAGTTCTCATTAGACAAATTTCAACTCTGCATGGTAATGGATGTATAACTAGACTGATTGCGATTATTTCACAATATATAAAAATATCACAATGCTGTACCCTGAAACTAACATTTGTTTTTGTTGTTTAGTTGCTAAGTTGTGTCCAACTCTTTGTGACCCCATGGACTATAGCTTGCTCTGCTCCTCTGTCTATAGGATTTTCTAGGCAAGAATACTGGAGTGGGTTGCCATTTCCTTCTCCAGGGGATCTCCCTGACCCAGAGATCAAGTCTATGTCTCTTGCATTGGTAGGATGATCCTTTACCACTGAGCCACTTGGGAAGCCCCAAAACTAATATAGTAATGTTATATGTCAATTATACATTAACAAACAATGTTATAGGGTAGTAATAATTAATGTCCTTTTAGCAAATGAGGAACTTAAAGCCTATAGAAAATGTGAATTGCTTTGAGTGGCTACTTACAGAATAGACTTCCCTATGCTATACAGTAAGTTGTTGTTAGTTATCTTTTTTATATACAGTAGTGTATACATGTCAGTTCCAATCTCCTAATTTGTCCATCACTGCCTTCCCCCTTGGCAACCCTAAGATTATTTTCTACATCAGCAACTCTATTTTTTTGTAAAGAATCTAAAAAGAGTTGATATATGTATATGTATAATCGATTCACTTTGCTCTACAGAAGAAAGTAACACAACATTGTAAATCAACTATACTTCAATAAAAATTTAAAAAATAGAATGGCTGGTTAGATTCAAAACAATATCTCAATGGCCATCATCAAAAAATTCTGCAAACAATAGATGCTGGAGATGTTGTGGAGAAAAGGGAACTCTCTTACGCTGTTGGTGGGAATGTAAATTCTTACAGCTACTATGGAGAACAGTACTTCAAAAACAAAAATAGAACCACTATGTGAGCCAGCAATCCCACTACTGTCCATATATCCGGAGAAAACCATAATTCCCAATACCCACATTTCTATACTCTGCTAACTTGATAAGTTGATGTTGGTTAAGTTGCTCTAGTACTATTATTTTTATTTAAAAAGTTCTCAGCACTGAAGTATGACAGGATTGACTTTTTAATCCTGGTAAAGAATCTAAAAAGAGTTGATATATGTATATGTATAATCGATTCACTTTGCTCTACAGAAGAAAGTAACACAACATTGTAAATCAACTATACTTCAATAAAAATTTGAAAAATAGAATGGCTGGTTATCCTGTTTAGGTTGAACCTCAGAATTTTAGACCAGAATTCTGGAAACCAGATGGGGAACTCTACTTTGTGAAAAGGGAGACAGGGTTTCAGTAGGATTTTTATTCTTTCTACCCAAAGCATGTATGAGTTGTTAGAAGACACATGGGATGGGGGTAAGCAGGCTGGATTTGTGTGCCTTGGGGTATTGGGAAAAGGCCGTGTGGGCTACCGTGGTTGGTGCTTCCATTCTTCTGGCCCTGTGAAGAAAAGTCTGAGGAGAAATGGTCTAGCTATAGGGCTTGATGTTCACTCAACAAACAGGCCTCATCAATCCAATTTTAAATCACTTCATATCTATTGTGAATCGAGGCTCACATTGCTGGATCAACAGATATACTTGAGTTCTTTTACCATGTATTTCTGTTCCTAAAAAGATTGACATCTGCATTTTTCTGGAGAGGAGAAGAGCTATCTTAAATTGCTTCCAAGGATGAGTCTACAGAAAATAATCATTTTCAAAAAATCACTTTTGCAGCTCAATATTGATAACCATGACAGGTAATTCTTTTATTTGTCAAGGCATTAACTGAAGGGCCCATTTAGCAGAAAGCAGCATCAGAATTTGTTTAGTACTTAAGAGATACACCACATATCCCAAATTTAGTCCTTTAGTTAACTAGAGCATGACTTCGACCATAATGTTTCCTTTCATTAAGCCAAAAAATATACATTTGGATGAAAATGATAATAGTAGCTAACATGTACTGAGTGACTATCCGATCTTGGCATTATGGTAGTCATTCTAGATTTTATTTAATCCCCACCCCCAGGCTATGGAGTGATGACTATTCTCACAGGTTTATAGGTGAAGAAACCGAAAGTCACACAGTGTTCTGAAGCTGAGTCTTCTCCCAGGCTTCTCTGGCTGCAGATCTTCTGTATTCTTACCACATTTCAATACTAGTCTAAAATGTCAGACATTAGACTCTAGGTAACATGTTGAAGTGTACTGAAGAGGGCATCCACAGGCACTGAAGCAAGAAACTTGGAAGTAAATATCTGCATGGCTTAGAAAATTAGATCAATTCTTTGAGTCTTAATTTTCTTATGTTTAGTTTAATGATGTACATCTTACAAGGCTTTAGAATTAAATGATAAAAGGGGTATATGTCTAGCATATACTTTTCCATAATGTATAATTTCCTTTTACAGTCTAAGTTCCTAATATTACATTCTGGCCTATTTCTTTTTGGTTCTGTTCAAACTAGAACTAGAGAACAGTGTTCAGGAATTGAGATCTCTCTCCCTATAGCCCCTCTTTCTACCTGTTGCTTCCTTTTTGGTGTGTGTGCTTCCCTGGTGATTCCAGGATAAAGACTCTGCCTTCAATGCCGGAGACCACTTGCAATGCAGGAGACGTGAGTTCGATCCCTGGATGGGGAATATGCCCTGGAGAAGGAAATGGCAACCCACTCCAGTAGTCTTGCCTGGGAAATCCCATGGACAGAGGAGTCTGCCAGGTGATAGTGAATGGAGTCGCAAGAGTCAGACATGGCTTATGGACTAAATCACCACCACCACACGTACAGACACACATGGCTCTTTATGATCTAGTTCCAGAATCTTCACATATCCTTTTTTCTTACCTGTGTATAGAGTTGCACATTTCTTCTGTAGAGAAGAAATGCTGTGGGTCATTTTGATTACAGGAAAATAATCCCCAGGACAATGATCCAGAAAGTAGAGTTATGAGTGATGGGGCCGGGGAGGCGGGCAGCAGCTGCTCTCATTAATAAACTAAGAAGAATTTGGAGGTGGTCAGATGAGGAAGGAGAACAGAAACAGAAAAGGAAAAGGGGCTAATAAGTGACAAGAAATTAATGCTAAAGAGATGAAGAAAACCAAAATTTTAGAGGCATGGAGATGAAATATAGCCATTGAGAAATTCTTAGTGTTTCGTAGGGCTCACACAGACTGAAAACAGAGATCTTCTCCCAATTTCAGATGAGAGAATACATCAGACATTTGCTTCTATCTCTCTTAAAATTTATCCCACCGAGATTGTATATAAAATTCCCCTAAAGGAACAAACCCATTACAACGAAGGAAAACAGAACAAAGTATTTCAGTACATTTCTGAAAAGAGAAAAGTTTAGAGAAGTTTGGTGAATACAGCAAATGGAGATGCTGCTGCTTAGAAGGTAGTACTCTGGCCCACAAAGAAAGAGCGTAGCTAGACTGGTCAGGTGGTCGCCAACCACAATTCGGCTTTCTAGCATATTGGAAGGTTTTGTTTCTCTCTCATTGGTTAAATTTGGGTCATTGACTAGATTCATAAAAAGAAAATGTGGGCAGAATTAACGTTTGCTGCTCTGCATCCTGACCCTGAAGTGCCCTGAGCAATCCTCCATGAACTCTTGCTTTCCCACTGCCTGAGTATAGAAATTTCTCCAGAGGATTCCAGGGGATTGCTAATTGTACAAAAGCAAAGGAAACCCATATGCATTACCCAGGCCTTCCAGTTTAAACATCATTAAGAAACCAAGGACCAAAAGATAAGAGTCAGTGACATGAAAAAGGCCATTCAGAATGAGTAATGTACTAATTAACATTAAAATAAATGTAAAGAAGATTATACTTAGTCATATTGACTTAACAAATATTTAATGAACACCTGCTATGTGCCAGGCTTTTCCAGATGGTGAGACTGTTGAAAAAAGACAAGGGGGCTTGTCCTCATGGAGTCTAATTTTCAATAGGCCTTTAAAAAAGACCACATAGAATTAAATGTAATTTTTCATAGAAGTAAATTCTTTATAAACAAAAAAAGGCAATGATTCAGAAATCATTGAAAGAGGGCTACTTGTGATCAGAGAAATTTTTGTTGATTAGGTAATTATTAATTTGAAAGTTTAATGATAAGAAGGAGCCATTCATGCAAAGATCCTGAACACAGTATGTGGGTGAGAGGTCAAATAGTTCAAAATTCATGGAGCAAGGAATAATTTGGTATGTTCAAAAAAGAAAGGGTCACTTTGGTTGGAGCACAATAGAAAAGCATGTATTGGAAAGAAGTCATTTTGGAGTATTCCCCCAAACCTCCTAACATATCTTGTTTTATTAGAGCACGTTAAATAAAATCAGGAATTGGTTCCTGATTTACTTTCAGAAAATTTTGGTTCCAGGACTGGTGAAGAGTCCTCAATAAAATATCTTGTTTAACTTACCCAATTTGCAGATGAAGAAGCACAGATCCAGAAAGGGGTGAGGAATTATGTATGGTCATCCAGCCTGTTAGAAGTTGAATGAGGTAGAACCACTTGAAGCTGTAATTAAGTCTCTAGCAAAAATTCTTCAGCTCTGTTTCCTAAACCAGGATAATTATGATTTGAAGAACTAGATAAAAAGCCAGATATATCAATCCTACTCGGTTGTTGTTCAGTTGCTAAGTCATGTCTGACTCTGAGACTTCATGGACTGCAGCATGCCAGGCTCCTCTGTCCTTCACTATCTCCTGGAGCTTGCTTAGATTCATGTCCATTGAGTTGATGATGCTGTCTAACCATCTCATCCTCTGCTTCCCCCTTCTCCTTTTGCCTTCAGTCTTTCCCAGCATCAGGGTCTTTTCCAATGGGTCAGGTCTTCTCTCTAGGTGGCCAAAGTATTTGAGTTCAGCATCAGTCCTTCCAATGAATATTCAAGATGGATTTCCTTTAGGATTGTCTGGTTTGAACTCCTTACAGTGCAAGGAACTCTCAAGAGTCTTTTCCAGCACCTCGCACTCTAGGACATGCCAACTTAGAAGATTTGGTATGGTGTCCAGGAATCTGTATTTTAAAATGAGATTCAGGTAATTGTTAAGAACTATGAATATACAGTGGAGAGAGCCATGAGCTTGCACTCAGAAAACCTAGATTCTCACTCCTAGTCCCCTACTGGCTAAGAGTGTGGTAACATCTCTAAGCCTGTGCTTCTTCATCTTGGTAGTGGGGACAGTGCCAGCCTAGCCTATCTTCTGGCATTTATGAAAGAACCATTGCCCCCAATTCTCCTGATTTTGATAAAGAGAGAGGTTAGTAAATAATAGTTATAACCATGATAAATGTTTATGTACAGGATATAAAGTGCTTTCACTTTGATCCTCCTTGTCTTTCCTATTACTGGGATGAAAAAAGCTGACTCAGTTCCCAGTGTAAAATCTGATTCGTCTCTCTCTATTCCCTATTCTCTTTCTACCCCCCACCTTTTTTTTAATTGTCTCTCTTTATAAGACTTTATCAGCTATTTATTTTTAAATGAAATGCATTCAGAAATACTCAGTTGTCAATGGAGATGCTAGTTGAGGTACTGTTCAGGCAGAGAGATGCAATGTGTGGACAGTTGTTATTTCACACTATGCTCAAAGAAAAGTTAAAATCTCAGGTTTACAATATGATTCTTTAAAATATTTTGTTCTCCTTAAGGGGAAATAATTTTAGAAGATGCTGCCTCCCCTCTTCCCTACCCATTTTCAAGTTTCCCTCCAGGATATATGAAATACCGTTTAAGAGCTAAACTTTTCCCCATTGCATCATAGATTCCAGCAAAACTCCAGGCTGGTAAGAATGGTGAAGAGTAAAATCAGCACAAATGATGCTGACCGATCCGTTCTGCTATCTAAACAAAGTGAAAAGTGAAAAGGGCAAAAAAGTTAACCTGGCTTTAGGCTGTGTAGTCATCTTAGTCTACTACAAAACATGACAACCATTTCATTACCTATGTCACCTCCGAAGAGATAAGAGCAGTTGTTTCAGAGCTGTTCAGAAAGGAAACTAGAGGCTGATGTGGGCTCTTCCCTAAACAGAATCTTGACTGATGAGAAATATTTATCATGAACCTGGGAGGAGGGTGAGGTTGTGGTGGGCCAGCGATTTGCTCTTTCTGGAGCAGGAAGAGGGCTGTGCTAGCTAAGAAAAACCACATGGGTTAGAATCCAGAGGATTTGACTCTTTTTAAAATTGAGGTGTAATTGACATACATTAGTAGTTTCAGGAGTATAAATGATGGTTTGATATTTGTTCAGTTCAGTTCAGCCACTCAGTTGTGTCCAACTCCGCAACCCCATGAACCGCAGCACACCAGGCCTCCCTGTCCATCACCAACTCCCAGAATCCGCCCAAACCCATGTCAATTGTGTCAGTGATGCTATCCAACCATCTCATCCTCTGTTGTCCCCTTCTCCTCCTGCCCTCGTCTTTCCCAGCATCAGTATATTTTCAAATGAGTCAGCTCTTCGCATCAGGTGGCCAAAGTACTGGAGTTTCAGCTTCAACATCAGTCCTTCCAGTGAACACCCACGACTGATCTCCTTTAGGATGGATAGGTTGAATCTCCTTGAAGTCCAAGGGACTCTCAAGAGTCTTCTCCAACACCACAGGTCAGAAGCATCAATTCTTTGGCACTCAGCTTTCTTTATAGTTCAACTCTCACATACATACCTGACCACTGGAAAAACCATAGCCTTGACTAAATGGATCTTTGTTGACAAAGTGATGTCTCTGCTTTTTAATATGCTGTCTAGGTTGGTCATAACTTTCCTTCCAAGGGGTAAGCATCTTTTAATTTCATGGCTGCAATCACCATCTGCAGTGATTTTGGAGCCCAGGAAAATGAAGTCAGCCACTGTTTCCCTATCTATTTCCCATGAAGTGATGGGACAGTATGCCATGACCTTAGTTTTCTGAATGTTGAGCTTTAAGCCAACTTTTTCACTCTCCTCTTTCTCTTTCATCAAGAGGCTTTTGAGTTCCTCTTCACTTTCTGCCATAAGGGTGGTGTCATCTGCATATCTGAGGTTATTGGTATTTCTCCCGGCAATCTTGATTCCAGCTTGTGCTTCCTTCCAGCCTAGCATTTCTCATGATGTACTCTGCATATAAGCTAAATAAGCGGGGTGACAGTATACAGCCTTGACGTACTCCTTTTCCTATTTGGAACCAGTCTGTTGTTCCATGTCCAGTTCTAACTGTTGCTTCCTGACCTGCATATAGGTTTCTCAAGAGGCAGGTCAGGTGGTCTAAATAATGCAAAATAATCAGCATAGTAAATCTAACATCCATTGTACATAGTTACAAAATCTTTTGTGTATGATGAGGATTTTTATGATCTATTATCACAACTTGAAACATGCAAAACAGTATTATTAACTATAGTAACCATGCTACATATTTCATTCCCATGACTTTTATTACTGAGCATTTGTATCTTTTGATCCTCTTCATCCATTTTGCCCATCCCGCCCCCCACCACTGCCTCTAGCAATTACCAATCTTCTCTCTGTATCTACGAGCTTGTTGTATCTTAAAAAGAATTCCACCTAGAAGTGATTAGGAGCCTCTCTGATAGCTCAGTTGGTAAAGAATCCACCTGTAATGCAGGAGACCCTGGTTTGATTCCTGGGTTGGGAAGATCCCCTGGAGAAGGGAAAGGCTACCCACTCCAGTATTCTGGCCTGGAGAATTCCATGGATTGTATGGTCGATGGGGTCACAAAGAGTCGGACATGACTGACTTTCACCTTCACTTTCATAAGTGATCATAAAATATTTGTCTTTCTCTGACTACTTCACTTAGAATAATGACCTCAAGGTCTACCCAGTTGTTGCAAATGACAAGATTTTATGGCCGGATAGTATTGCACTGTGTATATATATCACATTTTTTTTTTTATCCATTCATCCATCAGTAGACACTTAGGTTGTTTCCATGTCTACGTTATTATAAATAATGCTTCAGTGAACATGGGGGAGCATGTTTCCAGTTAGTATTTTTGTTTTCTTTGGATAAATGCTCAGAAATGGATTAGCGGTTCATATGGTAGTTCTATTTTCAACTTTTTGAAATGCTATACTATATTTTTATAGTGACTGCACCAATTTACATTCCTGCTAATAGTGTATAATAACTCCTTTTTATCCACATCCTTGCCAACACTTATTTCTAGTATTTTTGATAGTAGTCATTCTAACAAGTGTGAGATAATATCCCATTGTGGTTTTGATTTGCATTTCCTTGATTAGTGATGCTGAGCATCTTTTCTTGTGTCTTTGGCCATAGATATGTCTTCTTTGGAAAATGTTTATTCAGGTCTTCTGCCCATTAGTAGTTGGGTTGTTTATTTTTGCTATTGAGTTATATGAGTAATTTATATACTTTGTATATTAATCTTTTATCAAATATATGACTTGTAAATATTTTCTCTCATTCAGTGGGGAGAAAATGTCCCATTCATTTCCCTGTTGATTTCCTTTGTGGTGCAGAAGCTTTTAAGTTTGATGAGGTCCACTTTTTATTGCTTTGTTACCTTTGCTTTCGGAGCCAGATCCAAAAAATCATTGTCAAGACTGATGTCAAGGAGATTGACACCTAGGACTTCTATGGTTTCAGGTCTCAAGTTCAAGTCTTTAACCCATTTTGAGTTAATTTTTTATATATGGTGTAAGATATTAGCCTTGTATTATTCCACATGGTTCTCCAATTTTCCCAATACCATTTATTGAAGAAATTGTCCTTTCCCCACTGTATATTCTTGTTGCTTTGTCATACATTAATTGACCATTTATGCATGGGTTTATTTATGGCCTCTTCTATTTCATTGATCTCTGTATCTGTTTTTATGCCCACACCATATTGTTTTGATTACTATACTTTTGTAATAGAGTGAAATCAGGGTGCCTGATACCTCCAGTTTTATTATTCTTTGTCAGTATTGCCTTGACTCTTCAGGATCTTTTGTGGTTCCATACAAATTTTAGTATTATTCTATTTCCATGAGAAATTCCATTGGAGTTTTGATAGGGATTGCATTGAACCAATAGATTGGTTTGGATAGTACAGACATGATAACAGTATTCTAACAATATTGACTTTTACAACCCATAATGGTGGAATATCTTTTCCTTTATTTGTGTCTTCAATTTCTTTAACCAGTGTCTTAAAGTTTTTAGTGTACAGGTCTTTCACCACTTTGGTTAAAATTATTTCTAGGTACTTTTATGCTGCTGCTGCTAAGTTACATCAGTCGTGTCTGACTCTGTATGACCCCATAGATGGAAGCCCACCAGGCTCCCTGGTCCCTGGGATTCTCCAGGCAAGAACATGGGAGTGGGTTGCCATTTCCTTCTCCAATGCATGAAAGTGAAAAGTGAAAAGTGAAAGTGAAGTCACTCAGTCGTGTCTGACTCTTAGCGACCCCATGGACTGCAGCCTACCAGGCTCCTCCATCCATGGGATTTCCCAGGCAAGAGTACTGGAGTGGAGTGCCATTGCCTTTATGCAATTGTAAGTAAAATTGTTTTCTTAATTTCTCTTTCTGATAGTTCATTATTAATGTATAGAAATGCAATACGTTTTTGTATATTAATTTTGTATCCTGAAACTTATTCTAACAGTATTATGGAGTATTTGTATTTTTCTATATGATGCTAAAGCTGAAACTCCAGTACTTTGGCCATCTCACGCGAAGAGTTGACTCATTGGAAAAGACTCTGATGCTGGGAGGGATTGGGGGCAGGAGGAGAAGGGGACAACAGAGGATGAGATGGCTGGATGGCATCACTGACTCGATGGACGTGAGTCTCAGTGAACTCCGGGAGTTGGTGATGGACAGGGAGGCCTGGCATGCTGCGACTCATGGGGTCACAAAGAGTCGGACACGACTGAGCGACTGATCTGATCTGATATGTAATATCACGTCATTTGTAAATAGTGACAGCTTTACTGCTTCCTTTCCAATTTGGAAATTTTTACTTCCTCATCTTGTATGATTGCTGTGGCTAAGACTTCCACTATATTGCTGAATGAAAGTTGTGAGTGTGGGCATCCTTATTTTGTTTCTGACCTTAGAGGAAAACGTTTAGCTTTTTAGTGTTGACTATGTTAGCCATGATCTCGTCATATTTGGCCTTTATTATGTTGTGGTGTATTTCTTCTACCCACTTTGCTGAGAGTTTTTCTCATAAATGGATGTTGATTCTTGACATGGTTAGAACAATTACTAACTTGGTGATCTCAACTAGACAAAAAAACTCCATCTTCTCATTCCTTAAAGACAGCTATCTAGTGCTATTTCCTTGGGTGGATGAATGAAGAGTAGGTCTTATAAAATCATTGCAAGTATAATAGGATTGGCATTTCACCTACATTTTACTTTACATTTTTTGATTTCTGGTGAAATTGAGTTTTTTTTTTCTGTAAATGTTGTTTCCTAATTGACTTCTAACTCCTGGTCCTTTACCCACTTTAGGACACAGAACTTAGATAAAATCTGAAGCATGCTTTGGCTTCCTCTCTGTACCACAATGTCTGACCTTGTTAATTGGGGTCCAGACTTCTTCAACCAACATTTTTTAAATTGCCTTCTTTAGTAGCTCATGGACTTTTTGTTTCCTCTAACCAAAACTTACATCAGATGCCTTTCTTGAATAACGTATTCTACCTTTTCATTTCCACATAAGAAAACAAATACAAATATAATTGTCTTTATAATCCTCAATCAACTGTAGTTTATTTTGGAAACTTAATTCCTATTTTAACATCATTATAATACTACATCTTTGAAATGCCTCTCATATTAGGCTCTTCTATACTGCAATGCAGGACATGATTCTCAACTGAGCATCTGTGGTTACTGCTGGCAATTGCACTAATTATTTAAAGTTATACCTGCTGGCAATTCTGTCTCTTGGACATTGTGAATTATTTAAATTTTACATTTAAGCCATCAATACAAAAAGCTATTATCAATGACAAAAAAAAGAAAGCATCTCAGAAATCACTTGTTGGTATCCCTTACTTCTGAGTTTACAAATTTCAATTCTACCCACCAGCCCTATGATTATAGCCATAAAAACCATTTCGCTTTCTTGCTTCTCAGCTTTTCAAAACCACAGGATTCTCTAAAAAGGAGTAAAAAGTCACAACTCCCCAACCATCAGGCTGTCACTGCTTTACCTAAAGACCCAAGTGACTGTCATCTCATTTTGCATTTATATACATCCATCTATCCTTCATTTAATGTGCTAAAAATCAATATCTATCCTAGGACCCAGGATAGAGAGAATAATTGTTACAACAATTTCCTTGTGTAAAAGCTCCTACAGAAATTGATATTAAAAATACACCCAGTGTGTGACTGCTATTCTCTTGGGACTGTAACTCACTCTCAAGTCAATTAGTATGAGGTCAGGAGGAAAAGGGGTCATCCTAAATCATTTGGCTACAGGGTTTAACGTGTATAAAGAACACTAAATTCACTCAGAACAAGGTGGTATTTCCGATGGGCAGGAAAGTGAGAGTTAACACCCACTTAGTTCCACCCAACTAGAGGACGCTGAATATTATGGCATCCTTTATTGCTTTTTTGCTCTTCTTTCGATTTGTGTCCTTGCTCATTTATTATACATTATTCCTGTGCTTGATCATAATGTCACTGGGGGTCCTCTATAGCTAGCATTACATATCATTGCGGACTGTCTGCTTTCCAGAGTTCCTTAGCACCGGCAGAGTCTTCCCAGATGCAATTCTTCCTTTTAAGTTGGGCCCCCATGTGTGTAGCATTAATTTCTTTGGCTGCATGTAATTCATTCAGGGACTTACCAGCTGAGAACCACATATGGGAGTCCAGATTTACAGAGCTTTCTGATTTTGTGTCTTGCCAGCCCAGAGGAAACAATTTTCTGTTTGAATTTTGAGTATTTTCCCTGTTAGTGTAGTCCACTAGTAATGTCACATTAAGAAACCATATTCAACAAGAGGCCCATCCAACAGCAGATTGAGCCAGTTAGCTATCTTCCACAGCTTCTCTACTGCCCTTTCTTCCTTGCTTCGAGAGTCACTTGAATGCTCTTTGTCCACTCTCTTTGAGAACTCAGCTGCTGTTTATGCACCCTACTGCCGTGAGTACAGCTCAAAGCTGACATCTTTATTTCCCAGGGAAGTTTTCCTATCTCGCAGTTTTCCCAATTGTTCCTTTTAACACAATATCGACTGGGTATTTTTCTTTTTGCAGAAACTAGCACCTGTGGTCGGCAACTGTGAATACTGAAATGCTTCAGTCAATAACATTTGGGTACATCTCTGATCAATAAGTTTTTAACTGTGTAACCTAGGCAAATTATTTTTTCTATGTGAGCTTCATTTTTTTTTTCTAACTGTAAAACACAAAGATTGGATTAAGTGAGGACTCTGACATCTCAAATAGAATTCAAGACCACACTGTAACCTTATAGAATACACTGTCTCCCAAGAGTTTCAAATGGCAGGGGATGGCACCCAGCATTTAGAACAGAGGTGGCGCTGGGCATCCGTAGCATTGGGTTACCTCCTTTTCTTCCCTGACTTTCCAATATTCTGTCTTCATCTCTGTTCAGAACCTTTACATTCTTTTCTCTACCACAATTTATTGCCAGGAGAGGAAAAAGAAGATGTGAATTGTTTTGAAAGGAGATGGCCAACATTAAGCACATCTGGAACAGAATGCCTTGCCAAGGCTCTCCAAACAGAAAGAGGTTAGTAGCAATTCTGAGCATGATGTAGACAGCTCCACACACACTTTATTTTTCTGTAATTGAAATCTAAACTTTCTTCCTCCTGTATATTTTCCACTTAGGCCACCCTGAAAGCTCTGTTTCTTTTGTTTTATCTACTTATGAGTTTTTTATCCTCCAAAAATAAGATATGAGATGACAGGACCATCTACAAGATTAAAAATTTGTCTTGCAATTAGAATGAGAGCAGCTCCTTGTGCTAAAGGTATTTACAGGCATCATTTATCATGAATGTCAGTATGGTTAAAAAATACAAAAACAAAAAATGTGGTGCACAAAGACTTGATGTCCCTGGTCTAAAATTAAGGAGCTAATTGAGCAAATGTGACCAAGAAGAGCAGCATGGGTAAGGGGTGCAGTTAAAGAAATAATAAACTGGAGAGGTGCTTGAGAAGTAGAACATGGCCATCAAATTGCAAAGGGGGTGAAGGGATTAAAATAAATCAAGAGTTCTGGATCAAGTAAAATGGGGGCAACGGAAAGCACAAGTGAGCTTCCAGCTCCACTGCTAAAGCAAGATTCACTTCAATTAAGCAAGGGGAGAATTGTGAGTCAAGGCACGCCCTATTTTGCTTGAGATTCTAATTGAGACCCAGATCCTAATTCCAAAGCCACTTTTACTTGAAAACCCTTATGTAGGTTAAAATAATTCATTAGACTTCAGTTAGTCATTGACCTACAAATGCATTTACATGGTAATTGTTCCTGGGCCACTTAACTTAATCATTTAGTTGAATCTCTGTGCTTCAGAAGAGTACACCTACTGGGTTATGACTTTTACCATCTTTTACAACAACAACAACAAAAAAAAACACAACTTTCTTTTCCTGTGTAATTGACATACAAAAAACTGCCCATATTAAAAGTATACAATTGAGATATATTGACATATGTATACAGTTATGAAACTATCACAGTAATCAAGATAGTGAACATACCTATCACTTCCTAAAGTTTCATCATGTCCTTGGTAATCCTTCCCTCCTGTCCTTCTCTGATCCCTAACAAATTTTGGTCTGTTTTCTGCTACTATCAATTAATTTACATTTTCTAAATGTTTATATAAATGAAGTCATGTATTATATATGAGTATGTGTGTTTTATTTATATATATATATTTATATATATATATATATACGATCCTCTCTCTCAGAGTAATTATTTTGAGATTCATCTATATTTTACATGGATTAATAGTTTTTATTCATTTTAATTGCTGAGTAGTATTTCATTATATAGATATATATTGCAATTTGTTTATTAGTTTATAGACTTTTGAGTTTTCCATTTGGGGCAATTAAAAATAGAGCTGCTATAAACTTTTGTGTGCAAGTTTTTGTACAAATATTTATTTCCTTTCTTCTTAATAAATATCTAGGAGTAAAATGGCTGAATAATAAGTATGTTTAAGTATAATAAATATGTTTAACTTCTAAGATACTTTCAGACTATTTTCCAAAGTAATTGTACAATTTTTCATTCTCAGCAGTGTATGAGAGTTCTAGTTTCTCTGTATCCTCACTTACACCTGGCATTCTTATCTTTCTTATCAACAAAAAACCAAAACCCAAACAAACAAAAAGCTTTAAAGATGCTGCCCATTCACTAATTGAATGCCAATGATGTGACAGGCCCAGTGACTTGTCCATAGGATTTCTTGTGACACCTTGTAAAATAAGCAGAATCAGTTTTGCAAACTGAAGAAACAAATTTTTCTACTAGGATCACAGGAAAAAACAACAGTGGAGCTAGGGACAGGATTTGGGTGCTCAAGAGTCATGTTTCAGTAGTGCATTTGATTTTCAGAATAGCTGTAATAAGATAGAAAAATGGCAAAAGCCTTTAAATAGATCACTTTCATCTGAATCCAGTGACAGCAGGCCTGTAACAAGTAAGTTATTTGAGATGCCTACCTTAATATGTTAATATTATCTGCCTTATGAGCTCAAAATAAAGACTAGGGCTTTATTTGATTGCTGGCATAGATAGGAAAAGTGAGGATCAGGGAGACTGAAGGACTTGCCCCCAGTGTTACACAGCTAGGAAGATGGGTTGGCACATAAATAATTCAAATGTATACTTCCAGAGCTCTTGTCTGCATTACACATTTGAGACTACTTTATAATTCAGGTTGACTGTGTTTCCTGAACCACTGCCTTCATTTCCCCTGCTGCTGCTGCTGCTAAGTCGCTTCGGTCGTGTCCGACTCTGTGCCACCCCATCAACAGCAGCCCATCAGGCTCCCCTGTCCCTGGGATTCTCCAGGCAAGAACACTGGAGCGGGTTGCCATTTCCTTCTCCAATGCATGAAAGTGAAAAGTGAAAGTGAAATCGATCAGTTGTGTCCGACTCTTAGTGACCCCATGGACTGCAGCCTACCAGGCTCCTCCGTCCACTGGATTTTCCAGGCAAGAGTACTAGAGTACTAGAATAAAACAGATAGTCATAGCTACCACCAAGAATCTACTACAAACAAGCAATTGATATTTAGAACACGCCGTGGATCCAACGGAGGGAAAAAGGAGTTGACACCACACTAGTCTTTCTTCTCAATAGACTTTGCTCAGTTTCATCCTGTCTGGCAGATCCTGGTCCTTTAGGTTGAATGTAACATAAATTTGCTTTTACTGGATTCCTTGCTACTGGAGTATAAAATAGAACCCAATATTAACCAATGGGTTCTAAAGAAAAAAAAATGCCTTCCTAATATGAAGAGATACACAAAGAGAAATTACTCTCCCACTTGATGGATATAACCATGGCTTTAAGGAACCTATGTAGCAACTAACCTGAAACATTTAGCAGAGAGGTTGTGATTACACTGAGGATAGTGGAACAGAAAATTCTAAAGCCCAATGATCAGCATTGTTGCATCATTGAATTACCAACCTTGAATCTAGATCTCAGGAACTGAATAATTGTGTATCCCCCAAATTCATATACTGATGTCCTAACTTTCAAAGTAGTGATTTTAGAAGGTGGGACCTTTGGGAAGTAATTTTAGATTAGGTCATGAGGGTGGGGCCTTCACCATGGGTTAGTGTCCTTATAAGCACAAAAAGAGTCACTAGAGATCTTTCTCTCTGTCAAGTGAGGATGCAAAGAAGGGAGTCTTTAGCAGAAATTGAATCTTCTGGCACCTTGATGTTGGACTTCTAGCCTCTAGAACTTTGGGTGGTTTAGGCAACAGACATTTATTTCTCAGTCTGTGATACTTTGTTATGGTAGCCTAAGCTAAGACATAGCCCTAATGTAGACTCTCTATAATATGAGATAAATTTTCCTTGCTGTTTAATTCTCTCATGGTTGTCCTTTCTGTTCCTTATGCTAAAGGGTCCTAACTGATTGAGGTTGAAAACTACAGGCCAGGCACCAGACTGCTGCTGCTGCTGCTGCTAAGTCGCTTCAGTCGTGTCCGACTCTGTGTGACCCCATAGACAGCAGCCCACCAGGCTCCCCCCGTCTCTGGGATTCTCCAGGCAAGAACACTGGAGTGGGTTGCCATTTCCTTCTCCAATGCATGAAAGTGAAAAAATAAAGTGAAGTCGCTCAGTCGTGTCAGACTCCTATCGACCTTATGTACTGCAGCCCACCAGGCCCCTCCGTCCATGGGATTTTCCAGGCAAGAGTACTGGAGTGGGTTGCCATTGCCTTCTCCCAGGCACCAGACTAAGGACCTTCAAAAACAAAAAAAAAAGATACCATTTAATATGCAAGAAAAGGCCATGAGATAATTATTGGAATACTCACTTTGAAGACAAAGAAACAGCTCAGAGA
Source organism: Bos mutus (assembly GCF_027580195.1). Taxonomy (NCBI): domain Eukaryota; kingdom Metazoa; phylum Chordata; class Mammalia; order Artiodactyla; family Bovidae; genus Bos; species Bos mutus. Next base: position 83,286,586 of record NC_091619.1, on the reverse strand, counting down.
TTAGATGACCTACCCAACTTCAGACAGACAGCAAATAGTGAAGAGTCAAAACAAAGACTGTTTGACTCTAGAGTCTATGCATTTTTAATTATAACATGACAACTCATTAGAGAGACTGTGGCATAAATGCAAATGTAATTAAATATATATATGTATATAAACAATTATGAAGACAAGAACATGGTGGCTATTTTATTAAGGTGATACAGTTCAACTATACTTTTACATATATGCTGCTGCTGCTGCTAAGTCGCTTCAGTCGTGTCCAACTCTGTGCGACCCCATAGACAGCAGCCCACCAGGCTCCACCGTCCCTGGGATTCTCCAGGCAAGAACACTGGAGTGGGTTGACAGTTCCTTCTCCAATGCATATATAACTTAAGGCTTATCACAGCAATCTTGAAAAAGTCCAGATAATCATTCCTTTAGCTATGTTTTTAAAAACTAAGTCTTTAGTGCATGCTACATGTCAGACACAAAACTAAGTTCTGTGAGATATAAAAATATGGGATGCAAAGAAATTAAAGACATGATTCCTGCAACAATATTTGGGTTGGAGAGTCAGTAAGCAATATGACAGATGCCTCAGTTAAGGAGTACTATATATAAAAGTTTACTACAAAGTGTTTGCAATTTATATTTACATTGTGTTTTAAAACTGAAAAACTTTATCACACTATTATTTAGAGTACACTATTATTTATAGCAGCTAATGATAAGTGTTAGTTTCTGTGTATAAGAAAGGAGGATACCTGAATAGATCTAACCTGAGAGCTGGAGGAGGGGGACAAGTGGATGGATCAGCCAGAAGGATGCCTCCAGATGCTGGTCAAAATCCTTCCTGATAGCAACTGTGAGTTTCTCCCTAGGGAATTTCAGCTGCAGTTCCTGGGGCTGGATAGAATTGATGCAGCAGACTGTGGTGTCCAGAAATCTGATTGAAACTTTCTGAGAACAGAGATTCACACTGAAATAAACAGAATAGGGAACCAGCATGTGGTAACCTAATTCTTTTCCATATAGCAGGTTCTTGGTGGAAAATAGCAAAACAAATTTTAAAAGGAAATTCTCGTACCAAACCAACCAATTCGAAACAGTGATGTGTATCAGACCGCAGAAAACTCTCCCCCAATGGAAGTTGTAAAACCCTCTTCACCTGAGTCACTTAAAAGTAGCCTGGTTAGAATAATTAGAAATTTACTCTAGGGAACAATCCGTTAGTAGTCAAGATTGTACATAGGTGCCTTAAAGTCCTCCTTTCCATAAAATAACTTTCTGAACATTAGGTTTTTGTTATTGCCTTCATTAATTATTGTTTCTGTTTGTTTGTTTTGTTCAAGGCACTACCTGAAATACTGGCTAAATTTAGTAAAGAAGTACTAGGCTTCCCTGGTGGCTCAGCTGGTACAGAATCTGCCCGAAATGTGGGACACCTGGGTTGGGAAGATCCCCTGGAGAAGGGAACGGCTACCTACTCCCGTATCCTGGCCTGGAGAATTCCATGGACTGCATAGTCCATGGGGTCACAAAGAGTCGGACATGACTGAATGACTCACTTCATTTCACTTTCTGGAGTGAAAAGAGATCTCTTCAGAGCAAGCATGGAATACTGTTCTGATCTCTCTGGTGTGTTATAGGTCTCTTATTTGGGGTGGGGAAAGAGGCTTTGGCATCTTCATCAGCATCGTTTTAAGAGTCTCAAGGGACTAGAAGTGTCCCCTGTTGGCTCCAGTCATTCACTTTTTTAAAATAAAAGAAGAGTAGCTAACTTTATTAAATGCCAACTTTGTGTCACTCTAATGGATACTTTTATGTACAATTTCATTTAATCCTCTCACGGATCCCATAAGGTAGCTATTTTTATTCTCATTTTATAGATGAGGAAAATAATGCTTAGAGAAATTAGGCAGCTTGCTCAGGATTATTCTAAATAGTGGCTAAATAATGTTTATATCTTTCCTACTACTAGTTTATAAACTCCTTGAGGGCAGGGCAAGAGCCATCTCTAATCTTTATGTTCTGTTGTGTTTTTTTTTTTTTTTTTTTACATTTTATTTTATATTGGATTATAGCCAATTACAATGGCACCCCACTCCAGTACTCTTGCCTGGCAAATCCCATGGACCGAGGAGCCTGGTAGGCTGCAGTCCATTGGGTCGCTAAGAGTCCGACACGACTGAGCGACTTCACTTTCACTTTTCACTTTCATGCATTGGAGAAGGAAATGGCAACCCACTCCAGTGTTCTTGCCTGGAGAATCCCAGGGACAGCGGAGCCTGGTGGGCTGCTGTCTATGGGGTTGCACAGAGTCGGACACGACTGAAGCTACTTAGCATAGCCAATTAATGATGTTATAGTTTCTGATGGACAGCAAAGGAGCTCAGCCATACATATACATGTCTCCATTCTCCTTCTAAACTCCCCTCCTATTCAGCCTGCCCCATAATATTAAGCAGAGCTCCCTGTGCTATCCAGTAGGAACTTGTTGGTTATCTATTTAAAATATAGCAGCAGTCACCCACTTTTTCACCAGGCCTGGCTCGTCTGGTTTATCTATATTCTGGCACAGCTTTTCTCACAGGATGAAGGAAAACAACTTTTGTGAAGAGCAGATGCTCTTTTCCACAATATTTAGGTGCTTTGGAATAATCCAAACCACAGTACATTTTAAGTACAAATTTATCCTTCTGTTAAAAGGTAAGATTCAAATCAGGAGCTGGTCCAGGCAAGCCTTCGGGGAATCTCCAGAGGAAGCCTGGAGAATTCCTCAACAACAAAGTACCTCTGTAACTCAGTCTAAATAACTAGTGGACTGTAAATTGTGATGATTAGTAGAAAAAGGTGAAAGGTCCTATGGAAACATTTACCTAAAAGCAACTTTAGTTTTCACTGATTTGATTATTTTACTCATCATATATGATTTCCTCTTTCTGGCCTTCATGTTCTTTCCCCATTTCACTGTTATCTTTACTGGGTTGTCCTTGATCTCCTAGGGTTGATTCCCTGATAGCTCAGTTGGTTAAGAATCTGCCTGCAATGAAGGAAACCCCGGTTTGATTCCTGGATCAGGAAGATCCACTGGAGAAGGGATAGGCTACCCACTCCAATATTCTTGGGCTCCCCTTGTGGCTCAGCTGGCAAAGAATCTGCCTGCAGTGTGGGAGACATGGGTTCGATTCCTGGGTTGGGAAGATCCCCTGGAGAAGGGAAAGGCTACCCACTCCAATATTCTGGCCTGGAGAAGCCCATGGACTATATAACCTATGGGGCTTCAAAGAGTCAGACATGACTGAGCAACTTTCACTTTCACTTTCCTTGATCTCTTAGACTGTAAAGATGTTTCAGGGCATATCTTTCTTTCATGTTTGTACTTATTAGGTACAGATTAAGATGCTCTAACAAAAGATTCCAAAATACTGTAGCTTATGTCAGAAAGTTTTTTTTTTTTTTTTTTTCCGTTGCACAACAATTTAGAGATAAGTGATCCAGTGCTTTGGAGCCTCTGCCCTACAAAACCATACAGAAATTCAGATTTCCTCTAACGGTGGATTTGTCATTCTCTAGAAAGTTTTCTTCCTCATTACAGTTCAATTTAACTAAGGAGGGGAAGCAATGAAAGGAAGGCAATCTCTTTTTAGGGAGGAGATGCATAAGTTGCATGTCTCTCAGCGCCCATATTGGGAAAGGGAGCATCTTTATTAGAAGGATATCTAGCCTTAAAACCTAGACAATTCTCTCTCTAAATGTAACGGAGAGAAATGGATAGTGGGACAATTATCATCTTTGCCATTCAGACAAAGTAGAAAAGACATTGAAAAGAAACTGGAAGACCTCAGTAACTGACCTGGTTACCGTGGACAGTTGCTTGGTCCTTTGTTTCTTCATTTGTAAATGAGGGGCTGAACAACATATTTCTGAGGTCCTTTTCAACCTCCATGTTGTATGAATCACTTTCCTCAACTACCCCCTTTACCTTTGACCTCTGTTTTCATAATTCAAAAAGGGACAGATGAACTTCAGTTTGCTTACCAACAATGAACAGTGCTTTCTTTTTTTCCATTTCTAGTTATTTTTTAAAATGGAAAATGATGTGTTGTTGCTTTTACCTTTAAGTTGTAATATATTTTTTCCATCATTCCCCTTGATCTCAACCTCCTCTCCTATTAGGAGGAAAACAGGTTGTTCCTAAAAAATGAATCACTTTAGAAGTGTTCTTTAAGGAAAATTTAAAGAAAGGTAAATCTTTTCTTTTTTTTTTTAATAGGAGCCTCTGCACTACAAAACCATACAGAATGCAGATTTCCACTAACTGTGGATTTGTCATTCTCTAGGAATTTTTCTTCCTCATTACAGTTCAATATAACTAAGGGAAAAAAAAGTGAAAGGCAGGCAATTTTTTTTAGGGAGGAGATGTGTAAGTTGCATTATCTCTCAGCTCCCATACTGAAAGAAGGAAATAATTAGATGCTATCTGTGTGCCTTCCTTATTATAGAAGTATTAAATGAAGCCTTGTGAAAAAGGAAAGGAACAAAAAGAAAGGTAGTAAAGATGAGAGTCTCTGGAAAACTCATTGAATGGAAAAAGAATCAGAAATTTGGAAGAGAAAAATAAAACCCTGTGAAAAGTCTATTGGGATTATTTTATTAAATATAGAGAAATATTTAATTTTCTGCATACCACAAACATCATCTTTCAAAAAACCCCTCATAATTAAAGAACAGACTATTTCTTCTTACTTTTTAATAACAGCTTTATGGAGAGATAATTCACATACCATAAAATTCAACCTTTTAAAATATAAAATTCAGTGGTATTTTAGTATGTAAAACCATCATCACTAATGAATTCACATCATCTATTGAATTTTAGAGCATTTTCATCATGCTCAAAAGAAATCCTATATCTGTTAGCAGTCACTGCCCACCACCTCCTTCCCATCTTCAGCCCTTAATCTACTTTCTATGTCTATGAATTTGCCTACTGTAGACACTTTATATAAGTGATATCTGGGTTTAGTTTGGGGCTCTCGTTTTTATTTCACTATTCTATATATCTAAGTACAGTAATACACTATCTTGATTACTGTAGCTTTATAGTAAGTTTTGAAATCAGGAAATGTGAGTCCTCTTAATTTTAGTATTTTTTTAAAAAATTATTTGGGATATTCTGGGTCTCTTGCATTTCTATATGAATTTTAGGATCAGCCTCTCAATATCTTCAGAAAAGTCACTTGGGATTTTGATAGAGATTGTACAGCATCTGTAGATCAATTGTTTTCCAATTTGTGAACAGGAGATGTCTTTTTTGTTTAGGTTTTATTTAATTTCTCTCAAAAACATTTTGTAGTTTTAAGTGTACATGACTTGCACCTCTTTGGTTAATTTTATTCCTAGGCATTTTATTCTTTGTGATTCCATCATAAATGAAGTTGTTTCTTTAATCTCATTTTCAGCTTGTTCATTAGCAGTGCTTAGAAATACAATGAATTTTTTGATATTGACCTTGTATCTCTCAGGATTTATAATTTCTAGTAGTTTTTTTGTGAATTTCTTAAAAATTTCTCTATAAAAGAATTACAAATACTCCATTGTGTATATGTACCACAGCTTTCTTATCCATTCATCTGCTGATGGACATCTAGGTTGAATCAGTTCTAATGAGGTGGATGAAACTGGAGCCTATTATACAGAGTGAAGTAAGCCAGAAAGAAAAACACCAATACAGTATACTAACACATATATATAGAATTTAGAAAGATGGTAATGACAACCCTGTATACGAGACAGCAAAAGAGACACAGATGTATAGAACAGTCTTTTGGACTCTGTGGGAGAGGGAGGAGGGGGATGATATGGGAGAATGGCGTTAAAACATGTATAATATCATATAAAAAAATAAATAAAAAGCAAGCAAAAAAAAAGAATTACAAATAGCTTTACTTTTTCCTTTCCACTCTGAATGCATTTTTTTCTTGCCTAATTGCTACAGCTAGTGGCTTAGTACAATGTTGAATAAAAAGTGAACAACATTATCTTGTTCCTAATTGTAGGGAAAATTTCAGTCTTTTATACCATGTTAGGTCAGTGTTTCATAGGTGACCTTAATCAAGTTGAAGAAGTCCCCTTCTATTACTGATATGTTGATTGACTTTCATCTTAAAAGAGTGTCAAATTTCCCATGTGTACTTGTGAAAAATGTGTTTCAGCTTGTTCATTAGCAGTGCTTAGAAATACAATGAATTTTTTGATATTGACCTTGTATCTCTCAGGATTTATAACTTCTAGTAGTTTTTTTGTGAATTTCTTAAAAATTTCTCTATAAAAGAATTACAAATACTCCATTGTGTATATGTACCACAGCTTTCTTATCCATTCATCTGCTGATGGACATCTAGGTTGAATCAGTTCTAATGAGGTGGATGAAACTGGAGCCTATTATACAGAGTGAAGTAAGCCAGAAAGAAAAACACCAATACAGTATACTAACGCATATATATGGAATTTAGAAAGATGGTAACGACAACCTGTTGTTAGTTGAAGGGAAATTTAGATGCTTATTAGATCTTGTTGATTTATAATTTGTACCTTGTTGATCTTCTACCTAGATCTACTATTACTGAAAATGAAGTATTGCAGTCTCTTATTTCTATAGCTGAATTGTCTATCTCTCACTTCTATTATGTCAGTTTTTGTTTTATGTATTTTGAGGCTCTGTCATTAGGTGCATCTTATTTAAAATTTCTTTTATTTCCTTGATAGATTGAACTTATTATTATAAATTATCTTTTAAGACTAGAATAACAATTTTGTCATAAATTTCTTTTTGTCTGATACTAGTTTAACCACTCCATATCTGTCACTATTTGCATGGCATATACTTTTCCATTTTTTTACTTTCACCCCATTTGTGTCTTTGAATCTAAAATGAGTCTCTCTAAAGGGTGTCTTTGAAGCTAAAATGTGTAGTTATATCGTAATTTTTCCATCTCATCAAGCTCTATATTTTAAATGCATTTGGCATTTTAACATGTGTTATATTTTTTGTTCCTCCTCTGTTTCTCCATTACTGTCTCCTTTTGCATTAAATACATCCTATACCAATCAATTCCCTTGCCAATACCTTTCCTCTATATTTTTTATTTAGTTTATTATTAGTTGCCCTTGAACTAGTTTCCCTGATGCTGGGAAAGATTGAGGGCAGGAGGAGAAGGGAACGACAGGATGAGATGGTTGGATGGCATCACTGACTTGATGGACATGAGTTTGAGCAAGCTCTGGGAGTTGGTGATGGGCAGGGAAACCTGGTGTGCTGCAGTCCATGAGGTTGTAAAGAGTTGGACATGACTGAGCAACTGAACTGAACTGCCCTTGAGATTATAATTATCATCTTCACTTAAAACAGTCAGTTCAGATTATTACTAATTTAATTTCAATAGTATACAAAAAAATTTGCTTCACTATATCACCCTCTTCCTTTGTCCTTTGTTATACAAATTACATATTTATAGATTATAAGACTATCAATACAGTTTTACAATTATTTTTTTTCGTTATTGCCTTTTATTTTAGAGTACAGAAAAGACAAACAAAAACAATTATGCTGTTTTACAATGATCTCTTGTCTTCCCATGGCTTCAAGTTACTGTATATCATTCATTCATTTCAGTCTAATGATTATTTTTATATCTTGTAGGGCAAGTATATTAGTGATGAATTCTCTCCACTTTTATTTCTTTGGGAATATGCTAATATCTCCATTTTTGAAGGATAGTTTTATTTAATAGAGAAGGCAATGGCAACCCACTCCAGCACTCTTGCCTGGAAAATCCCATGAATGGAGGAGCCTGGTACGCTGCAGTCCATGGGGTCGCTAAGAGTTGGACAGGACTGAGCGACTTCACTTTCACTTTTCACTTTCATGCATTGGAGAAGGAAATGGCAACCCACTCCAGTGTTCTTGCCTGGAGAATCCCAGAGATGTCGGAGCCTGGTGGGCTGCCGTCTATGGGGTCACCCAGAGTCGGACATGACTGAAGTGACTTAGCAGCAGAAGCAGCAGTTTTATTTAATATTGAATTTTTGGTTGACAAAGTATATCAAATATGTCATCTTCCTACTTTCTGTCCTTCATGATTTCTGATGAGATATCAGTTGTTAATGTTGAAGATCTCTTACTCATGATAAGTTGCTTTTCCCTTGCTGACTTCAAGATTCTCTTTGTTTTGTCTCTTAACAGCTTGACTATGATGTATCTAGGTATGCATCTCTTTGAATTTACTGTGTTTGGAATTAACTGAGCTTTTTGAAAGTTCAGAATAATGTTTTTCATCAAATTTGGGACATTTGGGGCTACTTGTTCAAAAAAATATTCCTTATGCCTTTATTCTCTCCTTTCCTCTGGGACTCTTACTACATGTTTGTTGGTATGCTTGATGGTATCCCAGCCTCTGAAGCTCTGTTAATTATTCTTTATTGATGAATTTTTTTTCTATTACTCATATTGGATAAGCTCTATTGACTTAATTCACTGGTTCTTTTGTCTGCTCACTCAAGTCTGCTGTTGGTCTCCATTAATGAATTTTTATTTTTAAAAAATTTTTAGGTTAGGAATATATTTTTATTGATGTATGCTTGATTTACAATATGTTCATTTCTTATGAAAAGCAAAGTGATTCATTTATACATATATTCATATTCTTTTCAGTTATGGTTTATTATAGGATACCAAATATAGTCCCTTATGCTATACAGTAGGAACTTGTTGTTTATCTTTTTTATATATGGTAGTTTGTATCTGCTAATCCGAAACTCCTAATTTATCTATCCCCCACCCTTTGATGACCATAAGTCTTTTTTTTCTCTAGGTCTTTGAGTCTGTTTCTATTTCATAAATGAGTTCATTTACATCATATTTTAGTTTCCACATGTAAGTGATACCTTATGGAATTTGTCTCTCTCTTTCTGACTTACTTCACTTTGCATGATAATCTCTAAGTCCATCCATATTGCTGCAAATGGCTTTATTTAATTTCCTTTTTATGGCTGAGTTGTATTCCATTGTGTGTGTATACCGTATCTTCCTTTTCCATTCATCTGTCAATGGACCTTTAGGTTGCTTGCATGTCTTGTAAACAGTGCTGCTAGGAACACTGGAGTGCATGTATCCTTTCAAATAGAGTTTTCTCTGGATATATACCCCAGAGTAGGATTGCAGAGTCATATGACAACTCTATATTTAGTTTTTTAAAGGAACCTTCATACTGTTCTCCATAGTGGCTTCACCAATTTACATTCCCCCCAGTAGTGTGGGAGGGTTCCCTTTCCTCCACATCCTCTCCAGCACTTGCTATTTGTAGAATGCTTGATGATAGTGTGAGGTGGTGCCTCATTATATTTTTGATTTGTATTTCTCTAATTAATTTTTAATTTTAATTAATAACTTTTCAATTCCAATATTTCTTTCTTTTTTTTTTTTTCTCATATTTCATATTGACTCTTTGTTCAGGTCTTCATTCAAAATTAGCTGTCCAAAATGATTTGGCTTTTATGGAATAAACAAATTTAAGTTTATGCAGCAATCTTCTTTTCCTCTGAGGTGGGTTTCTTTGCTGTGGGCTTCTTTTAAGCTGCTGGTTTCTTGGTCCCTGCAGCCTTTTTTCCCACCACAGGCTTCTTCAGTTTCTTATCACCAACAGCCTTCTTTTTTTTGTTTCCCACCACAGGCTTCTTGCCCTGAATCCCCTTCTCATCTGATTTGGCTTCTAGTGCTGCTGCTGCCTTATCCATGAGGATTTTGTGGTTCTTGGCCTGTTGAAGAATGGTGTTCCGGCACATGGTCTTAGGGTATGGGTTAAGCTTCAACGTGATTCTCAGGTTTTTCAGTGGCTTCTTCTTCAGGACTCTGCGATGAGTCTTCTTGAGTGGTGCTCGGAGTGCTCTTTGGATTTCTGGGCTTTTCAAGATTCTGCTAAGGTCTGTACTGAGCATCTTGTGCATGGGAAGGTTGTAGTTACTCTTGAGGGAGGCTGCTTTACACCAACTGCCATACAGCTCATCTAAATTTCAGAAAGCACTTTCAGTCCATATGCACAAACGTCCCACATGACCACTAGGAGCAAGTTTCAAAATGTTCAGCTTGCTTACATTAAGCAGAGTAGTTCCAGGGATGTTTCTGAAGGCCTTGATGACACCACTGTCCTCATTATAGATGATACAGGGTCTTCTGCGCTGGATACAGCAATAGTTTTTCATTTTCCCTTTGCCAGCTCTCATTCACTGACAGGCATAGACTTTTTTGATACCATTCTAGGCCTTAAGTTTCTTCAGAAGCAAAACAGCCTCCTTGGTCTTATTGTAGCCTTCAACTTTATCTTCAACCACCAAAGGGAGTTCAGGATGAACTCTATACGATGACCTTTAGACATGACCAGCACTGGTAAGGCTGAGGCAGTCGGTGCAGAGCAGATGGCACATCGCTTCTGCGTTGTATTCACTCTGCGATGCCAACATCGCCAGGTCTCAGCTGGTGCAAACATGCGGCCCCCACGACACATATTTCCAAAACCACCCTGGCCAGAATGGTGAGTCCCGCCACCTCGAACCCTGGGAATTCGAGCCACAGCTCTGCCGGTGCCCCAAGACTCAGCACTGGTTTGATGATCTGCTAATTCACTGACAGTATAGGGCTGTCTGTCGTTTTTGTGCAAGTTGGTGTGAACAAATTTAACAGTATCTAGTCGAATGCGAGCCTTGAACACAGCAGGCAAAGTGACATTTTTGCCAGATGACTCCCCCTTTCGGAGTACACTGATATCAGTGGACAAGAACAGGCCATTGCAGGGAGAGGAGAAGGCCAGGCTCCTCTCAACCAAGTGGCTCCCACAGGAAAAGCCAGTTTTGAGAGAGTCATTTCCTAGGCAGGTTGATAGGGAGTCTAGGGATCCCCAAGGAGAGAGGGGTCTGGAATTCTCAAGGAGGAAGAAAGGACAAACTTTTTTCCTTCTCTACATTCCTTAGGATTATATAACAATAATGTATCCTGCCTGAGGACAGTCTCTGGATTAAACCTTCTGGCTAATTCTGTTATCTTAAAATGTAAATTATGGGAGTCGGTCTGGTGAGGTCTTTACAACCTCCAGACATTCTTTGGATTCATTGGAGAGTATATAACTTCATTGCTAACACTAGCAAGTGGGTACTCTTTCTGCCCCCTTCTGATGCCTATGTCAGAAGCTTTCTCTATCTCCTTTATACTTTAATAAAACTTTATTACACAAAAGCTCTGAGCAATCAAGCCTCGTCTCTGGCCCCGGATTGAATTCTTCTCCTCCGGGGGCCAAAAATCCCGGTGTCTTCACGTGATTCAACAACAACCTTTCAGTTTCAATATTTCTATTTGATTCTTTTTTAAAAATAGTTTCTATCTCTTTAATAATAGTCTGGTTACGTATGATTCTCACACCTTATCCTTTAATGCATTAGATATGATTTTCTTTGATTCTTTGAATATATTTAAAGTACCTGATTTAAAAATCTTTAAGTCCAATGTCTGGACTTTTCCAGAGATAATTTCCATTGACTTCATTTTTCCCCTTATACATGGGCCACATTTTCCCATTTCTTTGCATGTTTTACACTTTTTTTTGGGAAACTGAATATTTTAAGTTCTATAATGTGGCAACTCTGGAAAAGATTTCCTCTTCTTCCTCATCCTTTTTGCTCTGTTTTTTGTTTTATTGTTGCTGCTGTTTATTTGTTTAGTGACTTTCCTGGTCTAATACTGTAAACTTAATATGCTTTTTCATGTATGGTTACTGATATTTCTTTTCGGTTAGTTAAATAGTCAGCTAATTATTAAACAGATTTCCTTAGTACATGAAATTGACAAGTATCCCAGCCTTGACCGAGGGGCTCTGTATGTGATAGGACATGCTTTTTAAGGACCTGGCAGGAAATTTAGAACTCCTGTTTTAGGTTTCATGATTTGCTTCTACAAAACTTCAAGGTCAGTTAGAGGTGATAGATTAGACCTTCTGTGGTCTTTCCTGGGCATGTGAGCTTCTGAACTCCCAGGAATATATCAGGGCTTTTCAAAGTACTCTTTGGAGATTTCCATCTGCATTTTTCTCTATAATTTGTCAGTCTATTGTTAGTCACAACTGGTGCTACCAACACAGACAGCTGAATTGCTAAGCAATTACCACTGATTATTTTTTGACAAACATCCTTGAGACAGGTCTGTTAATACAGAGTAAGCCCTAAAGTAGGTCAAATAAAAATCAAACTCTGAGAGTGCAGCATTTCAGGAGTTGTCAAAGTCAAATAATGATAATTTCTTGGATGTCTTTTTAGGAGTACTCTGACTCTACCAATGGCTCCTTGGCTACTACTTTTCACAACTACTGATGTTGCAATGTTGTTGGTTTTCAAGACTATTATGGGGCTGAGGAGCTAGAGTTGAAACAGGGAAAGTAAAAGCACCATAAAACTTGCTGTTCTTACTATAATCCTGTCATTTTCTTGAAATAACACTCATCATATTGTTAATTTCCAGAGTGCTGAAAAACTTAGTTTTGATCACTTTTAAGAGTGTCATTATTACTTATTTAAGAACCATATTTTTGGAGATCTTTATTCATCCATTCTAAAGGTACTACTTTATTTCACTTCAGTTTGGTTCAGTCACTCAGTTGTGTCCGACTCTTTGCTACCCCATGGAGTGCAGCACACCAGGCTACCCTGTCCATCACCAACTCTTGGAGCTTGCTCAAACTCATGTCCATCGAGTCAGTGATGCCATCCAACCATCTCGTCCTCTGTCATCCCCTTCTCCACCTACCCTCAATCTTTCCCAGCATCAGGGTCTTCTCAAATGAGTCAGTTTTTCACATAAGGTGGCCAAAGTATTGAAGCTTCAGCTTCAGTATCAGTCCTTCCGATGAATATTCAGGACTGGTATCCTTTAAGATTGACTGGTTTGATCTCCTTGCAGTTTAAGGGTTAGACTCTCAAGAGTCTTCTCCAAGACCGCAGTTCAAAAGCATCAATTCTTTGGTGCTCAGCCTTCTTTATGGCCCAATTCTCACATCCATACATGACTACTGAAAAACCATAGCTTTGACTATATGGACCTTTGTCAGCAAAGGAATGTCTCTGCTTTTTAATATGTTGTCTAGATTTGTCATAGCTTTTCTTCCAAGGAGCAAGGATCTTTTAATTTTACAGTGGCAGTCATCAACTGCAGTGATTTTGGAGCCCAAGAAAATAATGTCTGTCACTGTTTCCATTGTTTCCCCATCTATTTGCCATGAAGTGATGGGACCGGATGCCATGATCTTTGTTTTTTGAATGTTGAGTTTTAAGCCAGCTTTTTCACTCTCCTCTTTCACTTTCATCAGAGGCTCTTCAGTTCCTCTTCGTTTTCTAAGAGGAAAGAGGATGTCATGTGCATGTCTGAGGTTACTGATATTTCTCCTGGGACTCTTGATTCCAGCTTGTGCTTCATACAGACTGGTATTTCACATGAGTACTCTGCATATAAGTCAAATAAGCAGGGTGACAATATACAGCCTTGACGTACTCCTTTCCCAATTTGGAATATATCTTTTACTGCATTGCTCTGTTGCCAAATCAATTACTGGATGTTTAGGGTCAAGTACCTATTTGGTTTCTCATGGTGGAAATATTCTGAAGTTTATACTTGAGTCCAGCTTTCATTATCTTTTGGATCTAAACTGGGTGATTGGTAAAATGTGGGGCCTTCTGAAGACATGTTTGGGAGAACAGAGGATTGACAGCCTTATTTTCTTCAACACTTTTCTGTCATCTATGAATTTGGTTGATTCTTCTCAAAATGGGTATTGCTGTGGTCCATTGTTCCTGAATAACTGACTTGAGAACCAGAGCCAGTTATGGTCTCTAGGATGAAATAACTTTCTCAAATAAAGAAAATCCAGGTAGATCTGATTCTTTCCTTCTCTATCCAGGATAGTACAAACAAAAGTTAGGATATCAGGCCAATGACAGGGCTTCAGTTATTTCAGGGCTGACCTCACTGTCTCTGGTTTTTGCAGCTAATTTGTATTCTGTTAATATTCTAAACTCCCTTTAAAATTTTTCTTTCTACAACCATTTATTCAATAGTTACTGTTCAATAGTTATAGATATTTGGGCTGGTTACTCAAGATATAAAGGTATATTAAACATAACTCATGGTATAAAAGTATATTAAACATATTTAGTCTCTTTCCAACATGATTAGTATACCCTAGTCCTCTAACTGGCTCTCCCATTATTTTGCCCTGTAATCCTGTAATCTTTCCCTTCTGATCCTCCTTATATTTTTCAGGTTTTATACAGCAGGCTTATATTGAGTTTATTTAAGGTCTTTCCCCCATTAGATATTTTCCCTAGTAGCTCAGATGCTAGAGAATCTGCCTATAATCAGGAGACTTGAGTTTAATCCCTGGGTCAGGAAGATCCCCTGGAGAAGGGAATGGCAACCCATTCCAGATTTCTTGCTTGGAGAATTCCATGGACAGAGGACCCTGGCAGGCTACAACCAATAGAGTCTTAAAGAGTTGGACACAATTGAGTGACTAACACTTTCACTCTCCCCATTAGATATAGTAATATTCCATATTACTTCTATGTTCCCATTTTCTCTACTCCAGAAGTTCAACAGAATGAAGAATGAATGGTCAATTTTAATTTAGGCTCTCATTTATTAAACATATTCTGGGAACTAGTCTAAGTATTTTATATTGGGTTATTTCATTATATAAGTCTAACTGTAGCCTATTATACAGAGTGAAGTAAGCCAGAAAGAAAAACACCAATACAGTATACTAATGCATATATATATGGAATTTAGAAAGATGGTAATAACAACCCTGTATGAGAGACAGCAAAAGAGACACAGATGTATAGAACAGTCTTTTGGACTCTGTGGGAGAGGGAGGAGGGGGATGATTTGGGAGAGTGGCATTAAAACATGTATATCATATAAGAAACGAATAGCCAGTCCAGGTTCAATACAGGATACAGGAAGCTTGGGGCTGGTGCACTGGAATGGCCCAGAGGGATGGTACAGGGAGGGAGGTGGGAGGGGGGTTCAGGATGGGGAACATGTGTACACCCGTGCGGATGCATGTTGATGTATGGCAAAACCAATACAATATTGTAAAGTAAAAATAAATAAAGAAAGAAAGAGAAAAAAAATTAATGCTAAAAAAAAGATTAATATCCAGAATATATAAAGAACTCCTAAAACTCTACAACAACAAAAAAACCAACAACTCAATTCAAAAAAGAACTTGGATAGAACTGCCTGCTCCATAGTTCCCCATTATTCTGCTTCTTTCCAATCTGGAGGTTATTTATAGTGTGAATTTTTAGAATTGTATCTTCCCCAGTTTTTTTTTTTTTCAGTACTACTTCTAGTGTTTGGGAGCAACTAAGGAGCCACACTATTCATCCTGCTATACTGAATCTTCTGTATCTGCCCTTGGCAACCACTTTTTGATCTGTAATTTAATTTTATGATTCTTATTACCAGCTGCTGCTTCTGATGATTTATTTGGCTATTTTAAACAGCTTTTGTTTTGTGGTTATTATTTTTAATCCCTTATAAAGTATAAAATCCAAATTAAAAAATCCCTTTATTCTGGGAGAGAAAATTCCCGATCTAGCTTTATTCTACCTTCTTAACCTTGACATTTCCCTTATTTAATTTAAAATGTTCTTATTGTATTAATAATAAAATTCTATTCCTCAAGGCTACATTCCTAGTATGTCTTAGAGGTATATATACTGAGTGTTTTTTTTTTTTTTAATTAATTAAGTCTTTGGGTAGGCACTTAACTAGTGAAAAATATTGTGTTTAGATATTTAAGTTCAAGCTCTGGTGTCAGTTAATTTCTCTGAACTTTTTTTTTTTCATAGGCAATTAAGGAATACCTGTTATCCACCTTTTGTCTTTTGAGAGAATCAAGTGAAATATTATAAATAAAATTGCTTTGTAGATTCTCTAACATATATATTATTGAAATTGTTGTGATGATCACAAGATAATGGTGATGATAATTATGATGAATTGTTTTTGAGTAATAAGAAGTGAAAAAGCTCAACAGATATCATCAAATTGTTCCTGGCTTTTTGACACTTATGGTGACAGTGTAATTCCATGGAGTTCCATGGACAGAAATCTTAAATGTTAGGAAACTTCTAATCTTAGTGACAAGGTCTAATAAAACATAAGACACATATGAGAAAGGCAAGATGCCTACATTTTCAAAAAGCAAAGCCACAGTTTATTTTCAGTTTAATTATCTTCAGTCATATGCAATTACCAGATGCATTTAGGCCTTTCATTATGGAGAAAAGAAAAATGCAGCATCATTTCTGTTATTTTTAGTGACAGTGGAACAACTGGATGCAAAGGACAGTGTTACTTTTCTCCTAGTTTTTGTTTCTGTGAGTTGATTTTACAGTTGAAAAGAAACACTGCTATCTTTCATCTGGGCTATATTTTCCAAGTCTCTAGGCTTGTACTGAAGTACAATTCATCCATATTTCATGAAATTCCAACCCGACCTCTTTTCTAATAGCAATAGGTGGGGTTCTCTATAAAATATAGAAGGCAAGCTCCTTAAAAAAATTAAGACTAATTTTTCATAAAATTGGTAAAAATTCAAATAACATTGGATAAATGTCAATTTTCTAAGATATTATCAGTTCAGTTCAGTCACTCAGTCATGTCCGACTCCTTGTGACCTCATGCACCGCAGCACACCAGGCTACCCTGTCTATCACCAACTCCCGGAGCTTACTCAAACTCATGTCCATCTAGTTGGTGATGCCATCCAACCATCTCATTCTCTGTCATCCCCTTCTCCTCCTGTCTTCAATTTTTCCCAACATCAGGGTCTTTTCTAATGAGTCAGTTATTTTCATCAGGTGGCCAGAGTACTGGAGCTTAAGCTTCAGTCAGTCCTTCCAATGAATATTCAGGTCTGATCTCCTCTAGGATACACTGGCTTGATCTCCTTGCAGTCCAAGGGACTCTCAAGAATCTTCTCCAACACCACAATTCAAAAGCATCAATTCTTCAGTGCTCAGCCTTCTTTATAGTCCAACTCTCACATCCATACCTGACTACTGGAAAAACCATAGCTTTGACTAGACAGACCTTTGTCAGCAAAGAAATGTCCCTGCTTTCTAATATGCTGTCTAGGTTGGTTATCGAAGAAGGCAATGGCACCCCACTCCAGTACTCTTGCCTGGAAAATCCCATGGACGGAGGAGTCTGGTAGGCTGCAGTCCATGGGGTTGCTAAGAGTCCGACGCGACTGAGAGACTTCATTTTCACTTTTCACTTTCATGCACTGGAGAAGGAAATGGAAACCCACTCCAGTGTTCTTGCCTGGAGAATTCCAGGGACAGGGGAGCCTGGTGGGCTGCCGTCTCTGGGGTCGCACAGAGTCAGACACAACTGAAGCAACTTAACAGCAGCAGCTGCAGCAGGTTGGTTATAGCTTTTCTTCCAAGGAGCAAGGGTCTTTTAATTTCATGGCTACAGTCAACATCTGCAGTGATTTGGAGCCCAAGGAAATAAAGTCTGTCTCTGTTTCTATTGTTTCCACATCTATTTGCCATGAAGTAATGGGACCAGATGCCATGATCTTCATTTTTTGAATGTTGAGTCTTAAGCCAGCTTTTTAACTCTCCTCTTTCACTTTCATTAAGAGGCTCTTTAGTTCCTCTTCATTAACTGCCATAGGGTGGTATCATCTGTTTATCTGGGGTTATTGATATTTCTAAAACCAGCTTGAACATCAGGAAGTTCATGGTTCACGTATTGCTGAAGCCTGGCTTGGAGAATTTTGAGCATTACTTTACTAGCATGTGAGATGAGTGCAATTGTGTGGTAGTTTGAGCATTCTTTGGCTTTGCCTTTCTTTGGGATAGGAATGAAAACTGACCTTTTCCAGTCCTGTGGCCACTGCTGAGTTTTCCAAATTTGCTGGCATATTGAGTGCAGCACTTTCACAGCACCATCTTTCAGGATTTGAAAGAGCTCAACTGGAATTCCATCACCTACACTAGCTTTTTTCATAGTGATGCTTTCTAAGGCCCACTTGACTTCACATTTCAGAATGTCTTGCTCTAGGTCAGTGATCACACCATTGTGATTATCTGGGTCGTAAAGATCTTTTTTGTACAGTTCTTCTGTGTATTCTTGCCACCTCTTCTTAATATCTTCTGCTTCTGTTAGGTCCATACCATTTCTGTTCTTTATCGAGCCCATCTTTGCATGAAATGTTCCCTTGGTATCTCTAATTTTCTTGAAGAGATCTCTAGTCTTTCCCATTCTGTTGTTTTCCTCTATTTCTTTGCATTGATCACTGAAGAAGGCTTTCTTATCTCTTCTTGCTATTCTTTGGAACTCTGCATTGAGATGCTTATATCTTTCCTTTTCTCCTTTGCTTTTCACTTCTCTTCTTTTCACAGTTATTTGTAAGGCCTCCCCAGACAGCCATTTTGCTTTTTAGCATTTTTTTTCCATGGGGATGGTCTTGATCCCTGTCTTCTGTACAATGTCACGAACCTCATTCCATAGTTCATCAGGCACTCTATCTATCAGATCTAGGCCCTTAAATCTATTTCTCACTTCCATGTATAATCATAAAGGATTTGATTTAGGTCATACCTGAATGGTCTAGTGGTTTTCCCTACTTTCTTCAATTTAAGTCTGAATTTGGTAATAAGGAGTTCATGATCTGAGCCACAGTCAGTTCCTGGTCTTGTTTTTGCTGACTGTTTAGAGCTTCTCCATCTTTGGCTGCAAAGAATATAATCAGTCTGATTTTGGTGTTGACCATCTGGTGATGTTCATGTATAGATTCTTCTCTGTGTTGTTGGAAGAGGGTGTTTGCTATGACCAGTGCATTTTCTTGGCAAAACTCTATTAGTCTTTGCCCTGCTTCATTCCGTATTCCAAGGCCAAATTTGCCTGTTACTCCAGGTGTTTCTTGACTTCCTACTTTTGCATTCCAGTCCCCTATAATGAAAAGGACATCTTTTTTGGGTGTTAGTTCTAAACGGCCTTGTAGGTCTTCATAGAACCGTCCAACTTCAGCTTCTTCAGCGTTACTGGTTGGGGCATAGACTTGGATTACTGTAATGTTGAATGGTTTGCCTTGGAAACGAACAGAGATCATTCTGTTGTTTTTGAGATTGCATGCAAGTACTGCATTCAGATTCTTTTGTTGACCATTATGGCTACTCCATTTCTTCTGAGGGATTCCTGCCCGTAGTAGTAGATATAATGGTCATCTGAGTTAAATTTACCCATTCCAGTCCATTTTAGTTCACTGATTCCTAGAATGTTGACATTCACTCTTGCCATCTCTTGTTTGACCACTTCCAATTTGCCTTGATTCATGGACCTGACATTCCAGGTTCCTATGCAATATTGCTGTTTACAGCATTGGACCTTGCTTCTATCACCAGTCACATCCACAGCTGGGTATTGTTTTTGCTTTGGCTCCATCCCTTCATTCTTTCTGGAGTTATTTCTCCACTGATCTCCAGTAGCATATTGGGCCCTTACTGACCTGGGGAGTTTCTCCTTCAGTATCCTATCATTTTGCCTTTTCATACTGTTCATGGGGTTCTCAAGGCAAGAATATTGAAGTGGTTTGCCATTCCCTTCTCCAGTGGACTACGAACCAGGGATCAAATTACCAATATCCGCTGGATCATTGAAAAAGCAAGAGAGTTCCAGAAAAACATCTATTTCTGCTTTACTGACTATGCCAAAGCCTTTCACTGTGTGGATCACAATAAACTGTGGAAAATTCTGAAAGAGGTGGGAATACCAGACCACCTGATCTGCCTCTTGAGAAATCTGTATGCAGGTCAGGAAGCAACAGTTAGAACTGGAGAGGGAACAACAGACTGCTTCCAAATAGGAAAAGGAGTACATCAAGGCTGTATATTGTCACCCTGCTTATTTAACTTCTATACAGAGTACATCATAAGAAACGCTGGACTGGAAGAAACACAAGCTGGAATCAAGATTGCCAGGAGAAATATCAACAACCTCAGATATGCAGATGACACCACCCTTATGGCAGAAAGTGAAGAGGAACTAAAAAGCCTCTTGATGAAAGTGAAAGAGGAGAGTGAAAAAGTTGGCTTAAAGCTCAACATTCAGAAAACGAAGATCATGGCATCTGGTCCCATCACTTCATGGGAAATAGATGGGGAAACAGAAAATAAATAAACAGACTTTATTTTTTGGGGCTCCAAAATCACTGCAGATGGTGATTGCAGCCATGAAATTAAAAGATGCTTACTCCTTGGAAGGAAAGTTATGACCAACCTAGATAGCATATTCAAAAGCAGAGACATTACTTTGCCAACAAAGGTCCGTCTAGTCAAGGCTATGGTTTTTCCAGTGGTCATGTATGGATGTGAGAGTTGGACTGTGAAAAAGGCTGAGTGCCGAAGAATTGATGCTTTTGAACTGTGGTGTTGGAGAAGACTCTTGAGAGTCCCTTGGACTGCAAGGAGATCCATCCAGTCCATTCTGAAGATCAGTACTGGGATTTCTTTGGAGGGAGTGATGCTGAAGCTGAAACTCCAGTACTTTGGCCACCTTATGAGAAGAGTTGACTCATTGGAAAAGACTCTGATGCTGGGAGGGATTGGGGGCATGAGGATAAGGGGACGACAGAAGATGAGATGGTTGGATGGCATCACTGACTCGATGGATGTGAGTCTGTGAACTCCGAGAGTTTGTGATGGACAGGGAGGCCTGTTGTGCTGTGATTCATGCAATCGCAAAGAGTCGGACACAAGTGAGCAATTGAACTAAACTGAACTGATTGGTATTTCTCCTGGCAATCTTGATTCCAGCTTGTGCTTCATCCAGAGTGCCATTTTACATGATATACTCTGCATATAAGTTAAATTAGCAGGGTGACTGTATGCAGTCTTGATGTACTTCTTTCCCAGTTTGGAACCAGTCTGTTGTTCCATGTCCAGTTCTAACTATTGCTTGTTGACCTGAATACAGATTTCTCAGGAGGCAGGTCAGGTGGTCTGGTATTCCCATCTCTTTAAGAATTTTCCACAGTTTGTTGTGTTCCATAGTCAAAGGCTTTGACATAGTCAATAAAGCAGAAGTAGAAATTTTTCTGTAATTCTCTTGCTTTTTCTATGATCCAGCAGATGTTGGCAATTTGATCTCTGGTTCCTCTGCCTTTTTGAAATCCTGCTTGAACATCTAGAAGTTCTTAGTTCATGTACTGTTGAAGCATAACTTGGCAAATTTTGAGCATTACTTCACTAGTATGTGAGATGAGTGTAATTGTACAGTAGTTGGAACATTCTTTGGCATTGTCTTTCTTTGGATTTGGAATGAAAATTCACCTTTTCCAGTCCTGTGGCCCCTGCTGAGTTTTTCCAAATTTGCTGGCATATTGAGTGCATATTAAGATATTACAGAAGTAAAATTTTCCAGTTATATTCCTGATACCCATGTTATAATTCCTCCATGTTTTTAGGGACTTTAGAAAATTCCACTTTCTTAATCTATAAAATGGAAATCTAATATAATCTATTACACAGGGCTATTGTAAGTATTCAATGTGTTCATATAGCTAAATAACAAAAGCATGATGCCAAAAAGCTTTCAGTCTATAGTATTGTATGTGCATGTGTGTGCACACTAAGTCTTGTCCAACTTTTTGCAACCCCATGGACTGCAGTCCTCTAAGTTTCTCCATCATGGGATTCTTCAGGCAAGAATAGTGGAGTCAGTTGCCATGGCCTTCTCTGGGGGATATTTCCAACCCAGGGATTGAACCCCATCTCTTATGTCTCCTGCATTGGCAGATGGGTTCTTTACCATTAGTAACACCTAAAGATGGTGTTTAGGCTTCATTTACTTCACAATGGACTGGTTGGATCTCCTTGCATACTTCAGTCATCTTGTTGAGAGATTTCTATGTGTCAAAAATGAGATTAGAGGAAGTAGAAATGGAACTATTTGTTCCCTCTCAACCTCTTATTATCATACTCAAGGTATATCAGTTCTAGTCTTAAGTATTTTGAGGTTCTATTTTTCTTCTAGTTAATACCTTCACCAACCCCCACAATCTTTATATCTGTCATGGAGCATTTCCAGAGACTCTTATGTGATCTTCCTGACTCTTGCTTGACCCCTCCTATACAACCTTCAGTTCAGTTGCTCAGTCATGTCCGACTCTTTGCGACCCCATGAATCACAGCACACCAGGCCTCCCTGTCCATCACCAACTCCCGGAGTTCACTCAGACTCACATCCATCGAGTCAGTGATGCCATCCAACAATCTCATCCTCTGTCGTCCCCTTATCCTCATGCCCCCAGTCCCTCCCAGCATCAGAGCCTTTTCCAATGAGTCAACTCTTCCCATGAGGTGGCCAAAGTACTGGAGTTTCAGCTTCAGCGTCATTCCTTCCAAAGAAATCCCAGGGCTGATCTCCTTCAGAATGGACTGGTTGGATCTCCTTGCAGTCCAAGGGACTCTCAAGAGTCATCTCCAACACCACAGTTCAAAAGCATCAATTCTTCGGCACTCAGCTTTCTTCACGGTCCAACTCTCACATCCATACATGACCACTGGAAAAACCATAGCCTTGACTAGACGAAACCTTTGTTGGCAAAGCAATGTCTCTGCTTTTCAATATGCTATCTAGGTTGGTCATAACTTTCCTTCCAAGAAGTAAGCGTCTTTTAACTTCATGGCTGCAGTCACCATCTGCAGTGATTTTGGAGCCCCAAAAAATAAAACCTGACACTGCTTCCACTGTTTCCCCATCTATTTCCCATGAAGTGATGGGACCAGATGCCATGATCTTTGTTTTCTGAATGTTGAGTTTTAAGCCAACTTTTTCACTCTCCTCTTTCAACTTCATGAAGAGGCTTTTTAGTTCCTCTTCACTTTCTGCCGTAAGGGTGGTATCATCTGCATATCTGAGGTTATTGATATTTCTCCCGGCAGTCTTGATTCCAGCTTGTGATTCTCCCAGTCCAGCGTTTCTCATGATATACTCTGCATATAAGTTAAACAAGCAGGGTGACAATTTACAGCCTTGACGTACTCCTTTTCCTATTTGGAACCAGTCTGTTGTTCCATGTCCACTCTAATGCAAAAGAGAACATTCTAAAACATGTCTTATTCTGTCGTTCTCTTACTCACATTTTGGTTTCTCTGCCTCATTTAGAATAAAGCATGGATTCTTAGATCCCGAATAGATATCAATGTCATCTTATCTGTTGGTTTTCTCTCTAGTCCTATTTTTGACCACATTTCCTTACAAACATTCTTTCCTATCAGCTTTACTGAAGAACTTAATATTTAGAAATGTTTTAGGTGCTCTCACTTCCCAGTGTTTAGGAGGACTTGTCCTCTTGCCTGGAAAATATTTTTTTGAACACAATCCATTTTCAAACTCAACTAGTTTTTCTATCTTGCATGCCCTCTCCACTATATAGTTCTAATTTGAGCATGGAATGTTTGGTATCGTGTCTCTTTATGTTTAAGCCTCCTGAGCTATATTGTAAATCTTTGGAAGTTTCTTACTGTTATTGTATCACTGTCAACCTCTCCCTTTGTCTGGCACCCCACTCCAGTACTCTTGCCTGGAAAATCCCATGGACGGAGGAGCCTGGGGGGCTGCAGTCCATGGGGTCACTCAGAGTTGGACATGACTGAACGACTTCACTTTCACTTTTCACTTTCATGCATTGGAGAAGGAAATGGCAACTCACTCCAGTGTTCTTGCCTGGAGAATCCCAGGGACAGGGGAGCCTGGTGGGCTTCCATCTGTGGAGTTACACAGAGTCAGACACGACTGATGCAACTTAGCAGCAGCAGCAGCAGCAGCTGGTAATATTTGCTTTACTTAGGTGCTCCTGTATTAGGTGCATATATGTTAACAAATGTTATATTCTCTTCTTATATTGATCCCTTTATTATTATATAATGCCCTTCTTCATCTTTTTTTAATAGACTTTGTTTTAAAAGTCTATTTTTGCCTGCAATGAGTATTGCCACCCTACTATTTTATTTCCATTAGCATGAAATGTCTTTTTTCATCCCCTAACTTTCAGTCTGTGTGTGTCTTTAGCTCTGAAGTAAGTCTCTTGTAAGCAGCATATAGATTTTTTTCATGTAAAAATGCACTCTGTATCTTTTTGATTGGAACATTTAATCCATTTACATGGAAAGTGATTATTGATAAGTACGTCTATAATGCCATTTTGTTACTTGTATCCTGGTTGTTTTGTAGTTTTGCTATTTTCTTTGTTTTTCAGTTTCTTTCCTTGTGTTTTAATTATTTTCTTCAGTATTATATTTATGTTCCTTTCTCTCTAGTTTATGTGTTTTATTGTAGGATTTGATTTGTGATTACCATGAGGTACATATATGTTGACCTACAACTACATATACTTGTTTTAAACAGATAGTAATTTAAGTTCAGGTACATTCTAAAAGATCTACATTTTTATTCCCCTCCTCCACATTTTATGTTTTTGATGTCCTATTTTACACTTTCATCTTTATCTCTTTACTGGTTATTATAGTTATTGTTGATTTTACAATTTCATGTCTTTTAATCTTCATATTAGCTTATTAAGTAGTTGATCCTCAGCACTTATTATATACAATATTTCACTTTACTAATGGGATTTTTCCCTTTCCTATATATATTTACTTCATGTTATGGCCTTTTTTTTCCTGCTAATAGAAGACTCTAATATTTATTTTAAAGTAGATTTTGTATTGAACTCTTTCAGTTTTGTTCGTCTTTGTTTCTCCTTCAAGTCTAAATGATAATTTTTCAGGGTAGATTATCCTAGGTTGTAGGTTCTTCCCTTTCAGAACTTTGAGTATATCGTGCCACCACTCCCTTCTATAGATTACAACATTTATCCAAAAGAATCAGCTGATAGCTTAGTGGGAGTTACCTTGTATTAATATACACTTTTGTATTTCCCTTGCTGCCTTTAGAATTCTCTCTTTAACTTTTGCTATTTTAATTATACTTGTCTTATTGTAGGTCTATTTGGGTTCATCTTTCTTGGGATCTTCTGTACTTCCTCTACCTGGATATTTATTTCCTTCTTTAGGTTTGGGTAGTTTTCAGTCATATGTTTTTGACCCCTTTTCTCTTCTCTTCTCCTTCTAATGTCTTGAACTATTTTTCTGATAAATAGTTTATTTCTATTTCATCTCCTCCCCACCCACTCCCCCGCCCCCCCCCGGGTTTTGTTGTTGTTATTGTTGTTCTTTCACTTGAAACAAATTCTTCTGTCTTCTCATCTTGCTTAACCTTTCTTGGCCTCTATGAAATTAGGCGAAATAGTTGCCTATTAGAGTCTCATAACAGTGTTCTTCTTTTGGAGCTTTTCTATCCAGACTGCATTTGCTAACTGGCTTTGATGGGCAAGCTGGATATGATATGAACACAAGTTATATCTTTCCCAAGACTGTGTAGATAGTTATTACCTTGGTAGAATACGGTAGAATGCCAGAAATGAAGGGACAAGGACTAGATCCATGCATGAACTGGAGCTTCTTTTCAGCTCAATGGCTGTTACTGTACTGCCTTATCATGCAGAGATTAGGTCCCAGGTTGCTTGAGTAGAAGTCCTGAGGGTTGTGTCCATGCTGGCTTTCTTCCCATTAACTTTGGAAGATCCCCTGGAGAAGGAAATAGCAACCCACTCCAGTATTATTGCCTAGGAGATCCCATCAACTAAGAAGCCTGCCAGGATGTAGTCTGTGGGCCTGCAAAGAGACAGACATGACTTAGCAACTAAACAACAACACCATTAGCTTGTTGAGAAAATTAAATAAATTCAAATAGTGTCTGGGGTACAGTGATGGTTGCCAAGCTATAATTGGTATTCAGTTAATGGTAGTGGTAGTGGTCAAAGTTGTTCTAGTCACTTGTATTAGATATTTCCATTCCACCAAGGGACATCCGTTCTCATGGGGAGGCACACTTGTACAGAGCAGAAGGAAATGCATACTGACTAGAATATAAACACTGTATTATCAGAGTGTAAAAGAAGATTGATCCAGACCAGGAGTTTCAGAAAGGCTTCATATGTTTTTCCCTTCCAGGTGTCTCTAGTACAAGGTGATTACCATTGTATCAGAGGGATCACACCACTTAACCAATAATTTAAAAAGACAACCAACTTTAGTTGTTTTAGAGACCATATAACCTAGAGGAGGGATGCCTAACCTCAGATCATCAGTGAACCCCTAACTTTGTGCAGTTTCGTTGATTATGAACTTATGCCTGTATATTTCTGGGAAGAAGGGCCATAGCTTTTATCAGGTTGCACTAGCATCCTTGCCCCAGAGTAGAGCAGTGCTAGCCCAGGAGAGGCTGGTATGGATGCTAGGCATGGGTGTAGGCATGGCCCAGGGCTGCAGTCAGTAACCAGATTACTTCTGGCTGCAGTCAGTGGCCTAACCTACTGTCTGAGTAAGCACCCATAGAGACTGTGCTGTCTTGATCAAACATTGCTCTGAGTCTGAGCTGCCTCTTTCCCCTCAAGCTGAGTTCTCCCTTTGTCTACTGATACCGTTGCTCTGGTGTACAGCTAAGCCACAGAGCAGAAAAGGCCAGTCCTGACACTTGGCATAGGTCTGTGGTGGTTCAGTCATATGTTGGTTCAGTCATAGTTAGAGACCTAGACTGCTTCTGATGCACTGCTTGTGTAAATGCCATAATGACTGCCCCTGCCCTGGTCAGAGGTTGCTCTCAGTCTCAGTCACTTCTGTGCCACATGGATGAGCTCTCCCCAGACTGCCACTGCCCTTGCCCAAATGTAGAGCTGCATTGTGAAGCAAGTAGACCATGAGCAGTCACTTGGCTCAGGCTGGGGCACATGCTCGGAAAGTCACAGAAGATCAGCCAGCTTCCTGTGCTATTTCAGTTCACCATCTCTGCCCTGTTGTAGGAGTAAGCAAGCATGTGCATGCTCCTGATGAGCAGATTCCAAACTTCCCACAGCCCTTATGTTAATCCCAGTGCCCCTCCATCCAACCAAGAGGAAATCAGATCCCAGGACTGGGACCCAATGTGCCGCTCAAATTGCTTACTCCCCAGAGAGGGTCTCTACCTTTGTAAACCCCCTCTGCTTCTGAGTCCACCTTCCAATGGTACAGGTCCTGACATGATCTTTTCTCTTCCCTTCCTACCAGACTTCCCATGGATCTTTCTTACAGCCTTGGTTGTATAGTAGTCTTCCTGCCAGTCTCCAGTTAGTTTCCAGTGAGGATTTTTCCATGCTTATATATCTTTTAGATATGTTCATGGGAGGAAGTAATTTTGTGTCCTCCTACTCTGCCATCCTGATCTGTTTCTCTAAACTTAATGTTACATGTCAATATATCTCAATAAACCTGGGGGAAGTGTGAAGAAAAGAAAATCTCAGCAATTGCAAATCTGATGCTAAAGAAAGTCTCTGATTCAGGACCATAGTTTCTGACATTTCTCTCAATCTAGCTTTGACTCTCTTTAGAACCCGTCTTGTTTCTACATCTTCCTTACCTGGATTGGGTATCATATTACATGGATTGAAAAAGGATGATAAACCTGTTACTACTCAAAAGGAAATTGCATTTAAGGTCATAATTTATAAAATTCTGCTGACAAATTTTTCCAACAATAACAAAAGTATTAAATACAAATATGAAACTTCTCTCTGTTATTAACACTGTTAGACAACTACCATAATATCATGAAAGTATCAATAGATGACAGATTTATGTATAATAGAGAAATGAAAATATATGTAAATAAATGTATATATTCAATGATTTTCTTGGCAGATAAAATAAAATCAGAGTTCATTAGGTAATTTTGCTCTCTGCTCCCTGCCAAACTCTTCATAAATTCCTACTGGAATCAATTACTTAATATACTACTTTATATCAACTACAATTTGTATTCTTTCCCAAATGTTTAGTAACTTTTTATGAATATAATATTTCAAAAAAGGAAAGTTCAACATCTCAAATCAACTGTAGCTAACATATAAATCAAATAATAATTTTCTAAATTTGTATTTGGGCTCAAGATGTTACAAAATGCTTTAACATTAAATCTCATTTGATTTTCTCTGGGATAGATATCCTTGCCTCACCAACTTGGGAAGTCTTAATAGCTATAATGAACTTATTGACTGAAATGTTTTGTTAAAATTGGGTTGTAATAATCCATTTATTCTCCTGCATCAAATGATATTTTCCATCAATTACTGTAGATTTTCCTTAATCTATGCCTCTGATTTCTTTTACATGTGAGATATTATCCTGATAAAAGAATATGGATTTAACAAGTAGTTGATGAATTAATGTCTGTTTTGTTTTTTTTTTTTTGCTTGTACTTAATGGGGCTAGTCCTGTGTAATTTCTCATTTGACAAAGCATCTGAATTATCAGCTATGTATCTATGTATATTAATCTTTCTAAGGCTCAGTTCTCTGTCTTATAAAGTGGGTAAATAAATGTTACAGAACACATGTTCCTTTTATGATTTAATTAGATAATCTATGAGAAATTCTGAACACAGTGCTAACTAAAATTGAACAAAAGAAAGAAAAAAGAGAAATGGCAACTGCTGTTCTCTTTCAGAAAATAGATTGGTTTCCAATCACTTCAGTTATTTTGATGTCTACTTGGGGGAAAAATGTATAAATTAAAAGAAACATATATTTACATTGCAGAGTTAAATGTGAATGGGCATTCTGTTAACTTCTGTAGCCATCTTTTTAACTTTGTCTTCCAAACGGTGACCTATTGGCCTAGCAGCTCAATCATTTGTTGTTGTTCAGTTGCTCAGTCATGTCTGACTCTTTGCAACTCCATGGACTGCAGCACATCAGGCTTCACTGTCCTCCACTATCTCCTGGAATTTGCTCAAACTCATGTCCTTTGAGTCAGTGATGCCATCCAACCATCTCATCTTCTGTTGCCCCTTTCTCCTCCTGCTCTCAATCTTTCCCAGCATCAGGGGCTTTTCTAATGAGTCAGCTCTTTGTATCAGGTGGCCAAAATGTTGGAGCTTCAGCAACAATCCTTCCAATGAATATTCAAGGTTGATTTCCTTTGGGGTTGACTGGTTTGATCTCCTTGCTGTCCAGGGAACTCTCAAGAGTCTTCTCTAGCACCACAGTTTGAAAGCATCAATTCTTTGGCGCTCAGCCTTCTTTATGATCCAACTCTCACTTCCATGCATGACTACTGGAAAAACCATAGCTTTGACTATATGGACCTTTGTCAGCAAAGTGATGTTTCTGCTTTTTAATATGCTGTCTAGGTTTGTCATGGCTTTTCCTCTAAGGAACAAGCATCTTTTAAGCTCATTCATCAAAAGGCATAATTGGGTGGAGAGACCTGAAGGCAAGTAGGTGGGCCATACAGTGGCTCTCAGAAGCAGAGATGAGTGAAAACTACCATGGTTTTTTGTGGACATTTTATCAATCACAATGTTCATGGCTATTTGTATAGTGTGTTTACTGGGAATCCAGGGTGATGAAAAACAGAATTTGGGGTCATAGTAACTTGGGTACAAATCCAAGTTTCTTATTATCTGTTTGCTTTCAGGCAAGATACTTAATGCCTTTTGTTCATTTCCTTATCTACAAAATGGAAATAACAACACAGTTGAATTTCACAAAGAGTCAATATATAAAATAAATACTAAATATTCATCATCTCCTGCACTTAATGGTTGTTCCCTTGATGTTAGTCCCTTTCATTTCTCAGATTAATCTTCATGATCTCTTCCCTCCCCTCCTTCCACAACTATAAAATTTCCCTTTATAATCCAATAATCTGGCTCATAGTAGCTCAGTCTCATTACTTGGTCCCAATACCTCTACTGCATATCAATGCATTATAAAGAGGAAAGTAAACTACATACAAACAATGAAACTTGCAAAGATGGGGAACTTAGCAGTCAGATGTATTTGTGCTCCAAATCCTAGTGAAAAGTTGTTGCTGAACTAAAAGATGCCAGGATTCTTGGCCTCCAGAGGAGAAGAATTCAATCCAGAGCCAGAGACAAGGTTTGATTGCTCAGGGTTTTTGTGTAATAAAGTTTTATTAAAGTATAAAGGAGATAGAGAAAGCTTCTGACATAGGCATCAGAAGGGGGCAGAAAGAGTACCCCCCTGCTAGTCTTCAACTGGATGTTATATAGTCACTAACAGTCTGTTAATGAAAGAAAGGAATGTCTTAAAACTCAGAATGGCACCAGGTCCCTCACCCATAAGAGGCATTTTGGGATAATCTTGGCACCAGACAACTCACCCTGGGCCATAAAATGATTAACTTGAATCTTGTAGAAGGACAGATTACCATAAAAATAGTTTTGTTTACATAGATTATGGAAACAATATCTGAGTATAACATACTGGTTTGTCAAGTAGGTTCTGAGCCATTAGGCGAACTGACTTTGTTTGGGGTAAATGCATAGTACATTAACATAGCTTAAGACAGACATTTCCATAAGAAAAATCCATTGGTTAACTCAAGGTTTGAGAATAGTTAAATTCAGGTGAAACCAGGTGTCATTATGACAACCCGGTGTTTTAAGAGAAAACTCCTTTTAAATTTGTATAGAGAAGAAACAAATATTGCTAGTTTGTTTCCTCCTGCCTCTTAAGAGAGATAAAAATGTCTGACACTTGCAGGCTATTTCCTCCATTTGGAGACCCCTGGCCTTCCTGCCTGTTACCCTCTCACTAGCATCACCACCACCAGCTGTAGATTCCTAAGAAAACTATGTCATATGACTAAATCTCAGTTTCATTATCCTTAAAATGATTTATGTGAACTTACGTTCTTGTGTTGTTGGTGAAATTGGCTTCCCTGATAGGTCAGTTGGTGAAGAATCTGCCTACAATGCAGGAGACCCCAGTTCAATTCCTAGGTCAGGAAGGTCCCTTGGAGAAGGGAAAGACTACCCATTCCAGTATTCTGGCCTGGAGAATTCCATAGACTATCCATGGGGTTCCAAAGAGTCAGACATGATTGAGCAGTTTCAAAACTGGAAATAGTACATGTTAAAAACCTGGAATAAAGCAGACCATAACAGCTATCTCTGACCTCCTTACTTTGTTTTCCCATGAGACATGTATAAATATATACAAAATAGTACATGCTTGAATGAAAAAAAGATACACAGACCAACTCAGGAGTGGAGGGCAGCTTGCTTGAGTTGGTGAAGGGATTCATACCACAATGCAGTTTTGACTTAAAGCAGTGTGTGGGGATGGATCAAGTCAACCACTGAAACATATGGGATAGCCTGGAGCTTTGAATGGTGACTTAAAACAGCTGTTAAAGTGCATTCTTAAAAAAAAAAAGAAAGAAAGAAAAAAAACATCAACTGGAATTGTTTAGCCAGGCAAAGTGTTTGCATTAACCAAAAAGCTGCCCTGCCTGCATATCTACTATTAATTGGATTAGATACAATCTAGCCATCAAGTCTTGATTTATTATGTATGTAAGTTAAATGGCTTTGCAGGACAGACAGGCTGCTGCTGCTGCTACTAAGTTGCTTCAGTTGTGTCAGACTCTGTGCGACCCCAGATATGGCAGCCCATCAGGCTCCCCCATCCCTGGGATTTTCCAGGCAAGAACACTGGAGTGGGTTGCCATTTCCCTCTCCAATGCATGAAGTGAAAAGTGAAAGTGAAGTTGTTCAGTCTTGTCTGACTCAGCCACCCCATGGACTGCATGCAGCCTACCAGGCTCCTCTGTCCATGGGATTTTTCAGGCAAGAGTACTAGAGTGGGTTGCCATTGCCTTCTCTGGGACAGACAGGCAGATGTTGTGAAAAATAAATGGGTAGGATTTTGACCAACAAATACTTTATCCCCCAAATGTGGATGTCTTGTTTGTAGGCCATTCATTCATCCATACATTAAATATATTTCTAGGGTTCTTGCTATGTGTCAAACTCTAAAATGAGCTCTGAGTTCCCAAAGATGATGAAAATAGAATCCTTGCTCTGAAGGATCCCAACATGCCATAGTGTAAAGTTTATAAGCAGACAATTACAGTACAAAGAAGTGAGTACAATGTTTGAGACATATCCAGGTGTTTGGAAAGTACAACAAAATTCCTGATTCATCCTTGGAGAGTTGGAGATCTCAGAACTGAATCTTTAGTATTTGAGGATAGTTCAAAGTTAGGAAAGCCAAACAGAGAGAGAAATCATTCTAGGTAGAGGGCATACCATGAGCAGAATCATAGTGGCATGTAAAATGTGTGGAAATACGGAAGTATCTTTAGAAATAAATGTAAAAATATTTCCCATATTTTCCAAATATGGAAAACCTTCATTGTTGTGTGCACAAGAAAGATAGGTATAGAGTGAGTGGTATAGAAGTGAGTGTAGGTAAAAAGTGATAGGTATAGAAGTGAGCACAATAGACAATCTTGGAGGGTTTATAGACTAGGTGAAGGACCTTGGAAACTATACTTTAGGAATAGTCAGAGATTTTGAAGCTGATTTTGCATTTTAGAACATTTTGGTGATGGATATATGAGAACCGCATTTGAGGGAGAATAAAATAATGGTTATTATTTTGGTACAAAAGAGAGATGATAAGAGTGAACTTTGGCAGTGGAAGTAGGAATGTATAGAAAGATTAGGATTCAAAAAAGATTTAGACAAGGAAATCTTGAGGGATTTAGTGAGAACAAGACAGAAGTATGCATGGCTCTCATCTTCTATATTTAGTGACCAATCACTTGTGTAATTGCTTTTTCTATTTCTGTTCATTCTATTACACCATAAACTTCATGACAGCAAGAACTAGATCCATTTATCCCTTGACATATTAAGACCATTTTGTATAGTTCCTAACACATGTGGATGCTCAAGAAATATTTGTTGAATCAGTGTATAACAGAAAATAAAGGGTAATTAAATGATTAGAGGGAAGATGCAGAACTCTACATTGGATGTGTTGGTTTGCAAATTTCAATGAAACATACAGACAGATAAATATCGAGTGTTTATGTGTATAATCAAGGAGAACCTGGTCAGAAATGACTGAGATTCTGTATGATGATTAGATATCTCTTACACAGGTAGATCTCTTGATTATCCATTAAATGCATTTTCTGGTTGGTCAATTTATCTTTTTTTACTAGATTCATTTCTGATCAGAAACACTTCTTTGGTGCTTGGGCTAAATGAGATCTTCAACTGTACAGCATTAAATTTCTGCTCTACAAAAAAATTATACAATCTGGGGAATAAGTCTGAGTTCCAGAGGTTTGGTCATGAGTTTTAATTGACCTCAGGAATGCTCTAAGTTAGTCCTGAAAGGAAAAAAAAAAAAAAAAATATTTACCCCAGATAGATGAGGAATAACAGGTTGGAAAGTAAAATAACTGAACTGGAAACTGACCAAGACTAATGACTTCATGCAAACGTTAGTTTGCTCCATACCCAGGAAAAGCTGTAAATAGAGTTATCTGAAGCCATAGAAACCTGGCAAATAATGTGTGGCCATGTTGGCAAATGCTGACATCAGGACGAGTCTACAGAATCAGGTAGGAGCTAAGCCTGAGGTCATCATCAAAGAAGCTACACCTGCAGTGTTAACTTCGCCCTACAGGCAAGTGCTATAATTGATTAATGATGTCTGCATGGGCATACTACAGACTGATAGTACTTGGGTCGGTATTTGCCATCACTGGTATAGACACAAGCCATGTGAAGATAGAAGAAAATGAATTACTGAAGCATACAAAGAGCCTAAAAAGGCATTTGATGGTGGTACTTATTTTACAATATGCATGCCAGATGGACATTTCCTTCTCCACGGGATCTTCCCACCCCATGGATCAAACCCATTCTCTTGCATCTCTTGCATTGGCAGGCAGATTCTTTCCCACTAGTGCCACCTGGGAAGCCCAAACTTAATCTTTAAGATTAAATAATATCCACATGAATAAGCCCAGAGGTAACTGAATGATATGACTTTTCTTTGGGAAAAAATAGAAAATATTTAGTCAAAATAACCCTATGTTAATTAAGTTATCAGAAGTCAGAGTCTTATCTCCTGCTTCCTCATTGGCCAGTGTCTATAGTTTCTGTGGAAAAGAAATCTGTTTTCCTGTTTTCAGAGACCTCTATTTAAAGTGATCCTAAGGTCTCTTTCAGTTGTTCATTTAAGAGTATTTTTTTTAAAAAACCAACCTATGTCTATGGAGATCTACTATGTGCTCAAATATTGGACTTAGTTTTTAGAGTAATGTGCCTCATTGTCCCTGCCTTCATGAAGCTTTTCATGTACCAGGCAGCAGCGCCACTTGCTCTCCCTTCTCTGGTGCTTTTCTAGTCAGCAACCCATTATTCACAGTCGTTCCCAAATTACAAGACCTAAGAGGTTGTCCTCAGAAAAGACCCTAAATAATCGTCTTACTTCCTCATAAAGTTAACAAATTTATTCAGGTGTATAACCTGGGTTATCTACTCTACTCCTTTCCCTTTGATCCCAAAGAGGAATCCGTTAGACTCTTGATGTCAAAATGACTGGCACTCCAGAGAAGGTGGCAACCATAAGCATTTCCTTATTAAAAGGGAGCCATGTTTTGTATCCTGTGGCCTGACTTTCCCTTGATCAGGAATGATTGGTCCAGGGGTGGCCATCTAACCCAAAGAAAGAAAATTGATAGGTTCACCATATATACAACTGGTGCAACAGCTCTGTCTGATAATGATGACTTCATGGACCAAATAGATTCCTTTGGAAATCTGAGTTATAGATGTGAGGGGATGGTTGTTTAGTTGATTCTGGGAGAAAAGAAAAAGGGACTATATCACGAAAAACAGACTCAGGAAAAGAACTGAGTCATATTGATAGCAGGGAGCCCCATCATAAGAGTTAATCGATGCCTGCTTTTAAAGGGAAAAGAACTACTGAAGAGGTCCCTTGAGCTACTAAATGTGTCATCTGATTACTGCAGTTATTATTCTGTCTTAAATATAGCCCCATCTTCATGAGGATCAGACATTTGATTGATATTCCTATTATCTATAGTCCATTTATATACTTACAAAATGTATCTGCATTCATACCATATTTTGAAACAAATGAGTCTATTTATTATTTGACCACAAAAATTTATCTAAGGCACATTCACACTCAGTTTGTCTTAGGCACATTTACTCCAAGCATGATGGGCAGTAACTCATCATGAAGCATCTTGTGAAATTCCAGTAAGAGAAGATTCCCACACACAGCACTATGCCCTAAGGAGTGACAGTGACAAATGACTGTACCCAAAGAAGAACAATAAAAACTGTGATCCATCTCATATAAAGAACATCTGAAGGCTGTTGACGTGATAAGCTTAAGAAAATAAAAGGCGTAGGAGCCAGGGTAGCTAACTACAAATATATAAAGACTAAGTATAAAAATGGAGCCTCAGGCTTGTTTTATATGTGTAAGAAGAGAAGAAATAAGATCAATGCGTGGAGACACATGAAGATGGATTCTATTTAAATATAATTATTGTGACCTTTCAACCCATTTCAACATTATGACCCACCTCAATTTGCCCCTGCCACTACCAAACCTGACCAAAAAAATGGACTAGCTAGTAAGATCTAGATTACTAGAAGGGTTTAAAAGTGGCTGGGTGTCTATTTCTTTTTCATACTGGAGAGGTTGTTTCTGCATGACTGAGAATTTGAAAGAGATAAGTGACGAGGTTGCTTCCAGTCCATGACTCTGTATCAAATGGATTTTAGTTTTTAAAACTAAGAATTGACCTGAGAAAGAGACGTTCTATTTTAAAGCTATCAGGTAAAATAAAAGCAGTAGTTTCACCAGAATAAGTGGACATCAACAGTAACTCATAGATGGAAAACCAAGTACCACCTAAAGAAAATGTCTCACTGGGATAAAAACATTTGTCTCTATTATTTGCACAGCTATTTTAAATTTTTTTTTTAAGCTATTTTAAATTTTTAACAGATCTTGAAAGATTAAAAGAATCTACATTAGGGCCAACAAATTTCCAGAGAAACTTCTTTTAGGTTGTTACCTTTATTGGAGATAGAAAAGTATTGGGTTTAATCTATAAACTTTGGTGTTTTCTTGTAATTCAAAATAATATCTTAAAATGTCTGATGGATTATTTTCAATCTAGGGAGGTCTAAAGTGCTCTATTGATTGTAGCTTTATGCAATAAACATTTGATTAGGAAGAATAATTTGAGTTGTAGTTGTTTTGGACTAATTTTAATGTAATCATTCAGTTGCTGAATAAAAAATTAACTATATATATTAAGTAAAATGGTTATTGAGACTTTGATTTGAGTAAAATGTATCATTGAGCAGAGAAATAAAGACCCTTATTGGTTACTTAAAGATGTTTGAAACTCACTCTCTCCGTCTCGAACAAAATATGTCTACATTCTAGTAGCAGAATAGATATTTGGCTCTGCCTCTTTCTATGTTATGTGGCTACCATTGAAGGGTCTAGACAGTAGAGAAAACACCAAAATTTAAACACCGTAAATAAATTCCCAAAGTTCACTAGCCCTCATGCCTTTCCTCCTCATCCTCCTCCTCCTCCTTCAGTCAATCCACTCTCTTTGAGAAATAGCTTATTTAAATGTTGCATGGTGGTCTTTCAGAGAAGGCGATGGCACCCCACTCCAGTATTCTTGCCTGGAAAATCCCATGGATGGAGGAGCCTAGTAGGGGTCGCTAAGAGTCGGACACGACTGAGTGACTTCACTTTCACTTTTCACTTTCATGCATTGGAGAAGGAAATGGCAACCCACTCCAGTGTTACTGCCTGGAGAATCCCAGGGATGGCGGAGCCTGGTGGGCTGCCATCTATGGGGTCGCACAGAGTCGGACACGACTGAAGTGACTTAGCAGCATGGTGGTCTTTAGGAACATGCATGCCTATTGTGACTTTCTCTTTTGCTGCACTTGTAATTAGATGTAACCATGTGACTTTCTTTGACTAATGGATTCAAACATAAGTTTTGTATACATCATTTTCGAGCTAAGAGAATTTATTTGCTAATCCTAAAACCTCTAGAACTCTTTTCTTTCTGCCATAGCAACATTAAGTTTCCCATTCAGCCTGGGCAGTAAGTAAGTACAATGACAACGCAGAGGGAAATCTCTAACTGAACCACACTGCACATGCAGCCTGAATAGGGGTGGGGAAAGGATACCCAAAATCTCATTTTATCCAACTGAGAGTTTGGAGTTTTCTTGGCATGGAAATGTAACATAAAAATCCTGGTTATGGATATCGAACTTTGTTTCCTTAGGGAACATTGTCAGGTGTGAAAAGTACTTAGGAAGGGTAGTGATGGGAGAAGCCTTACTATGAGAATCCAGGACTTAGAAGGAAGACTGGGTAAAACCCTTTGACCTATGGCTGTGTTAAGTCTCAGATGAAAAGAGAGTGGAGAAAAGAGCCATGAAGTTTGAACTTAAGAGAAATATAAACATTAAAAAAAGAACTTTCAGCGTGTTTGTGGCACCAGCCTTATTCCACAGGGGCTGAAAAAGTACTTGTAGGAGTGAATGACATGGGAAATCTGCTCTCATAGATATTGACACCCCACCTCAGTTTCTTTTAGCTTCAGTGTCCAGAGCAACCCCATCCTAGTAGTTGTTGGTAAAAAAATGATTCTTATAATAAAAGTGCAGACTGCTCCAAATAAGTGCAGGGGTGAAGAAATAAGCTTTTAGTGCCCAATCCCCTTCCCACCACAAATGCTAGAGAATTAACTTTGAGAGTAAGAAAACATTTATTAAAACTAATTAGGGATAATTGAGGAATAAAGCAACTGATTTCAACAAAGAAATTATTTATGGATTTATAGTTAAAGTTATTTCTGAATCCTGTGTTATGTATAGATACAGTTCCCACAGAGATCAAGGCATTATAGAGGATTTAAAGCCCTTTTGACAGAGCATTGAACTTCAAGTATTGGCACACTAATTTCAATAATTGCCCACCACTTTAAAAAATGCATTAGAAAGGCAGAAGCAGTTTAGCCTGGTGGAAATAGTACTAAAAAGGGATTCAGAAAGTTTGTGTTCATCCTAGGTCTGCCGTAGACTAGCAGTATGGCCTTGGACATGTCATTAACCATCAGCAATACTATTTCCCCAGATATCAAATGAGTGGGTTAGAACCAGGCAGTCTCTGAAATCCTCATAGCTTCTGAGTGCTGTGATTCTCTGACCCTTTGATTTGGTGTTTATTCCCCAGTCTGACATTAACTAGCTTGAACAAGTCATGTAGTATTTCTGGACTTCATTTGCCTCTTGAGAATAATAATAGCTTATCTGCCTGAAGGAAGGGGCTGGAACCCATTATCTCTCAAAGTCCCTTCCAGCCCTAGCATATTTTTCTATGAAATAAATATTTCGGGAGCGCATTATTATGTCTGTTAATGTTTCTACCAGTGGTGTTGATAGGAGCCATATGAGTTTTGAAGAGTGAAAGAGCTGGAAAGTAGGGAAGAGAGGAGATAAAGAAGAAGAGTAAAAGAAGCACAAATAAAGAAGAGATGATAGAGAGATGAAGGTAATGAATCTAGGCAAGGAGGAAGCCTGGCTTTGACCTTTGCTTTGTCTATTGTTTAAGATGCTTTCAGTTACGAAGCAAAACAAAGACATCAGTAAAAACACTGATGACGAAAATCGAACTAGTTACAAATAGAGAATGTATTGCCTTGTGAATTTTACAACTTCAGAAATATGGCAGCTTTAGGCATAGTTTGAACCAGAGGTTCATATGTTGTTGAGACTCCAATCTTTTCTCTAAAATTCTCAGCTCTGTTCCCAAAGTTTGACATTCTTGTACTGGTTGCCTCATGGAGCAATTTCAGATTTTATTTTATTTACATTATATTGTCCACAGAATATACTGCTTTTATTTCTTCATTTCAATTGAAAGATGCTTTGTTTTATTCACTACTATATTCTCAGTGTCTCGAAAATTGACATGTACAAAGAAAGCCCTGAATAAATATGAATTAAATGAATGAATAGTACATAGCTCTTAAGGTTTTTATAAGACAATGTAAATAATATATATGAAGCACATGCCTGATATATAATAAATCCCCAATAAATGGTAGTCAAAATACTAGGCAAGTTAGCGTGAAGTTCATATAGGAGAAAAGATAATAGGTGACATTTATTAAGTATTAACAATATGTCAGGCACTGTTCTAAGACCTTAAATATAATAAATCATTTAATTTTCAAACAATCT
This sequence comes from Bos mutus, assembly GCF_027580195.1. NCBI lineage: Eukaryota > Metazoa > Chordata > Mammalia > Artiodactyla > Bovidae > Bos > Bos mutus. The sequence continues at coordinate 83,247,222 of NC_091619.1, read as the reverse complement.
TAGGAGATTGTTTTCCCATTATCTGGATGAAGAGATTGAGATGCAGAAAAATTGTGACTTGACCAAGTTTACACAGCAAGGAGTCCTAAAGGAAATCAGTCCTGAATATTTATTGGAAGGACTGATGCTGAAGCTGAAGCTCCAATACTTTGGCCACCTGATGTGAAGTACTGACTCATTTGAAAAGACCCTGATGCTGGGAAAGATTGAAGGCAGGAGGAGAAGGGGATGGCAGAGAATGAGGTGGTTGGATGGCATCACCGACTCAATGGACATGAGTTTGAGCAAGCTCTGGAAGTTGGTGATGGACAGGGAAGCCTGGTGTGCTGCAGCCCATGGGGTCGCAGAGTCGGACATGACTGAGCAACTGAATTGAACTGCCTGACACAGCAGGGAACTTGAAAAACCTAGACTTAGACCCATTATGACAATAACACAAAAGTTATAATCTTTCACAAAACATAGCAAACATAGGAAGTTCCAGTCGATGATGTATGTGCTTCATGCTTAGTTGCTCAGTCATGACTCTTTGTGACCCCATGGACTGTAGCCCACCTGGCTCCTCTGTGCATGGGATTTTCCAGGTGAAAATACTGGAGTGGGTTGCCATTTCTTTCTTCAGGGGATCTTCCTGACCCAGGAATCAACTGAGGTCTCCTGCATTGCAGGCGGATTCTTCACCATATGAGCTACCGGACGATGTATATATGCATTCCCAAATCATCATGAGTTTCTCAGCTAGTAGAGGAGGCCATCATGTCTTTTACATTTAAGCTTAATCTGTGTTAGAAATTCTATAGTAGAGTATAAAGATCTACTCTTTATTCCTTGACTCGTGGACTAACTTTTCCCCCATCCTCTCTCTCTTTGGCACCTATTGGTAGAGGAAATTTGGAAGAGAGAGATGATTAACCTAAATAATTAGGTTGACTTACCCTCAACTCATGGTAGTGTGAAGAGAATATGGATTGGGGAGGTAGATAGACTTCAGTTTAAATCTCAGCTCTATGTGTTTTTCACTGAGTGAGAATATGGGTCAGTGTAATAATTTCTGGGAGGTGATCCTACCATTTCTCCCTTTCATCCCTCCAGTGCTTATGTTAAACAAGAATTCATCATGTGAGAACTCATCAAACCATATGATCTTGAATTAAAAGAATAACAGGGATTTTTCTTTCTTGGCCAAGGCCAGCCATGAACAGAAAGGCTATTACTTCTATCCACAAAACAAGGTGACATACAGCCCTTTTGAAAGAATCAGTTGCTTCTGTGGGGCAATGGCCTGACCACATGTATTTTGATCTAAGACTCTGCATGGAGGTAGTGATTTATAAGGGCCTACAAGTATTAATAGTGGCAATTTCCTTTAATGCAGCATATTGCTGCCTGCCAAGTGACACTGGCCAATGGCTCATCACAGACAAACTGATTTAGAGAAAAGAAATAGCTCTCCCTCAACTCAAGCTTATTTCAAAACCTTCAAGCCAAAGTATGACAACAAAGGTTTTGAAAGTGTTTAGTTGGATTAGGAGTGATTTAGGTTTCTCTGATTATCTAGTCTGTCTACAGGAATGATTTTGGAGAACAATATCATAAGATACTGCTGCTACTGCTGCTGCTAAGTTGCTTCAGTCGTGTCCGACTCTGTGTGACCCCATAGACGGCAGCCCACGAGGCTTCCCCATCCCTGGGATTCTCCAGGCAAGAACACTGGAGTGGGTTGCCATTTCTTTCTCCAATGCATGAAAGCGAAAAGTGAAAGTGAAGTCATTGAGTCTTGTCTGACTCTTAGCGACCCCATGGACTGCGGCCCACCAGGCTCCTCCGTCCATGGGATTTTCCAGGCTAGAGTGTTGGAGTGGGGTGCCATTGCCTTCTCCAGTCATAAGATACTAGTGACCTATTTTCCCCTGCTACAGCAATAGCTCTCCCCAAGCTCAGCATCATTTTTCAAATACCTAATACAATGTCTTACTCACAATATATACTCAGTAAATACTTATCAATGATTGAATAAATGAATGACTATCCAAATTACCTGATTTATGTAAGTCAGAAACATTGGGGTGAAAAAGACCTTGAAGTGAAAAAAGTTATGACTTTGAACAAATGACTTAATTCCTACCTCACTGCCTTACTTTATCTTCTATATCAAATGAATCATAAAGCCCTAACATTTTCCCTAAATATTTACATTTGCCCCTGAATTCTGGGCCTCCCCACCTCCTGTCTACACTCCCTGACTTTTTTTCTTTCACTCACATCTTTCCTCCTTTGTATCCACCCTCCTCAGAGCTGCCTGATGATCTGATTCACTTCAAATCCGATCCACTTCAAATCTTTCGGTGGCTCCCAAAAGGCAGGCTAGACTGTTGGTGTTTTCAGATACAAAGGGGCTTGTCTTTCAGAAAATGCCACTTTTTCTAAGAGGTCTTGATGGGCCAGGCAACCCCATCTTATCAAAGCGGACTCTACTCACTGATACAGGGAAAGGAACACCCTCCCCGCTCCACTCACCCTCCCCTTTTCTAACCATTGTGCCAAGTACACAGGGAACTTTCTCAACCTAGATTATAGATCTGTCAGCTAAATGGGAAACCCAAATGTCATTACCAGTTTCCCCCGGAAGCTTCGAATAAGACACAGAACTGAGGTGACTGATTCCACTTTACATTTTGCTGGGAGCAAAATGGTATGCTCTGAGTTGTAAGCACTGAGAGCCCAGCATTTTCCCAGGCATGTTTCACCCTCAATTTTTCTAACCTCTTACTATCATGGGGGAAATTTAATCCATATGTTTCTGGTTCATTTACACTTAACTCATCAAAATGTTGTGCTGTAAGAGCGATTTGATGTCAAGGAAGTCTTGTGGGCCTCATTTATACATGTCTTTTCTTTGAACCAGGAAGTTAAGGTTTGCCAGAAAAAGCAGAAATCAACATTTTAAAGGCTCCTTCTTTTTCTAAAGTGAAACTTTAGAACCTCTTACAATGTGAGAACTTCTAAACCCAGAACACCAGGGTTTTATTGCTTATACATCAGTGTGCCCTCTAATCCTTTTTCCTTACTCTCCTTAACCCCAGCCAGACAGCATGCCGCCATTCTTAAAGAACATTTGAGAAATGAAGAGTTAACTGGGGAAATGGGAGTAGAAGCAGGAGGCAAAAAAAGAGTGACATGGAATTTCAGAATCCTGAAACTTGAAGTAATTGACTATGGAGGACTTCATATGTCATCCAGGATAAACACATTTCCTTCTAACTTGCTGAGCTGATGGAGATGAGTATAACACCAAGTGGCTTACCCTGCAGACACCAATTAAGTCTCTTGTAATTGAGATACCTTTGTTGGTCACTCTAGACCAGTACTGTCCAGTAGAACATTCAGCAATGATTGAATGCCCCATATATATGCTGTCCATTAAACTAGCCATGTGCAATTATAGAGTACTTACAGCATGACTATTGTGATGCTGAATTTTTAATTTTGTTAGAAAAAATATTCAGCTGAGAAAATGTGAAGATCTAACTGGCTTTATTAGACTATTCATGAATTGGGCAGAAACAAGCTCAACACTGCAATTAGGTTAAATATTATATCTAGGTTTGATATCATGGGCTTTAGCCCAAGTGACACTATTTGGAGTCTGTGTTTTTTTCTCTTTAACAGTTTTAACTAAATTAAATTTTAAAATTAAATAGCCAATTTGGATAGTGCAGCTATGGACTCTACAGTGATGAAACAACCATAGCACTTTTGTGTTTTTGGTATCTCTTAAAATGCATTAAGGCATTTATGATGTAGCATAGGGCTTCCCTGGTGGCTCAGATGGTAAAGAATCTGCCTACAGTGCAGGAGATCTGGGTTTGATCCCTGATTTGATCTCTGGAGAAGGGAATGGCTACCCACTCCAGTATTCTTGCCTGGAGAATCCATGAACAGGAAAGCCTGGCCAGCTACAGTCCATGGGGTCGCAGAGTCAGACATGACTGAGAGACTAACCCTTTCACTTTCATATGATGTAGCATAAGTAACATTTTATTATTAAAAAGTTGGCTAATATTTTCTGAATAAGGGTGGAAAAACCTAATTGAATCAAGAATATATATATCAAAATCCAATAACAGAAACCAATCCAAAGTTTTGACTGACTTTAGTAATGGATTAATCTCTTAGAAGACTATGCCTATCTATTGTATGGAAAACAACTAGACCCAGATAGCTTTATGATTACAAATGATTGGGATAAAAGAACATGTACTTCTTGGGCAGTCAGTTCCTAGGGAGTGTCCCATATTGTAGTCCTATGTTGTGTTTCTTTAATCATTTTCAAAACATTGATGAGACAGATGACACTTTGGGGATGTAATAATCCATATTCCCACAGATGCATAAAATTTACTTAAAAGGCTCATGATTATTTCTAATAGCTGAAAGAATACCATGTCTTAAAGTTGGCCTACACCACAAAGCTCCAATCTTCAGAACAACTGAAAGCTAAAAAGGGGAAGATTAATGAGGCAACACATTGTTGTCTACTGTTATAAGGAAACTTTCCTTAGGGGTCTGTGAGTAACAGAGAATTAGGCATATTGCTGTGGCCAGTGGCTAGAGTGAGAACCAAAAAATGTCTTTATTTTCAAAATCAATGTTTTTGTTTTTTTTTTTTAATACCATTCACAAAGAGTTAAGAACTCTTGAGGCAATCTGATTCCCCACAGTGAACCTCTCACACTCCATTTAAAAAATTAGACTCCTCTTCTCTCCACACATTATAATTTTAGCCAAGTTGTAGAAAATATGCTGACTGTTCTTGGCTAGTGAGTATTTGGAAAAATCTCAAAATCATTCATTAGAAGTAAAAGGTATTTGAAATGCTATGAAACATTGAACAAAAATTAGAATTATGCCTGAGTCACTGGGGCTCATGAGTCACCTACTCCCTAATTGTGTCCCAATTAATTAATTAACTAACCAACCATTTCTTGGGCTCCTATCTTATGCAAGGCACACCACGAAAGCAACTTTTATTGAATATCTCAAAACTTTATTCATTCACGCATCTATTGATCCAAGAGCAATTTTTAAGACTTTGAGCCTAGTGTTATACTCTGCTAATCCAGAGATTGCCTATGTACTCAAAGGACTCAGTCATTAGTCTTAGTAAATTAAAAACATGAACTCGTGCTTGTGTTCAGTCTCTTCACTCATGTCTGACTCTTTGTGACCCTGTGGGCTGTAACCCTCTGGGCTTCTCTGTCCATGGGATTTTCCCAACAAGAATGCTGGAGTGGGTTGCCATGCCCTCCTCTCGGGATCTTCCCCACCCAGAGATCGAACCCACATCTCCTGCATGTCCTGCATTGCAGGTGGATTCTTTACTGCTGAGTCACTGGGGAAGCCCCCAGAAGATGGACTACTCAATCTCAATATTGCTACTTGATTATGCCAAAGAGCCTCAATTAGGAAACTGCGCCCCAACCCCCTGCCACATATGCTTTGGACATATCTTCTGTTAATTACCACAATTCAGATTTTACTTTTTTTCAGTTAACAAAGACCATGGAGCTCAGATGACTGCAGTACTCAGTAGTGCTGCCTCACTTTCCCCCTGGGTGTCACTATTAGGGAGGCTATGAATGAAAAATATTTCAAAGAGATCATAAATGGTATTATGCCTGCAGTTTTCTAGACATCTTCCAAATGGTATTTCCCCATAACAGTCTTTAGTGAATAGAAGTTCTTTGAAATTAGACTAGAAATTAGCAGTGACTACTTCTCTTAGAACCCTACTTGTTGCTAACAATGTTTCTTGTTCCTATTTTGTCTGTCTCTCTGGGTACTAGATTTTGGATATTTTCAGGTCAAGTCTTCTGTTGGGATAGGAGTTTGCATTCAGAAGTGCTAACTATCAGCCAGACACTGTTATCCTGGGGATCATTCTGACCCAGGGATCGAACCCAGGTCTCCCGTATTGCAGGCAGATTCTTTACCAGCTGAGCCACAAGGGAAGCCCATTGTGTTTTTAATCCATTGTCATAAAATTCCTGTGAACTTTGTTACTCATATTTGTTGTTCTCATTTTATTAAAAAACACGTGCTACTAGGAAAGGATAACTGATCCAAATTCGTGTAACATGTAATTAAAGGAGCTAAAGCATAGTTTTGTTCCATGTTCTGTATTATCCTAAACTCATGATTTCAATCTCTACTCTATCCTAATCATCTTAGTACACATCCTTCTTAGTTGGAAATTATCAAGGTGACGGTTTTTCAGATAACATGTTCAGAGAAACCATTTCTAGAAAAAACACTAAAATATCAAAATTATAATATAGAATGATAAATATTTTTGCTAACATCTCCTTGTGGCTCATACAGAAAAGAATATGCCTGCAATGAAGGAGACTTGGATTTGATCCATGGGTCAGGAAGATCCCCTGGAGAAGGAAATGGCAACCTACTCCAGTGTTCTTGTATGGTGAATTTCATGGACAGAGAAGCCTGGCAGGCTACAGTTCATGGGGCCGCAAAGAGTTGGACATGACTGAGCTACTAAGACTTTCACTTTCACTATTAGTGTTTTTGGAGAACTATAGATGGGATGGCCTTTAGAGAACTCTTGCCTTGTTAAAATGCTAAAGCTGAGGCACCCACTGATAATATTATTATTAAAGAACATTTAGAGAAGGTGGACATTAATAAAGTCACTAGCTAAATGCTAATAAACTATAAAAATAACTAATATTTATTGAATGCTTATTATATGTTGCATGTGGTGCTTTGTCACCATTATCCCAGGAGCACAGAGAGACACTCAAGGCCAATCATTTACAATGACCAGCAGGGATCAAACCCAGTCCTTTCTAGCTTTAGAATACATTCTCTCAACTTCTACTGTACCACTTTGAGACCGCAAGAGGGAGCACTTTATAGAATGTCACGAACTATAGGAATATGAGTTGTTAAGGCGTACACTTACATACCTCATTTTCTGGGTAGTCATCAACTGAGTACTTTAGAATGTAATGCAGATGTGTAAGGATTTCTACCCTTAAAACCCTCTTCATATAAGAATTTCTCAACAGAATCCATCACCTAACTGGAGCCCCAAATCACTGCTCCTAGACGGGAAAGGGATGAAAAATACACAGCTATAGAGTGAGTTCCTGACTCAGCAAAGAATAAATATCTGTTGACAGACCCTTAACTTCTTTACACCAGCAGAATGTGACACTAGAGAGGAAAAGAAGCTTAAGGAGAGGAGAAAGATCAGTCTGATTTAGCATCACTATTTGTATTCCCTGTAAAGATCTTAAGGGCTGAGCCACACATCAGAAGGTCCAAGGGTCCTCACTGCCTATAGCTTGAAGTTTAATGCTATTGCCAAGAACCAACATGCATCAGTAACTGTTACCTACGAAGCTCTGATGGAAAGTGTGTACTAAGGGACATTGATCCATTCAGTAGGACCATAATTTTGTGAAAGGTAGTTAGCATTGTCAGGTGAGCCATAATATATCTGACCTTCAATCATAAATCAACAGCAGATAGAAAAACCACTGGACAATATATCTCCTGCCACCAGGTTGCCATAAAATACAACACGCTTCCCCAGGCAATCACAGATAGATAAAATAGCGTGCTGTTTATATCATCCCTGAATATCTGGGTTGGACTGAAATGAAAAGCTTTGGTAATCTTCTCACCCAAAAAAGCTTTGCTTCTTGGGTATACTGTCATGTCAGCATGTGTTTTAATGCCACAGCTGCAGACCAGTGTCTGAAACCACTGGCTGCCCTAAAAAATAGAAGTCAGCTTTCAATAGAAATAGCTTCTCCAAAGCCCCAGATGAAATGGTCCAAGTTTAATAATCCCAAGAGAGACACTGATTTGTTTCTTACTGTATCAAAGGCAAAGAGATCATTTACAACTTGTAGTTCTGTGCTCTCATTCCTCAAAGCTACACATCTCTGTACCAGAGTTCATAATTTCAAAAGATGGGCTTCATTTTCCCATCAAAACTTTGTTGGCCAGGTAATACATGCAGGTGCTAATGATACAAGAACAAATAATATCAAATCATATCCAGCCATTTAGACGCTTTACAGGTAAGAAGATGACACTTTGTATTAGAGAGTCAGATTTGATTTTCAAGTCTGGGTTGTATATTAAGAGGCCTAAAAAGAATACTTATTTCTTTCTAGAAGTGGGACAGGAAAAACCTTACAGAGATAGGGTTTTCTGAGTGTTGTAAAACATGTGTGGGGTTATCTAGAAGAAAAACCAGATATGAAAATAATTCCAGCAAAAGAATTAGGAGAACAAGGGGAGACAGAGAACATGTTAGGAAAGCTGTCAGAAGTTGGTACTGCTACAGATAGCCTGTGACATGGGGGTTGTGAGATAATGCTGAGCAAAGGCCCGGGTTGGATCAAGGAACAAAGGTTAAGCTAATGAATGTAAACCCTGCAGTTCACAAGGGAACCACATGAAATTATAGATAACTGGCTTCATGCTAGGAGACTGAATTACTAAATCTGGGTGGTAGAGGAAGCAGAAAACCTGTATTTTCAATAGTATCCCCTCACAGCTACTACCAACAACTAATTCTGATATAGCCAGTTTTAGAGGAGTTTAAGTAAGGAAGTAACATGGTCTGGTTTATACTTTAGAAAGATCACTCCAAGAACAGACTAGAATACAAATGTGAAGGGATAATGAATCAGAGCAAACTCCAGGAGATAGTGAAGGACAGGGAAACCGGGCATGCCGCATGCAGTCCATGGGGTCGCAAAGGCAGACATGATTTAGGACTGAACAAAGTCTGAAGTCAAGGAACCCTTCTTGAGTCATCATTATATTGCCAAACATTTGTGGTGAGAAACTGTTGCTAAGAGAGGTTATATGACTTCTCCAAGTCAGTCCAGCTGGTAACAGAGGCATAATTTGAAACCAGATACTTTTCATTCAAAATCCACACTTTTTATTATACTATGATGACTATGATGTACTTAACTTTACCCCGTTGCTGTAGGAATGTTAAGATGGCTAAGTCTTAGCCTAAGGTTGGAAGCAGGGGAAATAAACTGACTAGTTAAAGCTCCTAAGATAATAAGCACAGGTAAAACCAGGACATACATACACACTGGTTGGAACTAGACACTTTTGCTGATTAGAATTTTTAAATTAATTTGCTTATTTTAATTGGAGGCTAATTACTTTACAATATTATAGAGGTTTTTGCCATACATTGACATGAATGAGCCATGAGTGTACATGTGTTTCCCATCCTGAACATCCTCCCCCGCCTCCTTCCCATCCCGTTCCTCAGGGTCATCCCAGTGCACCAGCTCTGAACACCCTGACTCATGCATCAAACCTGGACTGGTGATCTATTTCACATATGATAATATACATCAGTTCAGTTCAGTTCAGTCACTCAGTCGTGTCCGACTCTTTGCGACCCCATGAATCGCAGGGCGCCAGGCCTCCCTGTCTATCACCAACTCCCGGAGTTCACTCAGACTCACGTCCATCAAGTCAGTGATGCCATCCAGCCATCTCATCCTCTGTCATCCCCTTCTCCTCCTGCCCTCAATCCCTCCCAGCATCAGAGTCTTTTCCAACGAGTTAACTCTTCGCATGAGGTGGCCCTTTCAATGCTATTATCTCAAATCATCCCACCCTCACCTTCTCCCGCAGAGTCCAAAAGTCTGTTCTTTACACCTGTGTCTCTTTTGCTGTCTTGTATATACGGCCATCATTACCATCTTTCTAAATTTCATATATGTGTGTTAATATACTGTATTGGTGTTTTTCTTTCTGACTTACTTCACTCTGTATAATAGGCTCAGTTTCATCCACCTCATTAGAACTGATTCAAATGCATTCTTTTTAAATAGCTGAGTAATATTCCATTGTGTATATGTACCACAGTTTTCTTATCTATTCGTCTGCTGATGGATATCTAGGTTGCTTCCATGTCCTGGCTACTGTAAACAGTGCTGCAATGAACACTGGACTACACGTGTCTCTTTCAATTCTGGTTTCCTCAGTGTGTATACCCAGCAGTGGGATTGCTGGGGCATATGGCAGTTCTATTCCAGTTTTTTAAGGAATCTCCCCACTGTTCTCCATAGTGCCTGTACCAATTTGGATTCCTACCAACAGTGTAAGAGGGTTCCCTTTTCTCTGCACCCTCTCCAGCATTTATTGTTTGTAGATTTTTTGATAGCAGCCATTATGACCAGCATGAGATGGTACCTCATTGTGGTTTTGCTTTGCATTTCTGATAATGAGTGATGTTGAGCATCTTTTCATGTGTTTGTTAGCCATCTGTATGTCTTCTTTGGAGAAATGTCTATTTAGTTCTTTGACGCATTTTTTGATTGGGTCTTTTATTTTTCTGGAATTGAGCTGCAGGAGCTGCTTGTATATTTTTGAGATTAATTCTTTGTCAGTTGTTTCATTTGCTATTATTTTCTCCCATTTTGAAGGCTGTCTTTTCACCTTGCTTATAGCTTCCTTCATTGTGCAAAACCTTTTAAGTTTAATTAGGTCCCATTTGTTTATTTTTGTTTTTATTTCCATTACTCTGGGAGGTGGGTCATAGAGGATCCTGCTGTGATTTATGTCAGAGAGAGTTTTGCCTATGTTTTCTTCTAGGGGTTTTATAGTTTCTGGTCTTACATTTAGATCGTTCATCCATTTTGAGTTTATTTTTCTGTATGGTGTTAGAAAGTGTTCTAGTTTCATTCTTTTACAAGTGGTTGACCAGTTTTCCCAGCACCACTTCTTAGAGAGATTGTCTTTTATCCACTGTATATTCTTGCCCCCTTTGTCAAAGACAAGGTGTCCATAGATCCATGGATTTATCTCTGGGCATTCTATTTTGTTCCATTGATCTATGTTTCTGTCTTTGTGCCAGTACCATACTGTTTTGACTATTGTAGCTTTGTAGCAGAGTCAGAAATCAAGCAGGTTGATTCTCCAGTTCCATTCTTCTTTCTCAAGATTGCTTTGGCTTTTGAGGTTTTTTGTATTTCCATACAAATTGTAAAATTATTTGTTATTATTATTCTCTAAAAACTACTGTTGGTAGCTTGATCCGGATTGCATTGAATCTATAGATTGCTTTGGGTAGTATACTCATTTTCACTATATTGATTCTTCCGATCCATGAACATGGTATACTTCTCCATCTTTTGTGTCATCTTTGATTTTTTTTCATCGGTGTTTTATAGTTTTCTATATATAGGTCTTTTGTTTCTTTAGGTAGATTTATTCCTAAGTATTTTATTCGTTTTGTTGCATTGGTGAATGGAGTTGTTTCCTTAATTTCTCTGTTTTCTCATTATTAGTGTATAGGAATGCAAGGGATTTCTGTGTGTTTATTTATATCCTGAAAGTTTACTATATTCATTGATTAGCTCTGGTAATTTTCTGGTGGAGTCTTTAGGTGTGAAAGTGCTGCACTCAATATGCCAGCAAATTTGTAAAACTCAGCAATGGCCACAGCACTGGAAAAGGTCAGTTTTCATTCCAATCCCAAAGAAAGGCAATGCAAAAGAATGCTCAAACTACCACACAATTGCACTCATCTCACACGCTAGTAAAGTAATGTTCAAAATTCTCCAAGCCAGGCTTCAGCAATACATGAACTGTGAACTTCCTGATGTTCAAGCTGGTTTTAGAAAAGGCAGAGGAACCAGAGATCAAATTACCAACATCTGCTGGATCACAGAAAAAGCAAGAGAGTTCCAGAAAAACATCTATTTCTGCTTTATTGACTATGCCAAAGCCTTTGACTGTGTGGATCACAATAAACTGTGGAAAATTCTGAAAGAGATGGGAATAAAACCACCTGATCTGCCTCTTGAGAAATTTGTATGCAGGTCAGGAAGCAACATTTAGAACTGGACATGGAACAACAGACTGGTTCCAAATACAAAAAGGAGTTCGTCAAGGCTGTATATTGTCACCCTGCTTATTTAACTTATATGCGGAGTACATCATGAGAAATGCTGGGCTGGAAGAAACACAAGCTGGAATCAAGATTGCCGGGAGAAATATCAATATCCTCAGATATGCAGATGACACCACCCTTATGGCAGAAAGTGAAGAGGAACTAAAAAGCCTCTTGATGAAAGTGAAAAAGGAGAGTGAAAAAGTTGGCTTAAAGCTCAACATTCAGAAAAGGAAGATCATGGCATCTGGTCCCATCACTTCATGGGAAATAGATGGGGAAACAGTGGAAACAGTGTCAGACTTTATTTTTCTGGGCTCCAAAATCACTGCAGATGGTGACTGCAGCCATGAAATTAAAAGGTGCTTACCCCTTGGAAGGAAAGTTATGACCAACCTAGATAGCATATTCAAAAGCAGAGACATTACTTTGCCAACAAAGGTTCGTCTAGTCAAGGCTATGGTTTTTCCAGTGGTCATGTATGGATGTGAGAGTTGGACTGTGAAGAAAGCTGAGCGTCGAAGAATTGATGCTTTTGAAGTGTGGTGTTGGAGAAGACTCTTGAGAGTCCCTTGGACTGCAAGGAGATCCAGCCGGTCCATTCTGAAGGAGATCAGCCCTGGGATTTCTTTGGAAGGAATGATGCTAAAGCTGAAACTCCAGTACTTTGGCCACCTCATTGGAAGAGTTGACTCATTGGAAAAGACTCTGCTGCTGGGAGGGATTGGGGGCAAGAGGAGAAGGGGATGACAGAGGATGAGATGGCTGGATGGCATCACTGACTCGATGGACGTGAGTCTGAGTGAACTCCGGGAGTTGGTGATGGACAGGGAGGCCTGAAGTGCTGCGATTCATGGGGTTGCAAAGAGTCGGACACGACTGAGCGACTGATCTGATCTGATCTGATCTGATGTAGAGGATCATATCATCTGTAAACAGTGAGAGTTTTACTTCTTCTTTTCCAATCTGGAATCCTTTTATTTCTTTTTCTTCTCTGATTGCTGTGGCTAAAACTTACAAAACTATGTTGAATAGTAGTGGTGAGAGTGGGCACCCTTGTCTTGTTCCTGACTTTGGGGGAAATGCTTTCAATTTTTCACCATTGAGGATAATTTGATGTGGGTTTATCATATATGGCTTTTATTATGTTGAGGTATATTCCTTCTATGCCTGCTTTTTGGAGGGTTTTTATCATAAATGGATGTTGAATTTTGTTAAAGGCTTTCTCTGCATCTATTGAGATAATCATGTAGTTTTTTCTTTAAATTTGTTAATACGGTGTATCACATTGATTGATTTGCTAATATTGAAGAATCTTTGCAACTCTGGGATAAAGCCCACTTGGTCACGATGTATGATCTTTGTAATATATTGTTGGATTCTGTTTGTTAGAATTTTGTTAAGGATTTTTGCATCTATGTTCATCAGTGATATTGGCCTGCAGTTTTCTTTTTTTCTGGCATCTTTGTCTGGTTTTGGTATTACGGTGATGGTGGCCTCATAGAATGAGTTTGGAAGTTTACCTTCCTCTGCAATTTTCTGGAAGAGTTTGAGTAGGGTAGGTGTTAGCTCTTCTCTAAATTTTTGGTAGAATTCAGCTGTGAAGCTGTCTGGTCCTGGGCTTTTGTTTGCTGGAAGATTTCTGATTACAGTTTCAATTTCTGTGCTTGTGATAGGTCTGTTAAGTTTTTCTATTTCTTCCTGGTTCAATTTAGGAAAGTTAACTTTTCTAAGCATTTGTCCATTTCTTCCAAGTTGTCCATTTCATTGGAATATAGTTGCTGATAGTAGCCTCTTATGGTCTTTTGTATTTCTGTGTTGTCTGTTATGATTTCTCCATTTTAATTTCTAATTTTTTTGATTTGATTCTTCTCCCTTTTTTTCTTGATGAGTCTGGCTAATGGTTTGCCTATTTTATTTATCTTCTCAAAGGACCATCTTTTAGCTTTGTTGATTTTTGCTATGGTCTCCTTTGTTTCTTTTTCACTTATTTCTGCCCTAATTTTTATGATTTCTTTTCTTCTACTAACCCTGGGGTTCTTCATTTCTTCTGTTTATAGTTGCTTTAAGTGTAGAGTTAGGTTACTTATTTGATTTTTCTCTTGTTTCTTGAGGTAAGCTTGTATTGCTATGAACCTTCCCCTTAGCACTGCTTTTATTGAATCCCATAGGTTTTGAGTTGTTGTGTTTTCATTTTCATTCTTTTCTATGCATATTTTGATTTCTTTTTTGATTTCTTCTGTGATTTGTTGGTTATTCAAAAGTGTGTTGTTTAGCCTCCATATGTTTGTATTTTTAAATTTTTTTCCCCAATAGTTGACATCTAATCTTACTGCATTGTGATCAGAAAGATGTTTGGAATGATTTCAATGTTTTTGAATTTACCAAGGCTAGATTTATGGCCCAGGATGTGATCTATCCTGGATAAGGTTCCATGTGCACTTGAGAAAAAGGTGAAATTCATTGTTTTGGGGTGAAATGTCCTATGTAAATTAGGTATAACTGGTCCATTGTATCATTTAAAGTTTGTGTTTCCTTGCTAATTTTCCGTTTAGTTGATCTATCCATAGGTGTGAGTGGGGTATTAAAGTCTCCCCCTATTATTGTGTTACTTTTAATTTCCCCTTTCATACTTGTTAGCATTTGCCTTGCATATTGCAGTGCTCCTATGTTGGGTGCATATATATTTATAATTGTTATATCTTCTTCTTGGATTGATCATTTAATCATTATGTAGTGTCCTTCTTTGTCTCTTTTCATGGCCTTTATTTGAAAGTCTATTTTATCTGATACAAGTATTGCTACTCCTGCTTTTTTTCATCTCCATTTGCTTGAAATATCTTTTTCCAGCCTTTCCCTTTCAGTCTGTATGTGTCCCTTGTTCTGAGGTGGGGTCTCTTGTAGACAGCATATATAGGGGTCTTGTTTTTGTATCTATTCAGCCAGTCTTTGTCTTTTGGTTGGGGCATTCAACCCATTTATGTTTAAAGTAATTATTGATAAGTATGATCCCATTGCCATTTACTTTGTTGTTTTGGGTTCACGCTTATACACCTTTTCTGTGTTTCCTGTCTAGAGAAGATCCTTTAGTATTGTTTAAGAGCTGGTTTGGTGGTGCTGAATTCTCTCAGCTTTTGCTTGTCTGTAAAGCTTTTGATTTTGCCTTCATATTTGAATGAGATCCTTGTTGGGTACAGTAATCCGGGTTGTAGGTTTTTCTCTTTAATCACTTTAAGTATGTCCTGCCATTCCCTTCTGGCCTGAAGAGTTTCTATTGAAAGATCAGCTGTTATCCTTATGGGAATCCCCTTGTGTGTGATTTGTTGTTTTTCCCTTGCTTCTTTTAATATTTGCTCTTTGTGTTTGGTCTTTGTTAATTTGATTAATATGTGTCTTGGGGTGTTTCACCTTGGGTTTATCCTGTCTGGGATTCTCTGGGTTTCTTGGACTTGGGTAGCTATTTCCTTCCCCATTTTAGGGAAGTTTTCAACTGTTATGTCCTCAAGTATTTTCTCATGGCCTTTCTTTTTGTCTTCTTCTTCTGGGACTCCTATGATTTGAATGTTGGGATGTTTGACATTGTCCTAGAGGTCTCTGAGGTTGTCCTCATTTCTTTTAATTCTTTTTTCTTTTTTCCTCTCTGCTTCATTTATTCCAGCATTCTATCTTCTGCCTCACTTATCCTATCTTCTGCCTCAGTTATTCTACTGTTGGTCTCCTCCAGAGTGTTTTTTACCTCAGTTATTGCATTATTTTTATTGATTGACTCTTAATTTATTTCTTCTAGGTCCTTGTTAAACATTTCTTGCATCTTCTCAATCCTTGTCTCCAGACTATTTATCTGTAACTCCATTTTGTTTTCAAGATTTTGGATCATTTTTACTATTATTACTCTGAATTCTTTTTCAGGTAGACTCCCTATCTCCTCCTCTTTTGTTTGGTTTGGTGGGCATTTATCAAGTTCCTTTACCTGCTGAATATTTCTCTTCCTTTTCATCTTGTTTAGATTGCTGTGTTTGGGGTGGCCTTTCTATACGCTGAAAGTTTGTGGTTCCTCTTTATTGTGGAGGTTCTTCCCTATGGGTGGGGTTGGATGAGTGGGTTGTCAACATTTCCTGGTTAGGGAGGCTTGTGTCAGTGTTCTGGTAGGTGGAGTTGAATCTCTTTTCTCTGGAGTGCAATGACGTGTCCAATAGTGAGTTTTGAGGTGTCTGTGGGTTTGGTGTGACTTTGGGCCACCTGTATTTTAATGCTCAGGGTTATGTCCCTGCATTGTTGGAGAATTAGCTTGGTATGTCTTGCTCTGAAACTTGTTGGGTCTTGGGTGGAACTTGGTTTCAGTATAGGTATGGAGGCTTTTGGATGAGCTCTTGTTGATTAATGTTCCCTGGAATCAGGAGTTCTCTAGTGTTCTCAAGTTTTTGATTTAAGCCTCCTGCCTCTGGCTTTCAGTCTTATTCTTACAGTAGCCTCAAGAATTCTCCACCCATACAGCACTGATGATAAAACATCTAGGTTAATGGTGAATGTCCCACAGTGAGGGACACCCAGAGAGGTTCACAGAGTTACATGGAGAAGAGGGAGGAAGGAGATAGAGGTGTCCAGGAGGAGAAGAGGGGGAGTCAAAAGGAGAGAGACAGATCTAGCCAGTAATCAGTTCCCTAAGTGTTCTCCACAGCCTGGAACACCCAGAGATTCGCAGAGTTGAGTAGAGAAGAGAAGGGGGAGGGAGAAGATAGAGGTGACCTGGGGGAGAAAAAGGAGAGTCAAAAGGGGGAAAGACCAATCAAGCCAGTAATCACACTCCTAAGTAAAAATGGGTACTGAGATTGGATTCTTAAAGGTACAAAATTGATAACAAATACCAAAAAGCAAAGATTAAAAATCTAGAGTAGAGGTTAGACTCTCAAAAATACAATATTAAAAAAAATCACAAAAATTATAAAATTATAAATATATATATATATATATATATATATATATGAAATTTGCTTTAAAAAAATAGGATCTTTTTTTTAGCAAGGTAATGGTAAGGTTATGAAAATTAAAAGCATAATAAAGAACTTAAAAATTAAAAAAAAAAAAAAAAAATTATAATAGTAAAATATATCTAGGAATTTCTCTGGAGCTGTTGAGGGCAGTGTGGGATCAGTTCAGTTTCAGATAGTTCCTTGTTCCAGCTTATACTTCTTCTCAAGGTCTATAGGCCCCTTCCAACGCAGTCAGTGCTAACTACAGGATTTTAATCTGTTGCACCTGCCACTTCCAAAGTGGTGCCCTCTTTGTTTATTTTGTTTTCCTCTGTTTGCAAGTCTCTTCAGTGTCTAATTTCAGCCCTGACACAAGGGGGTGAGGGTGGTCACTTATTTAGGCTCATTTGTTCAGTTGTGCTGGGGGAGTTGGGGGAACACTGCAAACAAATATCACTGGTGTGTGTGGGGAGTGCTCGCTGTGTCTGGGCCACACTGGGTTTGCCCCCGCTCACAGTGTGTGTGTTTTCCCAGTCTACACTGCTCAGGCTCTAGGTTGCTCTGCAGGGGAACTGTCTAAAGTGGGCCCTGGGTTGCATGCACTTCCCAGGACTAAGCCGCTCTGTTTCAGGTTCTTGGGTACCCCACAAAGGCACAGACTTGATTTGGCCTGTATGCTGTGCTTGGTGAGCACGCTGTCCCAGGTGGGCGGTGTGTCTTATCACCTCCACAGTCCCAGCTGCTCAGTTCTGGGTGTGCAGTGGAAGCACTGTCTCAGGTGTGCCATGTGTCTCCTCTGGGGAGCTGATCTCTGACTGTGACCCTCCTGGTGGATGTCAGTCACCCAGGATCCCAGAAAGACTTGGTTAGCAACTAGGAGCCTGCTCACAGTTTGGTAGAGGATGCCGTCTCTGATGCCAAGATTGCCCCTCGCCTTCTGGCTCTGGCTGGTGCCTGCCTGCCTCTCTGCCTCCAGCAGGGGGAGGGGCCTATCCACAGCTGGCTCGCTCTCCTCTGGTATTGGCTCAGTCCTTTGTTCTGTGAGTGGGCCAGGCTGTGCCTAGAACTTTTCGCAGGAAAGTTCTCTCTCTCTCTCTTTTTTTTTTATCTCTCTGGGTTGCTATCTCACATTAGCTCCCTCAGATTGTCCTCAGGGCATTGACGCCCAGTCCTTACTCTAAGGATGCAGCCCAGGCCTCCCTATTCAGCCCCCACTTGCTGCTGACAGATGCGAGCATCTGGGCTACTTCTCCGCTGGGAGTTGTGGTAGGTGCGTAGTCTGTAGGCTTTTTTTTTTTCCTCCCGGGTTTGTTGCCTTCTGATATTCCAAAATTCCTCACAGACCCACTGGTGAGAGTGTTTCCTGGTGTTTGGAGACTTCTCCTCCTTCATGACTCCTTCCCTGGAATGGGTCTCCGTTCCTAACTCTTTTGTTTCTCTTTTTATCTTTTATATTTTGTCCTCAGTCATGTCCGACTCTTTGCGACCCCATGGACTGTAGCCTACCAGGTTCCTCCCTCCATGGGATTCTCCAGGCAAGAGTACTGGAGTGGGTTGCCATTTCCTTCTTCAGGGGATCTTCCCGACCCAGGGATCGAACCTGGGTCTCCCTCATTCCAGGCAGATGCTTTAACCTCTGAGCCACCAGGGAAGCCCATATTTTGTCCTACCTACTTTCAAAGAGAATGGGCTGCCTTTCTGGGTGCCTGGTGTCCTCTGCCAGCATTCAGAAGTTGTTTTGTGGAATTTGCTCAGTGTTCAAACGATCTTTCGATGAATTTGTGCAGGAGAAAGTGGTCTCCCCATCCTATTCCTTCATCATCTTAGGACCACCTCTCCACTGATTAGAATTTAATTGTCCAACCAGCTTGTAATTCAGTTGCAGTATAATTGAAACTCATGTAATTGGCATCACATACAGCAGACAATTGGAAAAGTTGTACATACATTGAGTACATTGTTCTCTACTGGCTGCACTGTGATGTAAAAGATAAATCAAGCAAACAATAGCTATGATTAGAAATTACTAATGATTTAGCTTTTCCATCAACTAGGCTTTCAGTTTTCATGATCGCATATAATTATTAGAAGAATTTTATGAAGTATGTTGTATTAATCATTCTTTATTTTTGGCTTTTATTTATTTTTCATTTCTACTAATTTTATTGGGGTGTAACGACAAAATTGTGTATATTTATTGCATACAATGTAATGATTTTATATGCAGCATGAAATAATTTACACATTCAAACTAACACTTGCACTACCTTACATAGTTACCATTTTGCATATTTATGGTTAGAACACTTAATCCCTACTCTGTTAACAAATACAATAGTGTTATTAGTGTTACAAATAGTGTTATTTTTATTGATTTTTGTATTTCATTTTATTTTTATAATCTAATGAAACATGTTTTAATTTTAAAATATTCAACTACAGAGAATTTCTGACAGATACAAATTTTGTAAGAAAAAGGCTTCTCCTGGGACACTCTGAAGTTTTGTCATTATTTTCCTCTGTTTTGTTTAGAAACAATTTTATTGAAGTATAGTTGATTTACAATGTTGCATTTGTTTCTGCATTTGATATACAGCAAAATGAATCAGTTATTTGTATACATATTTCTACACTTTTCTAAGATTCTATTCCCATAAAGGTCATTACATAGTATTGAGTAGAGTTCCCTGTGCTATACAATAGGCTCTTTTTAGTTACCTATTTTATATATAGTAGTTCGGAGAAGGCAATGGCACCCCACTCCAGTACTCTTGCCTGGAAAATCCCATGGGCAGAGGAGCCTGGAAGGCTGCAGTCCATGGGGTCGCTGAGGGTCAGACATGACTGAGCGACTTCACTTTCACTTTTCACTTTGATGCATTGGAGAAGGAGATGGCAACCCACTCCAGTGTTCTTGCCTGGAGAATCCCAGGGATGGGGGAGCCTGGTGGGCTGCTGTCTATGGGGTTGCACAGAGTTGAACACGACTGAAGCGACTTAGCAGCAGCAGCAGCAGCAGTAGTAGTGTTAGTCATTCAATCATGTCTAACTCTTTGCAATCCCTCAGACTGTAGCCTGCCAGACTCCTCTGTCCATGGGATTTGCCAGGCAAGAATACTGGAGTGGGTTGCCATTCCCTTCTTCAGGCGGTCTTCCCAACCCAAGGATCAACCCAGGTCTCCTACATTGCTGGCAGATTCTTTACTGAGCTACAGGGAAGACTATTTTTTTATATAGTAGTGTGTGTATGTCAGTCCCAATCTCCCAATTTATCCTATGCTCCCTCTTCCCCATGGTAACCATAAGTTTGTTTTCACATCTGTGAATACATATTTTCCTTGTATATATGCCTAGGAGTGGGGTTGCTGAATAATATGGTAAGTCTATTTTTAATTTCTTAAGGAATTTCCACACTGTTCTTCATAGTGGTTGTACCAATTTATATCCCCATCAATAGTATATATTCCCTTTTTTTCCACTCACTCTAGCATTTATTGTTTGCCAACTTTTTGATGATAGCCATTCTTACCAATGTGAGGTGATGTATCATTGTAGTTTTGATTTACATTTCTCTTTAATTAGTGATGTTGAGCACATTTTAATGTGCCTTTTGGCCACCTATATGTCTTCTTTGGAACAATGTCTATTTGGATCTTCTTTCCATGTCTTTTTTTTTTTTTTTTTAAATTGAGCTGCATGAATTTGTATAGTTGGGGATTAACCACTTGTCAGTCTCTTCGTTTGCATATATTTTCTCCTGTTCTGTGGGTTCTCTTTTCATTTGGTTTATGGTTTCCTTTTCTATACAAAAGCCATTAAGTTTAATTAGGTCCCATTTGATTGTTTTTATTTTCAATACTCTAGGAGGTGGATCAAAAAAGATTTTGCTGCAATTTTTCATGTCAAAGAGTATTCTACCTATGTTTTCCTCTAAGAGTTTTAGAATATCTGGTCTTAAATTTAGGTCTTTAATCCATTTTGAGTTTATCTTTCTGTATGGTGTTAGGGAATGTTCTAATTTCATTCTTTTACATGTAGCTGTCCAGTTTTCCCAACACCACTTATTGAAGAGACTGTCTTTTCTCTATTGTATATTGTCTCTCCATTGTACATTGTTTTTTTTGTCACAGATGAGGTGGCTATATATGCATAGGTTTATCTCTGGGCTTTCTATTCAGTTCTACTGATGTATATTTCTGTTTCGTGCCAGTACCACACTGTCTTCATTACTACAGCTTTGAAGTATAGTCCAAGGTTGGGAAGCCTGATTCTTCTAGCTCTATTTTTCTTTCTCAAGGTGGCTTTAGCTATTTGGGGTCTTTTGTGTTTCCATATGTGAAAAGGCTTCCCTGGTAGCTCAGAAGGTAAGGAATCTGCCTATAATACACAAATTTTTGTTCTGTGAAAAATGCTATTGGTAATTTAACAGGGATTGCATTGACTCTGTAGATTACTTTGGGTAATATAGTCATTTTCACGATATTGATTCTTTCAGTCCAAGAACATAGTATGTCTCTCCATCTGTTTGTGTCATCTTTGATTTCTTTCATTGGTGTCTTACAGTTTTCTGAGTATAGGCCTTTTGTTTGCTTATACGGGTTTATTTCTAGATATTTTATTTATTATTATTTATTATTTATTTTATTCTTTCTGAAGCAATGGTAAATGGGATTATTTCTTTAATTTCTGTTTCTGATCTTTTGTTGTTAGTATATAGGATACAGTAGATTCCTATATTAAATTTTGTATTCTGCTACTTTATCAAATTCATTGATAAAGTTTTCTGGTAGCATTTTTAGGATTTTCCATGTATAGTACGATGTCAGCTACAGTGGAAGTTTTTTTTTTTTTTTTATGAATTTTCTTTTTTTTTTTTTTTTTAGTTTTGATTCAGTTGTCATATTTTATGTCATGCTTCCTATTATTAGAGATATCAACATCTCCCTGTTTCCCACATCCCCATTGCCTGACAATGGTCATTCTACTCTTTGCTTCTGTGGATGTTTTTTTTTTTTAGATTCCACATATAAGTGAGATCATACAGCATTTGTCTTTCTGTGTCTGACTTATTACATTTAGCTTAATGTTTTCCAGATTTGTACCTGCTGTCATAAGTAGCTGGATTTTCTTCTTTTTATGGCTGAATAATATTCCTGTGTTTTTATAGGCATGTGCATGTGTATGTAGCACGTGTATGTATATAATTTTCTCTATCCATTCATGTGATGAATACTTAAGTTGTTTTCATGTCTTGCCAATTGTGAATAATACTTCAATGAATATGAATATGGGAGTGCAGATATCTCTTCAAGATATCAATTTCATTTCCTGTGGATATATACTCAGATGTATATTGCTTATGGATTGCTTGATCATATGATTATATTTCATTTTAAGAAATCAAAGCCTAGAACATCTCAGTATTTTGCTTAAGACCACATAGCAACATTTAGAAGCAAAGCTTTGTCTGTATGACTCTAAAGTCTCTTCTCTTTTCCACTTTCTCACAATCACTCTACTTTGCAATAGTCTAGTTATGGGTCATTGCCTACTTAGCCTGGTCTAGAATCTCTGCCACTTTGATGACCCTTAGTGACTGTAGCGTTTGGTGTTCAGTCATGTCTGACTTTTTGCAACCCCATGAACTGCCCACCAGACTCCTCTGTCTATGGGGAAATATATAACAGATACATTCATAGGAGCATATACAGAGGGAAATGGGATCTGCCCTTCCTAAATTAAGTATGTAAAATTCTTCATTGGCAGGGTTTATTGATTACAAGTCCGAATGGTAAGACCAGTTTTCCTTGGCTAAGCTGATGATTCCTAGAATCAGAATTGCAACTCTCCTAGAGTCAGACTTCTAACAGATTTCACCCTTGGTGCCAATTATGTTTAATTCCTTCATTTGACAAGTATATAGTGAACACCTTTGATGACCACACCCTGGAAATGACACAGTGAACAAACTTGAGAGTCTGCTGCTAAGTAGCTTTATTCTAGTGACTGCTTGGCCCAGGTATAGAGGCAAGAAGATAACAAGAATTTGCTTCTATTTGCTTCTACTTAACTCAGATTATAGGCTTGTTGAGGAGAGATAAGTGATGTCCTTTGATTTCATTTAGCCTAATGTCATCCCTAGATATGAACAATAGAGCTGGGCATACAGAATTTATTCCATGAATGATTGTTCAATGAATACATGGCCTAGAGGCCTTGTATATTTTTGTCTGGATAAGACTCTGCTGCCAACCAGCACATCACTTTTCATGAAATCTGGCCTAGGGGAATTTTGTGTCAGTGTGTAAGGCTTCCTGGAGGGAAAATAACCTCAACTATTTATGCAAAGGGTCTATTTTTGCCTGAAGGGCCCTATAACTTCAACATTCTAGTGGCCTTATTCTCAGAGACAAATGCAGAAGATCCTTTGGGGTATGAAACACACATTCAATAACCAGTGAATACCCTGCAAAACAGAAGTGTTCTTTTCAACCATTCCACCTCTATTGAACTGCCAACCATGGCACTGGGCAATGAGCAATCCAGTAATGACCCAAGCTTGTGGGAAGGAAATAATCCAAATAGTTTACAGTTATTGACTGCTCAGCATTCTGAACTCCATTAACCATCTAAAGAATCCTATCTATCCCTTGATAGTAGTAAGAAGCTTTAAGATTGGTTAGTTTGCTCAAGGTCACACACAGTTCATATATGGCAGACCTAGGATCACACTTCATGGATATCTAACACCATAATCTGTGAATTTAACCAGGATTACACAGCTTCTCAGTAATAATTCCACAGAAATTCTGGGTACATGCTTTGAGGGCCAATAGAGTCAAAATGTCAAAAATCCAACTCCCTGGGTTCAAGCCTTGCCTCTGCTACTTGACAGTGTATTTAGTCTGTCTATATTTCCTTACTCAGGAATATGGATAATATTAATACCTACCTTAGAGCATTGTTGAGGATACTGTGAGTTAAATGGGATGCTCAAACTTTACTGATGCTTACTTAGGAAATGCTACCCCTGCCATTAGGGCAATGATTTTTCACTCCCCTGAAACTGATTTTCTTGATGGCCCTTTTTTGTAGAGGCAGACACCAGAAAAGAGAGGGTGGTTTCTTTCCTTCACATTTAGGGACTGAATTATTAACCCTTCCTAAATCTGAAAGTAGCATCAGACTCAGGCTATGCTCAAGTACAGAAGCAGTTAGGGAAGAGAGGAAATTAGTACTTCCTCCATTTTTTGCCTTCAACCTGTCTTTCCCAGCTAGGGGTTGTGTAAAAATAAACTTTCCACTAAATCTACTCCACATTTGGTTTTCTCTTTCAGTAACATGAACACAGAGAGCTGAGGACAACCCAGACAAATAGAATTTTCAGATGAAAGGTCAAAGGTTATTAAGCACTTCACCAACCCACCTATTTTTAGAAAACCTGAACACATGAAATTTGTACTAAGGCTTTAAAAATTATCAGAAATGTCAGATGATTTTTATATAATTCTAATGTAGCTTATTTATAGATTATTGCTCAAAATTACTTTTTTAAAAGTCTGGACCTTTGTTTCTGGGTGAGATGCACTGAGTTTTTGCTTCTCTGAAGAGGTAAACAACAATAATAAACAACCTAAAATGTGCAGTAGCAAACAAATGAACAAATTTCATTCAGGAAGCTGAGTAGAAACTTTTTAATATAGGCAGAGGTAGCAGAATCTTTAGAACCTTTGGATTGAGGAAACTGAGCTGTCCTTCATCATGAATCTTCAGACAGAAGAAAAACGTATGAGAGTATATGTGTTTATGTATATGTACATGTGTGTGTCAGTTCAGTTCAGTCGCTCAGTCATGTTCAACTCTTTGCGACACCATGAATCGCAGCACACCAGGCCTCCCTGTCCATCACCAACTCCCAGAGTTCACTCAGACTCACGTCCATCGAGTCAGTGATGCCATCCAGCCATCTCATCCTCTGTCGTCCCCTTCTCCTCTTGCCCCCAATCTCTCCCAGCATCAGAGTCTTTTCCAATGAGTCAACTCTTCACATGAGACGGCCAAAGTACTGGAGTTTCAGCTTTAGCATCATTTCTTCCAAAGAAATCCCAGGGCTGATCTCCTTCAGAATGGACTGGTTGGATCT
Organism: Bos mutus; assembly: GCF_027580195.1. Lineage (NCBI taxonomy): Eukaryota > Metazoa > Chordata > Mammalia > Artiodactyla > Bovidae > Bos > Bos mutus. Next base: position 83,222,141 of record NC_091619.1, on the reverse strand, counting down.
CCTTGCAGTCCAAGGGACTCTCAAGAGTCTTCTCCAACACGACACTTCAAAAGCATCAATTCTTCAGTGCTCAGCCTTCTTCACAGTCCAACTCTCACATCCATACATGACCAAAGGAAAAACCATAGCCTTGACTAGACGAACCTTTGTTGGCAAAGTAATGTCTCTGCTTTTGAATATGCTATCTAGGTTGGTCATAACTTTCCTTCCAAGGAGTATGCATCTTTTAATTTCATGGCTGCAGTCACCATCTGTAGTGATTTTTGGAGCCCAGAAAAATACTCTGACACTGTTTCCACTGTTTCCCAATCTATTTCCCATGAAGTGATGGGACGGGATGCCATGATCTTTGTTTTCTGAATGTTGAGCTTTAAGCCAACTTTTCACTCTCCACTTTCACTTTCATCAAGAGGCTTTTGAGTTCCTCTTCACTTTCTGCCATAAGGGTGGTGTCATCTGCATATCTGAGGATATTGATATTTCTCCCGGCAATCTTGATTCCAGCTTGTGTTTTTTCCAGTCCAGCATTTCTCATGATGTACTCTGCATATAAGTTAAATAAACAGAGTGATAATATACAGCCTTAACGAACTCCTTTTCCTATTTGGAACCAGTCTGTTGTTCCATGTCCAGTTGTAACTGTTGCTTCCTGACCTGCATACAAATTTCTCAAGAGGCAGATCAGGTGGTCTGGTATTCCCATCTCTTTCAGAATTTTCCACAGTTTATTGTGATCCACACAGTCAAAGGCTTTGGCATAGTCAATAAAGCAGAAATAGATGTTTTTCTGCAACTCTCTTGCTTTTTCCATGATCCAGCAGATGTTGGCAATTTGATCTCTGGTTCCTCTGCCTTTTCTAAAACCAGTTTGAATATCAGGAAGTTGACGGTTCACATATTGCTGAATCCTGGCTTGGAGAATTTTGAGCATTACTTTACCAGCGTGTGAGATGAGTGCAATTGTGAGGTAGTTTGAGCATTCTTTGGCATTGCCTTTCTTTGGGATTGGAATGAAAACTGACCTTTTCCAGTCCTGTGGCCACTGCTGAATTTTCCAAATTTGCTGGCATATTGAGTGCAGCACTTTCACAGCATCATCTTTCAGGATTTGGAATAGCTCAACTGGAATTCCATCACCTCCACTAGCTTTGTTCGTAGTGATGCTTTCTAAGGCCCACTTGACTTCACATTCCAGGATGTCTGGCTCTAGGTCAGTGATCACACCATCGTGATTATCTGGGTCGTGAAGATCTTTTTTGTACAGTTCTTCTGTGTATTCTTGCCATCTCTTCTTAATATCTTCTGCTTCTCTTAGGTCCATACCAGTTTTGTCCTTTATCGAGCCCATCTTTGCATGAAATATTCCTTTGGTATCTCTGATTTTCTTGAAGAGATCGCTAGTCTTTCCCATTCTTTTATTTTCCTCTATTTCTTTGCATTGATCACTGAAGTAGGCTTTCTTATCTCTTCTTTCTATTCTTTGGAACTCTGCATTCAGATGTTTATATCTTTCCTTTTCTCCTTTGCTTTTTGCTTCTCTTCTTTTCACAGCTATTTGTAAGGCCTCCCCAGACAGACATTTTGCTTTTTTGCATTTCTTTTCCATGGGGAGGGTGTTGATCCCTGTCTCCTGTACAATATCACGAACCTTATTCCATAATTCATCAGGCACTCTATCTATCAGATCTAGGCCCTTAAATCTATTTCTAACTTCCACTGAATAATCATAAGGGATTTGATTTAGGTCATACCTGAATGGTCTAGTGGTTTTCCCTACTTTCTTCAATTTAAGTCTGAATTTGGCAATAAGGAGTTCATGGTCTGAGCCACAGTCAGCTCCTGGTCTTGTTTTTGCTGACTGTATAGAGCTTCTCCATCTCTGGCTGCAAAGAATATAATCAATCTGATTTCAGTGTTGACCATCTGGTGATGTCCATGTATAGCGTCTTCTCTTGTGTTGTTGGAAGAGAATGTTTGCTATGACCAGTGCATTTTCTTGGCAAAATTCTATTAGTCTTTGCCCTGTTTCATTCCTATTCCAAGGCCAAATTTGCCTGTTACTCCAGGTGTTTCTTGACTTCCTACTTTTGCATTCCAGTCCCCTATAATGAAAAGTACATCTTTTTTGGGTGTTAGTTCTAAACGGCCTTGTAGGTCTTCATAGAACCGTTCAACTTCACCTTCTTCAGCACTACTGGGTGGGGCATAGACTTGGATTACTGTGATATTGAATGGTTTGCCTTGGAAACGAACAGAGATCATTCTGTCGTTTTGGAGACTACATCCGAGTACTGCATTTCAGACTCTTTTATTGACCATGATGGCTACTCCATTTCTTCTGAGGGATTCCTGCCCGCAGGAGAAGATATAATGGTCATCTGAGTTAAATTCACCCATTCCAGTCCATTTCAGTTCACTGATTCCTAGAATGTTGACATTCATTCTTGCCATCTCTTGTTTGACCACTTCCAATTTGCCTTGATTCATGAACCTGACATTCCAGGTTCCTATGCAATATTGCTCTTGACAGTATTGGACCTTGCTTCTATCACCAGTCACATCCACAGCTGGGTATTCTTTTTGCTTTGGCTCCATCCCTTCATTCTTTCTGGAGTGATTTTCCACTGATCTCCAGTAGCATATTGAGCACCTACTGACCTGGGGAGTTTCTCTTTCAGTATCCTATTATTTTGCCTTTTCATACTGTTCATGGGGTTCTCAAGGCAAGAATACTGAAGTGGTTTGCCATTCCCTTCTCCAGTGGACCACATTCTGTCAGATCTCTCCACCATGACTCACCCATCTTGGGTTGCCCCACGGGCATGGCTTAGTTTCATTGAGTTAGACAAGGCTGTGGTCCTAGTGTGATTAGATTGACTAGTTTTCTGTGAGTATGGTTTCGCTGTGTTTGCCCTCTGTGTATGTATGTGTGTGTATGTGTGCATATTTGTACATGCATGTGCAATCATGGGCAGACATGTGGACACATCCATGTACTGGAGTTAGACTTGGTCAGACAGCCCTCCATGAATGTGGAAGAGGGAGAGGAGCCAAGTAACATGGAAATGCTTGTCACTCGTGAGGTCATAAGGTATCTGAGTTAGTAAATTAGATGGGATTTCTTGGGACAATAATCATACCTTTTACCTTTTACTGGGAATTTACTAGATTACTCGACGCCATATATAACTGACTTAAAATCCTCTTTAGCCCTATGAAATTGGCATTAGATTTCCTGTTTTACAGATGAGGGAAATGAATCTCAGAAAGGTTGAAGGTAGGAATCGAATATAAATTTCAGTGGCTCTAAAGTCTCACTCTTTCTACAAAACCCCACTTCTGAGACAATCGTTATACTCTTCTTTAAAATGGAAGTAGAGTTGACTTACAATATTATATTAAATTTGGGTGTACAGCATAGTGAATCAAAAATTTTATAAATTATACTCCATTTAAGTTATTATAAAACACAGGCTATATCCCCCATGATGTCCAATATATCCTTGTAGCTTATTTTTATACATCAGAGTTTATACCTCTTAATCCCCTACTCCAATATTAGAGAATCCCCCTTCTTTCTCTCACTGGTAACCACTAGTTTGTTTTCTTTGAGTTTGTTTTTGTTTGTTATGGTCATTCATTTTTTTAAAAAAAAATTGTTTTTATATTCCACATATATGTAATAACATACAGTGTTTTCTCTTTTTTTCTGAATTATTTTTCTAAGTATAATATCCTTTAGGTCCATACATATTGTCACAAATGGAAATATTTTTATGACAGAATAGTACTCCACAGGAGTGAGGAAACAGACTCTTGGCGGGCACAAACAAAACCTTGTGTACACAAGAACCCAGGAGAAAGGAACAGTGACCCCACAAGAGAATGAGTGAGTCAGACATGTGTGAGTATCCAGGAGTCTCCTGAGAAGGTGTAGGTTGACAATGGCCTGCTGCGGGGTCTGGAGCACTGAATACAACGGTCCTGGGAGCTGCGGGGTGTTCTGACATAAGTCCTTTTGAAGGAGGTCACCATTACCCCTACCATATCTCGGCCTCAGGCCAAACAATAGGGAGGGAACACAGCCCCACCCATCAACAGAAAATTGGGTAAAATGTTTACTGAGCATGGCCCCACCCATCAGAACAAGACCCAGATTCCCCCACAGCCTGTGGGACCTCCCATCAGGAGGCTTCCACAAGGCTCTTATCCTTATCCATCAGAGGGCAGACAGAATAAAAACCACAATCACAGAAAACTAACCAAACTGATCACATGGACCACAACCTTGCCTAACTCAATGAAACTATGAGCCATGTTGTGTAGGACCACCCAAGATGAATGGGTCATGGTGGAGAGTTCAGACAAAATGTGGTCCATTGGAGAAGGGAATGGCAAACCATTTCAGTATCCATGCTTTGAGACCCCCATGAACAGTATGAAAGGCAAAAAGATATGACACTGAAAGATGAGTACACCAGGTCAGTAGGTGCTCAATATGCTACTGGAAAAAAGTGGAAAAATAGCTCAAGAAGGAATGAAGAGGCTGAGCCAAAGCAAAAATAATGCCCAGTGGTGGATGTAACTGGTGATGGATGTAAAGTCCAATGCTGTAAAGAACAATGTTGCATAAGAGCCCGGAATATTAGGCCCATGAATCAAGGTAAATTGGAAGTGGTCAAACAGGAGATGGCAAGAGTGAACATCGACATTTTAGGAATTAGTGAAATAAAATGAATGAGAATGGGTGAATTTGATTCATATGACCATTTACCTACTATGGGATTCCCTAGTGGCTCAGACAGTAAGGCGTCTGACCACAATGCAGGAGACCAAGGTTCGATCCCTGGGTTGGGAAGATCCCCTGGAGAACTGAATGGCAACCCACTCCAATATTCTTGCCTAGAAAATTCCATGGATGTAGGAGCCTGGTGGGCTACAGTCCATGGGGTCGCAGAGTCGGACATGACTGAGCAACTTCACTTCACTTCACTTACCTACTACTATGGGCAAGAATCCCTTAGAAGAAATGGAGTAGCCCCCATAGGCAACAAAAGAGTCCAAAATGCAGTACTTGGGCACAAACTCAAAAATGACAGAATGATCTTTGTTTATTTCCAAGGCAAACTATTTAATATCACAGTAATCCAAGTCTGCACCAACCACTAATGCCGAAAAAGTTGAAGTTGAATGGTCCTATGAAGGCCTACAAAATCTTCTAGAACTAACATCAAAAAAAAAAAAAAAAAAAAAGTCCTTTTCATCATAGGGAACTGGAATGCAAAAGTAGAAAGTGAAGAGATAGCTGGAGTAACAGGCAAGTTTGGCCTTGGAGTACAAAATGAAGCAGGGCAAAGGCTAATAGAGTTTTGCCAAGAGAACACATTGGTCATAGCAAACACTCTCTTCCAACAACACAGGACAGGATTCTACACATGGACATAACCAGATGGTCAATACTGAAATCAGATTGATCATATTCTTTGCAGCCTAAGATGGAGAAGCTCTATATAGTTAGCAAAAACAAGACCAGGAGCAGATTGTAGTACAGACCATGAACTGCTTATTGCAAAAATGAGACTTAAATTGAAGAAAGTAAGGAAAATCACTATGCCATTCATGTATGACCTAAATCAAATCCATTATGATTATACAGTGGAAGTGACAAATAGATTCAAGGCATTAGATGTGATAGACCGAGAGCCTGAAGATCTGTGGAGGGAGGTTCAAGACATTATACAGAAGGTGGTGATCAAAACCATCCCCAAGAAAAAGAAATGCAAAAGGGCAAAATGGTTGTCTTAAAAGGCCTTACAAATAGCTGAGAAAAGAAGAGAAGCAAAGGCAAAGGAGAAAAATGAAGATATCCATCTGAATGCAGAGTTACAAAGAAGAGCAAGGAGAGATAAGAAAGTCTTCCTACATGATCAATGAAAAGAAATAGAGGAAAACAATAGAATCAAAAAGACTAGAGCTCTCTTCAAAAAAATTAGAGATACCAAGGGAAAATTTCTTGCAAAGATGGGCACAATGAAGGACAGAAAAGGTATGGCCCTATTGGAAGCAGCAGATATTAAGAGGTGGCAAGAATACACAGAAGAACTGTACAAAAAAGATCTTCATGACCCAGATGACCATAACGGTGTGATCACTCACCTAAAGACAGACACCATGGAATGCAAAGTCAAGTGGGCCTTAGGAAGCGTCACTATGAACAAATCTAGTGGAGGTGATGGAATACCAGTTGAACTATTTCAAATCCTGGAAGATGATGCTATAAAAGTGCTGTACTGAATATGCCAGCAAATTTGAAAAACTCAGCAGTGGCCACAGGACTAGAAAAGCTCAGTTTCATCCTTATCCCAAAGAAGGGCAATTTAAAGAATGTTCAAAATACCACACTATTGCACTCATTTCACATGCTTGCAAGGTCATGATCAAAATCCTACAAGCTAGTCTTCAACAGTACATGAACTAAGAACTACCAGATGTTCAAGCTAGATTTAGAAAAGGCAGAGGAACTAGACATTAAATTGCCAAAATCCTTTGAATCATACAAAAAGCAAGAGAATTTCAGAAAAAGTCTATTTCTGCATCATTGACTATGCTTTAGCTTTTAACTGTGTGGATCATAACAAATTGGAAAATTCTTCAAGAGATAGGAATACCAGACCACCCTACCTGACTCCTGAGAAATCTGTATGCAGATAAAGAAGCAACAGTTAGAACTGGACATGGAACAACAGACTGCTTCTAAATTGGGAAAGCAGTATGTCAAGACTGTATATTGTCACCCTGCTTATTTAACTTATATGCAGAGTACATCATGTGAAATGCCAAGATGGATGAAGCACAAGCTGAAGTCAAGATTGCCCAGAGAAATATCAATAACCTCAGATATGCAGATGACACCACCTTAATGACAGAAAGTGAAGAGGAACTAACCTCTTGATGAAGGTGAAAGAGGAGAGTGAAAAAGCTGGCTTAAAATTCAACGTTCAAAACACTAAGATCAGGGCATCTAGTCCCATCACTTCATGGCAAATAGATGGGGAAACAGTGATAGACTATTTTCTTGGGCTCCAAAATCACTACAGGTGGTGACTGCAGTCATAAAATTAAAAGACGTTTGCTCCTTGGAAAGAAAGCTATGACAAACTATATTAAAAAACAGAGACATTACTTTGTCAACAAACATCCATGTAGTCAAAGCTATGTTTTTTCCAGTAGTCATGTATGGATGAGAGAGTTTGGCCATAAAGAAGGCTGAGTCCCAAAGGACTGATTCTTTTCAACTGTGGTGTTGGAGAAGACTCTTGAGAGTACCTTGGATAGCAGGGAGAGCAAACCAGTCAATCTTTAAAGAAATCAGTCCTGAATATTCATTGGAAGGACTGATGCTGAAACTGAAGCTCCAATACTTTGACTACCTGATGCAGACAGCTGACTTATTGGAAAATACCCTGATGCTGGGAAAGATTGAAGGCAGGAGGTGAAGGGGATGACAGAGGATGAGATGGTTGAATGGCATCACTGACTTGATGGACATGAGTTTGAGTATGCTCCAGGAGATGGTGAAGGACGGGGAAGCCTGGCCTCCTGTGGTCCATGGGTCTCAAAGAGTCAGACACAACCAAGTGACTTAACAAGTCCCTTAACTACACATTTCAGGTACAAATTATTTAATTCCTTTCTTTAACCTTTCTACTAGCTTTGTACCTGGGTGGTTTACTACTTTGCTAATGATTTTTTTCCCTTTGTAATTTTCGTGTTTCTAGTTGTGGTCTTTCCTATGTCACTTAGAGAAATCCCTTTAACATTTCTTTAAACTTCTTTTGGTGATGCTAAGCTCCTTTAACTTGCTTCTCTGCAAAAATTTTCATCCTTCCATTAAATCTGAATGGAAGTTTTGTCAGGTAGAATATTGTTGGCTGTAGGCTTTCTCCCTTCGTCACTTTAAATACCTTGTACCACTCCCTTCTGGCCTGTATAGTTTCTGCTGAAAAGTCAGCCAATAGCCTAATGGGAGTTCCTTTGTATGTAACCTGTTGCTTTTAATATTCTCTTTTATCTTTAATTTTTGTTATTTTAATTACAATGTGCCTTGGTGTGATCCTCTTTGGGACTCTGCTTCCTGATCTTGAATATCTCTTTCCTTTCCCATGTTAGGGGAGTTTTCAGCTATTATGTATTCAAGTATGTTATCTGCCACTTTCTTTCTCTCTTCTTTAGGAACCCCTATAACGTGAATGTTAATATGCTTTATATTATCCCACAGGTCTCTTAAACTGTCCTCATTTCTTTTCTTTTCAGCTTCAGTGACTTCCACTATTCTGTCTTCCAGCTCAGTGATCCATTCCTTGGTGTTCTATAATCTATTCATTCCTTCTATTGATTTTTCATTTCAGTTATTGTATTCTTAATCTGTTTGGTGGTTACTTTTTATTTTCTACTTCTTTGTTAAAAACTTCTAACTTCTCACTCTGTTCATAACCTAATGTTCCAAATGTCCATCAACAGAAATAAACACACATATAGCCAATGCACTCAGCTATAAAAAGGTATGAAACTGATTCATTTATAGAGACATGAATAGACCTAGAGAGTGTCATACAGAGTGAAGTAAGTCCCCAAAAGAGAAAAACAAATATCATATATTAACATATATATGTGGAATCTAGAAAAATGCTATAAATGATTTTATTTGCAAAGTAGAAACAGAGACACAGACATAGAGAATAAATATATGGGTATCAAAGGGGGAAGGGAGAATAGGAGGAATTGGGAGATTCGGATTTATGCATATACACTATCGCTACTATGTATAAAATAGATAACTAATGAAAACGCACTGTGTAGCCAGGGAACCCTACGTAATGCATTGTGGTACCTCAGTGGGAAGAAAGTCCAAAAGGTTATATAGTAGAAACTAATACAACATTGTAAAGCAACTATATTCCAATAAAAATTAATTTAAAATTAAAGCAAAACCTTTTTGATCTATCTCCTAGAGTAATGGAAATATAAACAAAAATAAATAGGACATAACTAAATCCAAAATATTTTACACAAGAAAGGAAACCATTAGCACAATGAAATGACAACCCACAGAATGGGGGAAAATATTTACAAATGATGTGACTGATGAGGGGTAATGTTCCAGAATTTACAAAGAGCTCAGTTATCATTGGGTAAGTAAAAAGATGCAAAGCACTTAGCACAGAGCCTATGCGTATAGACTATACATATAGTTCAGTTCAGTTCAGTTCAGTCGCTCAGTCGTGTTCAACTCTTTGCAGCCCCATGAACTGCAGCACGCCAGGCCTCCCTGTCCATCACCAACTCCCGGAATTTACTCAAACTCATGTCCATCCAGTCAGTGATCTCATCCAGCCATTTCATCTTCTGTCATCCCCTTCTCCTCCTGCCCCTAATACCTCCCAGCATCAGGGTCTTTTCCAATGAGTCAAGTCTTCGCATGAGGTGCCCAAAATATTGGAGTTTCAGCTTTAGCATCAGTCCTTCCAATGAACACCCAGGACTGATCTCCTTTAGAATGGACTGGTTGGATCTCCTTGCAGTCCAAGGGACTCTCAAGAGTCTTCTCCAACACCACACTTCAAAAGCATCAATTCTTCGGCGCTCAGCCCTCTTCACAATCAACTCTCATATCCATACATGACCACTAGAAAAACAATAGCCTTGACTAGACAGATCTTTGTTGGCAAAGTAATGACTCTGTTTTTTAATATGCTATCTAGGTTGATCATAACTTTCCTTCCAAGGAGTATGCATCTTTTAATTTCATGGCTGCAATCACCATCTGCAGTGATTTTGGAGCCCAAAAAAATAAAGTCTGACACTGTTTCCACTGTTTCCTCATCTATTTCCCATGAAGTGATGGGACCGGATGCCATGATCTTAGTTTTCTGAATGTTGAGCTTTAAGCCAACTTTTTTCACTCTCCTCTTTCACTTTCATTAAGAGGCTTTTTAATTCCTCTTCACTCTCTGCCATAAGGGTGGTGTCATCTGCATATCTGAGGATATTGATATTTCTCCCGGCAATCTTGATTCCAGCTTGTGCTTCTTCCAGCCCAGCGTTTCTCATGATGTACTCTGCATATAAGGTAAATAAGCAGGGTGACAATATACAGCCTTGACATACTCCTTTTCCTATTTGGAACCAGTCTGTTGTTCCATGTCCAGTTCTAACTGTTGATTCCTGACCTGCATACAGGTTTCTCCAGAGGCAGTCAGGTGGTCTGATATTCCCATCTCTTTCATGATTTTCCACAGTTTATTGTGATCCACACAGTCAAAGGCCTTGGCATAGTCAATAAAGCAGAAATAGATGTTTTTCTGGAACTCTCTTGTTCAATGATCCAGCGAATTTTGGCAATTTGATCTCTGGTTCCCCTGCCTTTTCTAAAACCAGCTTGAACATCTGGAAGTTCACAGTTCACGTATTGCTGAATCCTGGCTTGGAGAATTTTAAGCATTACTTTACTAGCACGTGAGATGAGTGCAATTGTGCGGTAGTTTGAGCATTCTTTGGCAATTCCTTTCTTTGGGATTGGAATGAAAACTAACCTTTTCCAGTCCTGTGGCCATGGCTGAGTTTTCCAAATTTGCTGGCATATTAATGGCAGAACTTTCACAGCATCATCTTTCAGGATTTGAAATAGCTCAACTGGAATTCTATCACCCCCACTAGCTTTGTTCGTACAAAAAAAACAGCTTCATGACCCAGATAATCACAATGGTGTGATCACTCACCTAGAGCCAGACATCCTGGAATGTGAAGTCAAGTGGGCTTTAGAAAGCATCACTATGAACAAAGCTAGTAGAGGTGATGGAATATATATAGCAGGTATTTCAAAATGTTAAGGAAGCAGTGGTGTAACCCATTGGTATGATAGAGGTGAAGCAATTCATGCAACCAATTCCAAAATAGTGATCATGCATGAAGCACTTAAAAGAAAAAAGAAGGGCCACAGGAGTTGGCTTTTCTGCTTTGTGTTTCTGACCAATTGATTGATTAAGACAGACTTACGGTCACTGCCATTTGCAACATCTGCAGCAGCACACTATAGGGGTGTTACAAATAGTAGCAGAAATCTGTCATAGTTTCACATTTGGCCGAGTATTTCCATTTACTATTCTGTTTTGCTAATCCTTTCTCTACCCAGGGACTTCCCTGGTGGCTCAGATGGTAAAGCGTCTGTCTAAAATGTGAGAGACCTGGGTTTGATCCCTGGGATGGGAAGATTCCCTGGAGAAGGAAATGGCAACCCACTTCAGTACTCTTGCCTTGAAAATCCCATGGACGGAGGAGCTTGGTGCAGGCTACTATCCATGGGGTCTCAAAGAGTCGGGCATGACTGAGCGACTTCACTTTCACTTTCTTTCTCTACCCAGAGAAACCCTGATTATGCTTCAACGCTGGACTCATGTGTCATTCACTCCCTCTCTCAGACTTTTGGTGACCTTATCACTACCCTAGGCAGAGTTAATCATCCCCTTCTCGGTTTTCATCTAGTAATATGGTCACAACTTCCCTGGTGGCTCAGACGGTAAAGAATCCACCTTCAATGCAGGAGATTTGGGTTCAACCCGCATTGGGAAGATCCTCTGGAGGAGCGCATGTCTAACCATTCCATTACTCTTGCCTGGAGAATCCCACGGACAGAGGAGCCTGGTGGGCTGCAGTCCATGGGGCTGCAAAGAGTCGGACATGACTGAACGACTAAGCACAGCACACACAGCACAATATGGTCATATGCCTAGCATAGTATTGAACACCTCAACAGATTTCATGCATTATCCCCCACGAGAAGAATAGCTTCTAAGATAGTAGGCTAGACCCCAGTACAGCATCTAGAAATGGTAGATGTTCAAGAACAATTTGTTGAATGTAAGTTAAGAAACACAGAAAGGAACCCAGAAGCAGCACACAAGAATTTAAGTTCAATTAAATTGGGTTATCACAAATGACATTAACTAGGACTGAAAATTTATTCTCATTTATTAAAAAAAAGTCAGATCTTAAATGACTTGCACAAAGAAACATATTCAGGAAATTATAAACCCAAGTCTAACAAGGAAATGTGTCTTCTGATTTCTAGTTTAATGCCTTTTCCATTTCACCACACTGCCTCAAAAAAAAATTTTTTTTAAAGAAAAAAGAGTTCAACAACAAAATTCAGAATCAGATTAATAGTTGACTGATATAGTTCCTTCCTTGATCATTTATTATCAAAGGAGCCAAAATAGTTGCTGTTAAAATTACCACTTCTTTCATAGCATTTGTTTCTTCTGGAATATGTTAGTGAGGATGGGTATTTGTTATACAAAATCTCCCAGCTTTGAGGAGAGAGGCTGTCCTGGATTCAAGCTGGGCATTAGGTGAATGTTGTGACTTCACAAAGGTGTATGGCTAATCATAATAGTCGAAAGAATAGGACCCATTTCTATCCTTCCAAAAAGGTGTTCTCTCTCTAATATACAACAAAGCCATCATAAACTGATAAATGCACAACTATCTAACTAAATGTCAGTCTTTTGTAAGAATTAAAGAAGAAATAGGTCAAAATGTAGATTTAATTTCAAATTCAATGAATTCCATTTTTACTTCTTACCCTATAAGATTGGTAGAAATGTCTATAGCTATAATGATCTTTCAACACTTTGTTTTGAGTTGCAGACCTCAAGGTTTAATCAAGTTTGCAGATACACTTTGGCCTATAGAACTAGTTGAGGGCTAAATTTCCAACTGTTTGTCCATAGTTCTACTACTCTGGAAAATGCTTTCTGAATTTAGCATAAATTTTCCATCATAAAGTTGACATTTTTTAACTTGAATTTTTTGAATCAATCTACAAAAATAGCAAAGAGCATTTCCCATCAAGTTGCTTATAATGACAGTGTCCATTAATCATCTCCATTTCCTTGTGACAATGAAAACCTGAAAAATATGTCACCGTTTGGCTGATGACTGACCAGAAGAAAGGAAATGAAAACCTTTACAGACACCACAATGCATAAGTATTTCATAGTTACTATATCATTTAATCCACATAGTATTGTAGATGAATATAATTATGCTTATTTTACTGATGAGATACTGAAGCTTATAGAACCTGAATGACTTCCATACCTCATACATCCAAAAAGAGTTTGTTTAGGGTCCAACTTTCTACTATATCACAATAGATGTTTGTCTTATAATGTAAGACAAGAAGAGAGATGAAAACAACATTAAGACTCTCACCATAAAGAGTTTATAGTCTCCAGTTATTTTCCAGTTGCAATTTTCCAGTATTTTTCTAGCAGTGAACTTGATGAGGAATGGTAATTCATCAAATTTTTGCCCTATGCCATTCATTCACTCATTCAACAAATATCGAGTGCCTTACTGTGTGCCAGCACTGGAGGGGAAAGACAGTTTTTAAAAAAAGAAAAGTCAGCATATGATAAAAGAGAATTTTCTAATGTGAATATATTCCCAGATGCTGTCAGAGACACTATGCAAAAACTGTATCTTAGCCTATTCCCTCTCAAAAATTCATGCCAGAATATTGATTCTGATGGAGCCCACATTATCATTGTTGACAAATTTGATAGTAAAGCAAAAAATGAACCATGTTTAAAAGGCATCTTAAATGTCTAGCGTATATTTAAATTGAAAAAAAAAAAAAGCCTCAAACTTGACTAGTGATACTAACTTGGCAACTTATTGCCAAATGTCAGCTGAAATCTCATTCACCCATTCATTCTTTCATTCAGCTAACCATCATCCAGTCATTTAACTGCTAATAACAATAATAATTTCTAACCCTTTCTGAAGTTTTCTGTGCACCAGACAGTGTTCTATATGCTTAAATAGATTACCTCATGGAATTCTTTGAGATAAGTATTTCATTATCTCCATTTTAGAGATAACATACAGGCTAAGTAACTTACGCAAGATCACACACTGGCAAAAATGGCAGAAGTTTGGTTCCAAGATGCTTTAAACCAGGGGTCCCTGACCACCGGGATCTAATGCCTGATAATCTGAGGTACAGTTGATGTAATAATAATAATATAGAATGCATAATATATGTAATGCTGCTGCTGCTGCTATGTCACTTCAGTCGTGTCTGACTCTGTGCGACCCCAGAGATGGCAGCCCACCAGTCTCCCCCGTCCCTGGGATTCTCCAGGCAAGAACACTGGAGTGGGTTGCCATTTCCTTCTTCAATGCATGAAAGTGAAAAGTGACAGTGAAGTAGCTCAGTTGTGTCCGACTCTTAGTGACCCCATGGACTGTAGCCCACCAGGCTCCTCCATCCACTGGATTTTCCAGGCAGGAGTACTGGAGTGGGGTGTCATCGCCTTCTCTGATATGTAATGCACTTGAATCATTCTGAACCCCAGGAATGCATGTGTATACAGGAAAGACAGTTTGAGGACATAGTGAGAAAAATGGTTATCTACAAGTCAAGGAGAGAAGCCTGGTAGATGCCAACCATGGTGGCACCTTTAAGCCTCCAGAACTGTGAGAAAATAAATGTTTGTTGTTTAAACCATCCAGTCTTTGGTATTTTGTTACGGCAGCCTGAGTAACAAACTGACGAAAGTATACCCTTATATTCAAACCATATACTCTGTCTCCCTAGGTTTAAGAAAAACTTTCATGCATAGTAACCTCACTACCTGGATATGCAACTGAGTCTTGAACTCATAAATTACTCAGATACTACTGGAAATATCTGAACTAGAACAATTTCAAGCCTAGTGTCCTTTAAACATAACCCAACTATCTCAGCACTGCAGATATTTGTAGACTAAACTGCATAAATATGAAAAACAAAATGGGAATAGATACTCAATTTACCAGTAAACTGAATCTAGATAGATAGGTGGATAAAACGTAAGTGCTATCATAGAAACCCAATTAAAAACCTAGAGTTTACTAATCCCAAGAACAGGCAATATTATTGTCAGAGGTCTTACAGGTTCCACTTTTTATTTTCAAAAGCAGGTGGAAAGGGTATTTTCTAATCATTAGCAAGATCTAGTATTGTATTCTTGCTCCTCCTGCTTTCATAAGTTTTTTTTTTGGCGGGGGAGCGGGCAGTGGGTACCAAGGCTTGAGGATTCTCTGAAACAGGCAGCTCCACTGCAGTAGGGATTTGTGGTCCTCACTGGAGCCCATAGCTGAGGGTGGTATCAATGTCCCTTTGATAAGTTCAAAGATCAACATTTTTACTGGTAGTGTTGGCCTTTTCCTCTGTGATAATGTATGTGTGCCAAGTATTGTGCATCTCATCACAGATGCCAAGGCAGTCACTTACTAGGTCACTCATGTGGCTCCATCTTTAATGCTTCTAACTGTGAACATGAAGTCTGCCTCCTGTACATAAATCCATGATGAAATAGACCATATGCTGTTATATATCAACATAAATTTCCCAAGCAAATGTTCATATCTTTGCAGACACCAGGCTTCTGTTCCTCCATCCACAGAAGGGAAATAATATTTTTATACAGGCATACGGTAATAAGACCCAGTTACCTTCAAATTCTTACACTTGCAGTTCACTGCCAACTGTTTCCTGCTTCATCACCAACAGGTGCTATAGCGTGAACCATTTTGGTGAGGAGACATGCACCTAAAATGCTGTTTGCTGGTGAGCTCTCAAAAAGCAACTCTTCCTTTAGAAGAAGTAACAGCTTCTCATAAATATCCCAGGCCTTTAATGATATGCTGGAAAGGTTGTGCCAGAAGACCCCTCTACTTGAATTATGCAAAACAGCAAATAGCTTCACACATACTTTATTACTCAGCTCTGCCTCAAGTTAGACCTGACTGAAGTATATGGAGACAAATTTAGCCAAATATGAAGTATAACATCAGAATCCTATCTTTTGTTCCCAGATTGTTCCAAGAGTTCAAGGAAAGGGGGCAGAGATGGTAGAAGCAATGTGATAAAGCTGAAAATTTTTTTAACTTTAGAAGTCATCATGGGTACTAGTTACTTACCAGCCATATGAAACTTGACTAAGTCACTTAATCCCCTTGATCCTTGTTTTTTCAATCTTTAGAGTGGGAATAGTAATAGCACCTCAATTTTTTTTTCCATATGGCCTAAATAATTTATAGTGCATACAGCATATCATCTCAGAAATGAACTCTTCTTTTAGAACAGCTTATTATCATCCTAACCAGATGATATGTGATGAAGGTTTGAGGATTGAGGATTCTCATACATTATATGTGTAAGGTATGTTGGTTTTACATGTATGAAAGTACTTCCATACACATAGAAATGTTCTAGGAGTGTGCCTGGGAATTTTTTTTCTTGGAGCAGAACTGAGTTTAGACTTTTTAAATTATACATATATCCTTCTGAGTATGCATGACTTTTTAATGAACAAAATGTTAGTCTTACTGTAGATAAAGCCATAATTGAGAAAATGGTTTAAACCTAAGAGAAAAATGGAAATGGGGCGAAGGGACAAGACCACTTCTCAAAGTTTATGAGAGGGAAGGGGGCTTCTTATTTTAGGGGCAGAAGCAGGAAAAAAGAGAAAGAAGAATATTGCTTCATGTAACTGCTGCATTTTTGTTTCCTCAGCTCATTGATCTTAATACTCATGCCCAAGTCAGTGCCCAGTAGATGGGCTCCCTTCCATTCAGCAAGATAATAATGCTCTTACAGTAGTTCCCTCATCAGTGGCAAACTCTGCTCCTGGGATGGCGGGCAATTCCGATTTATCCCCAGAAGCAAGGCTGACGATTGTGGTTGTTCTCATCTATGTGAACTGGGCTCCCACCCACAATCTCTGCACCCCACACAACAGCATTCCAACCAGAAGGCTCATGGATATGGATCAGTATAATTCATCAGCTTCATTGACTAAAGGCCACACTGTACCCTGGTTTAGAACTACATTCCCTGTTCTGAGTTCCATTTCAAATTATGTACATGCACATTGTCCAAAGTAATGCCCCAGAGATTATGTAATGAATCCAAGCAACAGCATAAAAATATATAAATTAATGCACGGCCTGTAAAACAAAAAGCTCCCCAATTTGGACAATATGAATAAATTCACAGAGTGAAAAAGAATTCCAAAAACTAAATTGCCATTTTCATTAAATATCAAAAGAATTCAAGTCCAAAAGAATTCCTTTCCTAACTTTTTTTTTTTTTTTTTCTGTTCAGTCTCGGTCCTCTGGGATAGAATCATTTCTTTAGTAGCTGCAATTTCCAAAGCTGGTATTAACAATCTAAGTTTATAACAAGCCTCACCTTTCAGAATCTAAAGCATTAATAAAGATTGTTTAAGCACCAGAAGAACATCTAAGAATTTTTTAAATCCCTCATGCAAATCCTCAGTCATATAACAGTTATCTCAAGCAAAATTACATTGACAGAGCTAGGAACATAGTACATTTCAGAACCACATGACTATCAGTGGCTAGAGGCCAAGGCAGATATTTGGTTTTATCACACGGAGGACAGGAAACTGACGTAGCCCATGAAAAGGAGGAAGGAGGGGACTGAGAGATGGACAAAGACAGACAGGTGTTTTATTTTTATAATAAAACAAAATGAAAACTGGTTTTAAAACTTGAATCTGAACTTAGCAATAAATGATGGCCGAGTTGATATTCAGATGGTTAATAAGTTGTGGAACTGGAAATTTAAGCAAACCTGAATTTCAGACAACTTAGATTTCCTGGCTGACTGCTTTTCTTGAAGTCCAGAGTGCCTAGAAAAGTGTTATCACATATTAGATATGTTTTCATATTACCTGCAAAAAGCTTTTATAAGAATATAGCTATATGTTAACTGCTTCTTTATACCATAAAGATCGAATTCAAAATCCCAACATGCTTATTAACCAAGCTGAAGGACAGTAAAATCCTTCAAGCTGAGAATCCTGAACATCCACTGACTTTCCAGGCTCACATGCCCATCACTATCCCTACTCTTCAAATGTACTGTGATCGCCATCAGGCCTCCAGCTGGCTCTGAATTATCATGTGTGAGCCATTTTGATAAAAGCCTTTATATGTTACTGTATTTACTCATGATCCTCTAGGACAAGTCTGAATATCCTCTTTTACCTATGAGGAAATAGGTTCAGAAAATAATCTGACTGCCCAAGACCACACGGCTGATAAGAAAAAGAGTGAGAATTTAAACCCAGAGTTAGAATGAATCGAAAGCCCACTCTTTTAACCACTTTGGTACCCTGTAGTGGGCTATAATAGTTGAGATTTGATGATAATACTTCTGCTTTTTCTAAATATAACTATGCCTCTCAGGTCATAATCTATACAGGTTAATTGTATTTAATTATAGCTATAGGCAATGGCACCCCACTCCAGTACTCTTGCCTGGAAAATCCCATGGATGGAGGAGCCTGGTGGGCTGCAGTCCATGGGGTCGCTAGGAGTGGGACACGACTGAACGACTTCACTTTCACTTTTCACTTTCATGCATTGGAGAAGGAAATGGCAACCCACTCCAGTGTTCTTGCCTGGAGAATCCCAGGGACAGGGGAGCCTGGTGTGCTGCCATCTCTGGGGTCACACAGAATCAGACACGACTGAAGTGACTTAGCATAGCATAGCATAGTGCATCCCATATAGAATGGAAAGAGGTGTTTCATTTTTTTGGCAATATAATAGAATAGATAAACTGAAAATACCGTGACTAGGAATACCTTGATACTGCCTTGGCTAAGGGAACGAAGGATGCTTTAATTTATATGCTAAGTCTTGCAATAATATGTAGAAGGAATTGGAGTAGGGTCAAACAAAATAAAAATAGTCATAATACAAAATATTTTTGTTAGTTTTAGAATTATATAGACCTAAAATTTTCCAAACTTTTCAGATAATCTGGTAGTCAGAAAATGTCATGTATAAATGTCTGCTTGGGTATGTGTTTGTGCACATGCAGCCCATCTTTTAAGCAGAGTTTCTTTTTTGGTTGTTAAGTATTGACAAGTCAGTGTTTTCATCCTGTTAATTTGAAAAATGCCTCTTGAGCACTTTCCCAATTTGCATATCATTCCCCAGCTTCTCTTCTGCACTTTCAAAATCTGACACATGTGGATTATATAGGATGCTGGGTTAAGGTCAATAGATGTTACTACAGAAAATATTTAAAAGAAAATTGCACTGTATCTAACTGCTTATTAGCAAAATACACAGTGTTCCACTTTAGATCTTTCAGTGAAGGAGTCATGTGGGTCAGTCTACACATTGGCTGGTAAGTGTATTATTCCTGCCAAATCATCTAGTTGAGATGGGAACATTAATTTATTTGATCAGACATGTGTCTATGTGGCTTTAACAAAACAACCATATGCTGCACCAATAAGCAGCATAACAAAGAAAGCACAATTAATGCCAGAACCCACCCTAGAACTTTTGAAAGGGACCATGGAGAATGTTCTTCAACCTTATTTTTCATCGGCATTTCATTTGTTCTAGTGATCTTCTACACCAGTCTAGTCCAACACATGTTGTCCCGATTAAGTGTGAATTCTGTGATGTTTTATGTTAGCTTTGGGTTTCCTTCCTCTCTTTAATGAATTTTAACTAGGGGTTTTAGAGCAATATCCATAGTTCCTTGTATGTAGATTCCCTTCCTCTACCCAAGACTTTGCGGTGGGAGGGTCTCTTTTTGCAGGATTGAGGGAGCCAGGTATAACTGAAATCCCTTGGTCAAATACCATCTTTAACAGATCTTAATGAGATCACTATGGTCCTAAAGCTAACCCTCAGCTTTTAAGTCTGATTTGTAAAATAAAATATATTCCATTGTAAATACATATATAAAACATTCAGAAATATGCAAAAGTAGGAAGACGGAAAACCCTTTTGGACTATCCTCAAATGATTATTGGTAAACATTTTTGTGCATTCATTACTGTAATGATTTTATGTATACTTTTTCAATATAATATATTCATTGATATATATGCTATTTTTGTGTTAACATGATAATAGAAATATATTTCCACACAATTATGAACTTTATGAATAAAAATTTTAATAGCTAAAATACTGGAGAATATTATAACCTAAATATTTTCAGAAAGTTGGATTCTTTCCAATATTTTGCTATGATAATAAACACAAATATTACTATTATAGTACTTAGAGATACCTGCTGTTAAGAGTTGTTTGTGTGTCTTTGCAGAAATGTCTATCAATTTAGCAGGGTAAAGGTATGTGTGTATATTTAATACAAATGGGCTCATGATAACCATATTCTGCACACTGTTATGAAAAAGTATTAATGAGCATATTACTTTCATAGACAGTATATTTTATGGTAGTAGCCAGATTCTAGAGCCAGGTTGACTGAACTGAATTCTGGCTTAAATACATAATAACTTTTGCAAAATTAGCACATTATTTAGTGTATCTATACCTCATTTTTCTTATCCATTCAGAGAATAATAGTACACACTTCATAAAATTGTTATAAAGATTGAATGACATATAGTAAGAATAATAAATGTATCTTGTTTTTTTTTAAATCTCAATTTAACAGTAATGTAATATTCCATAATACAGTTGTACCATGATTTATTTTACTCATGGACATTTACATTATTATCATCTATTCATACAGAACTGTTTCATATGTAAAATCTATCTTTTACATATGTCACACATATATGAACATATCTGTTATATCTATAGTTAAAACTTCTAAAAATAAAATTGAATCAAAAGGTATGCACACATTTTAAAATTTAACAAGGATTGCAAAGTTACTCTCAACTATGGTCATGCTGATTTTACTTCTACATTGCTGACTGTCTCCCTACTCTTTAGCTGACACTGGTTTTCTTGGACTTTTCATTTTTTGTTATTTTAGTAGGTAAAGAGAGTTATTGTGCTTTATTTAGCATGTCCCTCATCCTTAGATATAACAAACATGTTCAAAATTTTTTCTGCTCATATATTTTAAAGGCCATTTAGCTTTTGTTTTTAACTCTAGGAACTTTAGAATTATGTCATTTAATCGTTAAAATAAAACCAACTGTTTTGTTTTTGTTTATAACTGGATATTATAGAGTAATAAGTGCTTTGTCTCACATGTTTGAAAAAATTCCTCAGTTAACAATTGTTTTTTAATTTATGATACCTATTTATATACACAATTTCTTTTTTACTTACATAGAGTCAGAGTCATCCTTCCTCTTTAAAAATTGGAATGGCATAATTAATTTTCCCTACTCTAAAATGACTTCCCTGATGGTTCAGTGGTAAAGAATCTGCCTGCAACAGGAGACAAAGGAGACACTGGTTCAGTCCTTCAGTCAGGAAGAGCCCCTGAAAGAGGAAATGCAACCCACTCCAGTATTCTAATATTCTTGCCTGAAAAATCCCATGGACAGAGGAACCTGGCTGGCTAAAGGGTCACGAACGGTGAAAAAGGTCACAAAGAGTCATGGTTAAGACATTTTGAAAACGTTACTCTTTCTGAATTTACCAGAACTTTCAATGTGAAATCAAATCAAATGTTTGATTTTTCTAAGTATTGGGTTGGCCAAAATGTTCATTTGGGTTTTTCCATAACATCATGCAGAGAATTTCAAATGAACCTTTTGACCAACCCAATATAAATATATAAATATATAAATCAGTTCAGTTCAGTCACTCAGTCGTGTCTGACTCTTTGCGACCCCATGAATCACAGCACACCAGGCCTTCCTGTCCATCACCAACTCCCGGAGTTCACTCAGTCTCAAGTCCATCGAGTCAGTGATGCCATCCAGCCATCTCATCCTCTGTTGTCCCCTTCTCCTCCTGCCCCTAATCCCTCCCAGCATCAAAGTCTTTTCCAATGAGTCAACTCTTCGCATGAGGTGGCCAAAGTACTGGAGTTTCAGCTTTAGCATCAGTCCTTCCAAAGAAATCAGTCCTTCCAAAGAAATCCCAGGGCTGATCTCCTTCAGAATGGACTGGTTGGATCTCCTTGCAGTCCAAGGGACTCTCAAGAGTCTTCTCCAACACCACAGTTCAAAAGCATCAATTCTTCGGTGCTCAGCTTTCTTCACAGTCCAACTCTCACATCCATACATGACCACTGGAAAAACCATAGCCTTGACTAGACAGACCTTTGTTGGCAAAGTAATGTCTCTGCTTTTCAATATGCTATCTAGGTTGGTTATAACTTCTCTTCCAAGGAGTGTCTTTTAATTTCATGGCTGCAGTCACCATCTGTAGTGATTTTGGAGCCCCCAAAAATAAAGTCTGACACTGTATATTTATATTTTATTTTATTTATATTTTATTATATTCATATAAATATTACATTAATATGGATCAAGCCTCATGGTTAGTCATCTACAAAAGACACATTTATTCCTTAAAGTATGACTGTTAAGCCTCAGAAATACTGCTCAAGTATATTATTTTTCAATCAAAGAAATATTCAAATTCTAAGATTGCTGTCTCATTTATGTCTCTTTTAATAATATTTCCCACACCCATGAGAGCTACTGGAAGGATGGAGGGACATATTTTTATTCTTTGTCTCTCTTTTCCTTGGCTTCACGCAACCCACATGTCTTAAGTTATGTCTTCTACTTGAGTGAATCAATTTATAGTGCAAATGACTATATTTGAATGTTTTTGTGTTAGCTTTGCGTATAAATGGACCCAATAATTCCTGGCATGTAGAAGTCACCCATTCACTCACTGGCAAAACAGATCATTCCTCCATTCAGGAAGTACTTGTTAAACATCTACCATGTCAATAAAAATGAGCAATAGATTTCAACCAGCATTTCACAGAAAAGGAAACATGATAAACCAATAAGCCAATGAAAGTAGTTCATCTTCATTAGTAATCAGGATAATGCAAATTAAAACCATGCTGAGCCATCACCCTGTACCCCTGAGGTTCAGTTCAGTTCAGCCGCTCAGTCGTGTCCAACTCTTTGCAACCCCCTGAGGTTAGCTAAAGTTAAACATCTAATAATATCAAGTACTGACAGTGATGCAGAGCAGGATTGGCAAATTCCAGCTCATAGTCCAAATCTGGACTGCCACCTGCCTTTGTACAACCCATAAGTCAAGTTGGTTTTTACATATTTTAATGAAAAGTATAAAAAGGCTATTAGACTTTCGTGGAGAATAGTTGCTCGATTTTGCCACTTGGTGCTAAAGCCTAACATATGTATTATGTGGCTCTTTACAGAAAAAGATTGCTGACCCCTGATATGGAACATAAGAATATAGTTTCCTTGTACTGCTGGTAAGAGTGAAAATGACACAACCACTTTGGTAAGCAATTTTATGTATCTAACAAGATGAACAGTTGCAAACCCAAGCGACATAGCAGTACCCTAGAGAAACACTTGCCTACTTGAACAACACTGTGTACAACTCAGGGGAAAAAAATGGAACAAATTCAAATGTCCACCAAGCACAGAATGGAAACAATAAACTGGAATACAACACACAGAGAATGCTGCTATTGACACCAACATAGGTGACTCTCACAAAAAAGGCAGCTAGCAAAAATACAGGTTTTAGAGTAGTTCTGTCTATCAGGAATATGTGAGACACATTTAATTTAAAAATTTATAGTAACCATTTTAGAAACAAGAAACTGATAAAATTAATTTTAGCCATGTATTTCAACCTGATGTATCTACAGTTATTATTCCAACATGTAGTCAATAATATAAATTACTGATACATGACATTTTTGATCCTGAATCCTCAAAATCTGGTGTGTATATTTATAGGGCATCTCAACTTGGATGAGCCACTTTTAAAGTGCTAGTAATCACATGTGGCTATTAAGCCATCATATTGAGCAGCCCAGTTTGAGAAGTTGAAAACAGTAAATTCTATTTATATTCCATCATTCAAAGTAAACAAAACTAAATTTTATATTATTTAGGGATATATGATATGAGGTCATATCTACATCACTACAAAGAAAAGTGATGGTGTGATAACTCCAAGATCCAGGTGATTCTGATGTCTGGTTTGGAGGGGCTGAGATGGAGGACTGACTCTGGGGGACTCAAACATGCTGATAATATTCCATCTTGTAAGTTTGATAATAATGTATGCATGGATGCTTGTTGTTGTTGTTGTTTTAATTATGTCATTATTATTAGTTTGCCACTACTCAATCTTTATAAGGCTTTCCTGGTGGCTTAGAGGTTAAAGCATCTGCCTCCAATGCTGGAGACCCAGGTTCCATCCCTGGGTTGGGAAGATCCCCTGGAGAAGGAAATGGCAACCCACTCCAGTATTCTTGCCTGGAGAATCCCATGGATAGAGGAGCCTGGTAGGCCACAGTCCATGGGTTGCAAAGAGTCGGACCCGACTGAGCGACTTCACTTTCACTTTCAATCTTTATAAGAAATTAAAGATAAATCCCTGTATCAGTAGCTTGCCTCAGAGATAAGTTGTAATATAATCACTTGTGTAAAACTTTTTGATCAGTAGAATAGAATGCGAATAGAGACAAGTTGGTATCTATTATTGTTTCCTATAATTTTTATAATTGGAAGGTCCATATGTGCAGAAGTTGCCACAAGGTAGAGACTTTAAATAGAGAGAACTGAGCAATACAAGAGAATGTAAACTGTTAGTTGATATCCACAGAACAGCAGAGGAGAAATGGGGAAAAAAATCAATGAGGAAGAAAGAAATCTACATAAGTGGCAACAGAGACATGTGGAAGTCTTGAAGGGTGACCAGCTGTTGCATCTCTGAGATTTGTCAAAAAAGACTTGTGGGGGAGAGTCAATTGACAAGAAGCTGTCACGGAGGGCTGCTAGGGAATGGGGAGGTGAGATCCTCAGGGGTGGGATGGAGAGCAGTAAACTATACTGGGAAAGAGCCCCGGGCAGATGCAGTGCTTGAAACATGTCCTAATCTGCCGCACAGACTGTCTACACACAGGGAGTTGCAATTGGCAGCAGGAGCACGTGCTTGGCAGAGGCAAGGCGGCTTCTTTTTCTGGCTCTGCATCTTTCCCATTTTACCATCTTCAGTGATTGACTTGAGGCAGAAGAGCTGAGCACTCTGCATTGTATTTCTTTTGCTATTAAGATGTGGTGATGAGAAAACTAGAGTGTGTACAGCCTAAAACAGGAGTAGACAGCTGTGTGGATCCCAAGTGGGCTCCTTCCAGGACCTGTCTCTGTGTGGGCAGGAAGAGCCACAGTTATAAGACTGCGCAGGTCTTCCCAAATAATCTGCCACAGAAGTGTTCAAAAGAGGATAGAAAATGGTGTCCCTTTGGAAGATCACGTGTCCGTAAAGTTATTAACCCTGTAAAAACTGGGTTAAATTTCATTTCAGTCTGTGATTTGAGAGAACACTGGAGGCCATGTTAAAAGAGAAATAGTAGAAATATAGAGAAGTAGAAATATTTTTTTTGATGTTCACTCTTACCCACACATGATAAAGAATACTTAAAATATACACAAAAAATAAATACATAAAATATATGGAAAGGTGTTTGCAGATAGGATTTGGGGGTTCCTTGGGAATATTCAATCAGAGAATCTGCAAAGCAACTGACACCACAGTTTAGCACTAAGCTCTCAGCAAGCTCATTTCTGCTTCTTGGGTTCCCCCACAGAGGCTAGGAAAGCCTTTGGATCAAGTCAGGCACTGAGCAAGAGTTGATAGTACACCTACATAAGCATGAATGATCATGCACAATCACCTGGCATATTTGATAATCCCTACTGCCTGCCAAACTTCCCTGGTGGCTCAGACAGTAAAGCATCTGCCCACAATGCGGGAGACCTGGGTTCGATCCCTGGGTCGGGAAGATCCCTGGAGAAGGAAATGGCAACCCACTCCAGTATCCTTGCCTGGAGAATCCCATGGACGGAGGATCCTGGTAGGCTACAGTCTACAGGGGTTGCAAAGAGTCAGACACAACTGAGCGACTTCACTTTCACTTTCACTGTCTGCCACCAGGGTTGCTTTAGATGTATGATTTCACTTGACATCAGAATATGCCTGACAGAGAGAAACCACATTCTCCAATTCATAGATGAGGAAACTGGACTCAGAGAGGAGTGCCTTGCCCCAGTAAGATGCTGAGCTGGGACTTGAACTCTTTTTTAACCCATAAAAGTTCACATTTGTCCCACTGTATCATGCTATCAACTCAATGTATTGAACATATTACTGGTTATTACATACAATTAATTCTTATAACCATTCTGAAGGAAATATACTTATAATAGTATCCTTATTTGTTAGATAATGAGGATGAGAGGAGTTATTTTTAAAAGCTAGTTTTCTGTGGAGGCAAAGACAATTATTTAATAAGGACACAGTTATTAAAGATTTACAACATGGCAGATGATAGTCTAAGTGCCTTAGCATGCATTTACATATTCATCCCCAGAACAATTTTTTTAGATAGGTATGGTCCCTCGGACTGCAAGGAGATTGAACTTGTCAGTCCTAAAGGAAATCAGTCCTGAATATTCATTGGAAGGACTGATGGCTGAAGCTGAAACTCTAATACTTTGGCCACCTGATACGATGAACTGACTCATTGGAAAAGACCCTGATGCTGGGAAAGGTTGAAGGCAAGAGGAGAAAGGTATGACCGAGGATGAGATGGTTGGATGGCATCACTGACTTGATGGACATGAGTTTGAGCAAGCTTCAGGAGTTGGTGATGGACAGGAAAGCCTTGCATGCTGCAGTCCATGGGGTTGCAAAGAGTTGGACACGACTGAGCGAATGAACTGAACTGATAGTTATTATTTTTACTTCTCAGATGAGGAGAGAGCACAGAGAGGTTAAATGACTTAACCAACGTCATCCAGCGAGTGAAAAGAACTGAATCAAACTTTAACGGTGGGACTCCATTAGCCCAAGCCCATACCACACTATACCTAGTATGGGCCAAATACTCAGGTGAGGAAGTGACCCTGATGCTTGAATAAAGAGATCCTACATTAATACCTTCCTTTTATTTCCTTCCATACACAGTTTTCTTTCCTAAACCCATCTATGTACAATGAGGGATACAGAAGAAATAGAAGAGATGTAAACAAGACCCACTGGTTTGATTTCTCTGTGTCCCTTCTTCCCCAGAATGATTGGTCTAAGGTAGTCATGCAATTCTGATTCTGACAAATAAAATGTAAGAGGAAGTCTGTTGGGGTTGCTCCTGAGAGAGGATTCTGCTCTCTCTATAAATGTCATTCTTTTCCTCTGTATATAGTTATATGTGGATGTGATGCCTGGGATTGTGGTAAACCTCTCGCTACCAGCGTGAGAATGAAACAGCCCTGAGGATGGTAGAGCCAAGAGATGGAAAGAATCTGAACCTTGATGATATTCTTGAATCACTAAAATAACCAGGAGATTCTTTCCTACCTCAAGACTTCTCATAAGGGAATACCAACTGTCCTTTGTTTGAGCTATGTTGAGAAGAGCTACCTGTTACTTGCAGCCTAAAATATCCTGACTGAAACACAGGCTATTCTCAAGTAGATGTTGGAATCTGGAATGATAAATTAGGCTAGAAGGAAAGCGAAAGTGTTAGTCGCTCAGTCATATCTGACTCTTTGTGACCCCATGGGCTGTGGCCCACCAGTTTCCTCTGTCCATGGAATTATCCAGGCAAGAATACTTGGAGTGGGTTGCCATTCCCTTCATGAGAGAATCTTCCTGACCCAGGGATCACCTGGATCTCCTGCATTGCAGGCAGATTCTTTACCTGCTACCAGGAATTCTTAAAGAATTATTTTCCTGAGCTACCAGGAAAGCCCAAGCTAGAAGAAAAATCACTCTTGTTGTAAACTGGAGTGATCTGCCTCAGACAGTATGTATCTCTCTATCATGTAAGTGTTGACCAGGAGGTTGGGCTACTGTTTGCAGAGGAAATACATTAATTAATACAAGAGTTTGGACCAAATTACGGCTTCCAACTCTAGGTTATCATTCTTCCATTGTCAATATAAATAAAATTTGCAAGTTTTTATAATTTAGAGTTCCCAGAAACAAGTATACATTTTTAAGAAATAGGATAACCCATATGTCATAATTTTAAAATAGCTAGTTTTTATATTCATATATTGACAAAGATTTTATATAAGTAAGCTGTGAGTTCCTACAGAGGATCCTTTTAATGTGAGAGCAGTAGGATTTCCCAGGTCAGTTAAATTTCTTTCCTCCCCTTGCCTCCACTTGACGTTCTCACCAAAATCCCTTTTTAAAAATACTAGTGCTGTGTTTTAACTCCTTCCTTTTGCTTCCTGGCAAAGCAAAGCTAATTCCTGACATCCTTCCTTCCTGAACCCAAGTAACTCTGGCTTCTGCACACATATACACATGTATGCTAATTACTATCTGCATATTAGACTGATATGGATTGGATTCCATACTAGAAATAATAGCCTCATACCTGAAAGCACACAGGAGTCTGGTCTACTCACATCATGTATTTCATCTTTGGTCATCCCTGTAACCTCCCAGTCCACAGAAGAGCTGGCTCATCTGAAAAGACCCTGATGCTGGGAAGGACTGAGGGCAGGAGGAGAAGTGGACGACAGAGGATGAGATGGTTGGATGGCATCACCGACTCAATGGACATGAGTTTGGGTAAACTCTGGGAGTTGGTGATGGACAAGGCGGCCTTACGTGCTGTGGTTCATGGGATCGCAAAGAGTCAGTCACATGACGGAGTGACTGAACTGAACTGAACTGAACTGTAACTTCCCAAGCTTGATTTGCCTATCTTCAGGCTTGCAACACCTATTTATTCATCTGGTACCCTTATCCACTGTAAGATTTCTATTACTGTGAGAAAGTGCTTCCCAAGATTGATCAGACATCTGTAGTTATTTTTTTTCTCTCCATTGGTCTCAGTTCTTTTACTTGCAAGGCCATATTGAATAAGAACACTCTCAAATGACAGCCTTGGGCATGAAGTATAGAAAGAAAAGCTCTTTTCTGTCCCCTTAAATATTCACTTCTTCCAGATAAACATCACTAGGTCCTTCAAACACACTTTAGAGGACATTGTTAGGAAATTATCTTTTTTTCTT
The DNA here is from genome assembly GCF_027580195.1 of Bos mutus. Classification (NCBI taxonomy): domain Eukaryota; kingdom Metazoa; phylum Chordata; class Mammalia; order Artiodactyla; family Bovidae; genus Bos; species Bos mutus. The sequence continues at coordinate 83,193,057 of NC_091619.1, read as the reverse complement.
TTTTATGAGTACAGTCTGATTAATATCAACATCCCTCTGAAAGTGTGAAATTTCAAGGCTGAACACAAAGTTTGTCCCGAGCTCAAATTCTATATATTTAAGATATGTTTTGTGCTAGAATTTGTATGGCAGGATGGCAAATTCCAGCTGTATGTTTGGTTGGCCTCAGTTGAGTTCAGCCAATGAAAATGGCTGGAGGGAAATCAGAGTGTAGAAGGACTCTGTGGGTGCCCCATCCAGATCTTGTTCATGCACAGGGCTCCCACTGACCATCTGTAAGGATTAGCTTCTCATGATTCACTGTTGCTCCTTTCTCCAGAGCCTCATTCTTGGCTGAATGAAAAGTCATCTAGTATAAGAGCTTCCACCCCACCTAGTGGTTACCCAACATCTGCTAGCTTGCTAATATGGCAGCCTGAGTCTCAAGGTGGAATCAACTCTCATGTTCCAGATTAGAGTGAAGTTAGAGGCCACCAGATCCTTCAACTCCTCTCCAGCCTCATCCTGCTCCCCGAATTCTCTTTCTCCTGAGAGAAAGCCTTCAATCTACCAAGAGTATCCAAATCACTATATTGGGTTCTGCTTCTAAGAAAACCAACCTAAGACAAAGTACTTCTTCTCTGTTTCCACCTTGTCTCAGTGCCACCTCTCAGGCAGAAGTGGTGTCTCCCCATGATTCCAGCTGTCACTGGGATCAGTATTTCCATTTTCTCCTCTTATTCCTTCAGCCCTGGAGGTGATAATGGTTTCTTGATGTTGCTATTCTCTGGGTCCCTTATACCCCTTGTTTGTTTCTATAACCATGCCCACATCTCTGCAAGTGGTCCTTTAATAGATCGCATTCAGTGGAACCATTGGACCTCCTTTCTCTTTCTCACCAAGCTTCTTTCTGCCTCCTAACATGCAACAGAGCCAGGAAGCTCTATCCATGACTCTTTTTATGGCTGTCTCACTCTCATCTTCATCTACCACTCTGACTGAAGTCACCTTAGAACATCATCCTGTGCACCTTACGTGATGCACTATTACTTTCCTAAACACCAGCTTATTTATTGTCGTCACACTTTTTATCACAATTGACAATTGACTCTTTTCTTTATTTACACAGTTTCTCTCTGCTGGAACAAATTCCCAAAAGCAACTTTACCTATAATTTATTGCTGATACCCAGTGCCTAGCAAATTATCAGTACAAAGTAGACATTCAGTGAATACTTTTGCAAGAAAAAGTTTTTTGTCTGATAGTATTTTAGTTAATTACATTCTTTTGGAGGATATTCTATGTTCTTCAACTTCAGCTTCTTCAGCATTACTGGTTGGGGCATAGACTTGGATTACTGTGATATTGAATGGTTTGCCTTGGAAATGAACAGAGATCATTCTGTCGTTTTTGAGATTGCATCCAAGTACTGCATTTCAAACTCTTTTGTTGACCATGATGGCTACTTCATTTCTTCTGAGGGATTCCTGCCCGCAGTAGAAGATATAATGGTCATCTGAGTTAAATTCACCCATTCCAGTCCATTTCAGTTTGCTGATTTCTAGAATGTCGACATTCACTCTTGCCGTCCCTTGTTTGACCACTTCCAATTTGCCTTGATTCATGAACCTGACATTCCAGGTTCCTAAGCAATATTGCTCTTTACAGCATTGGACCTTGCTTCTATCACCAGTTACATCTACAGCTGGGTATTGTTTTTGCTTTCACTCCATCCCTTCATTCTTTCTGGAGTTATTTCTCCACTGATCTCCAGTAGCATATTGGGCACCTACTGACCTGGGGAGTTTCTCTTTCAGTATCCTATCATTTTGCCTTTTCATACTGTTCATGGGGTTCTCAAGGCAAGAATACTGAAGTGGTTTGCCATTCCCTTCTCCAGTGGACCACATTTTGTCCTTTTCATTATAGGGGACTGGAATGCAAAAGTAGGAAGTCAAGAAACACCTAGAGTAACAGGCAAACTTGGCCTTGGAATATGGAATGAAGCAGGGTAAAGACTAATAGAGTTTTGCCAAGAAAATGCGCTGGTCATAGCAAACACCCTCTTCCAACAACACAAGAGAAGACTCTACACATGGACATCACCAGATGGTCAACACCAAAATCAGATTGACTATATTCTTTGCAGCCAAAGATGGAGAAGCTCTCTACAGTCAACAAAAACAAGACCAGGAGCTTACTGTGGCTCAGATCATGAACTCCTTATTGCCAAATTCAGACTGAAATTGAAGAAAGTAGGGAAAACCATTAGACCATTCAGGTATGACCTAAATCAAATCCCTTATGATTATACAGTGGAAGTGAGAAATAGATTTAAGGGACTAGATCTGATAGATAGAGTGCTGGATGAACTATGGACTGAGGTTCGTGACATTGTAAAGGAGACAGGGATCAAGACCCTCCCCATAGAAAAGAAATGCAAAAAAGCAAAATGGCTGTCTGGGGAGGCCTTACAAATAGCTTTGAAAAGAAGAGAGGTGAAAAGCAAAGGAGAAAAGGAAAGATATAAGCATCTGAATGCAGAGTTCCAAAGAATAGCAAGAAGAGATGAGAAAGCCTTCTTCAGTGATCAGTGCAAAGACATAGAGGAAAACAACAGAATGGGAAAGACTAGAGATCTCTTCAAGAAAATTAGAGATACCAAGGGAACATTTCATGCAAAGATGGGCTCGATAAAGGACAGAAATGGTATGGACCTAACAGAAGCAGAAGATATTAAGAAGAGGTGGCAAGAATACACAGAAGAACTGTACAAAAAAGATCTTTACGACCCAGATAATCACAATGGTGTGATCACTGACCTAGAGCCAGACATCCTGGAATGTGAAGTCAAGTGGGCCTTAGAAAGCATCACTACGAATAAAGCTAGTGGAGGTGATGGAATTCCAGTTGAGCTATTTCAAATCCTGAAAGATGACGCTGTGAAGGTGCTGCACTCAATATGCCAGCAAATTTGGAAAACACAGCAGTGGCCACAGTATGGGAAAAGGTCAATTTTTATTCCAATCCCAAAGAAAGGCAGTGCCAAAGAATGCTCAAACTACCTCACAATTGCACTCATCTCACACGCTAGTAAAGTGATGCTTAAAATTCTCCAAGCCAGCCTTCAGCAATACATGAACCATGAACTTCCAGATGTCCAAGCTGGTTTTGGAAAAGGCAGAAGAACCAGAGATCAAATTGCCAACATCCGCTGGATCATGGAAAAAGCAAGAGAGTTCCAGAGAAACATCTATTTCTGCTTTATTGACTATGCCAAAGCCTTTGACTGTGTGGATCAATCACAATCAACTGTGGGAAATTCTGAAATAGATGGGAATACCAGACCACCTGACCTGCCTCTTGAGAAATTTGTATGCAGGTCAGGAAGCAACAGTTAGAACTGGATGTGGAACAACAGACTGGTTCCAAATGGGAAATGGAGTACGTCAAGGCTGTATATTGTCACCCTGCTTATTTAACTTATATGCAGAGTACATCATGAGAAATGCTGGGCTGGAAGAAGCACAAGCTGGAATCAAGATTTCCAGGAGAAATATCAATATCCTCAGATATGCAGATGACACCACCCTTATGGCAGAAAGTGAAGAGGAACTAAAAGCCTCTTGATGAAGGTGAAAGAGGAGAGTGAAAAAGTTGGCTTAAAACTCAACATTCAGAAAATGAAGATCATGGCATCTGGTCCCATCACTTCATGGGAAATAGATGGAGAAACAGTGGAAACAGTGTCAGACTTTATTTTTCTGGGCTCCAAAATCACTGCAGATGGTGACTGCAGCCATGAAATTAAAAGACGCTTACTCCTTGGAAGAAAAGTTATGACCAACCTAGACAGCATATTCAAAAGCAGAGACATTACTTTGCCAACAAAGGTCCGTCTAGTCAAGGCTATGGTTTTTCCAGTGGTCGTGTATGGACGTGAGCATTGGACTGTGATGAAAGCTGAGCACTGAAGAATTGATGCTTTTGAACTGTGGTGTCAGAGAAGACTCTTGAGAGTCCCTTGGACTGCAAGGAGATCCAACCAGTCCATTCTAAAAGCGATCAGCCCTGGGATTTCTTTGGAAAGAATGATGCTAAAGCTGAAACTCCAGTACTTTGGCCACCTTATGCGAAGAGTTGACTCACTGGATAAGACTCTGATTATGGGAGGGATTGGGGGCAGGAGGAGAAGCGGACGACAGAGGATGAGATGGCTGGATGACGTCACTGACTCGATGGACGTGGGTCTGAGTGAACTCCGGGAGTTGGTGATGGACAGGGAGGCCTGGCGTGCTGCGATTCATGGGGTCGCAAAGATAGGACACAATTGAGCGACTGAACTGAACTAAGTTCTTCAAGTTTTCTAAAGTGGGTAAATGTTATTTTTATAATCCAAAACAACAAAGATTTTGAACAATATTGAATGAACAAATACATTATGAGATCGTGCTCTCAAAAAAAAAAAAAAAAATCTCATAAATTTGTACAGTTGGAGGAAAAGAAACCATTATGCCCTGTGGCTTATACTGTGCCCAGTAGGAATGACAAGGGCAGTCACACCCTGTCTTCTAATTTCATGACCGTATTTCAGTTCATCTGAGTCTTCACTGGGGGGACAATGAGGCAAATAGTTTGGAGAAGTAAAGATTCCATTGCTTAATATATGTCATATATATATATATATATATATATATATATATACAAAAAGAGTTTTCTAAAACTGGGAAAGTCACTGACAACTGAAGGAGTGTGTCTCCTTTTATTAAATTAGGCAAAATCAGTGTTTATCTATTCTCAAAGGACAGCTGCAAGACCCACTTTAAACTTTATGATGAAGTGAGTATTTAGCTGTGGCCCACACAGAGGAGACAATGCTGAGGATTTTCACTAGGTGCCTACTTCTTGGCGTTTTTTAAATCATTTAGCATGTTCTTCCACATTTTACATATATGTTACTTGATTTGGAGCAATTAAGTAATTTACCTGAAAGTAGTTTACCTTTTGGAGAAGGCAATGGCACCCCACTCCAGTACTCTTGCCTGGAAAATCCCATGGATGGAGGAGCCTGGTGGGCTGCAGTCCATGGGGTGGCTAGGAGTCGGACACGACTGAGCGACTTCACTTTCACTTTTCACTTTCATGCATTGGAGAAGGAAATGGCAACTCACTCCAGTGTTCTTGCCTGGAGAATCCCAGGGACGGGGGAGCCTGGTGGGCTGCCGTCCATGGGGTCGCACAGAGTCGGACACGACTGAAGTGACTTAGAAGCAGCAGTTTACCTTTTATCCTAAAAGCCAACAACCAGAATCAGAAAACGAAACTCTTAGACTTCACAGTTGGCATTGTTTCCATTGCCTTTTCTTCCTCCACAGAAGGGATCACCCTACGGATGATTCTGAAAGTTTTTCAAGCCACTTTAAGAGTTTCATCTCACATTGAAAGCTTTATCTGAATTTTCCACTGAAGACCTCAGTCTAAGGACAGGTGTTATACATTTGGTCATCCCTCTATTCTCCAGTTTCATGTCTTTAAAAAATCCACTTCTGTAATTAATTGTATTCATGCACCATGGCACAGCCTGCAAGCATTTTAGCCATAACTGAGTATTTATAGATGTTCGTTAATTAAAATTGTCCTCAAATGAAATTTAATGCACTCATGATCCACACTTCCTTGAGAGTTCTGTTTTAAGACTTTCTCTTTGAAAAAAAAAAATAGAAGATAGAAGGGTTTTTTTGGAAAGGCACCATCAACGACTTGAAGTTCCAATTAGCATAAAAAGCCAAATGAACACAGTATAAATGCCATCATAGAGAATCTTGATGGGGGTAAACCTCATAGGATACTAAAAGCATTTATTAATGATGACAAAACCTTTTTGATTTGACATAAAATGCCATTTGCTTCATAGGGCCATCTTGCCAGCTGAAATTTGTTGAGTGAAATTTCATCTAAGCATAATGGGACTTGGTTGGAGCCCAAAGTTAAAGTGGGAATGTGGGTTTGGGAAACAGGTTTTGTCTGAGATTTCAGACACAACATTGGGGCAGACAGTCAAATCAGCCCTGGGAGTTCATTTGAGAATGTACTGGTAAGTCATAAATCTGCTGAGCTCCAGAAGCAAGGCGGAGTCAGTATCCAGGAGTAAGTGAGACTTGAAGACAAAAATCTGAGGATCTGGCACACACAAAAATTACCTCCTGAGTTTCCTTTAGGCATTTGCCACTGCCTTAGCCAGATTTCATTGGCCTATTTATGTGGTAGAACAAGGCAAAACTTTGTTGCTAGAGATAACCCATTGCTTTTATAAGGTGACTAGTAGGAAGTCTTCAAAACATCAGATCTTTTCTCCCTTTGTTTTTAGGTTCTGTGTGGCCTGATCCTTCCTGTCTCTCCAGCTTCATCTTGAACCATACTCTTCTCTCCCCTCTCTATTTCAACCATAATGTTCCCACTTTTTACTTCTTTCTACTCTCAGATTTGCCTGTAACAGTCTTCCTTCCCTACTTCATCTACTTAACTCCTCACCCATTCTTTTGATTTCAGCTCACATATTATCATCTTCTATTCAATGCAAGAGATCATTTTGATCAAAGAAAGCTTTGCTTCTATTCAAAACACACAAAAGGTGGTAGATAAAGTACAACAATTCTTTTAATAATGCATGCTTAAGATTGTACTTTTCTAATTGTAAGTAATGAGGAGGAGTCTCACACAAACCATGGCCATAAGTTTGAGTTAAAGCTCAACAGCTCATGGGTGGATCAGGACTCCATATTCATGTGAAGGGCTGAATTTGCTTCCCTTCCTTCTCTTCCTCTTTCTCTCTCCTTCCCTTTCTGAACAGTTTGCTCTTGTATCTATGAGATGGAAACCAAACAGGTAAGGTAAATATGTTCGACTGGTAAAGAAGAGATTGGTATGGTAACCAGAGAGGGGGATCTGAGCCCAAGCAGAGTGAGGGGTGTGTTTAATGATAGCTATTGAATCCTGAGAGGATGAAGAGAGTGTCGTGTGAGAAGGCTGACTCTGCAGAGGGGTTCAGAGCATGAGACAGGTGAGGATGGAGTCTGCATGTGGAAACAGCCTGTGTAGAGGGTCAGAAGCTAAGAAGTATAAGGAAGTCATCTCAACTGGGAGTGGAGATAGGCTTTTATAGGGTGTTCAAGCCAAAGTAGTCTAGGAAGGACATATCCATGGGAGGGGACACAGAATACGGAGCTGGAATACAAGTGTGGTGAAGAAGATGTCTATGCACACAAGAGTACAGCCCGGGGTGTGATGTCAGAGCCCAAGCATGATGAGGAGGGTGTTTCTTCAGAGAATCAGCCTTGTATGGAGAGTGGAGAGTTCCAAGCATAGACAGTAATAAAAGAGAATGGGCCATTTGTTGTTGAATTGGGATTGAATTTATCAATGTGAATTCATAGTTTTCACTGTGTACAGACAGATAATAATAGATATGTAAAAAGCATTCAAATTTATCATTTTAAAGCATTTGGGCCAATAAAAGCAAATAAAAGATAAAAATAAATCAATAAAGAAACGGTTAGGGTATTAGTGTCCTAGATGGATCAGAGCTAGTACTGAGCTTACTGCCTAATGCTGGGAGCCGAGAAGGTTTGCCAAGTTCATTAAATAGAAATCAGAAACATCTCAACAACTATCCGAGGATTGTGGCTCCAAATGAGGTAAACCACACTAAGCCATGGAAGAGAGAGAATTACCTGTAAGAAAATTGATTGTTAGTCTGTACTGTGCCTTGCCTTGTGGTCTAAATTCAGATAATAAATGCACTGGGGGAACTTCATATAGAGAAATGAAATGCTAGCAGTCAAATATCTTGCAACACACTACTGTATCTTCTAGCCATCCACATTCCTTGTGATTATCAAATCCTTCCTCCCCTGACAAATCTATACTCCCTCATTTCCTATCCATAGTCCTATTTATGCAAATACTCTGAGAACCAAGTTCTCAACTATTACTAGGTTCTTGGGAATTTAGATCCAATTAGAATTTCAGAAGGGAGAAATGAGTTTGGAATTAATTATGTGCATTTGAAGACATCAGTGGAAATTCAAGTGGACTTTCACTGACAAATGGAAAAACGAGAGGATGGTGCCCAAGACTAGAGTTATGTAGGTCAGGGCAATATTCCAGAGAGGGAATGGAAGATGATGGTATCGATGGTGATGTTGATGGCACTGATGAGGATGGTAAATATTTATTTTGTTCTTTCTATTTGCAATTACTCTGCTAAATGACTCGTGTACTATCTCCTTTAATCTTCACATTAAAGCTATAAGGGGCATTGTGTGCTCCACTTTGCAGATGGGGAAATTGGAAGACTGAAAAATTAGTAACTGTCTCAACTGTTCACAGTTGATAAGTAATAGAATCAATATTTGGATGGTCAGAGTCTAGACTCTAGTTTCTTATCTATACTTTTAAAGCATTTTGCATGTAATATGTTTTTTTTTTTTTGGTTTCTACAAAAAAAACAGCAATACAGTATACTAATGCATGTAATATTTTTAAGGGACAAGCAGAGAAAAAATTATCTAAGGGCCAAAGACTAGATGTGAGGAGGAAGAACAGAAAGAAGAACTAGCAAAAAAGACAAAGAAAGAGCAAACAGTTTGACAGGAGGGGATTTAGAGAAACTAAAGAAGAAATATAAAGAAGAATGGTTGTAAAAAATGGAGGTTTTAGGAAGAGCCCACAGGTTTGGTGATTAAATACCAGAGATGATCTCAGAGACAACCATATCAGCATACAATTTCATGTATTCAAATCAGCTACCTACATTTACTCTCTCTTTCCTTCTTTTCATCTCCTAAAGCAGTCTTCAAGTCAAAATGAACTGAGGCCTGGAACTAAAATCTGTCCTTTTTGCTCCTTAGCTTTGGAAAGGTACCATCATTAATTATGAAGGTGGGGAAGTAGGATTGGGATGTTGATATATAAGTCCCAAATTCCAAAATAACCTTCAGAATGAAGCTCCTGAAAAACATTTTCTCTAAGCCTGTATGGCAAAGTATGTCACTGGAAAAAGTCATATTTTCTACAGTGAAGGAAAAAGGTTGATTGATTTTCTCTGTCTCTCTTTCCTCCCCTACCATACATATATAGACACACCCACACACTTACAAAAGAATGAAGTACTCTTCCAGGTTCTTAAATATACTCAAGAAACACTGTGATTTATAGTTTGCTTCTAATTCCAATTGATGTAATAATAATTCTGGCCCAAACTTGATGAAATTAATCACTTCCCTAATCTCTTTGACATAGTACAATTTCACATAAACTTGTGATTCATCAGAATAGAAACTAGATTCTCTTATAGTCTTACTCCTTCCTTTAACTATTTGTTGTTGTTCAGTCATCAGTCATGTCTGACTCTTTGCGATCCCATGAACTTCAGCTTGCCAGTCTTCCCTGTCCTTCACAATCTCCCAGAGTTTGCTCAAACTCATGTCTATTGAGTGAGTGATGTCATCCAACCATCTCATCCTCTGTCATCCCCTTCTCCTACTGCCTTCAGTATTTCCCAGCAACAGGGTTTCTACAAGACCTTCTAGAACTAACACCAAAAAAAAAAAAAAAAATGTCCTTTTCGTCATAGGGGACTGGAATGCAAAGGTAGGAAGTAAAGAGATATCTGGAGTAACAGGCAAGTTTGGCCTTGGGGTACAAAATGACGCTGGACAAAAGATAACAGAGTTTTGCCAAGAGAATGTGCTGATCAGCAAAAACTTTTCCAACAGCACAAGAGATGTCTCTACACATGAATATAACCAGATTGTCAATACCAAAATCAGGGCGATTATATTCTTTGTAGCCGAAGATGGAGAAGCTCTATACAGTCAGCAAAAACAAGACCAGAAGCTGACTGTGACTCAGATCATGAACTTCTTATTGTAAAATTCAGACTTAAATTGAAGAAAGTAGGGAAAACCACTAGGCCATTCAGATATGACCTAAATCAATTCCCTTATTATTATACAGTAGAAGTGACAAATAGATTTAAGGGATTAGATCTGATAGAGTGCCTGAAGAACTATGGATGGAGGTTCATGACATTGTATAGGAGGCAGTGATCAAAACCATCCCTGAGAAAAAGAAATTCAAAAAGGCAAAATGGTTGTCCGAGGAGGCCTTTTGAGTAGCTGAGACAAGAAAACTGAAAGGCAAAGGAAAAAGGAATGGTATACCCATCTGAATGCAGAGTTCCAGAGAATAGCAAGAGATAAGAAAGCCTTCTTAAGTGAACAATGCAAAGAAATAGAGAAAAACAATAGAATGGGAAAGACTAAAGATCTTTTCAAGAAAATTAGAAATACCAAGGGAACATTTCTTGCAAAGATACTCACAGTGAAGGACAGAAACAGTATGCCTAACAAAAGCAGAAGATATTAAAAAGAGGTGGAAAGAATACACAGAAGAACCATATAAAAAAGATCTTAATGACCCAGATAACCATGATAGTGTGATCAGTCACCTAGATAGAGCCAGGTATCCTGGAGTGTGAAGTCAAGTGGGCCTTAGGAAGCATCACTATGAACAAAACTAGTGGAGGTGATGGAATTCCAAATTTTAAATCCTAAAAGATAATGCTGTGAAAGTGCTGCAATAAATATGCCAGAAAATTTAGAAAATTCAGCAGTGGACACAGGGCTGGAAAAGGTCAGTTTTCATTCCAATCCCAAAGAAGGGCAATGCCAAAGAATGTTCAAACTACCCCACAATTGCACTCATTTTACATGCTTGCAATAAAAATTCTCCAAGCTATGCTTCAATAGTGAACATGAAGCCAACATGAACTGAGAACTTCCATATGTACAAGCTGGATTTGCAAAAGGCAGCAGAACCAGAGACAAAATTGCCAACATCCACTGGATCATTGAAAAAGTAAGAGAATTCCAGAAAAACATCTATTTCTACTTCATCGTCTATGCAAAAGCTTTTGACTGTGTGGATCACAAAAAACTGTGGAAAATTCTTGAAGAGATGAGAATACCAAAGTACTTTCCCTCCCTCCTGTAAAACCTGAGTGCAGGTCAAGAAGCAACAGTTAGAACCGAACATGGAACAATGGACTGGTTCCAAATTGGAAAAGGAGTATGTCAAAACTGTATATTGTCACCCTGCTTATTTAACTTATATGCAGAATACATCATGTGAAGTGCCAGGCTGGATAAAGCACAAGCTAGAATCAAGACTGTGGAGAGAAATACCATTAACTTCAGATATGCAGATGACACCACCCTTATGGAAGAAAATGAAGAGAATTTAAAGAGCCTCTTGATGAAAGTGAAAGGAGAGTGAAAAACCTGGCTTAAAACTCAACATTCAAAAAATGAAGATCATGACACTTCATGGCCCATCACTTCATGCAAATAGGTGGGGAAACAATGGTAACAGTGACAGACTTTATTTTCTTGGGCTCCAAAATTACTGTGGACAGTGACTGCAGCCATTAAATTAAAAGACTCCTTGGAAGAAAAGCAATGACAAACCTAGATAGCTTATTAAAAAGCACAGACATTACTTTGCCTACAAAGGTCTGTATATTCAAAGCTGTAGTTTTTCCAGTAGTCATGTATGAATGTGAGAGTTGGACAAGAAAAAAGGCTGAGCACTGAAGAATTTATGCCTTCAAACTGCTGGAGAAGAGTCTTGAGAGTCCCTAGGACAGCAAGGAGATCAAACCAATCAATCCTAAAGGAAATCAACCCTGAATATTCACTGGAAGGACTGATGCTGAGCCTCCAATCCTTTGGCCATCTGATGCTACCAACAAACTCACTGGAAAAGACCCAAAAAAGACCCTTTACCTATACCAGGAATGAAGTTGAGTTTCTCTAAAGTGGTTATTTTAAGAAATGTAAGTTACAAGGAAGTCATTTTTCCTAGAGATCTCTAAATAGCTTCAGTATCCTTGTCTTCAGTACAAGTTTTTAGAATGACTTTTGAATTGGGGCAAAAGTAGCCTTGGCCATGCCTGCTTCTGCCATCCACTTAGCTTTCATTATACAGACTCCCTGGAGAAGGGAATGGCAACCCACTCAAGTACTCTTGCTTGGAAGATCCCATGGATGGAGGAGCCTGGTAGGCTACAGGTCACTTCCTTTCACTTTTTCTTTCATACAGACTCTCAGGAAGAAGGGGAAATCAAGTCAATGAAGTTCACAGGTAAGTCAGTCCTGGATACTTTGGTAAGTTAATTACCATCCAGAAGAGGCCACATAGTATAAGAAACAAAACCTGGACTTGGAGCCAAAATTTCAGTAGTCAAGGCTTTCCTGCCCTTCTATTCCACAGGGTATGTGCTGGGTTCATTCACCTGCGATCACCTCATGGTATTGTATTTGCTTATCTGTCTTGTCCCCTGGACTGTGAATTTCATGATGGCAAGGACTATGCTTGATTTTCTTAGCATTAATTCGCAGCCCCAGCACGGTACCCAGCTCTCATTTAGAACCCTAAGCTTCCAAGAAACACAGTTAAATCAGGCCTCAAATGGATTTACCCCAAAATGGCCTGAAATGACCTCAACCAATTGTGTAAAATCAGCAGAAGCTTTATCTTCTCTACATTGCATATTCTTTTAAAAAGAGGCCATTGATATATACACTACTACATATAAAACAGAAAACTAATCTGAACCTACTGTGTCCATGGAATTCTCTAGGCAAGAATACTGGAGTGGGTAGCCATTCCCTTCTCAAGGGGATCTTGCCAACTCAGGGATCAAACCCATGTCTCCTGCATTGCAGGCAGATTTTTCACCATTCGAGCCATCAGGGAAGCCCACTGTATGACACAAACAGGGAACTCTACTCAACACTCCGTAATGGCCTATATGGGAAAAGAATCTAGGAAAGCATGGATATACGTATATGTGTAACAGATTCACTTTCCTGTACCCCTGAAACATAACACTGTAAATCAACTGTACTCCAATATATATATTTTTTCATTTTTATGTTTGGCTTTATGGGCTTAATATTACCCAATAATTTTTTAAAAACAAGTCACTGGTAAGAATCCAATCTATTTCAAAGGGTTGTTGTGAGATTCAATCTAGTGTTAGTAAAGAGCAGTAGATATTCTAAAATGCTACACAAATGAGAAGTCTTTTTAACTCTGTTATCAGTAATGTCTAACAAAGGATATAGGCATTCACAATATCATTATACCCAGTATCCTTTAAAGTTCACTCCAACTGTGAGATCCTATGAATCTATTTTCTAACAATCACTTCAGTATTTTTGAAGTTACACCTGTTTAGGTGCTCCCATTGAAGCTTGAAAAAGAAATATCTTAAAACATTTCTTTGGAGTGAGTAAAAATCTCCCTCTGTGATGCAAGTTTATCTCAGGAATCTCTAGAGTATTTTTGTTTAGCAGCACAATGTCATGGGTAGGAATTTCCTTGAAGATATAATAGATTGGTTTTAAACTCATTTGTTTTCTGTTTGAAGACCTTGGTATTATCATTTATGACTTTTAAGTGTTAATTTTCTTTCAAAAAAAAATTAGAAAGGCTATTATAATCTACCTGCACCTAACAAAAAGTCAGGTTATTAATAATCTGTTTTGCTGGCCTATGTTGGGTGATACCTGCATTTATGGTCCAATCTTTCAACTGATTGCAAGGTATTTGTTTTCCTATCTTTATGAATAATTGAGCCTCAGAGATGTGAGAAAAATTTGCTGAGGTCAATATAGCAGGAGAAGAGCATAGATTTGAACTCAGGTCTGTCTCATTCCAAAACTCCTTTTTCTCTTGCAATTTCAGGTTGCCTTCTTCAAAAGACTGTGGGAGAAACCAATGAGACTGTGTTTGTGGCAATATTTTCACACTGCAAGTGCTACTTAGTTGAAAGGTATTATTATTATTCAGCTAACAGACTTTGTTCTGGCATCTCTCACTCTGCCTGCCAACATTATAACTTTGTATGTATTTTGCATACTTCCAAAAATGATATTACTTGAAGAGTAAAGTCTGCCTTCTTATATCACTAAGTTAATGTTTTTAATTTAAAATCAATTTTAGAAAGCTTTCCAAATATGTTATTAAATAATATCAAGCCTCTTAACCACAAAAACATCCCCTGAGAAAGCGCCAGCCCTGGGCATCTGCAATTAGGACTGGAATGGAGAAAAATGACACCAGACAGAAGTGGGGTTTCTTCAGTCCTTGTGTTCTGCATGCTCCTGAGTCTCCTCCTCTGAATCACTTTCTTTGTTTCTACAGATGGTAATCTCCCTCTGTTGGAGCTATGTAGACCAACTTGCTCCAGTCCACACATGTGCACAGGTTAGCACCTTGCTGGCTTTTACTAACCCCTGATCAAGCAAAGCTTCTCTATTTCAATTCACACTGCTTTTGAAACTTAAGAAAAAATATTCTGCCCTCTGTAACATATAACCTCAAGACATAATGTTGATATTTGCTTAATATTTTTCTCTCTGAGTTTCTCTCTGAAACAGGATACAACTGAGACATCACCAACGATAGCGAAAAACTATTACTTTAAAAAAGAGATGCGTCATGCATAATGAGGGATAAACACAGATCCTAAATAATAAGCAGTTGAAATGCTTACATATTGTTGTCATGTATCCATCTTTTAGCCCATTTGTTTCCTTGCCTGGAATATCTTCCTTCACTTTCACCTGTTCATTCTTTATGAATTATATCGATGATCCACTTGTGATTTTTAATCTAATAACTTATACTGATGATACATTTTAAGTATGCATATTTGTTTTATTCTGAAAGCAAGCATTAGATTTGTGTATCAAATATTGTGCTCGTGTGCTCAGTCATGTCCGATCCATTGAGACCCTGTGGACTGCAGCCCACCAGGCCCTTGATTTCCTAGGCAAGAATACTGGAGTGGGTTGCCATTTCCTACTCCAGGATCTTCCCAACTAGGCTTATTATTATTTACAGTAATAACTGTATTGTTTACTTATGCCCATTCTGCCTCTTAGGGTAAAGTGATGACAGCAAAGGTCACAGCAAAGCAGAGAGAGAGAGAAAACCCCAAATTATGAACCTGGGAACTCATATAGGAACTGCTGCCCAGCTGTTCCACTTCCTTGTTGAGAGAGGGAGGGAAAGCTTTCTTAATTAGTATAAACAAATAACTCTCTGAAAAAAGGTCTCAAAGTTATTATAATCCTTTAGAATGTACCCAAATGGCTGCTGGTTTTATCCTCCTTTGAAACCAACACCTAGATCCAGTTGTGATAAACCTCTAACTCTCTCTGAAGTATCTCACTATCTTAGGGATGCTAATTAGTCATCCTCTAACCAAGGTTGCAAGTAATTTTTGTTCAGAAAGTATATGAACATGCCAGAAACAAAAATATTTGCCTGATTTCCTCTTAGCTGTCATTCTCGTGTTCCCCCCAAACATAGTTGGTCACCATTCCTCAGTGTTGCCTCACACTCTCATAACTTTTGTTATGAAAACTGCTCAGACTTGGTCTCTACTTCCAGTCCAAACACAGCTCATGGTGTAAAACAAATGATAAGCAAGGCTTTATCAAATAAATGAACAAATATTTAATGAACAGTTGTGTTGTATAAAAGACAATCTGATAGAGAATTTCAAAAGCCAAGCACTCTTCAAACTGTTACTCTTACAAGAGTTCTTTGAGGTAGAGCAACTTGTCTTATGTTTTCCCACATGCAAATAGATTCTTAGAGAGGAAAGGAAACATTCTCAAGATCAGTCAGTCAGTCAGTGATGGAGTTTGTATCTAGACTCAGACCTGACTCAGTAGCTCTTGTTTTTAACTGTGACTCCTTGATAGGCTCCCAGGAAACAATTCAATGCTTTAAACATGATTGGTTTCCCTAGAAATGGTCTGATAAGGGGATTCTTGTGCAAAGGCTTAGTCTCAAGAAAAAGGGAACTTGAGAAGGATAAGCATGGGAGTGGGGGGAAAGCTAAGGATGTGTTTCTCAGCTGAAAACTAGCTTCAGCCTGATGCTACGGTGAGCTCTGAAGCACGAATTACACCACAGAGTTAGCCTCACCTTCAGGCAAGGACCAACCTTCTGCAGGCCCATGTCAACCATTTATTTTCTACAGTCTTCCTCCAGATTATGAGCGGGCCTGATGTCCTAGGATTCAAGGGCATTACTCCAGGGAAAGGGACATCTCTGTGCTGTTAGCAAACAGTAGTCACAGAACCAACGGATGGTTGTGTTGGCCTCGTAAAGATACCAAGAGCATCCTTCCTGGAAGGACTAGGATGCAATGGTTATACCTCTTTGTGGATGGGGCTATATCTTTTGGCTTTGACTGGGTATATACTCCAGCTGCCAAATGAGTGTTGGCAGTCTTTCCTCTGGGTCAGCACAGCCTCTAGCTTTAAACTAAATTCATTGTTTTTGCAAAAGAGTCTCTGGCTCTGAATCTTGCTGAAAATGTAGGGGCATTTTGAGCTCAGATTGCCAAAACATACACTTGGCACTTCTAAGTGAGGCATTCAAGGAAGTCTCCACCTGTACAGCCTCAGGAGCCCATTGGAGCAGACTGCTCCTAGGAATGTGTTCCTCAGGCAGGAAATGGCAATTAAGCACCTGTTAACATATATAACATCAACTGTCATTGTTCAAGTCAATAAGCAATTTTTAATCATCTGCTTAGTTTTCTTATGGAAACATGTGGGTGTCAGACAGCTCTTTAATTCATTCATAAACTAAGAAATCATTAGTTTACAACCTAAAACTTGTATATAAGTCACTAACATGTATTGAATAAAATATTCAGTGTGGGGTGTCTTGCCTTTTTTAAACATTGTTTTTATATTACAACACTTTGGCAAAGTAGATATTTTGCCTCTTTTTGGCAAATGAAGAAACTAAGGCACACAGAAGTGAAATAATTAGTCTGATAACCCACAGATAGTGAATCCAGATTTTATATAAATCAGGATTATTTTTTCTAACTGTATACACATTAGCTTCCAAAGCACAAAAAGTTTGCTTTCATTATGCATTTATCAAATCTTAGGTTAGATCCTATTTGACTGTTTTCAAAACTCTGCCTGGTGGCTTTTGATAATTTTTCAGGCAGGAAGGATCCAGAATATTTCAAGTATGTGCCCTATTCTTCAAGCAGCAATTGGAGTGAAATTTTTAAAACCATAATCTGATCCTGTCAACCTTGTTTGTAACCTTTTGGTGGTTCCCCACTGCATTCAGAATAAAATCCAGATCCTACACACTATCTGCTAGGTACCCAATGGCCTGGACCCGGAGGTCTCTCAAACCCATCTCATGCCATCAACATCTTGTTCTGCCTAGTCCAGCCATGCTCAGCTCCTTCCATACACCTGCTATTTGCTCTCCTTTTGCCACTTTCTATCTCCATCCTTAATTCACCCTCTTCCTTAGCATCCCTTCTCAAATCCCACCTCCTCAGGGAGGCTTTTTCTGATCTCTCAAATTTGTTTAGGTGTTTTATACTCTCATAGAAACAGTATCTTTCCTTCTTATAACTTACTTATGTGTTCTTTGACAAATAATAATTTGATTCATGCTTTATTTCTACCACTGGACTGTAAGCTTAAAGCAGGCACTGTATTTCTTGTGCTTACTTCCATATTTCTGTTACTTATCAATACATAGTACAATGTTGAATGAACAAGTGAGGGAATGAAACAGTGAATGAATCCCCCATCCCTTCTTCTCTACTCTGTCCTAACCATACCATTCAAGCTGATCAAAGGGTACAAACCATTTTTTTCTGTTGACATATACAACTCTTAAAATAGCTTTTGGGACACAGAGAGCCTTTTCCTTCACAGAGCAGGAATGGTAAGCTGACCAACTCCCTAAGGGCCTAGGTCCCATAAAGAACAGATACTTTACAGGAGTTCCTTTCTGTAGCAGAAAATTTCATAACCATTGGAGGTAGCCCCAAGAAGTACAGGGAACCTAGGTGTTGGAGCTGTGTTACATTAGTTGAATCATCTTGGAAAAGTTTCTTTACTGTTCATGGCCTCAGTTTCCTCAATTATAACATGAAATGGTGGATCTGAAAGCAGCGAGCATACTAGACAAGGGGTGATCATAACTAGAAACACAAAATGCTGGGTCGGGAAGATGTGGCCCAGGGGATTTAATACTGTGTTCTGCAGAATCCTGAGATATACAGGTGCCTGAGTGACCACTGGTGGTAAGACAAGGGTCATATGGCAAGGAACCAAGAAGGGCTCTTCCAGGGTCCTTGCTGCCATTTCAATAAAAGCAGATCCACTTTAATCTGTTTTACATGGAAAGGTTCTGAAGAGTATTCATTTGAAAATATGTTTTAGCTGCTAAAAACAGCTCGAAAGCCACTTATTTCATCTTGCAATCCTATTTTACAGGTGAGAAAACCAAACTCAGAGAAATCTCACAAAGCTAGTCAATCCAGTTAAAAGACTTATTTGCCTGCCATTTCTGCTTCAGTACATGCTTAGGCTTTGTAGTAGGTTTTCCCAAAGCATACTGATCATTTTGTAAAGTTCCCTTTGCTATTCTCATTCAGATGAGTAAATCAGCAGACTTGGCTTCTAGTCTCGAGTATATAACTAACTGGCTATATAGTTTTAAGCAAGATACAACTATTCTGAGTCCATATTTCCTGTCTGAAAGAGAAGCTAGTGATACCCAGATGGCCTCATGGAGAGTAGTTGTGACGAACAGATAATAATAAAATGCAAAATTGCTTTGACTACTACCATCTTTCTTCTTTGAGCCTAAAACAATGTGCTGTCATCACTATTTAATAAACATTTGTTAAAAGAAGGAAAAGAGAGGGTGGTACAGTGGATAGGAATCCACCTGCCACAGCGGGGGACATGGGTTTGATCTCTTGTCAGGGAAGAGTCCACATGCCATGGAGCAACTAAGCCTGTGCACCATAACTACGGAGCTTACATGCCACAGCTACTGAGACCGCATGCCCTGGAGCCTGTGCTCCTCAACAAGAGATGCCACCGCAATGAGAAGCCCATGCACCACAATGAAGAGTAGCCCCACCTCACTGCAACTAGAGAATCAGCCCACACACAGCAATAAAGACACAGCACAATCAAAACATTTAAAAAAAGAAGAAGAAGAAGAAGAAGGAAAAGAAAAGCAAGGAATGAGGGAGGGAAGAAAATAAGACAGGCAGACAGGTTTCATTCTCTTCCTATCTCATCAATAGTAAATTTCTAATCTCATAAAAATGGAAACACTCATAAAATCAAACTGCCACATTCCTCCATGATGAAGGGGGACTCACAACTCCCAACTTTGGTCTTGTGGGTCCCAGATTCCACTTGACTGATTCCAGGCCTGAAATGGTTTGCTTCACAGTCTGGCTGAATGAATGCAATGCCCAAACCCTGGATTAGGAAACCCAAAATGTGGTTCAATGAAACCTAAAATGTGTTTTGCCCCCAGACCTTTTCCTTTTATCTTTCAAGACCCATGTAATTTAATGGAAATTGAAGAAGTGTGGGACAGATTCCACTCCTTCCCCACATCTCGCCATCCAGTGTACCCATTAACTTCAAAGGAATTTAGCCTGGAAGGAAGCAAATGTGGGTGTAGAAAGGCTTAAGATGTTGTCTTTCTTCGAGGGCAGAGGGAGGGGGATGGGAAACGTCCAAGATTTTTAGCCACCAAAACCACAGCCTACGGGGCATTTCTTGTCATTGAATGTGTCATATGCAGAGAGGCTGTCTGAAGATCCACTTCACCCTCACATCTTCAAGTATGCTTCCTATGCCTCCCATGCCCTGAGGTTTCCAGTGTCCTAAACTGTCCCCACCCTCACACTGACTCTTCCTAGACATGTCCATCTGACTGCCCTATCAACTCAACATATCAAAAAATCAAACCCATCATTTCTCCTTCCCTGCAACCAATATATATGAAACAAGGTTATCACTATCCTTCTTGTCATTAGCCTATAATTCTCAGATCCATCCTTGACTCTCCTCCCATGCTTCACTTCCATTTCCAATCAGTTAAGTAACTTTCTCCTTATTCTTTATTATCTCATTTTCTGTGTTCATTCTTACATAGTGCTGTTGCTGCAACTTTATCTCATGCTCTATCATCTCAAATCTAAACTCTTACAGTAACATAATGTATAACATTTATTTAGACTAAGATTTTCCTCAGACTTAGAACTATTGACATTTTAGGCTGAATAATTGTGGAGGGGTAGGGGAGGGCTGCCCTGTGCCTTGTGAGATGTTTATCAATATCCCTAGCTTTATCCACTAGATGCAAATAACACTCCCCACCCCACCACTACCACCCTGTGGTGACAACCAAAATTGTTTCCAGACACTGCCAAATATCCCCAGAGGGGGAAAATCACCCTTGATTGAAAGCCACTGCTTTAAATCAACAAGGTCAGCTTTTCACCATGCATGTCATCTTTCTTGAGATTTTGGGGCAAACTTGTGACCAGTCAAGATAATTTATCCTATCTTATTCTAGCCTCTCTTTAATTGAGATCAGGGACTGCATATTTTTATTGCTGTACCTTCAATGCCTAGCATCCAGAAAGGCACTAAGAGACCCCTGGAATGTATTTTTGAAAGAAAGAAATGAATGAATCCATCACTTCTTGCTCCACACCACCATTGTGTATTAAAGAATTCCACAGGACAAGGCACTCAGTGTCTCCTTCAACTGTTCAGGTGTATAGAACAAGACATCCTCTCTCAGGAGGGCACAGCTCACATCTTAAACACCTTAGAGTTGTATATTTACCATAAAGTTCTAACTGATGGAAAAAGTATCTTGAGGAAGGTGTGATTTTTTTTTTCCACCAGCCTATGGGCTGGTGGAGATCATATGAATTCCTCACTGTGAATTCAAGATTCCACGATTTAATCCTCCCTCCCAGAACCAGCATAAAGTTCAGTTCTACACTTGGCTATGCAGAGCTCTCTGAAATCTGGCCCCCACCTATCATTTTATGTGTTTTACCTCTCTCTTTCTTGAAGCTTCACTTTCACTTTGGGGACCCCCAAGCACACCTTGTTTTTCCACCTCTACCTTTCTGTTGACCCATTTATAACCACCTAGAATGCTTTATTCTTGGGCTTCCTTTTTGGCTCAGCTGGTAAAGAATCCACCCACAGTGCAGGAGACCTGGGTTCGATCCCTGGGTTGGTAAGATCCCCTGAAGAAGGGAAAGGCTACCCACTCCAGTATTCTGGCCTGGAGAATTCCATGGGCTATATAGTTGATGGGGTTGCAAAGAGTTGGACACAACTAAGCAACTAACACTTAGAATGCTTTTATCACCAACTGCTTATATTTATTGGGTTACTTTTAAAGACATAGGAAATCATTACATTTTAGGAGTTTTGTGGGACACATGATTTATATATTTTTTATTTAATCATATGAGTAGGGTTATCTCCAATTTACAGATAAGTGAACCAAGTTTCAGAGATTTGCCCAAATGGGGCAGAAACAGGATGCAATTTGAGGCCCTCAACAGCAGGTGTCGTTGGTAATTATTTCTATTTTCTTATCCTTCCAGTCTTTCTACTCAGTCTTATGAGAAAGAAAAAAAAAAAATCTCTCTTAAACTCAGGTTCTTTGTGGAAATAAAACATGAGTGATTAACAGGAGCTCTGGGCAAGGACTGATATTCTTTGTCTCCTCCAACCACTGCTTCTTGTTCTGCTCAAGTGTTCTATGCAAGAAAGCAGAAAAGCTTGCCTTCTGAGTCAAGTTTTATACCATCTGAAAGCCAGCAGAATTTAAAGTATTAGAACTTAACATCACGAACTAAAGAACAGTCTGAGTGGGCAGAGTCAGGGGCACAAGATGACCTTTCTTCCACACAAATGTAGAAAACTATCAGTAGTAGGAGCTAACTTCCAAAGACCAGGAGAGAACTATGTACATATCCATGAACACCAGGTTATGAACAGGAAGAGATGGAAAAAGGAAGAGATGGAAGGAGAAAAACAAAGTAATGAGAGCCTAAGGAAAACAGTTATATAGGCTAATGTTGGGAAGACATGACTTATAGAATGTAGAATTCAAATGACCTAGGTTATTTCCACCTTAGGCATCACGGTTCCCATTTCTAGCATTGGAACAGTCATTCTTTAAAGGGCAGGCAGACTTTTAATATTATGTTCACAGAACTACACTCAGAGAAGTAAAACATTATTAAAGGAGATAGCTAGAGAGAACCAGAGCTAATTTGAAGAACTTGCTAAATTTTCAAATGAGGAAAATGAGGTCTGAGAAAAGAAAAATAACCCCAAGAGACATATGAAAAATGAATAGGAGGGACAGGAACCCATGCTCCTAGTACTTTGCACAATGTTCTTTCTTATATTCACCTAGATTCTTCTGCCATTTCATGACCCCACCATTCTATAAATTGCCACTGAAGGTTTATCACAGAAATTGCACTGGCAATTGGGAACATGAAAGTTTGGCTACTCTCTCTAGAACATTTATTTTGCATGTGAGTCAGTGCAGAAAATAGTTTGCACTTCATTTATTCATGTACTAATTTTGAATTAAGCTGCACCACATAAATTCTCCTGAAAAATGATGCAATTAAGCCTGGACTGTTTGAGAAGGATGACAACATGTGGCTGTAATTATAATGGCAAAACATCTTGGTAACACACTGACTTATTAGCACTGTAATTAGTGTTGGTGCAATGCATACTGAATAGTCCATAAAACAAATAATGCAATGTAAAATCCTGAAAAAGAGTCATAATTTTCAAGTGAACAAGCTTTGGATACTTTGCCTGTGGCATCGACCATTTGGGCCAAATTGTTTCAGCCACTACATATAAGAAGGTCTGCCTCCCTCCTGAGTACAGATTATTGGAAAAATCTTCAACTCTTGGCAAAATACATAATTAGTGTATAAAATCTGGCAAATTAGAAAAAAGTTAACTCTGTTAGGGACCAATTATGTAAATACTAAAAAGTGAGTGAGCATTAGCTGCAAAATCTTAGAGTCCAGAGTAGGTGGGGCCAACAACAGTCATTAAAAACCACAAAACTAAAACTCTCAGTCCCCTAATAGTACATCCTAGAACTGGATGAAGTCCCGAGATGTTGTTTTTACTGATCTCCTAACTTCAAACAAAGGTTTTATAATTCTGTTTTATGAATGAATTAACTTGTTCCCAGAAAACCCCACTAAGAATCACAGAGGATGAGGTTTAAAATGGAGAGATATCTTAGTTCCCATACAGATTCCATCTTTATCCAGTATATTAATTTACCTTCAAACATCTAGAATCTTAGGTTCATTTGTTTTATAGTCTTACCAAGAGACAGAAATGTTTCATCCAAAATACTGATTAATGACCCACCTCCCAGAATATTGGAAATAAAAGCAAAAATAAACAAATGGGACCTAATTAACCTTAAAAGCTTCTGCACATCAAAGGAAACTATTAGCAAGGTGAAAAGACAGCCTTCAGAGTGGGAGAAAATAATAGCAAATGAAGCAACTGACAAACAACTAATCTCAAAAATATACAAGCAACTCCTACAGCTCAACTCCAAAAAAATAAATGACCCAATCAAAAAATGGGCCAAAGAACTAAATAGACATTTCTCCAAAGAAGACATACAGAGGGCTAACAAACACATGAAAAGATGCTCAACATCACTCATTATCAGAGAAACGCAAATCAAAACCACTATGAGGTACCATTTCACGCCAGTCAGAATGGCTGTGATCCAAAAGTCTACAAATAATAAATGCTGGAGAGGGTGTGGAGAAAAGGGAACCCTCTTACACTGTTGGTGGGAATGCAAACTAGTACAGCCACTATGGAGAACAGTGTGGAGATTCCTTAAAAAACTGGAAATAGAACTGCCTTATGATCCAGCAATCCCACTGCTGGGCATACACACTGAGGAAACCAGAAGGGAAAGAGACACGTGTACCCCAATGTTCATTGCAGCACTGTTTATAATAGCCAGGACATGGAAGCAACCTAGATATCCATCAGCAGATGAATGGATAAGAAAGCAGTGGTACATATACACAATGGAGTATTACTCAGCCATTAAAAAGAATACATTTGAATCAGTTCTAATGAGGTGGATGAAACTGGAGCCTATTATACAGAGTGAAGTAAGCCAGAAGGAAAAACACCAATACAGTATACTAATGCATATATGTGGAATTTAGAAAGATGGTAACAATAACCCTGTGTACGAGACAGCAAAAGAGACACTGATGTATAGAACAGTCGTATGGACTCTATGGGAGACGGAGAGGGTGGGAAGATTTGGGAGAATGGCATTGAAACATGTAAAATATCATGTATGAAACGAGATGCCAGTCCAGGTTCGATGCACGATACTGGATGCTTGGGGCTGGTGCACTGGGATGACCCAGAGGGATGGTATGGGGAGGGAGGAGGGAGGAGGGTTCAGGAATGGGAACACATGTATACCTGTGGCAGATTCATTTTGATATTTGGCAAAACTAATACAATTATGTAAAGTTTAAAAATAAAATTAAAAAAAAAGAAAGAAGTTCAAGGGTAGAATACTAGAAAACTTTCTCTGGACTATCTTTGGATGATTATCAATGTACTTGAAATGATAGGTAAGTCATACACATTCACTATCAAGTCATGTACTGTGATAGTCCTACACAGGGCAGGAGTCATGTTTGAGTTGATTCAAAAGAGTCACCATGACCCAGCTGTCTTGGGTGGCCCCATACGACATGGCTTAGTTTTACTGAATTAGACAAGACTGTGGTCTGTGTGATCAGATTGGCTAGTTGTCTATGATTGCGGTTTGAGTCTGTCTGCCCTCTGATCACTTTCTCAGTGTCTACCATCTTACTTGGGTTTCTCTTCCCTTGGACATGGGGTCTCTCTTCACGGCTACTCTAGCAAAGGATAGCCCCTGTTCCTTACCTCTGATGTGAGGCAGCTTATCTGGGCCACCGCCCCTGCCCTCAGGCACAGGGTAGTTCCTCTGGCAATGGGAAAGACTAGAGATCTCTTCAAGAAAATTAGAGATACCAAGGGAACATTTCATGCAAAGATGGGCACAATAAAGGACAGAAATGGTAGGGACCTAAAAGAAGCAGAAGATATTAAGAAGAGGTGGCAAGAATACATACACAAAAGAACTGTACAAAAAAGGTCTTCATGACCCAGATAATCACGATGGTGTGATCACTCACCTAGAGCCAGACATCCTGGAATGTGAAGTCAAGTGGGCCTTAGAAAGCATCACTATGAACAAAGCTAGTGGAGGTGATGGAATTCCAGTTGAGCTATTTCAAATCCTGAAAGATGACGCTGTGAAAGCTGCACTCAATATGCCAGCAAATTTGGAAAACTCAGCCATGGCCACAGGACTGGAAAAGGTCAGTTTTCATTCCAATCCCAAAGAAAGGCAGTGCCAAAGAATGCTCAAACTACCTCACAATTGCACTCATCTCACACGCTAGTAAAGTGATGCTTAAAATTCTCCAAGCCAGGCTTCAGCAACACGTGAACCATGAACTTCCAGATGTTCAAGCTGGTTTTAGAAAAGTCAGAGGAACCAGAGATCAAATTGCCAACATCCGCTGGATCATGGAAACAGCAAGAGAGTTCCAGAAAAGCATCTATTTCTGCTTTATTGACTATGCCAAAGCCTTTGACTGTGTGGATCACAATAAACTGTGAAAAATTTTGAAAGAGATGGGAATAAAACCACCTGATCTGCCTCTTGAGAAATTTGTATGCAGGTCAGGAAGCAACAGTTAGAACTGGACATGGAACAACAGACTGGTTCCAAATAGGAAAAGGAGTATGTCAAGGCTATGTATTGTCACCCTGCTTATTTAACTTATATGCAGAGTACATCATGAGAAATGCTGGACTGGTGGAAGCACAAGCTGGAATCAAGATTGCCGGGAGAAATATCAATATCTTCAGATATGCAGATGACACCACCATTATGGCAGAAAGTGAAGAAGAACTAAAGAGCCTCTTGATGAAAGTAAAAGAGGAGAGTGAGAAAGTTGGCTTAAAGCTCAACATTCAGAAAATGAAGATCATGGCATCTGGTCCCATCACTTCATGGCAAAGAGATAGGGAAACAGTGGAAAGAGTGGATGACTTTATTTTTCTGGGCTCCAAAATCACTGCAGATGGTGATTGCAGCCATGAAATTAAAAGGTGCTTACTCCTTGGAAGGAAAGTTATGACCAACCTAGACAGCATATTAAAAAGCAGAGACATTACTTTGCCCACAAAGGTCCATCTAGTCAAGGCTATGGTTTTTCCAGTGGTCGTGTATGGATGTGAGAGTTGGACTATAAAGAAAGCTGAGTGCTGAAGAATTGATGCTTTTGAACTCTGGTGTTGGAGAAGACTCTTGAGAGTCTCTTGGACAGTAAGGAGATCCAACCAGTCCATCCTAAAGGAGATCAGTCCTGGGTGTTCATTGGAAGGACTGATGCTGAAGCTGAAACTCCAATACTTTAGCCACCTGATGCGAAGAGCTGATTCATTGGAAAAGACCCTGATGCTGGGAAAGATTGAGGGCAGGAGGAAAAGGGGACGACAGAGGATGAGATGGTTGGATGGCATCACCGACTCGATGGACATGGGTTTGGGTGAACTCCAGGACTTGGTGATGGACAGGGAGGCCTGGCGTGCTGTGATTCATGGGGTTGCAAAGAGTCAGACATGACCGAGTGACTGAACTGAACTGAACTGAACGAAGAGTCAGTGTCATATGGTCAGTTAAGTGTAAAAACTCAGCTTTGTCTTCTCTCATTGTGATATCCATGGAAATCAAGAATCTGAGCAGAATCCTAAAGTCACAAGAATGGTCCCACCATAATCTCAGATAGGAAAATTTATGACACTGTCCTAGCTAGTGTCATAGGCAATAGAAAGCAATGTTGGGAGGGTGTTAGAAAGGGTTAGGCAGTGTGTGACAATTCTTTGAGTGGCCTGGAGATCATATCAGGGTCTGAGGCCTTGGCTGGAGGTAGAAATATCCCCTTAAGTATAATGGGACCAGAAAGGAGTACATCCCAGAGAAGATCAATCGTTTGCCAAAGGTCACACAGATAGAAATTAGTTAAACTAAGATTTGAACTCATATAGTTAGCCATAGCGGTCCTACTTAATAGGTTCCTGTATGCACTGTTAATGCTACAGCCACCTCTTAAAATGAGTAAGGTAAATTGTAGCTCTAACCTGCTGATGAGAGTGAGCCTGCTGTAACATGGTCAGTTTGGGTTAAGGATAATACAGATAACAGAGGGGCTTACTCCATGATTGAAATCATCGGCCCATAATTGTAAGGAGCTGGGGACAATAGGAAGCTTACAAAAAGATTCACTTTATTTGTGCCTAATAGAGTCAAGAGTATCCACTCTTTCTGTCTCCATCACACCATATGGATCTCATGAAGATCTTGTTGATATCCAAGTGTACTTTTCTACGTACTTGTGGTCTGGCATGTTACTAGTGCCCAAAGCAAACACAGAGTCATAAGTTTAAAATTCTATCTTTATATCACATGCTGTTGATGACTCCTTGGGAACTTCATTCTCCCTTCTCTGAGCCTCAGTTTCCTCCACTGGAAAACAGCAATGAAAAGAACTGATGTGAATACATCTACTGTTAAGTGAGAAACCATTTGCAAAGCATTAACATGAGGATCAGATTGATGACTAGGCCACTTTTTAGTTTTGAGACCCAGGGCAGAGATTCAATTTTTCTCTCCTCAGTTTCTACTTTCATAGAATGAAAATCATAATGGAACCTACTTCTTAGAGTTACTATAAAGCTTAAACACACTGATACATGTAAATCTTCATAATGCTGTACAATATATGCCAGATACCTAGCAACTGTTATTGTAAATGTAATTATTATCATTTTTAGCAGAATATAATATAAATAATTATATTTATTATTTTTAGCAGAATGCTTACTTGATTCCCTTTCTCTCCTACTTGTATTAAGCAAAAATGTAAAGTTAGTGTTTAGAATTTGACACGCTAAGTTCTTATAAAACTTCTAGATAGAGAAAATTGGTTTCCTTTGGGTCTGTTCTGCATCACTTTCTATATGTGCATTCCAAGATGCCCAGGAATACATACTGTGATTTAATTTATTATTTTAAAAGAGAAAAAAGTTATTTGGAGGAGGCTGTGTATTTGGAATCCAAATTCCAGCTCTGACACTAGGTCGTGTTACGATCTAGAGCAATCTCTTACTTGTTCTGACACATCTTGGGGAAAATACTATTTATACTTTACCTTGTTCCATAATCACATTGAAACACTCTTTTATATCAATGATAACCAAGTCTGAATCTTAGTGCAGGCACAAACTAACTGTGTGACCATGGTAGTCAGCCCTTCTAATTCTCATTTTCCAATCTACAAATCCTTGAGAATACTTGGAGTATAGGAGGGTTAAGTGATCTCAGGTAATAGGATGTGCTCAGCCTGGTACTTGGCTCATGGGAGGAACCCTCAAGTTAAAATGTACATCTAAGTGCGTATCACTTATCAAAGTAATGCTTCATATCTTAACATTAAGTACCCCTTGGTCTCACTTTAAAACTTTGGGCATATGTCTTGTTGGGGGCGGAGTGAAAATGCAACTGTGCTCTAGGCCTTGGTGCACCTTTTCAATATGTTTCTGGGTCATTTGTTCTACTAGCAATAATCTTGTTCAGTGAAATTATCTTCTAGCCAGTTTCTGGATAGAGTTGGTGCAAGATAATAGGAGATCAAAACAGGAAATCCTCTGTGAAGACCTCTCTAAATGTATCATCATAATTAAATTTCTTCCACCCACTTACTGAGACTTTTATTTTTCTTCTGCATCTCAGAATGGATTTATCTGTTTGTAGGCTGTTTCACCCTCAGAGTAACATGGGCTGAATCTTTTTATTTTTGTATCCCCAATATTTATAATAAGTCCAGTGCCTAATACAGAGTTGGTGCTTAAAATAAATATTTAGTAAATTAATTAATATAAAAATCCTTCCCTCCTTCCAGTTCCTCCTCCACTGTTAGACAAATAGGTACCCTTGATGTTACATAGACTCACTACAAGGCTATGGCCATTATGATTTAGTTAGGGAATTATTGGAACACAACATTTTATAACTCTTGCCATAATTAATATGACAAGAAATAATAATTGACTTAGTAATGTAATCAAGTCAGAATGTATTTGATTTGATCTGTCAAGTTGTTATTCATATTTCTAATTCTCCTAGTCAGAGCTTTCAACACCTAATTATTTCTGAAAGCAATGAAGGCAAGCATATTCCTTGTCAGGCTTGGTGGGAAGAAATGAAGCCTTATTGGTGCTGAATCCATCATCCATTCTATAAAGCTGGAAAGGGTAGGGAGATATGCCTTCTGCCCAACCAAATGGGAAAATGCACACACCCTTTATATGCATATGTTCTACCCACTTGTGTGGTGGTTATCAGTGTAACTAAGCATAAAAAGCCATTCTTTAAGGCATTTCATACAATGTCCACACAGATGGAAAGAGTTGCCAGCTTCTTTGGGTAGAACTGATGCAAGATAATAGGAAATACAAATAAGAAAGCTAAAAGTGCAAAGGGACCTCCCATGAGACCTCAGATATTCACATATATTACTTCACGCTTAGTCACTCAGTCTTGTCTGACTCTTTGTGACTCCATGAACAGTAGCCCACCAGGCTCCTTTGTCCCTCCAGGCAAAAATACTGGAGTGGGTTGCCATTTCCTTCTCCAATATATATCACTTTTCTTCCTCACAAAAATATCTGCCATATCATCTCCATTTTAACAGGAAAGACTAAGGCTCAAAATATTAGGAAGTTAAACCAAGATAACACATTCCCTTTTAGGACTAGGTTTCTAAGACATTCTTCTGACTAGAGAATCCATATTCTGTTGCCTGACTGAGCGTTTACATTTGTATAGACACCTTGAACTTATCTGCTTTAGTCTTGGCTAAATGTTCTTTTTGATTGAAGAATTTTTAGACTTGAAAGCATGTATTTACGGAGATCCCCCTCCAAACAAAGGGATAATGTACTATAATAACATCAGCATAAGCATTCATTCAATTTATTCATTCAAGAAATATTAAAAATCTGAACATGTGTAATATACTGAAGATAACATAGATTTAAAATACAACCTTTCCTGGTAAGAGTTCAGAGACTAAGAATTTTGGCACAGCATAGTTATTGCCCTGGTCGAAATATGTGAAGGCAACATATGAGAAAAAAATGTTCAGGGAAAGCTTCCTAAAGTGATGGTTGAACCAAGTCTTAAAGAAAAAGGTGGACTTCTCCAGGAAGACAAGCAAATTGAGCATCACAGTAGAAGGTATAGTATGTCCAAAGACACAGAGGTATGAAGGTGTACAGAGGAGTTGGCTCATAGGGTAAAACCAGACAGAAGATGATTAACTAGAGAAGACTGCTTAGAATTGTATCACGAGAAATTTGTTTTGCTAGAACCAAAGAATCTGAACATTTCAAGTTTTCTTCTATCCTTGAAAAAAGTTTCTGACTAGATACTTGAAACCTGTTACAATATTTTGCATATGCTATAGCTGAAGTTGCTAGACATGCTTGAAAATAAGGATTAAAATCTCTTCCATGTTATTAAATTCTAATACCAGGTTATTATTTGCTTAAATGACCTTAGGATTACTTAAAATAGTTACATGTTATTGTATGTAAATTATATCTCAATGAAGTTGACTGAAAAAAATACATAGTATGAATTATGTGATATAATCTGAGATAATTGGCTCATCAAAAAATGAATAACTGAGTGAAAAAGGACTCCATTAGTCTATAGTGACATTAAGACATACAAATATAAATAGTACATTGTACATAAAGATTTTAAATGAAATAAGAGGGCTTCCCTGGTGGCTCAAATGATAAAGAATGCACCTGCAATGAAGGAGATCCGGGTTCAGTCCCTGGATTGGGAAGATTTCCTGGAAAAGGGAATGGTAACCCACTTCAGCATTCTTGCCTGAAGAATTCCAAGGACAGAGGAGCCTAGCAGGCTACATACAGTTCATGGGATCGCAAAGAGTCGGATATGACTGAGTGACTAACACACACAACACAGATACATGTGAATCCTCTAGGATAGTTCTTATCTACACTGTAACTGTTATGATACATGATAGCTAAATGAGGAATAGGTTAATAAATTGAGGATTTCATTAGCGCTCTCCTAAAGTTAATGAAAAATAAAATCAATTCATCAACTTTTTACACACATTCCTCCCTTTCCAGCTTCAGTTTTCTTCTCTTGCAAGTGAACTGGAGCAAAGCATACCTCCCCTTTCTTTATCCTCTGGCTAATCTGATTTTTATATTGGAAGAGGCTAGGGTACATCTTCAGTTTCACGTTTTGTGATGATCTTTAGAGTTTTCACTGAATACTTCTGGTTCTCCTTCCAAGCACTTCCCTACCTCCTGGAAGTTACAGGTTGCTTCCTTTCTCCAGGCAATGGGAGAAATGATGTGTGTCATTTGTGGACAGACCCTTTTAAATCCAGTGTTATAACTCATCACGTCTCCTTTTCCTGTGGTAATGATTATGGCAGTTTGTGTCAAGATGGATCCCTAAATGATTACGAGGAGTCAGGTTCTGCTGTCAACCTCTATACTTTGAGTATGAATAAGCATTTGGTTCTAATGCACTGAGATTTGAGGATTATTTCTTATTGCACATAACCTATTCTACCCTGGTTGACACCCATGTTAACTTGCACAGGATCAGGTACACAGCAAGTGATCAAAGTCTTAAGCTGAGCTAAATTTTCTTGCAAAGACCTAGCCTCACCAGGAAGACCTCAGGCTGAATATGCCTGTATTTGAGTTGAAGCAAATTTGTCTCCCATCCAGTTGCCTCTTGTGACGTATTAGACAAATGCTTCTAATTTTTATCTCTATCTTCTCTGCCTTCCTTGGGAAATGAGGGAAATATTTCCTTCCTAATTTTCTACATGCTATTGCAAAAAGTAGTTTGCCTAATGACACACTGGGCAGAAGAGACTACAAGGAGAAGACCTTTCATTGAAGAAGAGCTTTGGTCCCGTCTTCCAAGAAAAGCCCTCTAGGAATCAGAATCAAAAGTTAGAACTTAGAATTTATTCTTAACAATGAAGGAAAGTGACATTTCCTTCTATTAAATGGCAGAAGCAATTCCTACTTATGCAAAGGGATTTGCATGAGTAACAGTTTCTCTACAAAAATATTGCCTGTTAAAAATATCACAAGCAATGCCAGAATGGCACAGATATTGCCATCTCTTGCCGCTAGACATGGTAATGAGTATAGGTGGTTGTCTTAAGTCTTAACGTCGCACTCTCCCTGCTTCCCTCCTGGGGTAGCCCACCCCACAGATGCTCCAGGCAGAGGACAAGGAAGTCCCTGTGCTTGTTTCCTCCTTAGTTCTGTGATCACTAACTGCCAGATTTCTAGCAGTGAAAGTCATTGGCAGAGCTTTGACTTCTACTGTCCTCCAGCTTCTCTACTCGCCAATCTTAAGTCCAAAGGAAGATCTTCTTTTCTCCATGATGCTGCCAGAAATTGACAAAAACTATCTTGCTGGGACATGGCCTACTTTTCTTCAGAACGGAAACCATAAAGGCAATCATTCCTTCAATTTCAGAAGCCTCTCTTTTCTAACTTTTTATTTTATATTGGAGTATAGCTGACTAGCAATGTTGTGTTAGTTTTTATTGTACAAAAAATATATTCAATTATACATATATATGTATCTGCTGCTGCTGCTACTGCTAAGTCGTTTCAGTCATGTCCGACTCTGTGCGACCCCATAGACGGCAGCCCAGAAGGCTTCCCCGTCCCTGGGATTCTCCAGGCAAGAACACTGGAGCGGGTTGCCATTTCCTTCTCCAATGCATGAAAGTGAAAAGTGAAAGTGAAGTCGCTCAGTCGTGTCCAACTCTTAGCGACCCCATGGACTGCAGCCCACCAGGCTCCTCCATCCATGGGATTTTCCAGGCAAGAGTACTGGAGTGGGGTGCCATTGCCTTCTCTGATATATGTATCTATTCTTCTTCAAATTCTTTTCCCAGTTAGGTTGTTACATAGCATTAAGCAGAATTCCTTGTGCTATATAGTAGGTCCTTGTTGGTTATCCATTTTAAATATAGCAGTGTGTACATGTCGGTCCCAAACTCATGAACTGTAACTCCCTCCCTCTGTCCCACCCCCCTGATAACCACAAGTTCATTCTCTAAAATGGACATATTTACAAAACAGAAAAGACTCACAACTTAGAGAAGCTTCTCCTTCCTTGATGGCTGGCTGCCCCCTTTCCTCTCTTCCTCCCTTTTCTCTCTTCCTGTTCACAGAGTTGAAATATCCAAACTCAAATATTCCATCCCATTATATCCCAATTCAGTATTCAGGTTCCATGTTGATGGCATGCCCCAGATTTTATCTGACAACATAGTCATTGCACCACATAGAAGCTGGTACAGCTTACTAATGGACACTCAGTTCATGTTCTTTCAGTGAACAAATAATACAATCAAAAGATATAAGTCAAAAATGTAAAACACCCAAGGGCAGAAGCAATGACTTATTTGCCTTTATACTCCCAACACTTAACATCCTACTTGCTATGTAATAGGACTTAAGAAACAGATGTATGGTTAATAGCATGGGGTTTGGAGTAATATTCCTGATTCACCATTCAGTTTTACCACTGAATACCGAAGTGTCACTGAAAATAATTATTTAGCCTATTTAAGACTCAGTTTCCTCATTAGCAAAATAAGGCTGAGTTAAATAAGATAATATATACCAAGTACTTAGCATAGAGTAAATTCTCAGTAAGACTCTTTCACAGAGTTTTGCCTCTTTAGCTTAGTTTCCTAATTAATATTGCCTAAGCTTCCAAAATGTGTGCTGTTTCAAAAGTTTATGTACCTGCAGCTGGCAATTTAGATATTAATGCGATCCAGGGTGTCAGGTCCTTGATCATAAGGAGCTTCTGGGGGACTTTCCTCTCCCTCAAGTTGGTGAATTCATTTCAGAAATTATGTCTACCATACAAAAGAAGGTGAACTATCCTGAGGTTTCTGTTTTAAAACTATAGCCTGGAGAATGGGAGGAAACGGATCTGTGTCAGGAAAACATCACAGCTGATTGCCTCAAGCATGCAGGTGGGTCAGCCATGTCTACAGAAGTGGTTTCATCTTTTACAAATAAGAAAATGAAGTCACAGCATTCCACAGGAAGATTCAGAGTCATCACTAGTGGTATAAATAATCCATCACCAGTTCCCTAACCAAATCACAACACTTTTGTTGTTTGCTCAAAGAGCAGAGAAGCTGTTCAACAGCAACAAATTAGTGCTTTCCCTTAAAACCACCTTTCTCACCCTTGAACTTGCCTTTTCTGAAAAATGCAGATGTATCAAGGTACCAGTTGAGCCAAAGAACACAGCATAGACTTTTATTCAAAAAACATAAGGGAAAACAATCCAAAACCAAGTATTTAATACATTTTAAAGGATCATTTGCCTTCCCTAGAGTCATCCAGCACCATTCCATCTCAGCTATGTTTTCCAAGTACGAAATTGTGTTTCTGAATGTGATGGAAGACTGATAGCCATATAGCTTAGGGATGAGTGTAAGTATGAATGTGGTTTCTAATCTCCTGAAGCTCCAGAATCAGCTTTGTTATGGCCAAATGTGAAAAAGTCCCAGTGTTCAGGCACTGGGCCCAGCTTCTTGGAAGACCAGTTAAAATAGTAAGTGTTCAGTGCATGCCAACATGAAAATCAAAGCCATACCTGGAAGCAAAGCAGAGTTGGGGTTGTTCCTTTGGAATTATTTTTTATGTGTTTGAAACGGAAACTTTTCAGAAGGCTGGAATGGTTCCTCTAAGTCAGTTGACCTCTTAAACACAAACTCCCTTTTCCCACTTAGAGAAAAAAGGCGGGAAGGAAGAGACAGAAAGACATTTGAAAAATCAGAGGAGGCCTCATGAGTAACTGCTACAGAGCAGTCTTTGTAGTAAAAAAATGATCTGCACTTTGCAAGAAATCAGTCTAGCCTGCTAACTCTCACCACTAGGTTACCCTTCATCACAGATGTTCCCGATTTTGCTAGATAGCAATTCCCAACTCCCCAGATTCCAAGTGAGAAAATAGGAAAAGTAATTGGTTGCTATTATATATGCATTCTGAAGTAGAAAGAAATGTGGGCAGTGGGGAATTTCTGGCCTGGATTAGAGGTTCCATAGTAATTAAACAATAATGGCAAAAAAGATTTCAATAACATATTTGGAACCCAGAGAGTGAGTTAGAAACTCAAATGGGTAATGTGCCTCTTTCAATCTATCTTAGGAAAATATGCTATGCTCTCTATTAAAGGGGTCTCCTTTCCTTGGATAGATGATCATTACTGAATGTTATGGATATACTTTCAATTATACAAACATCTGTCGAGTGGATACTATGTGTTAGGCCCTGAACCATATATGAGATGCATTGACTTGACTGACACCCCTTGCCTGGCCTTGTTGCACTTAAAATATCCCAATATCTTGTTATATTTTTTGGAGGTGCTATGATACTTTTCAAAATAGAAAATCTCACAAGAAATACTTCTTCCAGATAGAGTTTATTGCCTTTAAATACTTCCTTGGGTCCTTCTGAATTCTCTGGATTAGCTTGTAACATGAAGGTTTGTTAGACTGCCATCATCATGGTAATATTGGGTGGGAAATAGAGTTCCTATATAGCTCCTCCTCCCACGTACCTGGTGCTTATTTTTAAATAAAAATCCTAGTTTTGCAGAGGTGTGACATCATTGGAAGGAATGTAGTATGATCCTATGTTGAAACTCTGAACTATCCAGAGCTAGTAATTCACGTGATGTCTGAAAGATGTTGAATATCACTGAGCTCTTCTTGAAAATTAAAAAAAAAGAAAAGCTTCTGTGAGTTAGTTGCAGCACACTGTGGTGCCTCGGCCCACATTTTAGGAAATGCAGGCTTAATGTATTTAATTCTAGGAATGGCATTCTAAACCCAGATATCTATGAAGAAGTGTAAAGCTAATGTGGATTCAAATGAGATGTAATTATTGGCATTGTGATACTGGCCATGTGACTCTCTAAGCCACAGTTCTCTATTTAAGAAGTGGAGAAACATTTCCTATTTTATAAGGTTGTAATGCTGGTTAAGAGAGAACATTTGGAGCCCTGCTCCAAGGCTTGCTGTCTCTATTATTGGGTGCACTGTGACAGCGGAAAGGAAGGAATAGTTGATGGAACAAGTAAAATCCCCACAGAGACAAAAATCTACATGATCAAATCAGAATAGATGTGTTAGATTTAGACTAATCCTGCAATAATAGTAACAACAAAATAAAACAACAAAAAAGTATGTAGTGACTTACTAATTATCTGAGTCAGTATAGTGTAGTATATATAGTCTGACCACTTATATAAGTTAGAAACCTAGTTACTTAGTGGAATTGTGCCTTATTTAATAAGCACACCTGGCTCATGTCAAGCACTTAGCATATGATCTGGCATGTGGTAAACATTCAATAAATGTCTGCAGTCGTTAGTATGCA
This sequence comes from Bos mutus, assembly GCF_027580195.1. Taxonomy (NCBI): domain Eukaryota; kingdom Metazoa; phylum Chordata; class Mammalia; order Artiodactyla; family Bovidae; genus Bos; species Bos mutus. The sequence continues at coordinate 83,156,403 of NC_091619.1, read as the reverse complement.
CTATATGCTCACCTGACCCTACATATCTCATTTTACTCTCATAACTACATTTTGTGATTTGTACTTTAAAGCAACAGCCCCCAACCTTTTAGCACCAGGGAATGGTTTCATGGAGGACAATTTTCCATGGGTCAGGAATGGGTGGGTGGGGGGAGTTTGGGGATGACTCAAACACTTTACATTTATTGCGTACTTTATTTCTATTATAATTACATCAGCACCATCTCAAATCATCAGCCATCAGACTCCAGAGCTTGGGGACCCCTGCATTAAAGTTCTTGAAGTTGCTAACTGCCATGGATTAAGCCCCAAATCTGAGATTTCTATTATATTAGTCTAAATGAAATCAGAGCCTTTGATTTTTAATTATTATACATCCTGTAATCTTTCTGAAATCAAGGGCAGAGATTCAAGTCTGAATGAAGTCACAAGAAACATTTACATTTTACATTCCTGTTTTCATGCTCATGAGATAATGAAACAGGTAGACGTATTGAGGACAGTGGGAAGGATGAACTTAGTGACACCAACCATTCACTTTCACCTTCTGAAAGAGCTTACTCCAGTAGTCCAAGTGGTCTTACTCAGATCAATGTAACTGCTGATAGATATGGTGCCGGGGTGCATCCAGAACCCTGGCATAAATCCTAATTGTCCTTATCTTCTGTCCTTGTCTGCTTGTAAGACAATTGGTGGCATAATTTTGTTTTAGATGGACCATCAATATCACCTAATTAGTGCTTTTGAACTGTGATGTTGGAGAAGACTCTTGAGAGTCCCTTGGACTGCAGGAAGATCAAACCAGTCAATCCTAAAGCAAATCAATCCTGAATATTCATTGGAAGGACTGATGCTGAAGCTGAAGCTCCAGTACTTTGGCCACCTGATGTGAAGAGCCAACTCATTTAGAAAAGATCCTGATGCTGAGAAAGATTGAAGGCAGGAGGAGAAGGGGACAAGAGGATGAGATGGTTGGATGGCATCACCGAATCAACGGACAAGAGTTTGAGCAAGCTCCAGGATAGTGAATGAAGGACATGGAAGCTCAGCATGCTTCATTCTGCTGCTAAGTTGCTGCTAAGTCACTTCAGTCATGTCCGACTCTGTGCGACCCCAGAGATGACACCCCACCAGGCTCCGCCGTCCCTGGGATTCTCCAGGCAAGAACACTGGAGTGGGTTGCCATTTCCTTCTCCAATGCATGAAAGTGAAAAGTGAAAGTGAAGTCACTCAGTCGTGTCTGACTCTTTGCGACCTCATGGACTGCAGCCTATCAGGCTCCTCCGTCCATGGGATTTTCCAGGCAAGAGTACTGGAGTGGGCTGCCATCGCCTTCTCCATGCTTCATTCTATGGGGTATCAAAGAGTCTGACACAACTGAGTGACTGAAGTAAGTAAGTAATCAATGTCAGGGGCATAATTTTTAATGATTGGATTTAATTTACCAACCACTCAGATTACTTGAGAATATACTTGAGAAACTGAATACTCTACAACTCTCCCCTGCACCAGCTTCAGCACCCTGAAACAACTAATTTTAACAAGTTGGTGTGTTTTCCTCAACAATTTCTTCCATACTCATACAAACAGATACATAATCTTTAGTTATAGATTTTTATTTTAAAATAGGACCATTTTATTTTACTCTGTAACTTGATTTTTCCTTCAAAGCTACCATGAACATTCCTCTATATTTATTCAGATAAGTTCAAAATATTCTCTTTTTTCCTTAACACTTATTGGTAGTTGATATTATATATTTATTTGCTTGTGTTTTATCTCCCCCATTAGGCTGTGATATTGGCACGTGTGTATTTCGTTTACTGCTGAATTGTCAGTTTCTAGAATCATGCCTGACATATGGTTGGTATTCAATTAATACTTGATGATTGAGTTAATAAACCAATGAATGTGTATGTGCCTTTCCTTCTACCTGGAGGACTCTATTGCCCCTGCAGGACTGATCATTACTCTTGCATGAACCAAAGAAATCTCTGTATAAATAAATCTCTCTTTCCTTTCTATCAGTCTTCCGGAAATACACTATTGCTCCATCTTTGAGTCCACAGAGCTATTGATTCTATGGGTTTTTGAACAGAACAAGTGAAAAAACGTATCCCTGTGGGACATCTTGGAGCATGGAATATGGAAAACATTCAATAAACTGGTAGTTACATTAGGTTATTTTTATTCTATACATTTATGAGATGTGTACTACTGCTATTTCAACTTTATAGTGGAAAAACTGAAAGCCAGAGAAACTAAGTAATTTACTTGAGGTTTGGTAAATGGGAGATGCAGGATTTAAGACTAGTTCTGTCTGATTCTGAAGTCCATACTCCTAACTAATGCATTTTCAATCTCTGCTGTAATTTTCCAATTAAAAAAAAAAAATACACTGTTGTGATTGAGACTACTCCTCAAAACCTATCTGTTGTCATCCTGGACACATGAAATGACTACATTCTCAGCCTCCCACCAAATCAGATGTGACCATGTGACCAAGTCTTGCTAATGGAATGCCACTTCATGTGATCATCACCACTTACAGGCCTAGGAATAAAAACATGACCTTCTCTCTGGCCCCTGTGTCTTTAGACCAGATGCAAGGATTCAGCAGAAGACTCCAATACTTGAGATATCTAAGATGATGAAGCAACAAAATTGAGGAATTACAGCTCCCTGAAACCCTGGAGGATCTCACATGAAATATCTGCATTAAACAGTTAACTCATCAAGAAGTAAATTTCCATTAGATTAACCCATTAACATTATGGGATTGTTGTTATTAGTTGCCTTCCCTAACTAGTCATTTTCAAAAAAGGTTCTACAAATGTGGCCCTGTTTTCCTCTCTAGTATCCTCTTTCACCTTACTCATTTATACCCCAAGGTGAATAAATTATTTGCTGTTCCTCAAACAATTTACTCTTCTTCCTAACGGTTATAATCCCCCTTTCTTCATGGCTAAATCTTCCTTATTCTCTCAGATCAATTTATATGTCACCTCTTCTATGAGGTTTTACTTAACAACTTTGGGATAGTTGCTTTTTTCTCACAAGACCTTCTATCACTTACCTTCCCCAGTGCCCAGAACTGCTTCTATTCAGGGTCCTATCCTCTCTCATTAGTATTCTGTTTATCAGTTAGCTGAACTAAAGAGCCAGTAGCATATTACCTCTAAACAAAGTTCATGAATGATAATTGCATACCTGACTCCAAAGTGTTGACCTCTCAAGGCTACATCATCAACAATAGCAATAGCTAATATTTCTCAGTGCCTATTAAATGCCATTAACTGTTCCAGTGCTTGACATGTATTTAATCATTTAATATTCACAACTCTATGAAATAAGAATTAGTATCTTCCTCATTTTATGCTTGAGACAAAGTGAGATTCATGGTGATGAAGTGATTGGCCAAGGTCATAGAGATTGGGAAAAAACTATTCTTTCTCCCCTACATGACTAGAAACCATCATATTCTTTCTGGAACTCATTGGAGTTGTCAGTCTCTTGACAATTTGTCCATGGGTTTAGGAGAATGAGCATTCCCTATTGGGTTCCCAAGGTTAAATGTTAATTCTAATTTTCCCTCCCAACTCTACTCAGTCCCTCCTAACCCCAAAGTTAGGTATATCTAAAACTGATCATAAATTCTATGAGAACAGGGACCACATTTATTTTCTTCACTGTTGTATTCTGTCTAGCAAAACATTCAGTTAATACTTGCTATTTGTTGTAAATGAGTTAATGATAGTATGAATGCCACTGGCAGCAGAGAACACCCTAGATTAGAGATTACCTAATACAGAATGACAACTGAAACCATCTCTTTCTAGTTCATTACTCACTGGATGAAAAGGAGCTTGAAAAAATTAGATGAAAGTCATTAGAAAAAAAACTACATATATTTGCAAGCTACGATGAACGGTATGGACTCTAGGTAACACTGGAAGAATAAGTAACATTGTTATCTCTAAACTACATAAGCGGATTGTGTGGAAGTGCATTTTGTGCAAGACAAGAGTTGGATTTCTAGATAAAGAAACAGTTTTAAGTTCTGATGAAAAATACTTCAGCGTCATCGGGTCCCAGCAAGGCCACATGCCTGCAGCTATAGTGTTATTGGATGAGAGATATCTCTATAAAGAATGTGGTCTCTTTATACTTTCCTGAATAGTCATTAAATGAATGAGTGAATGAATGAAGCAAGAGTGAAAGAATTCAGATTTTTCATCTTGGTGAGTACAGTGAAATGTGAATTAAGTAGAGCCTTTTACCCAGTAAAATGTAAAGCGTATCACATGTAATTTTTAGCTATCTTCCACAGCATTTTAGACACCTCTAGAAATACAGGGCTTGTGCTTCTTACCCTCAAACCTAAATGGGCTTCGGTGAACAAAGCCTGACATCTAACCGATGAAGAGAACATCAAAGGGACTCCACACCTGGGATCCTATAATTCTCAACCCTAGCCTCCCCATGACTTAATTTTTTACCCAGATCCATATCTCTGTTCCATCATTGTCTGTTTAACATCCTCTAGACATCTTTTTAAGTAGTCTTCTAGCTTAGGGCTTAGTTACTGTTCATATAGACGACTACAATTCTAATCAAACTGATGTCAATAACAGAAGGTGTGCTGAGTTAGGAGTGAGCAGAAATCCTGGATTAGGAAAATGTGGATGAAATAACACTGGGAATCCCCAAAGCAGAATACTGCCAGAGAGAGTCCCCAGAACCATCTGGACCATGTGTAAAAGGAACAAAACCCTGGGATCTGTATTTGGTCTTCTGTGGGATGTTGGCCTTCAGGACTAAAGCAGGGCCAGGGTGAAATGTACCATTCAAAAATTCAAAGCAGATGGCAGGTCAGGATGTTGAAACCCCATGCTTGCAAAGGCACTCTGCTTTGTTTCCTCCAGGCATTAGGCTCTGGGCATATGGCAACAAACTCTCTGCTGACAGTCTTCTGGTGGAGAAAGAGCTCCTAATGTATTACTTGTCGTGGCTCACATTGTTTTTAGAGCAACTCAACTTGAAAAGAACAAATCACTACTGTTGGTAGTTGGATGGCGTTAGAAAGGCATTATTGTTCAGTTCTTACTCAAAGTACAGCTTTAGTTTAGGAGCTTCACCCTCAGAGGAAGCTAATCAGATTTTACTAGAGTAAAGCTATAAGGAATGATGAGCATTTTGGAAAGCAGTTCTTCAGCATGCATGCATTATGATCCTTAAAAAGTTATGCCTTAGCTTAGGTTTCCCCCAAAGCAGAGCTTGATAAGAATTCAGGTGCAGAAAAGTGATTCCAAGGAATAAAAATAAAAGAGTATGCAGAGTGAGAGAAATAGGAAAAGCCAGGCTCTAGAAGCAGCAGCACGGTTAGTGGGAAATGGCATCAGTTCTGTTGGAAATTTCTGAAAAGCATACAAAATGCTACCCTAAATTGTCATCCAAAAGTCATGGGTACATTTATCATAATATCACCCTACAGCAAATTTAGTCAATCGAGAGTTGCCACGGGGGTTACTCTCTCCCCGACACTGAGGAGCTTCACATGTGGACAGGTCAAATGCAGTTGTCTGTTATTGAAGGGAGAAAGGCAAAGGTGCGTACCTTTATGGTGAAATATTTTCAGCAGAAAATGAGCTGGGCCATCTCAGCCACAGATATAGTGAGAGATCTGGCAAAGAGTGTGTGAGGCAGGACCCTAAAGGAACTGAGTATAATCTTATTTCCCATTAACACAGTAATTTGGGTCCATAGTATCTGTCCAAAGGATTTATGGTAAAATAGGAATAAAGATGATAAAGATGCTTGCCTTACCACTATGACTAGAAAACAATTTTATTAGACTTAGAAGCTAAACAGGAGAAGATTAAGTACATTAAATATGTTTTACTATTATGTAAAAATTATGTTCCTACAGAGTTGATAAGAATATGGGAAGATGTTTCCAGGATAACATGAAGTTGTGAATAAAAAGACTAAATTATAGACACAGGATGACCATATCATATCAAAGCAATCATGCATAGGAAAAATTTCCCCTATATTTTCAAATATAAAAATATGAAAGTACTTATATTCAGGTCTTAGGACTATATGTCCGAATTTTCTTCTATTTTTCTACAGGAGGCACAAGAAGAGATGGTCCAACAAGTAGGATTAGTGTCTATTAACCCCTTCATCTGGAGCCTTGATTCCTAGAGATTATTGTATCCTGTGGGTGGCACTCCTGACTCAAGCCAGGCCCCAAACTTTGCAGCCTGATTATTAGTCTTATCTTTTCCTAAGTCCTTTCCTTATAAAATTGTTTGGCCCTTTGGAAAACAAAAAATTCCATTATTACTCCTGGTTTTAGCCACGAAGTAGTCTTTCCTGATCTGATCCCTGCCCCATCCTTCTTGTCTGATTTAGGTGCTTCTCTTAGGTAGCCCTGTCAGAGCCAGTACTCATTCTACCTGACCACTGATGCTGCTGCTTTACATTGCTTCTATATCTGTCTTGCTCACCACTCCTAACACTAAGCCCCATTACAAGCTTGTCTCCTGAATTGTCACAACTCTCCTATCAAATAGGTATTATTAACTCCATTTCATAAAAAGGGTTCAGAAATTGTAGAACTATAAAAACCTATTTAAAGTCACATAGCTAATTTATTGAGGATCAACATCTGAATCAAGATCAGAATTCAAGACAGGTTTGACTTCAAATCCATTTATAAGCCATTGTCTATTGAGAAGGACAATAACCCAAACAACACGAAACAAAATGATTCTCTCTTTTCAATGTTTCTTACTATTGAACAATTGAATATTATACTTTTCATTGATATAGATAAATCTGATCATAAACATCTAACAATTTCTATATTTAGTTCTAAATTAACAAAATCTCAATTATAGCTAAATGTGCAAAACCAACTTAAGTAGCCAGCAAAAGAAGAAAATACCTAAGTAAATCATGTACTTGATTAAGCCATCAACAATTGTCTATAACATTTTAAAGACATAAAAATGCTTATGCGATACTATCTGAAAACGTGCATTCAGTATGATATTTTATATATGCACACATATGCATAAACACATAACAAAAGCTAGAAGCATATAAAATATTAGCAGGTCTTTTATAGATGCTAGGATTATTGTTTTTTTTTAATGTATTCTATATTTGTCAACTATTTTGTAGTTAAACTTATTATTTTCATACTTAGACAAAATTAGAGGGCTTCCCTGATGGCTCAGTGGTAAAGAATCTTCCTGCAATGCAGGAGACTTGGGTTAGATCCCTGGGTCAGGAAGATCCCCTGGAGAAAGGAATGCCAACCCACTCTAGTATTCTTGCCTGGAGAATTCTATGGACAGAGGAGCCTGGTGGGCTACAGTCCATGGGGTCGCAGAGAGTCAGACACTACTGAAGCGACTTAGCAGCAGTAGCAGCAGCAGAGAAAATTACACTTCGTTTTAAATGTATATATGTAATTTCTTATGTACAAATTTATGTGCAATATTTTGATCATAGAGCTAAGCTGAGTCAGGTTTAAAAATTGAGACACAATGGTTACAAGCCATAGGTACAAGTTTGATTTGTTTTATCTGGAGCAGAATTTGAATGAACTAATGATTCTGGGATAATTTCTAACCTAGTTTATGGATTCATAATGAAAGGAAAATAAAAAGGTAAAGTACTTCAAGATCCCTTTTTCAGTATATCCTGTCCAAAAGAGACTTTGTTGTCAAGAGATACAATCTTTTCTGGTAGACACAAATTAGGTGATGAATGATGGAAGGCACATTTTTAGCTGCAACTGAGAACTTCAATGCAGAAACTTTGAGTCAGAACAGGAAAAGGGTTTGGAAGTGCTTATGGTCTCATCAGTGGTTTTCAACAATTCTAATGAGTGATGATGAGTACCTCTATGACATTCCAGGGAGGAACTAGGTAATTAACTTTTTTTCTGAACAACATATGTGAGATATATGTTATGGAAAAGTGGTTTCTGAATTTCCCATCACAAAATTCAGCTCTTGTAGAGTCATAACTCAATTACAAAAATGTGGACTAGACTAGAATTTGGAACAGGACATCTTGTCTTGTCTGGAAGTATTTTTTTACTTCTGAAAAATAAATCAGTAAATTTTATTTATGACTTTGAAATCCATTTTTAATTTTGCATTAATTCCAAGAAAACATTGCTCAGCAAACAGAGAGACAGCATCAAAGATCAAGGTGTCAAACACAGGTCAACCATACTAGTAGATTGAAAAAATAAACAACAGGGTCTAAAACTAAGATCGTATAAGAGCTCATAAGGCAAGGGAAACACACTTCTCTTCGTAAAGCCCACCAGCTATCTATTTTCCACCTATTTTCAAGATAAAAAGTCATCTATTATTCACGTTTTATCAGAATACAATGAAAGCATTCCAGCAACTCATTGGTAGAAAATTGGATATTTGAGCAAGGTAGATTAATTATTTTAAGAAATCTTAGAATACTATCCTGGAACAAAGTTTTCAGGGATCAAGGAAGCCAGAATTTTATTATTGAAGCTCAGCACCTGTGGATACTAATCTGTTCAGGCTGCATTATTCACTAACACACTAGTTGAAATTTAGGCAATTTAACCTTCTGAATAAATCCAGCAACATGATTTTGTAGCTATGTTAATAGGGAAAAAGATTGGAGATATGAAGCGAGAGAAACTGGGTTCATATTCTAGCCAGACTATCCATTATGTGTGACTTTTCTAACTTCTTTGGATCCCATCTATGAAACCATCTAAAATCCAAGGATATCTAACTGTTAGGAGAAGAAAATGCAAATGATTAGGTTAAATCTTTAGGAAAGTGTGTGTCTACCAATGAAAACCAGCAAATTTGAACCACATTAGAAATATAAATTAAAATGACTGGAAGGAATCATGACAAGATACCAACAACAATAGTTGCTTCAGGATTATAGGATTATGGATGGGATTTTTGGATGCTTTCTTCCTCTTCCTTTCTACTTTCATGTATTTCTCTGGAAGTACAGAGAATCCACAATAACCAGATGAAATGGTCTGGGTAGGCAGCACTGTTGAAATTATATATTCCCCCTCTTCCCTTCTGGTTACAAAATACGGAGTGGCTCTATTTCTAAATTTCCCCAGTGGTCAGTCTTGGCATTAGATCAGACACCACAATATGTTTTAGAAGGGTGTGAGAAAAGGAAAGCAGACTGCTGGAACTTAAGAGTCTGAACTATGAGGTGAGTTTGTAGAGGATGATTTAAAATAAATGAGAAAGAAAAGCCTGTGGCTTTTGGCAGGAGGCACATGAAATATCATTGAGGGTGCTCACACCTCTGTGCCCCCATCCAGCACCATTAGGAAAAGGTTGATGTTTGCTTGCTTTGGATTCACTATTTGGCTGTTTTTCAAAATATTGTATCTAACTTGCGAATGAACACCAGCCTCTTTCAGAGCCCCAAAATGTAAGACATTTCAGAATGCAGGGTTGAGGTCCAGGCCACAGGGAGATGGACTTCCTCGGTGGCTCAGTGGTAAAGAATCTGCCTGCCAATGTAGGAGACAGGTTGGATCCTTGGGTCAGGAAGATCCCCTGGAAAAGGGAGTGATAAGAGGAACTAAAAAGCCTCTTGATGAAAGTGAAAGTGGAGAGTGAAAAAGTTGGCTTAAAGCTCAACATTCAGAAAACGAAGATCATGGCATCCGGTCCCATCACTTCATGGGAAATAGATGGGGAAACAGTGGAAACAGTGTCAGACTTTATTTTTTGGGGCTCCAAAATCACTGCAGATGGTGACTGCAGCCATGAAATTAAAAGATGCTTACTTCTTGGAAGAAAAGTTAGGACCAACCTAGATAGCATATTCAAAAGCAGAGACATTACTTTGCCAACAAAGGTCCATCTAGTCAAAGCTATGGTTTTTCCTGTGGTCATGTATGGATGTGAGAGTTGGACTGTGAAGAAGGCTGAGCGCCGACGAATTGATGCTTTTGAAGTGTGGTGTTGGAGAAGACTCTCGAGAGTCCCTTGGACTGCAAGGAGATCCAACCAGTCCATTCTGAAGGAGATCAGCCCTGGGATTTCTTTCAAAGAAATAATGCTAAGGCTGAAACTGCAGTACTTTGGCCACCTCATGCGGAGAGTTGACTCATTGGAAAAGACTCTGATGCTGGGAGGGATTGGGGGCAAGAGGAGAAGGGGACGACAGAGGATGAGATGGCTGGATGGCATCACTGACTCGATGGATGTGAGTCTGAGTGAACTCCGGGAGTTGGTGATGGACAGGGAGGCCTGGAGTGCTGCAGTTCATGGGGTCGCAGAGTCGGACACGACTGAGCGACTGAACTAAACTGAACTGAACCCACTCCAGTATTCTTGCCTGGAGAATCCCATGGACAGAGAAGATTGGTGGGCTACAGTCCAGGGGGTCGCAAAGAGTTTGATACAACTGAGCAGGCATGCACAGGGAAATGGGATATTTTATTCTCTTGTAACAAAATTTTGAGTTATTATGGGTATTAACTGTGCTTTCTCTTTACTGGTGTGAAATTCTCAGATTCTTTCCCCTCTAAAGATGCTTCCTCATCTCAATTATGAATATTCCCTTCTCTTCAAAGTCCCTGCAGGCTTTGGGGATTTCCTGAGTACTAGTAAAGTGGCTAGTTTAGGCATCAGGCTTTTGCTGAAGGGCAGTCTCTCCCTTCACAGTTCTAAGAATCAGTCTTTTGTCCAAGGAAAAACCAGCCCAGCAACCTCCTCCACTTCCATTGTTCTCCAGTGCTGGGCAGGTTTGTGGACAAGTGACCTCTGAGCAGATGGCAGTGGTGCCTGATGATGGTATTTCATGTGCACCAAGTCAAAGAATCACTGTTTGTGTGTTCACACCACGTACCTGGCACCGTTTGTGTATATTTAACAGTGATGCCTGTGGATTTGGCCCATTTGTCTGGGAATCCTGGCTCAATTCATGTCTTGTTCCAAATCTACCACCTAAGATTTTACCAGCCTTTTCATAGACGACTGGGAAATAGGCTTTTTACAGACTTTTCACAAAATAGCTCTAACATGTTTTGAAATAAAATATTGCATGAAATTCAAGATGTATGCCAAGTCAATAAAGAGATGCAGGAATCCATGGGTGAAGTTCTCAGTCAAGGGAAGAAATGATTAAAGAAGCAGAGAAAGAATGCCCATCTTTGACAAGCTGAACTTCTCAGAATTCTGCCCCAAATTTGTTTCTCTTCTTCCTCTACCTACTCTTTCTTTCAACTCACCTTTAATCACTCTGTCTTTTCAAAAGCTAAACCTTTATGTTAAATGCGCATTTCAAGACCTAACCCATTTCCACATTTCCCATTTCCAGCTGCCCAACTGATGTTTCTGATAAGAAGGTACACAAAATCTCAAAATCAATATGTACAAAACCAGCATCTTCCTTCCTAAACTTTGCTTATTTGTCCACCTTTTTTATATAGTTTATATCACCTTCATCTCCCCAACCCAACTGTCAACATTAAAAATTTCAGTTGTCCTTGATATATTTCTCCCAACCAATCAACTACCAAGTGTTTGCACTGATACTGCTGAAACTTCTCTCACATTATTTCTCTTCTTCCTACTCACTATTACATGCCTTCCCTTGGCTTTCATCAACTTTTCAGTTAGTATAAGATTCCACTGTGTGATCTCAGCTCATGGTCACCCTGCCACCAGTGTTATCTTTCTCAGATGTAGACCTGACCACATCACTTCCTACATAAAAAATATCTAAGACTCCCATAATTAGTGGCAGAGTTCTCTAGGGCTGGGTAGCCTAGACAGATCTGCAGAATAAAGCAGAAACTCACATACAATCCATACTAGTCTGGTCTAGTTAACTCATCATTCCTCTTTTAAGTTTTTGTCACAATCTCTCCCCTTACTGCCTGGCCTCAAGTATCCCATCCCCATATGCAGGCTAACTTAATGTTCTTAGACACTCTGCATTTTCACTTCTCTGTCTTCATGCATTCTGATTAATTTTCCTGGAAAGTATAACCTTCTTCATAGAATTAATTGCTTTCTCATTTATGTTTCCACAGAAATTTATATGTTCTTCTTATAGCACATTTCATGTCGTATCTTTATTATTTATGTGTCTGCCTCTCCTATAAGTTTTAATGCTTCAAGGACAAAGATTGACCCTTACTTATCTTTATATCCCAGGCCTTGTGCTGTGGCTGTGAGAAAGGAAGTGCTCCAGGACTGTTCTCCGAATTGAATTAAGAAAATGCTTGTGTTGCTTGTGATGAATTAGAAAGCCCCTTGACTAGGACTCTAAAACTATGAATCCCCTACTAGTTGCTACCAGCACCAAAGTCCCTAAAAGACATGTAATAGGCCTAGAACACCCTAGTGAAATTTGAATTACTACCATTAGGCTTTGTCCTACAAACCCTGCTCTTGTGACTTAGGCTGAAGTTTTGAGTTTTGAAGACATTTTTGGCTCTTGCATGAGCTTAATCCATTTCTTATGCCATGAACTTTGGGATATCATGGAGGGCTATGAATAATAAGTAGATGCCAAATCAAGAAACAGTTTTTTATGGGTAATTTATTATTACCACTCCCAAACACACACACACACACACACACACACACACACACTTCTACTTCTAGTGAAGTGCATCTGTTTATATTTGGACTCTGACCCTTGTCTCTATTCCATTCAAGGGACCGAGATTTGACCTGGATTATAACCCTGAGTTTTATTTCCCCAAGTATTTGAGGTCACTCTAAGCAGGAGTGATTACCTGAGGCAGTACTCTTGCTGAGGCAGTTCCAAGAGTCAAGAAGTGCAGTTTTCTGTGGAATGTCCTTTCCTACTCTGGGGGACCCTATAAGCTGAGAAACAGGAGACTTGAGAGAGGAGGCATAGAAGGTGTTTGAATGGCAGGTGAGATGGCCAGAGCTAAGCACCAGCAAGACAGGAATGAAACCAGTATGAATAATGCACTGGAGCATCAGCCTTGAGGTGAGGGACCAGAGAGGAAGGAGGTGTGAGATACTAGGTGAGAAGTTCTGAGGTCCTGACTGCAGGGAATGACTGCAGAAAGATGGGACAGGAAGAATGGTGGTGGCTGGGTGAATAAAAGAAGTTTAAATAATGGAAGCAATTATCAGTCATACTTGTGTTTTATTGATACTTGTAAAACGCATAGGGTCAGTGCTTTATATTAATTAAATCATTGAAACCTGGATAACCAATTTATGAGGTACACCTTACATTTTATAAATTTATAAGTGAAGGCATAGAACAGTGAGTGTCTTACACAAGGTTACACTTTTTAAGTGGCAGAAATGGGTCTTGAATTTGACTGTCTCGAGAGATCTTAGTCTCATACTTTGGAGGCAGAATGTACAAGACTTACTGAGCTTCAAAGAGGGTGTGACATGTGAGAAAGAAAGAAGATATAAAATGCATGCTCAGTCTCTTAGTTGTGTCCACCTCTTTGGATCTCATGGACTTTAGCCCTCCAAAGTCCTCTGTCCATGGGATTTTTCAGGCAAGAATACTGGAATGGGTTGCCATTTCCTCCTCCAAAATATAAAATACATACCTTAAATAATTTAAAATTGGTCAATTATACCTCAAAACAGTTGAAAATACATACTTATGTATAATAGAGTACTAATTTATAATTTTAACATTTTTTTCTTTTAAAAAAGACGAGAAGAAAGACGCAAAGGTGAGTCTAGTTGTCCCTAGATAACTGAGAGCTTGGTCGCCCCTTTAGTGGAAGTGGGGGCACGGATTTCCTGGTAGGAATGAGCTCTGTGCTATGCAGGGACAGTTTGAAATCCCATGGGGCATCTCGGGGGAATACTTGAATAGGCTCTAGCAAATGGAGGACCGAAGCCACGCTGTCATGTTCTTAAATGCCCTGAGCACTACATTCGGATGACAAAAATGGGCATGTGGATCTAACCTTCAAAGGCAGGTAGAAGAATAAAATCTCACCATTTAAAATTCCTGAACACCCTGGATAATGCATTCCAGCTTTCTTCTACTCTTGCTTTTAAGTGAAGAGTCAGTATATACTTTACATCATTACAGCATATTTCTCACACAGCTCTGGGCCTCCAAGTCAGTTTCTTTCTTTGTAAAGTAATTATTTAGAGAGCACACCCTAACCAATGATTTGCATTTTCCCTAGGAAAGCATGTAAATTGGACACTAGAGCATAAACTCATGCATTCTGATTTTTTAAAAATACATCAGATAGTGTGTGTGGCTAGTTCCCCAGATTTTGTTTTTTGGTTTTGAGGCTCAGATAACCCCTCAAAAACATTAGAATGTGTAGAAAGAAGAAAAGCAGGAGAGGGATATATGGAAAGTTTAAGTTTACAGACACTTATAGATCCAGTATTATGAGTTTAACTCAACAAATATTATATACCTATTTATTACATACAACATACTCTTCTTAGTACCATACAGGATACAAAGGGGAAAAAAGGAATGTGCCTGTCCTAAAGGAGTTTTAATTCTAATGAAACAATAGACTAGAATTGGTAAACACAAGGCAGATGTGCCATTATTTTCTAATCTTTTTCCCATGGCAGACATTACTAATAAGTTATGGTGCAGAGTTGGACAATGATCTCATTCTCCATTTCAATATTGTGATCCAGGAGCTACCACCAATCAGTCTAACTTGTCACATGAAATAAAATCTATTTATCACCTAGGGTTGGAGAAATGCATTCAAATTAACATCTCAGCAGATTTTATTAAATGCTATGCAGGGGATCAATACCATCTTTCAGGAAGAGAGAGGATGGGGGAGGTTAATTGGAAATTGTGGCTTTTAAGAAAGGCTCCATGAAGAAGGTGTCATTGAGTTGGACTTTGAAGGATGAGTGCATCATTCATCCACTCATTTGACAACTTCTCACAAATCTTGTACACCAGGCACTAACCTAAGGGCTGAGCTCAGTGCTATATTTGATTCAAGTCCCAATTCAACTGCTGAGTTTAACTAGAAAATTTTAGAAAATCACTGAAACTTTAAGGGCCTAGGTTTCCTCATCTATTCAGTAAGGAGACAAGATGATTACTAACAGACTTTCTGGCTTTTTAAATTCTGCAATGCTGTGAAGATCACTGTGGCCACAAACATGATAAGATGAGTACCTTTTAAGTATTTTTTTAATTCAAATTGTATTATAATATTGATATACCTAAAGTTTCTGCTTGAAGTCCAGGAGTGAGAAGGAAAGAAATGAGATCAAGATGAAGCACAAACAGTGTTCCTATCCACTAAGGCTTCAGGGATGAGAATGAAGGTCTTTCTGCAGACCAGTGTGTGGATAACTGCTTGCATTAGTCCTGGTAGGCTGAAGGAAGCATTCCTCAACCCTCAGTAACTTACCAGGTGGGACTTTGAGCCATATTGTCACTCAGAGAACCCAGGATCCTTGTATCCTGACTGTTAAGAGTTCCAGAGTCCTCCGATGAACCCTCTATGTGCAGGCACCCAAGAAGGAAGTTATCATGAGAAGGCACAGCTTTTCTTAATTGTCTCATCTCAGATGTAGTGATGATCACAGATATTTTAATTTCATTGGTGAGAATTTGCCTCATGACCACACGTAGAGGCAACAGGGATGGAATTATAATAAAATTTAATGTCAGGGGAAAAATAAATAGGGTTTTTGAATATAGGACATCTTCTCCATCACACCCTTCTCACTGACATGTGGTGGATAACCATTTTTGTATCATCACTCAAAATATCCATTCTCCCTCCTGGCAGTTTACAGTAGATAAAGATACTCTCAACATTATAAGGACAGCATTTCTTCACTGATACTAGAACAATTTCCTAAATAGCATGACTGAGCAAAGCTTTCTCAGCATCTTTTTTTAATGGACAAATGATCCATGTTTTTAGATGAAGAATATTGGGACAGACAGAATAAATGTCTGTTAATGATGTCCACATCCTAGCTGTAGCCTGTGCATATGTTATCTTACTTGTAAAAGGGGACTTTGAAGGTGTGATTAAATTAAGAATCTTGAGATAGGACGATTATCCTGAGATGAGCCCCATCTAAGAGTCTGTATAAGTGAAAGAGGGCAGAGGAGAGTTTGAGAATATGTGAGGACAGAAGCAGAGGTCAAAGTAATGATTTGATACTCAACCAGCCAATAAGGACTTTCAAAGAAGAATCCATGAGCCAAAGAATGTATGCCATCTTTAGAGCTGAAAAAGGCAGGAAAACATGTTAACACAGTCCTGCTAACATGTTGATTTTAGCCCAGTGAAATCCAGATGTCATGTGGTGACCTCAAAAACTGTAAGTTAATAAATTTGTATTATTTTAAGTCAATAAGTGAAAGTTAGTCACACAGTCGTTGTGTCCAACTCTTTGAGACTCCATGGACTGCAGCCTGTCCCACTCCCCTGTCCGTGGAATTCTTCAGGCAAGAGTACTGGAGTGGGTTGCCATTTCCTTCTCCAGGCAATATTCCCAACCCAGGGATCGAACCCAGGTCTCCTGCATTGCAGGCAGATTCTTGACCAGCTGAGCCACAAGGGAAGCTTAAGCCACTAAATCAGTAGCAATTTGTTACATCAGCAATAAAAAACTAATACAGAGATACAGGACAAAAATTGATAATAACTAATACCGACTCTTTGCGACCCCATAGACAGTAGCCTTCCAGGCTCCTCTGTCCATGGGATTTTCCAGGCAATAGTACTAGAGTGGGTTGCCATTTCCTTCTCCAGGGGATCTTCCCATCCCAGGGCTCAAAGCCAGGTCTCCCGCTTTGTAAACAGGCACTTTACTGTCTGAGCCACCAGGGAAGTCCAATATTTACTGAGTATACACTGTATTCCAGGCATTTTTCCAAGCCTTACAATTGTTAACTCATTCAATTCTTAAACCTATGAGATAACATACTATTCTTAATCCCATGAGGCAATGAAAAAACTGGGGGATGAAGAGGCTAAGGACGCTTTCCAAAGTCTTACAGCTAATACGTAATAGAACTAGGATACCTTCCTCTGCAAATTTCTGGAAGAGTTTGAGCAGGATAGGTGTTAGCTCTTCTCTAAATTTTTGGTAGAATTCAGCTGTGAAGCCGTCTGGACCTGGGCTTTTGTTTGCTGGAAGATTTTTGATTACAGTTTCAATTTCCGTGCTTGTGATGGGTCTGTTAAGGTTTTCTATTTCTTCCTGGTCGAGTTTTGGAAAGTTGTACTTTTCTAAGAATTTGTCCATTTCTTCCTCGTTGTCCATTTTATTGGCATATAATTGTTGATAATAGTCTCTTATGATCCTTTGTATTTCTGTGTTGTCTGTTGTGATCTCTCCATTTTCGTTTCTAATTTTATTGATATGATTTTTCTCCTTTGTTTCTTGATGAGTCTGGCTAATGGTTTATCAATTTTATTTATCCTTTCAAAGAACCAGCAGCTTTTGGCTTTGTTGATTTTTGCTATGGTCTCTTTTGTTTCTTTTTGCATTTATTTCTGCCCTAATTTTTTAAGATTTCTTTCCTTCTACTAACCCTGGGGTTCTTCATTTCTTCCTTTTCTAGTTGCTTTAGGTGTAGAGTTAGGTTATTTATTTGACTTTTTCTTGTTTCTTGAGGTGTGCCTGTATTGCTATGAACTTTCCCCTTAGGACTGCTTTTACTGTGTCCCACAGGTTTTGGGTTGTTGTGTTTTCATTTTCATTCGTTTCTATGCAAATTTTGATTTCTTTTTGATTTCTTCTGTGATTTGTTGGTTATTCAGCAGCGTGTTGTTCATCCTCCATATGTTGGAATTTTTAATAGTTTTTCTCCTGTAATTGAGATCTAATCTTACTGCATTGTGGTCAGAAAAGATGCTTGGAATGATTTCTATTTTTTTGAATTTACCAAGTCTAACTTTATGGCCCAGGATGTGATCTATCCTGGAGAAGGTTCCATGTGCACTTGAGAAAAAGGTGAAATTCATTGTTTTGGGATGAAATGTCCTATAGATATCAATTAGGTCTAACTGGTCTATTGTATCATTCAAAGTTTGTGTTTCCTTGTTAATTTTCTGTTTAGTTGATCTATCCATAGGTGTGAGTGGGGTATTAAAGTCTCCCACTATTATTGTGTTATTGTTAATTTCTCCTTTCATACTTGTTAGCATTTGTCTTACATACTGTGGTGCTCCCGTGTTGGGTGCATATATATTTATAATTGTTATATCTTCTTCTTGGATTGATCCTTTGATCATTATGTAGTGACCTTCTTTGTCTCTTTTCACAGCCTTTGTTTTAAAGTCTATTTTATCTGATATGAGTATTGCTACTCCTGCTTTCTTTTGGTCCCTATTTGCATGGAAAATCTTTTTCCAGCCCTCACTTTCAGTCTGTATGTGTCCCTGTTTTGAGGTGGGTCTCTTGTAGGCAACATATGTAGGGTCTTGTTTTTGTATCCATTCAGCCAGTCTTTGTCTTTTTGGTTGGGGCATTCAACCCATTTACGTTTAAGGTAATTACTGATAAGTATGATCCCATTGCCATTTACTTTATTGTTTGGGGTTCGAATTTATACACCATTTTTGTGTTTCCTGTCTAGAGAATATCCTTTAGTATTTGTTGGAGAGCTGGTTTGGTGGTGCAGAATTCTCTCAGCTTTTGCTTGTCTGAGAAGCTTTTGATTTCTCCTTCATACTTGAATGAAATCCTTGCTGGGTACAATAATCTGGGCTGTAGGTTATAAACTTCCAAACTCATTCTATGAGGCCACCATCACCCTAATACCAAAACCTGAC
Organism: Bos mutus; assembly: GCF_027580195.1. Classification (NCBI taxonomy): domain Eukaryota; kingdom Metazoa; phylum Chordata; class Mammalia; order Artiodactyla; family Bovidae; genus Bos; species Bos mutus. Next base: position 83,137,580 of record NC_091619.1, on the reverse strand, counting down.
AAAGATCCCACAAAAAAAGAAAACTACAGGCCAATATCACTGATGAATATAGATGCAAAAATCCTAAACAAAATTCTAGCAATCAGAATCCAACAACACATTAAAAAGATCATACACCATGACCAAGTGGGCTTTATCCCAGGGATGCAAGGATTCTTCAATATCCGCAAATCAATCAATGTAATACACCACATTAACAAATTGAAAAACAAAAACCATATGATTATCTCAATAGATGCAGAGAAAGCCTTTGACAAAATTCAACACCCATTTATGATAAAAACTCTCCAGAAAGCAGGACTAGAAGGAACATACCTCAACATAATAAAAGCTATATATGACAAACCCACAGCAAACATTATCCTCAATGGTGAAAAATTGAAAGCATTCCCTCTAAAGTCAGGAAGAAGACAAGGGTGCCCACTTTCACCATTACTATTCAACATAGTTTTGGAAGTTTTGGCCACAGCAATCAGAGCAGAAAAAGAAATAAAAGGAATCCAAATTGGAAAAGAAGAAGTAAAACTCTCACTATTTGCAGATGACATGATCCTCTACATGGAAAACCCTAAAGACTCCACCAGAAAATTACTAGAACTAATCAATGATTATAGTAAAGTTGCAGGATATAAAATCAACACACAGAAATCCCTTGCATTCCTATACACTAATAATGAGAAAACTGAAAGAGAAATTAAGGAAACAATTCCATTCACCATTGCAACGAAAAGAATAAAATACTTAGGAATATATCTACCTAAAGAAACTAAAGACCTATATATAGAAAACTATAAAACACTGGTGAAAGAAATCAAAGTGGACACTAATAGATGGAGAAATATACCATGTTCATGGATTGGAAGAATCAATATAGTGAAAATGAGTATACTACCAAAAGCAATTTATAGATTCAATGCAATCCCTATCAAGCTACCAACAGTATTCTTCACAGAGCTAGAACAAATAATTTCACAATTTGTATGGAAATACAAAAAACCTCGAATAGCCAAAGCGATCTTGAGAAAGAAAAATGGAACTGGAGGAATCAACCTACCTGACTTCAGGCTCTACTGCAAAGCCACAGTTATCAAGACAGTATGGTACTGGCACAAAGACAGAAATATAGATCAATGGAACAAAATAGAAAGCCCAGAGATAAATCCACGCACATATGGACACCTTATCTTTGACAAAGGAGGCAAGAATATACAATGGATTAAAGACAATCTCTTTAACAAGTGGTGCTGGAAAATCTGGTCAACCACCTGTAAAAAGAATGAAACTAGAACACTTTCTAACACCATATACAAAAACAAACTCAAAATGGATTAAAGATCTCAACGTAAGACCAGAAACTATAAAACTCCTAGAGGAGAACATAGGCAAAACACTCTCTGACATACATCACAGCAGGATCCTCTATGACCCACCTCCCAGAATATTGGAAATAAAAGCAAAAATAAACAAATGGGACCTAATTAAACTTAAAAGCTTCTGCACATCAAAGGAAACTATTAGCAAGGTGAAAAGACAGCCTTCAGAATGGGAGAAAATAATAGCAAATGAAGCAACTGACAAACAACTAATCTCAAAAATATACAAGCAACTCCTACAGCTCAACTCCAGAAAAATAAATGACCCAATCAAAAAATGGGCCAAAGATCTAAATAGACATTTCTCCAAAGAAGACATACAGATGGCTAACAAACACATGAAAAAGATGCTCAATATCACTCATTATCAGAGAAATGCAAATCAAAACCACTATGAGTTACCATTTCACACCAGTCAGAATGGCTGTGATCCAAAAGTCTACAAATATAAATGCTGGAGAGGGTGTGGAAAAAGGGAACCCTCTTACACTGTTGGTGGGAATGCAAACTAGTACAGCCACTATGGAGAACAATGTGGAGATTCCTTAAAAACTGGAAATAGAACTGCCTTATGATCCAGCAATCCCACTGCTGGGCATACACACTGAGGAAACCAGAAGGGAAAGAGACACGTGTACCCCAATGTTCATCGCAGCACTGTTTATAATAGCCAGGACATGGAAGCAACCTAGATGTCCATCTGCAGATGAATGGATAAGAAAGCTGTGGTACATATACACAATGGAGTATTACTCAGCCATTAAAAAGAATACATTTGAATCAGTTCTAATGAGGTGGATGAAACTGGAGCCTATTATACAGAGTGAAGTAAGCCAGAAGGAAAAACACCAATACAGTATACTAACGCATATATATGGAATTTAGAAAGATGGTAACGATAACCCTGTATACGAGACAGCAAAAGAGACACTGATCTATAGAACAGGCTTATGGACTCTGTGGGAGAGGGAGAGGGTGGGAAGATTTGGGAGAATGGCATTGAAACATGTGAAATGTCATGTATGAAACGAGATGCCAGTCCAGGTTCAATGCACGATGCTGGATGCTTGGGGCTGGTGCACTGGGACGACCCAGAGGGATGGTATGGGGAGGGAGGAGGGAGGAGGGTTCAGGATGGGGAACACGTGAGAAATAAAGGAATAAAAAAAAAAAAAAAAGACTAGGATAGCTTTCCACCACTGGGATCATATTATTAAAGAAAAAGTAGATAAGATAAACTGACCAATACACATATATATACATACATAAATACACACAAACACACCCTACAATATGTTGCAAGCCCTTTCTTCAAGAGCCCAGGAGCTGAGATTGCTAACATTATTTTCAGTAAGCCTATAAAGAGGAAAAGTCAAACCACCCTGGGGTTGGAGTCTATTTTGCTACCCCTTGAATCTGAACTTAGCCATGTGACTTGATCTGACCAATGGGATACTAGCAAACATGATAAAAGCAAAGCTTGAAAAGTCCTTGCACATTGAAATTTACCTTCTTGGTTCTTTTGGAAACCAGTCACGAAACGAAGAAGCCAGGGCTACCTTAGCAGATATTAGAAACGAGCAGTCCAGTTGCCCCTTTTACCCCAGCCAAACTCCAGAAATGTGAGTGAGGCCATCTGGGACCAACACGCTGACTACAGCCAGCTCTCTAACTGACCATGACCACATAAGTGAACCTAGAAACTGCAGAAGAACCACTCAGCTGAGCCCAGACCAAATTGCTAACCCCACAGAACTGTGGGTTAATAAATGGTGAATGTTTTAAACCACCAAGTTTCAGAGTAGCTTGTTACACAGGGAAAACCAACTCAAAATTGGGCCATTAGGAAGTTGTAGCACTTTGGGAACCATATCTGATGCTTTATGCCATTTATAAAACCTGACTGTATTCTAAGAGATTATGTGTTGAGCTTGATGACTGAACAAATTAACCATCCCCTAAGCAAGGTACAGAGGAGCCTGGTGGGCTACAGTCCATGGGGTCACAGAGAGTTAGACAAAACTGAGTGACTAACATACACACACACACACACACACACACACACAGCCTCTTATAAAAGAGTTATATTTTGTGAAAACAAAAGTAGCATTATCAAACACTATGCTCCTAAGCAAAAGGAAATTTACTTCTTTTAACCAAAAAGATAACAAGCATCATAAGAATTTTAAATGTAAGAAAAATTTTTTTAGCATGAACAACATCTGCAGTTTTAAGAAAATGCTTAACATTTCTGTGAAGTTCTTAGTGTCTTTTAGCCATAGTGTCCCAGCTTCCACTTTAATTACAAATAGAAACTTGGTTTCATTTTTTCTCCTAAGAAAAAAATAATTATTTGAACTATAATTCAGGACATCAGAAAGCAGTTTCTTTTAAAATATGGAGATAAGTTTTCTAGGAGTAAGTATTAAAGAAGAAGAATAATAGGACCCCAACAAAAAAGTCCCATAATTGTTGCTGCTTCCTCAATCCAATTTATTATAGTCTATTTTTGACCCAAAGTCAGCCCATCACCATATCCCAGATTTTTAAATGTTCTTGATGAAAACTGATGATTGTAGAAACCGCACCATTGCTGTTATTCAACAAACCCAATTTCATTTTTCAAAATAGCTTGTACATTCCTAGAGTCTCCATAAAATGTGTACCTTGCCTTTGATTTCACCTAGGGAAATTATACTTCCCTGTTTCCCACAACCTTCTAATGCCACTGTACAAAAATCAGATTGTTTTTCTAGAAGTCACCAGTAACGTTTCACATTTTGAGCAACACAAAAAAAGAAGCATGGGTTCTGGCTCATACAATGATTTATGACTAACCCCTTCTGAGCAATTCCTATTTATACATTCATTTGTCGTGTCTCTTGCTGATATATTTTTGGCAGCATCATTGGACACAATATAGTGTGTCCCATTTCTTCCTCTGAATCATAAGAAAACATTTAGCAGAAGTGAAATGATATTGCCTTTTAATTTTCTTGTAGAAATCTATGGTTTGTGTAACATGACTCAGTCCAGTTCTGATTAATGGGGATGCATTTTACTCTCTGCAACTGCCAAGTCCACAGGTATTAAAAGCTCTCACAATCCAAATACTGGAATTAAATGTAAAGCCCTGTGAGCTCAGAATTTACTGCTCTAAGGAAGAGATTACAAAGGAGTTGGAAATAAATCCAGTGGTAAATTTAAGGAGGTTCCTGAGCTACTGTTTTCTCCTACAATGGATTCCTTGTGACCCTGGGTGGATAAGTTGCTTGGATAAGAGCTGGCCCCAAACTAACCTTTGTATTATCAGTGATGTAAGCAATGAATCCCCTGCAACTATGTGATTATCACATATGAGTCTGGGAGCTGATGTACTAAATAGAAGATAGGATTATCCTGTTGGGACCATCTATGGTGAAGTCATGCCTAATGTCATTTGCCCTCAGACAGGAAACCTGAACATGGAAGCAATTACTCTCTAAGCATTGCTCTGACCATGTTAGTATCTCTGCCCAAAATTTAAACAATCTCTGATAGTTATGAAAATAAATTCAAAAACCCTAAGTGGACATAAAATTACCACCACCCCCGCCACAGTATTGACATTCTCAAACCCCATTTTCAGACAAGCCATCTCTTTTTTGTCATCTCATTTCCTACTATTTCTCCTTTATCTGCTTTGTTCATCATGTTCCCCCTTGTAGGAAAAAGCATCTGTTCTGTTTCAAGGCTCTCTGATGCTACTTCCTCAGTGACATGATCCACCTTCCCTCAGCTAGAACTGATGTCTTTATCCTTTTAAATGTTATAGCATTTGTTTTTCACTTTAGTAGGACTACTGAGGCTGCCATAATAAAATAGAATACATTGGATGTCGTAAACAACAGAAATTTTGTTCTCAGAATTGTGGAGAGAAGAAGTCAAAGATCAGCATTCTGGCTGATTCAGTTTTTCTTGAGCACTCTCTTCCTGGTTTGCAGACAGCAGCCTTCTCACCATCTCTTCCCAAGACCATTTCCTCTATAGGTATGTGCAAAGAGATAGCAAGCTGTCTCTCTCCCTTGCTATATATATATATATATATATATATATATATACATTAATCCCATTAGCTCAGAGCCCCTTATGACCTCATTTAACCTTAATTACTACCTTAGAGTTAAGGTACTACTATTAAATCTCCAATTTCAGCCACACTGGGGATTAAGACTTCAACATATGAATGTTGGGAGGACACAAACATTCAATCCACAAATTTGGTTCAGTTCAATTCAGTCTCTCAGTTGTGTCCAACTCTTTGTGACCCCATGGACTGCAGCATGCCAGGCGTCCCTGTCCATCACCAATTCCCAGAGTTTACCCAGAGTACCTACTGGTTATTATTATTAACTCATTAAAAAATACTCAGCATTCAAAGTAAGTAAGATCATGACATCTAGTCCCATCACATCATGGATAATAAGTGGAGAAAAAGTGGAAACAATGACAGATTTTATTTTCTTGGGTTTCAAAATCACTGCAGACTGTGATTGCAGGGAGGCCTGGCAAGCTGCGATTCATGGGGTCGCAAAGAGTCGGACACGACTGAGTGACTGAACTGAACTGAACTGATGACAAACCTAGGCAGCATATTAAAATGCAGAGATACTCTGGAGGAGGGAATGGCAACCCACTCCACTACTCTGACCTGGAGAATCCCAAGGACAGAGGAGCCTGGTGGGATACAGTCTGTGGGGTTGCTAAGAGTCGCTAAGAGTTGCTAAGACTAACACTGTTACTATAGGTTTATTATACGGCATTGGATAGAGTTCCCTGTGCTGTACAGTAAATCTTTGCTGCCTATTTTATGTATAGTCGTTTTTATCTGTTAATCTCATATTGCTAATTTATCCTCTCCCTACCTTGCTAGAAATAAATTTGTCTTCTATAAAAAAAAAAAATAGCAGAGACATCACTTTGCTGACAAAGGTCCACATAGTCAAAGCTATGGTTTTTCTAGTATTCATGTATGGATGTGAGAGTTGGTCCATAAAAAAGGCTGAGCACTGAGGAAATGATGCTTTTGAATTGTGGTGCTGGAGAAGACTCTTGAGAATCCCTTGGACAGTAAGGAGATCAAACCAGTCAATTCTAAAGAAATCAGTCCTTAATATTCATCGGAAGGACTGATGCTGAAGCTGAAACTCCAATACTTTGGCCACCTGATACGAACAGCTGACTCACTGGAAAAGACCCTGATGCTGGAAAAGATGGAGGGCAGGAAGAGAAGGGGACGACAGAGGATGAGATGGTTGGATGGCATCAGTGACTCAGTGGACATGAGTTTGAGCAAACTCCAGGAGATAGTGAAGGACAGGCAGGCCTGGCATGCTGCAGCCCACGTGGTCACAAAGAGTCGGACACGACCAAGCAACTGAACAACAGCAAGAAGCCACGATATGTCACTGTACTGCATGCTGGGAATAGAATGATGAATAAACAACTGTTCCTGATATTAACGGTTCAAAAACGGGTAAGGGAAACAAGGATGTAAAACAGTGTTTGCTATGATCACAGTGAAGTTTAATTAACACGCTCAGTTATTATGAGTGTGAATATCTTTTGTTTTTTTCCTTTTTAAAACTTAAGCTACCTGAGCTAAGTGTAAGCCATTTCTCCTGAAAAGGCATGGGTAGAGATCTGAGTCTTGATGAGATGTTTATCTCTACAGAGACTCTAGTTTAGTCTCTCAGGAATATGTACCTACAAAAATGGATACTCCATTAAAAAAAAGAATGTCCCTTTTTATCATTATCACTGTTCTCAGCCTAAATCACTGGGTGGTTTTTCTTCTGGGCACATATGGCTAAATAACTGAAGCCCTTTTTGTTCCTTTTTATATCTTGTCCCTCTGTTACCTAGAACAGAACTAATCTAAATATCCACTCTGGGCATTCGCTTGTCTGGGAGTCCCCTTGTTATATTTGTCCATCCGAGGTCAAAGGCAGTTCCCAGGATTCCACTGGTAGGACTCATCTTACCAAGACTCTGAGAAAGTAGAGCCAACTTTAAATCCAGGTCTGCTGGACAGTGCACTACTGCCTATGGTGATTTCATTGTTCAACCCTTAAATATCTGTTTTGTTCTTGAAACAGAACAGCTCCTCTACATAAGGGAGTGATGGTGGCCAGTGGTAGTGGGGAGCAGATGACAGCTGTTGGCTTGGAGATCACCCTAGATGTTAGAGTGGGTGACCCACACCAAGGCCCATTTATCTCTATCACTGATTTATCTCTACATATATCACAGCAACTAACCCAGGGCCTGGCCCATAGTAGGTATTCAGACAATGCTTGTTAAATGACTAAATGAAGTGATTACTGGCTTATTCCCTGCCAAAAGTTTATTTATTTTCTTAAATATGGTCATAAACAAACCATATAATTTAATGTTTTTAATTGGACTTGAAAATCACTGAACCAACCTCCCACTCATTCTCTTTCCATGTGAGTATTGTATACATAACTGGATAAAATCCATCCTCTGTAATGCACAGTAACCTTAGGGCTCCCAGAAGACTTCTTCAGACAACAAGACACCTGCTGCTTTACAGCCTACATTCAACAATAGCCCAGATTTCTGGGACCAGCTACATGGGCATCTAATCACCAAGCTTGTTGCAGCAACTGCACATACATCACATAAGCATCTCCAAATGGAGTGTTGATCATATTGCTTAATGCTTTGCAGAAAAGAATCAGTGTATCAGAAATATGAAAAGGACAAGTTGTCCTAATCTCCATCTTAACCTCAGAACTAATTGGCAAACACATTTCCACTAAATTTACCCATCTCTCAACAACTATGTATAGAGGTAATTTGTTATTCTGAGGCCTGCATTAACATTTTCTCCAAACATCCTATTAAAATTTTATACACACACTAAAGTTAACAAAATTTACTGTGAACACCAATATTTCTTCCACTTAAATTCTACAATCAACATTTTCCTATACTTGCTTTCTCATGTATTACCTGTTCTGGACTGAGTGTGTTCCCTAAAAAATTATACCATGTTTAAGTAACCTCCAGTGTGATGTTATCTGGAGATGGGGCCTTTGGGATGTAATTAGGATTAAAGTAGGCCATGAGCATGGACCCATCTGATGGGATTAGTGGCCTTTTGGGAACAGAAAGAGCCAACGAATGCCCTAACCCTCCAAACACAGATAGTAACAAGGTGGCTGTCTGCAAATTAGGTAAGAGAGCTGTGATCAGAAACTGAATTTACTGGTACCTGATTATGGACTTTTGGTCTCTAGAACTGTGAGAAAAGAAATATCTGTTGTTTAAGCTACATAGTCTGTAGTATTTCATTATGGTAACCTGAGCAAAGACAGAGTTGGGTATCAAGAAGTAGGATGCTGCAGTAACAAATACCTAAAATATGGAAGCAGCTTTGGAAATGAGTAACCAGTAAATGCCGGAGCAGTTTTGAAGTACATGTTAAAAATATGGATATTAAGGTGATTCTGGTAAGAGTTCAGAAAGAAAAGAGAACTAGAAAGAAAGCTTGCAGCTTCTCAGAGAAAGTATGAATAATCATGAGCAGAATATTGGTAAAATATGGGCATTAATAGGCCACTCTGAGGCTTTCCTGGTGGTCCAGTGGTTAAGAATCCATCTTACAATGCAAGGGACACAGGTTCAATCCCTGGTCGGGTAAGACACCACATGTTGTGAAGCAACTAAGCCTGTGTGCCACAACTACTGAGACAGCACTCTAGAGCCCACAACTCCTGAGAAACTACTGAGCCCACGCCCTGCAACTGCTGAAGCCCATGTACCTAGAGCCTGTGCTCTGCAACAAGAGAAGCCAGCACAATGAGAGCCTGCGCACCATAATGAAGAGTAGCCCCCACTCACTGTAACTAGAGAAAGCCTGCGTGCAACAACAAACACTCACCAAAAAAAAAAATAATAAATAAAATAATCTTTTTATTTTTAAAGATGACTGTTCTGCAGAAATCTCTGACAGAAATGAGGAACACGTTATTAGAAACTAAATAAAAGGTGACTCTTATTATGAATTGGCAAAGAACTTGGCTAAATAGAGTTCATGTTCTAGTGTTTTCTGGAAGTTTCCACTTGGAAACAAGTAGAGGAAATGGATGCTTCTAACCTAAAGCCTCCAGTAAGGACACAGCACTAATTATGCCTCAATTTTAGCCTAGTGAGATTTGTTTCAGACTTCTCAACCACAGAATTATGAGATAATAAATATGTATGGCTTTTAAGCCACTAAGGTTTTGGTCATTTGTTATAGCGGCCATGGGAAATTATTACAGAGGTGAATATTAACACATTTTCTGATGCTATATGATTAGTCCTATGATATAAGTAGATACACAGTTATGTCAGAAAACATTGCGCAATCAAGGAAGGACTCATAGTATTCTCAGTAGACGACAAGAAGAAGTATATCATCCAGATAACCAGAAAATGATTTTTCTAGACAGAAGGAACATTTCTGTAAGGCCTCAGAGACCTGAAGAAATGTAATATATTCTTGACATGGTAAATCATATGAAGAGTTATAGCATTTTTAATCCTTTCAAAGCTTTTCTTTTCTAATGTATAATTATATAATGCCTCTTTTATTACTCTGAAAAAACATATAATTCTTACAACCTACCTCACATGTATACATATATTTATTCATATACATTTAGCTATTATATTTATATTCTTTATCACATGTAAATTGTTTATTCATATTTACAAATAGAGTATTGATCATAATATGAGAATGATAAAATAAATTTATAATAAAATAATATGTATTTCAATATAGAATTTGTTCTCAGGTATGACCACATCTGAATATCTAATAGCCATTTGCTTATATCTATGCATAGTTTCACGACCCAGATAATCACGATGGTGTGATCACTCACCTAGAGCGAGACATCCTGGAATGTGAAGTCAAGTGGGTCTTAGAAAGCATCACTATGAACAAAGCTAGTGGAGGTGATAGAATTCCAGTTGAGCTATTTCAAATCCTGAAAATGATGCTGTGAAAGTGCTGTACTCAATATGCCAGCAAATTTGGAAAACTCAGCAGTGGCCACAGGACTGGAAAAGATCAGTTTTCATTCCAATCCCAAAGAAAGGCAATGCCAAAGAATGCTCAAACTACCGCACAATTGCACTCATCTCACATGCTAGTAAGGTAATGCTCAAAATCTCCAAGCCAGGCTTCAGCAATATGTGAACCATGAAATTCCTGATGTTCAAGCTGGTTTTAGAAAAGGCAGAGGAACCAGAGATCAAATTGCCAACATCCACTGGATCATGGAAAAAGCAAGAGAGTTCCAGAAAAACATCTACTTCTGCTTTATTGACTATGCCAAAGCCTTTGACAGTGTGGATCACAATAAACTGTGGAAAATTCTGAAAGAGATGGGAATACCAGACCACCTGACCTGCCTCTTGAGAAACCTATATGCAGGTCAGGAAGCAACAGTTAAAACTGGACATGGGACAACAGACTGGTTCCAAATAGGAAAAGGAGTTCGTCAAGGCTGTACATTGTCACCCTGCTTATTTAACTTCTATGCAGAGTACATCATGAGAAACACTGAACTGGAAGAAGCACAAGCCGGAATAGAGATTGCCGGGAGAAATATCAATAACCTCAGATATGCAGATGACACACCACCCTTATGGCAGAAAGTGAAGAGGAGCTAAAAAGCCTCTTGATAAAAGTGAAAGAGGAGAGTGAAAAAGTTGGCTTAAAGCTCAACATTCAGAAAATGAAGATCATGGCATCTGGTCCCATCACTTCATGGCAAATAGATGGCGAAACAGTGGAAACAGTGGCTGTCTTTAATTTTGGGGGCTCCAAAATCACTGCAGATGGTGATTGCAGCCATGAAATTAAAAGACGCTTATTCCTTGGAAGGAAAGTTATGACCAACCTAGATAGCATATTCAAAAGCAGAGACATTACTTTGCCAACAAAGGTCCATCTAGTCAAGGCTATGGTTTTTCCAGTGGTCATGTATGGATGTGAGAGTTGGACTGTGAAGAAAGCTGAGTGCCAAAGAATTGATGCTTTTGGACTGTGGTGTTGGAGAAGACTCTTGAGAGGCCCTTGGACTGCAAGGAGATCCAACCAGTCCATTCTAAAGGAGATCAGTCCTGGGTGTTCATTGGAATGACTGATGCTGAAGCTTAAACTCCAATACTTTGGCCACCTGATGCAAAGAGTTGACTCATTGGAAAAGACCCTGATGCTGGGAAGGATTGAGGGCAGGAGGAGGAGGGGATGACAGAGGATGAGATGGCTGGATGGCATCACCGACTCAATGGACATGAGTTTGAGTGAACTCCAGGAGTTGGTGATGGACAGGGAGGCCTGGTGTGCTGTGATTCATGGGGTCACAAAGAGTTGGACACGACTGAGTGACTGAAGTGAACCGAACTGAACTGATGCATAGTTTCACACTAAATGAAACAGGTATAAGTGTACACTAATACACATATGTTATATTGGTAACTAAATTCATTAAATGCTGTTGTCATTAATGACAGTGTTTTACAAAAATTGTGATAAAATCTCAGTACATTTCTGGAAAACCAAAAGATTTTTTTTTTTTTCAATGTAAAAGAGAACTGCATTTTCTAGAAAAAACAATGTAGGGTAAAAGTTTTTTTTTTTTTTTTTTTAAGGTAAATTTAGGAGGAAGAACTTCAGGGTAGGATTATTTGCTCTTGAAATTAAAATGTGTGGATGAAGAGAAGCTTCCCATATGTGCCTCTGGCTGCTGAGGGACTTGCTAATATTTGAACCTGCAGTAGACTTGTAATCATGGAGAGATAGCTAAGGACAGAAACCACAGTGCATCTTTGATGAGATCATTGAGTTTAATAAACCCTAGAAACTCACTAAATTCAAAATTATTACATAAGATAAATTCTCTCATTAAGTCAAGTTTATTTTTCCCTATTACTTGCAGACCAAAACCATGCAATGAACACACTGAAAATGTGAGCCTGTCAGGGTGTCACAGGCTGACTAGGTGGAGCAGATGCTCTTAATGGTCTACCCTTATCTTTCTCAGAGCTGTTATGAGAATATAAGATTAAACCATGCAAAAATAAAAAATAAAAGCCTAAACATTTCTGGGCACATGTTCAGTTCTCCATGGTAGTCATTAGTGATATCTCATGAAAGATAAGCATAAGGTATATGAGATTTATATTTATTTATATTAGATTCCAAGTGCTGCTGTAACTAATTACCACAAACTCAGTGGCTTAAAAAAAAAAAAAAGCAGAGTTATTATCTTACAGTTCTGTAGCTCAGAAGTCCAAGATGAATTTCACTAGGCTAAAACCAAAGTGTCAGCAGGGCTATACTTCTTTCTAGAGGCTCTAAGGGAGAAGCCATCCTCTTGCCCTTTCTGGCTTCTAAAGGCTGTTTAGATTTCTTTCTCTATATCCATAGCCAGCAATCTCATCATTCTAACTCCTGCTCCAGCTATCATATCTCCTACTCCGACTCTGATTGTCCTGCATCCTCTTATAGACTCTAATGATTATATTTGGTCCACCAGAATAATCCAGGAGAGTCTCTCATCTTAAGATTCTCTAATAATCAAATCTGCAAAGTCTCTTTGGCCATGTAAGGTGACACCCTCACCTTACATACTATACATATATACAATGTATAGTACTGCCCACTATACATTGGGAGAGAGTAATAGCTGGATTCAATGGAATCACATGGTTAGAAAAGCATTTTGAAGAAGAGAATTAGATGTCCTTCCTTACACATCTTAAGCTTTGTACTCATTAAGATTTGTACCACCATAGAAGTGCTGGCTTCAGGCACAGTCAGGTCTGTGTACTCAGACAACATCAGGAATGTTTGCCATTTTTACCCTTCACTCTGCTTTCCTCTGAGTTTTCTTCATTCTTGGGCAGGTAGGCAGGCAAGATGGCCATCAGGTATATATTCTAACAGTTAAGGACCCCACAGAAATGAGAAAAGTTTCTCTCTTGAGTAAAGAGAGACTTATTCTCCAATAATTTTCATCAAAAATAGTAATGGACTGGATGACTCTGATAGGTGTGACCAAGTTCCAGAGCCAGTACTGATTGAATCACAAGGACTAAGAGTGGAGTGTTTCTCCAAAAATAAATCAGGGCATTTTGACCAGATTGGAATGGATGCCGAGTGGGCAAAAACCACAGACACCCTTCCCAACTCCTTTATAATGATAGGTAGTCGGCTGTCTGGACTCCCTTCTAGGTGGGAACACCAGACACCAGTGCCTTCATCTTCACTGCTGTGGTGGGAAAAGGCTTCTGGCAGCACCAAAGTGCCACACAGCCAAACTCAGGAGCTTTAGAAAGAGAGCAGAAGTAGATTTCATTCCCAGGCATGAGGACCAGCTTGTTCTTCCACAGCGATACCTACTCTCCTTTTTATTCTTGTAGAAACAAGAGTGAATTTTATGTTTGCTGAGTGTCCAGGGAATCATTTGGAGGTTTTAGAAGCTCTGCCTCAGATAGGTGTTCCAAATCTAAGAAAGAGAAGTGAAGAGTTGCAGACCCAAGGACCCTTTCCTAGAGGGACTTCATGGGTCTCAAGACATGTAGTTTAAGCAGAAGTCTGGAGAGGCAGGTGGCTTGGGTGGGAACCCAGCTTCATCATTTTCTTACTCTATGGGTCTTATTTTGTCTCCCTAAGCCCATTTTCCTCATCTGTGAAACAGAGATCATACTAATACCTAAATTGTGTGGTTATCTCAATAGATGTTAGCTAGTGTATAGGGACTGCTGTGGAGAAATGTTTTATAGATGATCTCATTCCTCTCACAAACCTGGATATGTTGATCAACTTGCCCATAATATAGGTGAATGCACAGATATAGTTTAAGCAGTAGGCATTAGAATACACTCCTTCTAGCAGCTGACTCTAGTATAGGGTCAACTGCTGCTGGAGTGACAATAAAACTAGCTGTCATGAAGCATCTACCATGGGCAAGGTACTCCAGTGTATTTGGGTTTTAAAAGCATCATTTTATAAAATCTCCATAACTCTAAATCAATCTGTGCAAAAACATGAGAAAGCTGAGGGTCGGTGACTGCTTGCCCCAAAGCACATAGTTGTAAATAGTAGAACCAAGTTGGTCTGTCTTTAAGCCTCTGTACACTCTTACTGACCTTCCTCATTCATGTGAGCACAAGGTGGATGCAGATCTGGACAGGAACAAACACAAACAGACCATATTAAAGGAAAATCCACAGTTAGAATTCCTGGCAAATGAGAGTTGAAAAATAAATAGAAGGTTGTTGTTTGAATTCAAATAATGTGTAGTCTGAATGTGTAACTAAAATACATCTAGTATGGGAAATACTTATTATGTGCTTTCTATATTCTGGGTAATGCTATGCAGTTTAGCTTATTTTATTAATTTAATCATTTTGATTACAGTAGTAATGCCTTGATTTTATACGTGAGGAATCTAGGAAACTGAGAAAGCTTAGTAATTTTCCCAGGAACAGCTCGCTAGTGAGTGGTAGATCTAGGATACAAACATAGGCTGAGATGCTGGGTCAGGGTTCCTTTCCATCAAGTCACGCAAAGAAAAACCCTAAACAAGTGCCTAGCTTGCAGCTGCACGGAGCTCATGCACACAGCTCGGCAGGACTCACTTTCCAGCAATTTTCTTCCTTTCTCATTGTTACAGCCCTGCTGTTACCAGTATATTTAATTCCTGCAATGTGCACTGCTTTGACAATCTTCTAATTTCCTAGAAATCCTTGCTCAACAGCTATACTGTGTCTCACAAAACTAAGCCTAAAGAATGTGTGGAAATTTCCCCACATGCTGCTAAACTTGAGTTCAGGACTGATGCAAAACACATCCCGCAGGCAGGAGCCACCAGACAAGGAGCTGGTTCTTGATCCAGAACTTTAATCAGCTTCCCCCTAATTGAGGTGTGGTGGGAGGGAAGCTTACTAGCCCTGACCTTAGAGAATGTTCTGTTGGAAAAATCCAGTGTACTCTGTTTCCTCTATGCATGTGCCATGGTCTGTAACACAGAGATGACAGTGACCCAGTCTTTATCCTCAAGAGGCTCATAGTCTGGTGGGAGCGACAGGCCAGCCAATAGTCAACAACACAGGAAACCTGAGATGTGTGGGACCCAGGAGCAGGGACAGCTTCAAGGGCATGGGGTTTATGTAGCTGCACCGGGCTTCCCTGGTGGCTCAGATGGTAAAGATTCCCCCTGCAATGCAGGAGACACGGGTTCAATCCCTGGGTTGGGAAGATCTCCTGGAGAAGGGAATGGCTACCCACTACACTGTTATTGCCTAGAGAATTCCATGGACAGAGGAGTCTGGGGGGCTACAGTCCATGAGGTCAAAGAGTGGAACATAACTGAGCAACTAACACTTTCGCTTTCACAGGGTCCTATGTTTGGTTTAGTGTCCTACTGTTACTGTCTTGAAATTCTTGAACCGGAGGCTTCATTTCATTTTCACTGGGTCCAACAAATTATAGAGCCTGTCCTGCATGACACATGCTCCTTGCCTATACTGTCGGTAACAGAAATGGCTCAGGGAAAGATGATGCCCCTTGAAGATTGGAAAACACTAAGAAAGAGGGAGAGGACACTACTTTCACTTTTGCACAGAGGTGTGAAATAGAGTACGGCAGCAAGAACTCCCAGTATTTCTGGGTAAATGGATAAGTCTGGGACAGAAAATAGAATGCAAAGGAGTTGAGAAGGAAAATGTAGATGGAGCCAGAACATGGGAAGCATTGGACAGCATCCTCAGGAGTGAATTTTATCTTGTAAATGGTAAGGAACTACTGGAGAGATGATGGGAGACTGGCAGATTAGACCATCATTTTAGAGAAATTGCAATGGGTGGGAAATAATTTTAAAAGAATAATTGTGAAACTATTGTCTTGGTCTACTTTGATCTTCCCAATGTTCATGTACAGTTGTAAGAGATGGCCCATAAAGGAGGCAGAGCACTGAAGAATTGAGCCTTTGAACTGTGGTACTAGAGAAGACTCCTGAGAGTTCCTTGGACAGCAAGTAGATCAAACCAGTCAATCTTAGGGGAGATCAACCTTGAATACTCATTAGAAGGACTAATGCTGAAGCTGAAACTCCAGTATTTGGGTCATCTGATGTGAACAGCTGACTCATTGGAAAAGTCCCTGATAATGGGAAAGATTGAGGGTGGAAGGAAAAGAGGGCATCAGGGGATGAGATGGCTAGATAGAATCACTGATGCAATGGACATGAACTTGGGCAAACTTCAGGAGATGGTGAGGGATAGGGAGGCATGGTGTGCTGCAGTCCATGGGATGGCAAAGAATCAGACATGACTGGGTATCTGAACAGCAACGACAACAAGCATGAAACACAGTGACCAATTAGTAGGCAATTGTAACCATCCAACCAAGCAGTGAAGAGAACAGGGAAGGAGGAGAAGTCATGAAGCAAAGAAATATTTAGAAAATAAAATTGCTACAATGGAGCATGGCAAACATTTTAAGTTTTTTACCTTATATTGGGGCTTTCCTAGAGGCTCAGTGGTAAAGAATCTGCCTGCCAATGCAGGAGACATATGTTTGGTCCCTGAGTTGGGAAGATTCCCTGGAGAAGGAAACAGCAACCCACTCCAGTATTCTAGCCTAGGAGATCCCATGGACAGAGGAACCTGGCCGCCTACAGTCAATGCGGTCACAAAAGAGTCGGACATGACTTAGCAAGTAAACAACAAAATACACCTTCTACTGATTTTCTTCTCTCTCTTATGACTATAACTTCAATTTTATGGAGGACAGCAAGGAATTAAATAACTCCTCTTTCAGTCTTTGAAGCTGGAAAATGGCAGGTGACATAGTCCTGGCCCATGAGATATATATTAATACAAAAGGCACCAGGCCACCAGTGGAGGACATCTCTTGGGAAAGCTACCATGTTCTGATGAAGGGGGACAGACTCAGCCAATACATGTCTTTTGTTGATGGTCTTCCCCATTTATTCCCATTTTGTGATTGTAAGAAAGTCCATGCTATGGATGAAATAGGAAGCTTGGAAGAGCTTACTTAAGTCCTTGTTGACTTAGGCCAACATTGTTGCTTGCCTCTGACAACTCACTCTTAAATGTGTTTCTGAGAAAAAGGAAACTTGATTTAACTAATTCACTATGGACTGGCCTCTGTTAAATTCCACTGCATGCAATCCTGAAGACACAGTTGATAAATGACTGAATGCTAATGGTGAAAGAGACAAAAGGATCAGGTAAGTTCAAATTGGAGAACTCAACTTCCCAGATGAATGGTATTTAATATGATAGTAAAAGCCCCTTTAGAAAGGCTTTTAAAAGTCAGAAAGTCTTGAGATCATGAAACACTAGCAGCAAATATAAATGTTGAAGAAAAATGGGGCAGAGGATAGTATGGTAAACCCAGGGTTTTCACCCTCAGGTAAGCCAGGCCTGGGAGACTGCAAGGTAGAAGGCTACGGACAGCTCAGCACAGTACCAGAGGGAATGCGGATACCAAGCTTTGTTGATGGGAAAGGAGAGTGGCTGAGATGAACTCAACCTTCACTTTGTTTGAAGGTGACTTTGAATAAAATTATATTAATACTTACTGGTGAAGTACTACAGTACTACAAGACTCAATGAAGTTAAGTGACCTGGACAAGGATACACTCTTAATGGAAGTTGGCAGCCAGGACTCCATATCTCCAGATTCAGCAATTCCTTTAGCCTTAGGAAAGCTGAGGTGGAGAAGAGAAGCTGGCAGTCAATATGTGGAGGCAGCAGAGCCCGGTGCCTGAGCAGTGCCAGGAGTGACAAGAGACGCCCAGCCATGCTTCAGAGAAAGCGGTGGACATGGCCAGAAACAGAGTAAGATCACTTGCTGGAAATGAAAGTATGGGTTCTTGCCAGGGCACCAACAGAGACAATCAAATGCCTCTGGATCATATGAGAAAATGAGGCTGGAAGAACAGGTAGTCAAAATCCCTGGCCTCTTAGGAAGTCACATCTGAATCCCAGGTCTGGGGTATGAATCACATACTTCCAAGTGGCAGGAAAGTGATGAGCCTTCAAATACACCACCAGGAAAGGGCAAAGCCATCAACTTCCCTTGACTTTCCTATTGCCTCTGTTCATAAAAGAAGAAACAGTATAAAATTCTCCTAGATAGCATGACTCCTAGTGTCTCCTTTTCAAGCCTGTGTGAGGCACTTTATGTTACTTATTCATTTTTTACGCATTATCTCATGACTTAAAAGCCTGGTTCTACCATTTTCTACCCAGTCTGTCATGGTGGATAATGAGCTTCACTTATCTTAGCATTATTGCTGAGGTGAAACAAGATGGAGACAAGAATCTGACCCAAAGCAGGAGCTCAAAAAACTATTTTCACTATACACTGAACATCTCATGGAATAACATTTTTATTGTCATATTGTAGATAAAACACATGTGAATTAAAGAGGTGCAGTGAGTTTCCCAGGAGAAATTTGAAGCTACATCATTTTATATCACTTAGATTCCACTGCCTCTCAGCTAATAATAATTATTATAATAACCAGCATTCCTAGACACTTGGTCCAGCTCTGAGCAAAAATACCATTATATATCTATATCTGTATATATTTATAACTATCTCATCTCACCGTATCTATAGGAGAGATATTTTTATTCTATATATTTTAAAGTCTCAGAGTTCTAAAGTAATAAGGCCATGATTTAAGTCAGGCTTTGTTGGTACAAAGCCAAGACTGTGCACTAACCATGAGAAATGGGTGCTCCAGAAACCGGGGCACTGTTACATAAGCCAATGATTTTGCCTTTCCTGCTCACAAGAGAGATCTTTTTAAATCCTTTTACCAAAACACACTTAGATTACAAACATTAGTTGATCAATTAATACACATTTAGGAGAATAAATACCATTTATAGTTTATCTGGAAAGTGATCTGGGATTCACCTAAAAAGCCCTTCATGAGAAGTAGGAGCTTGACAAAAATAAAGTGACTCAGGGAGGAGGAGATGACTGCATGGAGTTTTCAGAGAAAAGAGAGCCAAGATCCTTGAGATGTAGTGTTCCCTGGCCCTAGACTAGAGTGGAATGGAGTGGGGAAGCACCCATATCTTTTTATGTTCTGAAGAAGTGAGGAAAACTGGGGAGCAGATGGACTTCAGTGGGTATCAAAGTCAAGACAAGTAGACTTGGAACAGAAAGTGGCCATGTGGCAATGCAGAACCTCAACCAACATGACCACATGAGTTATTTTCCAAATTAGGGTGATATTAAAGAGTGAAAGGAGACAGTAAGTGGGCAAGAATACCAACATAATAAGTGTAACTGGGACTGTCCTAGGCAAACAGGTCCCTTCTCCAGAAGAAGCCAGCGTAGAGGTATGAAACACATAAGAACCAGGCAGGATCATATACATGCCAATGCCACATGTGAACACATGGTAGCCACAAGAGCTAAGATTCTCTGAAGGGTATCTGCAAAATTTAGATATGACTCTAGTCATATCTGAGGAAATCCTCAGAAGACTGAATTTAAACCTGAAATGACCGAATTTACATGAAATAGACTAACTGCGTGTTTTGTTTTGTTTTTTTTTTTTAACCACAAGGTAAAATGTGGCTTTTAAATTGGAATTAAGTGAAACTATAGAAAAAATAGAGCACATTAAAAGTTTTTCCATTTTGGAGATTGTACTTTGAAAATATAGCAACTGCTATACAAATATTACAGGCTGGATCTCAGCAAAAGTAAATTCAAAGTATTCTTAAGCAGACGGTCCACAATGATTAAAGTGTGTTTCCTATCTGGAGTGTTTTCTCAGTGTTAGTAATTTTTTTCCCCCTCATCATGGGCTGAAAAAGAAGCCAAAATATAAGAGAAAATTTTTATAAGAAAAGAGATGGCTGGGGGATGTGGCTGACCCTGAAGACACATAATGGCACCATGAAATTTTGCATATTACACCTAATGATTTGAGGAAGCGGCACAACTGACTGTTACAGCCCTATTACCCCTGTTTAGTCTTAGCTGATATCCTAGTGTCCGTTTATTATCCCCCGCTCTGTATGCTTGTAGAATCCACTATTTTACCTTTGTCATAGCACCTACAGTAAAAACAGCCAACAATCACCATGAGTTAGGCACTGGGTTAAGTGCTTTATGTGCATTATTCCACTGAGCTCCTATTACTCTTTGTGATGGATACTATTATTACTTTGATTTTACACATGCAAAAACTGAAACACATCTATTCATTGAATCCATTTCCCTTTCTGTCTAGACACACACTTGGGCTTCCTTTTCCTGTCTTTTATGTTTTTGCCCACAGAATATTAGATGTTGTCCACTCCCAGGTCTGACCTGCACAGACTTCTGGTGTGATCCTCCACTCTCTCTCTTCCCCGTCTGTTAGCTGGATGCCAGTGCCTTGAGCAGTCATCATCCATTCTAGGCCCTGAACAAGGATGTGGAGCAGAGCTTCCCCACCACACCCAACCCAATCAACATTTGGATTTTACAAGATGAATAAGTAAACTTCTGTTATGTCAAGCCACAGAGATTTTTGTCTTTAACAGAATCTAGCGCTACCTTGACAAATACTCATAGTGAGGTAAAATAGTTTGTCAAGAGTCATACAATTAGTAAGTTGGGAAGCAGGGATTCCAAATCAGGTAGTTTCATGCCAAAGCCTGCACACCTGGACAAAATGTTACAATGCGTCACTATATGTTACCTGTTTCTCATTAAGTTGTAGGTTCCTTGATGGAAGGGATTTTTTTTTTCATTTCCTAATTATTAGAATTTGGTACTAGGAAGAAACCCAAATAAAATGAGTTGAGTGGAATTAAATTGATTTGAATGAGATGTTATTAAAACTTTCCAGGATCATCATTTCACACCCCCATCCTTCCAGGATTCTTCTTAAAACTAACATTTTCAAATCACTTTGCTTTACCTAAATCCATTTTCTAAATTTTCAGAAGTTATTTGTGTTTGGATAGAAGTCCAGTCAATATGTTGTAATTCATCTTGACGATTTCTATGTAAGTAACTCTTGGCATTTTCACATCATGTTCATGTGAATCATTCAGGTTCAGCAATGACTGATTGAGTTCAGGTCTGGCACTTTTCTATGTCATTAGTTAGTTCCACAGCAATTTCATGAAATATGTATTTTCTCCATTTTACAGATGAGAAAACAATGAGTTAGCCAAGACTCAAGATGCTCCAGGACAAACCTGAAGCTAATTATTGAAAAATGTGGAACTAGCATCCAGATCTACTTCCTAGCCAATGGTGTATACTTGTTTTTACCATGCTGATTATTTTCAACATAATGCCTTGGGCAATTTGTTCAGTGTCTTTCAGATATTAGGAGAGTTATTACTGATAACAGATGCAAATACATACTGAATAATGAGATATAGTAGAAACAATTGGCTGGTAGTAGTATACAACCTGAAGGAAGCAACAAAGGCTATTTCAAATAATGGTTATAATAAAGGTAAGCTTGGAACTCACTCAGTTGAAGGATGTGTGAGCTCCTCTTATCATGTTATAGTATGGCTCTACATGTCTAGGAGAGTGTCCTTGAAACAGCTTGGAAAAAATTGAACAGCAAGAGACAGTCTTCAGAGCCCCAGATCTAGGATTAAGTTTATCTTCTTTAAAATGAAAATGAAATTAAAATTTTTCAGGCCACAAATACTCAAGAGACTCTACCACCGGTAGGCCAGGACAGCAAAAACTAGGAAGTTCCATAGGCTGAGATAATAGTTGGAAATCCATATCTATATAAATGAACATTGGAAATGCTAAATGTGGATACATGTAAAAAATACTATTCTTATGTTTTAATATTTTAAAAGATTAGTGACCATCTAAAGCAAAAATTGTAACAACATAATATGAAGTTTATAGAAATAAAGTATATGACAAGAGTAGTGCAAATGTTGAGAAGGGATCAAGTGTAAGATTCTTGTTTTATATGTACAGTCATATATTGGAAATCCTATAAAGAGTAACTAAAATTCAAGAGGTGTAGCCAAAAGATTAAGAAGAAAATAAAATAAAATACTAAAATACACTCAGTTATGCTGAAAGAAGAGAGGATAAGCAGATAAAAAATAAATAAAAAGAAATGGGACCATTAGAAAACACACCAAAGATAGCATAGTTTACTCATTCATATCAATAATTGTGGCTCAGATGATAAAGCGTCTGTCTACAATACGGGAGTCCCGGGTTCGAGCCCTGGGTTGGGAAGATCCCCTGGAGAAGGAAATGGCAATCCACTCCAGTACTATTGCCTGGAAAATCCCACGGACAGAGGAGCCTGGTAGGCTATAGTCTATGGGTTGCAAAGAGTTGGACACAACTGAGCGACCTCGCTTTCACTAATACCCCAATTAAGGATTGACAACATTAGACTCTATGAGAAGCAAGACTCTAGTAAATAATGTCTTCAAGAAACAAACTGAAAATATAAAGCTACAGATAATATAAAGGTACAACAAATATATATCATACAAACACTAATTTAAAGACAGGTAGCTTGGCTGTATTAATAACACAGACTAAGGAGACTTCAGAACAAGAAATATTATTAGAGATGAAAGGAGATATATCACTATGATAAAAAAATGTCTCCAGCAGAAATATATAGCAATCTTAAATATTCATGCATCTAATAACAGAGTTTCAAATTATAGGAAACAAAACTTAAGAGAACAAAAAGGAAAGATAAATTAACCCACAAGTATAGCTGAAGATTTTAAAACTCATTGTTCAGTACTTAAGAAAGCAAATAGACATTCCCCCAGAAAAACCATCTGTGCTACTTATTTCTTAATTTTCATCAGGGAACAGTCTCTATATTGGTTTGTTAAATATATAAATATTTGCTTTTTTACCATCCTGAAAATTCCTGAAATACTTGGATATTAGACAATACCCCAATTGTTCTAAATTGTCCATGAGTCAAAGAAGAAATCCCAAATAAACCTGGAAAATATTTTTAACTAAATGATAATGAAATCACAAAATATCAAAACTTGTAGCATGTAGCTAAAGCATTGATTAAAGGGTAACGTACACCTTTAAATCTCATATTAGAAAAAAAGGAAGCTCTAAAATTAGTGATCTAAAAAGTTCACTTAAAGAAATTTAAAAAAAGAAAACCTAAAGTGGTAAGGTAGAAATAATAAAGATATGAACAAAAATTAATGATATAAATAAATAAATAAAACAAGCTAGCAAAACCTAAGTTTAGTTCCTTGAAAATATCTTTACATTTGTTCCTAGTTAGAGAGATCAGTTAGGAAGTAGAGAGCAAATTATCAATATCATGAATAAAATTTACCATTAATTCAATTACCACAGATAGAAAAAAGTTATGAGATTATTATAAACAATTTTATGCCAATAAATCTGACAACTTGGAAATCATGTACAAATTCTTGGAGAAATAAAACCTTTATAAATATTGAAAATAAAAATAGTCTATTAGATAAATTTATTCACAAAATTTTTCCACAATGAAAATACCAGATTGTTTCACTCACTGTAGCACTGTAGCACTGTAGCACAAACTTTTCAGAAATAGTAATAGCTTTATTGACTATGCCAAAGACTTTGACTGTGTGGATCACAGTAAACTGTGGAAAATTCTGAAAGAGATGGGAATACCAGACCACCTGACCTGCCTCTTGAGAAACCTATATGCAGGTCAGGAAGCAACAGTTAGAACAGAACATGGAACAACAGACTGGTTCCAAATAGGAAAAGGAGTACGTCAAGGCTGTATATTGTCACCCTGCTTATTTAACTTGTATGCAGATTACATCGTAAGAAACGCTGGGCTGGAAGAAGCACAAGCTGGGATCAAGATTGCCCAAAGAAATATCAATCACCTCAGAGATGCAGATGATACCACCCTTATGGCAGAAAGTGAAGAGGAACTAAAAAGCCTCTTGATGAAAGTGAAAGAGGAGAGTGAAAAAGTTGGCTTAAAGCTCAACATTCAGAAAACGAAGATCATGGCATCTGGTCCCACCACTTCATGGGAAATAGATGGGGAAACAGTGGAAACAGTGTCACACTTTATTTTGGGGGGCTCCAAAATCACTGCAGATGGTGATTATAGCCATGAAATTAAAAGACGCTTACTCCTTGGAAGGAAAGTTATGACCAATCTAGATAGCATATTCAAAAACAGAGACATTACCTTGCCAACAAAGGTCCATCTAGTCAAGGCTATGGTTTTTCCAGTGGTCATGTATGGAATTAAGAGTTGGACTGTGAAGAAAGCTGAGCACCAAAGAATTGATGCTTTTGGACTGTGGTGTTGGAGAAGATTCTTGAGAGCCCCTTGGACTGCAAAGAAATCCAACCAGTCCATCCTAAAGAAGATCAGCTTTGGGTGTTCTTTGGAAGGAATGATGCTAAAGCTGAAACTCCAGTACTTTGGCCATCTCATGCGAAGAGTTGACTCAATGGGAAAGACTCTGATGCTGGGAGGGATTGGGGGCAGGAGGAGAAGGGGATGACAGAGGATGAGATGGCTGGATGGCATCACTGACTCAATGGACATGAGTTTGAGTGAACTCCGGGAGTTGGTGATGGACAGGGAGGCCTGGCGTGCTGCAATTCATGGGGTCGCAAAGAGTCGGCATGACTGAGCAACTGAACTGAACTGAATCTTCTCATTAAAATAAAACATTCTCTTTCAATAGAAAGAGAAAAATGGAATACTTGCCATATCATAAACCTGATGTTTAAACCAAATAAATACATTACAGGGAACAAAATTGCACACCAATATTCTTCATGAATCCAGGTACATAATTTTATAACAAAGTGCCAGCAAATCAAATTCAGCAAAACAGTAAAGTTTTACTACATTATGAGAAAGAAGATATGTTCATCTCAGGAATGCAAATTTAGTTTAACACTTAAAAGGCAATCATTATAAACTGCAATATTGAAATAACATAAAGAAGAAAAGTCTTATGATTATCTGAATGGATACAGATCTTGCACTTCATCAAATTCAATGCTAAATGTATGATTAAAAAATCTTAACAAACTAAGAATGCATAGAAACTTCCCAAACCAGGCAAAGGGCATGTATAAAAAGGCACAACAAGATCACTCTTAATAGAGACTGAATCATTTCACCTGAGATGGAATAAAATAGGGTGTTGGGTTTCACCATTTCTATTCATTATTGCATTGAGAAATAAAAGAAGCGAAACAGTCTTCACTTGCAGACAACATAATTATTTTCAGAGAATATCTTCAGGAATCTACAAAATAACTATAATAAATAAAGAAAATTTTAGAATATAGATAATTTATTGTCTACATATACTAACAACAATTTTATTCAAAAAATAAAATTATAAATACCATTTGCAAACAAATAAATTTATATTTAGGACATGCTTCCAGTAGCTTTATTTACAAAGTCACAGAACTGAAAACTACACAAATATTTATCAATAGGAGAAAGTATAAATATATTGTGGTATGTTTACATATTATAAACTGATTCAGTAATAGAACAGATTACCAATAGGTGCAGTGACATGGATGAATTCCAAAAAGAATAAAAGCTAGATACAAAGAAAAACTTCTACTACCAGAAAAGCTAATCTATGGTGAAAGAACCCAAAACATTGGTTGTTTCCAGGCAATTGAGATAGCTCTCTTGTGCTGATTCCAAATCTATCTAGGATGATGGGAGTATTTTATATCTTAATAGATATGTGGGCTACATAGGCAATTTCATGTATCAAAGTTAATTAAATGTTTATCTTATATCTGTGCATCTTATTGTATGAAAATTGTACTTCAATCAAAAGAAGAGGGAAAAGGCACAGAGGAAGAAGAGGAGGGAGAGTGGGCAGAGGTAGAAGGGAAGGACGAAGGCGAAGAAAATAATGGCCGCAGAAACTGGAGAGAATCTGAGCCAATAGCTTTTCGGGCTTACATTGCCAGTAGCTGAGAAAAGCAGAAAACACCAGTGAAGGGTCACGGTCCCAGCCAGAATTTTGTAATTTTTCAAGTGGCTATACTAAATCTTGATACAAAAGAAAAACATTTTCTGGAAATGTAAGATGGAAAAGATGAGCTCTGAACTCTGACTTATACTCTATTGGTTTTAAATAGCAGTCAGAATTATAAAGGTCCATTCTCAGGAATTCATTTGTACAATTCTCTTATTTGGTTCCTTTAACTTGGGATATTAAAGTTGTTTCAAACTGCCCCCTGTATTTGGGCCAAATTTTTATGTGAAGAATTGGATAGCAGGTGTTTCTTTCTGTAATCTTTCTTAGAAGGGTTTGTTTCCATGTTTGAATGGAGTCAGTTGTACATGCCCCCTCCCCTCAATCTCTTGTTGCAGCCTTGCCTGAAATCTATTCTTTTGCAGTACAGTGGAATGTTAACCCATTTATAATTGCAGTGACCATTCATTTCTCTTTCTGTTGCTCTGCTGTGTGCCAAGCACATCACAGCTAAATTCTTGGCAAAAGACTTTTTGCATGTAGTAGTAGGAAAAGGATCCTACTCTGCCCTGAAGTATGTACACTTGATGGATATGAGAAAAGGCTGAAAATAACCAAGGGAGGGAAATCTTAACACCAACAACTAATATAGAAAAGTAAATTTTCACTGCAACTACATTCAGATACTTTCAATCTGTGGGGAAAAGATGAGGAAAAAATATTTCTTTGAAAGCAAGAGCCCCAAAACGCAGAATAAAATAGGTTATGTCAACGTGAGATATATTATGTATCATCAATCTACTCAGTAATTATTGCTACTCCTTTCTATTTCAGATGGGGAAATGGTTTCAAAGATACTAAATAATGTGTCTAAGATTTAAAAAAAAAAAAAAATTCCACAAATGGGATTTGTATCTTTATGTATTTAGTTCCTTACTACACTCTGTTTTCGCTATTTCAGCTTCTATCTGTGTACCCTAAGGGTCTAGTCGGAGAAGGCAATGGCACCCCACTCCAGTACTTTTGCCTAGAAAATCCCATGGATAGAGGAGCCCAGTCCGTGGGGTCGCTAGAGTCGGACAGGACTGAGCAACTTCACTTTCACTTTTCACTTTCACGCATTGGAGAAGGAAATGGCAACCCACTCCAGTGTTCTTGCCTGGAGAATCCCAGGGATGGGAAGCCTGGGGGGCTGCCGTCTATGGGTCGCACAGAGTCGGACACGACTGAAGCGACTTAGCAATAGCAGCAGCAAGGGTCTAGTGCAGTGCTGGGGCATTGAATGCGCCCTCAATTGTTGGGGGCCAGAGTGAGGTACTCCGCCCGTGACAAAGGTCATGAGGAAGGAGGCTCGACATACGCAAAGGCGGGATTGAGCCTCAGGAGTCCCCCTGGAACTCCTTGAGCATCTACCCCCATAACCAGAGCCTGCCTACTTTACTACTTTGAGCTCTTACCTACACCTCTGACTTTACGGGGGGCTGTCCCCCACCACCTCTTTTGGAGAAGGAGTTAACTTAGAGCTCCAGTTTATAATAATTCCTGGGCGTGATAAGAGTGTTTTAACCTACAAACTCCTCTGAAGGTTCTCTGGCCTGCCTGACAGGCTTGTCCGGCCACATGTGATCGCTCACAGCCTCCCAACCGTGAGAGGCACAAGATGCTTTAAACCTTCTAAAAACAGGTTCCTTAGAAAAGTTAGAAAACTATTAGTATAAGTATAATGGGCTAATTAGAAATTGTGTTGGTGAAGGGTTTTTCATTTGTTGAGCCAATGTTTGTTGCTAAGTCTCCATATCCCCTGCCCTTACACACATTAATGAATATATAGAATTAACCTTTGATATTAATCACGTTAGACCTTAGGCTAAGTAAATTCTTTCCTTAACTAAAACCCACTACACCCTCACCCTGTAGGAATGTAACTTTATTTGGGTGGCGTCTGTTTTGAGAATAATCAGCCCTGGAGAAATAAGTGTCCTGATTGACCGCTGTCACAAGGAGAGGGTCGTAAATTGTCAGCAGGCCCCCCTGGCCAGAAGATGATGTAACACCCCTAAGACCTCTGTATACATTTGTATGAAGCACCTGACTTTGATAAAAGTCAGGACTGCTGACCCCACGTGACTTTTGCATAACATCTCAGTGTATAAAAGTAGACCATGGAAAATAAAGAATTGGGATCAGTTTCTCGAAATACTGGTCTCCCCATGTCGCTCTCTCTCTCACTCTGGCTGGGTCTCCATCTGGAGCGCGGAACCCACCATGCTTACTAATTATGCCTGGGCTTCTAAGATCCGACCGGGGAGGCCTCAGTGTCTCCTCTCCTTCGGGAGAACGGAAGGACGCCTGCGGCCTACGTAAGTGGTGCAAACTTCTTGTCTTGAAGTTTTATTGGTCTCCCGCGTAAACCAAGCCACTCAGCCTCTTTTCTCCACTGAATTTTCCTACTGAGCTATCCTCATCCTATTACTCTTTATATCTTTGATAAAATATTTAAATAAATAAATAGGTCGCCGACGCCGTCCCCGCTTCGAATACCCTGGATCAGCCGGGGCAGGACCCCGGCACTCAATGAATGTGTTGAGTGAAAAATCTGTGCAAAAGTTAGGGCCTATGAGAGATGGCTGAGAAGTTCTGGGAGAAAACTCATGTATATTAATGCATATGTCAAGAGCATCTCAGTTTTCTTAGAACCACAGAAACGAGGAAAGGATGAATATTCACTAACTGTATTATGGAGTATATTTCTGTTTAGCAATAAGTAGTAACATGATCCATACATTTCTAAGAATTAGTATTTGAAGAAATGTTTGCATTAAGTTACAGTTTCTAACGTAGTTAGGAATTTCAGTGATTAGACCCTCATACACAAATGGTCAAGAACTTGAAGTTATTTCAATAATCACCAAGAAAATGCTTTACAAATTTTATGAATTCATTTGACTTTCAAATGGCACCAGAACAACCAATCACCATCTATTCTAATGGGGTACAGTAGCCAAACTGATGGATAGTCAATCATGTTCCAGGTGAGTTAGATAATATCCATTCAGAGAAGGGTATTAATCTTTTAAAGTTTTAGTTTTGTTTTTGTTTTACATTATTTTTACATTAAGTCAGTGGTCTTCAGGTTTCAGTGGAATCCCTGACATTTTATGGATACTTTTGTGGATAGCTATCTTCTGGGGAGAGGTTTCATAACTTTATAACATCAGTAATGGGTTCAGGACACCAAGGCTGTTAATCATCCAAACATTAAAGTCTAAGGAATGTCTTCAGAGGCTTCATTTCTCTAGTGAAAGGAGCATCTATTGTGGATGCTTAGAGCTTGGAACGGAAAAGAGGCCTCGAGAACATAGATGGCCTCCTCTGAGGTCTTTATTCAATTTTTAACTATCATTTTGATATTCCTTCTCTGATCACAGAAATAAAGGATGGACTAATGGAAGGCAGGTTTTCTGCAGAATCCAGAGTTATTTTCAGCATAGTGGTCTTCCTAGGTGGCTCATTGGAGCAGTAAACAATCTGCCTGCCAATGCAGGAGACGTGGAGACATGGGTTTGATCCCTGGGAAGGGGTGGGGGGTGGTCGGAAAGATCCCCTGGAGTAGGGGAAATGGTAACTCACTCCAGTATTTCTTGCCTGGAGAATTCCATGGACAGAGGAGACTGGTGGGCTACAGTCTATGGGGTCGCAAAGACTTGGACATGACTGAGTGAGCATGCATGTGAAAATTTGACAGTGTATTTTCTTCCACAAGGCCTTGGCATATAGCCCAGTGGCTTCTCAGATTTTCTCTTTATGGAATTGATTTTCTGGGCAATATCATTTGTCTAGGGTATACAAAAAGCCTGCAATATTTCTGGAAAAACACCTACAGTGTTCTTGAAGCACCTGAATATTTAAAAATTAATGAATATGATTCCACCTACACAACATTCTGAAAAAGGCAAAACTATGTAAACAGTAAAAAGAGGAGCAGTTGCCAGGCAGGGGGATGAGGGAGGGATAAACAGGTAGAGTACAGAGGATTTTCAGAAAAGTAAAAGTGTTCTGTATTATACTATAATGGTAGATACATGTCATTATACATTCACCAAAACCCACAGAATATATAGCACAATGAGCGAACACTAATGTCAACTTGGACAGTGGGTAACAATGACGTGTCAATGTAAGTTCATCAATTGTAACAAACGTACCACTCTGGTGCAAGACATTGATACAGAGGAGGCTGTGTCTGTGTGGTAATCGGGTATATGGGAATGCTCTATCAAAAATTCTTGCTCAATTTTTCTGTAAATATAAAACTGCTCTAAAAAACTAAGTCAAATTTTAAAAAATAATGTATATTTATGGATAATTTCATGGGCTTCCCTGGTGGCTCAGATGGTAAAGAATCCGCCTGCAATGCAGGAGACCTGAATTCGATCCCTGGGTTGGGAAGATCCCCTGGAAGAGGGCATGGCAACCCGTTCCAGGATCCTTGTCTGGAAATTCCCCTTGGACCGAGGTGGGCTACAGTCCATGGGGCCGCAAAGAGTCAGACAAGACTGAGCGACTTAGCACAGAGCACATGGCTGATTCCCATTGTTGTATGGCAGAAATCGATACAACATTGTAAAGCAGTTATCCTCTAATTAAACATAAATTCAAAAAATTAGTGCTGCAATGGGAACAAGGCACTGTGTAATGGTGAACTGGGCTAATTTTCAGTACTTCCTGGTATAAAGTCTGGGTATCCTGGGTTGGAACCCCTGCTATTGCTTCAAAGGCAATGGAAACTTTTCCCTTCTCTTAGCCAAAAATCAAGGCGGCAGGATGTGTTCTAAGGAGCAAGGCTTCTTTTACCTTATCATCCAAATGTGTGGAAGGAAAACGTAGGAACAGGAAACAAAGCCATACATATGCAAATTTAATCACACAATATCCAATCTGACTAGAACTATTTGGAGGAACAAGCAAGAAAGGAGGCAGGTTGAAGTTTAGAGAAGTAGATAGAGCTGGGCATCCTTGCTGACTACAGCCCTGCTCATTAATATTACTCAACATCCTTGCGCCTAACATTAGATTTTCCAAACAAGCTATTCAAATTGATTAAATTCCCATATAGATTCTCCTTCAGAGGAGAGACCAACCAAATGGGAAGTAGTTCGATTGGCTTACCAACTTACTTTTTCTAGTTATAGGCATCCTAGTTTATTTATCTGTCTTCTGGTAGGTGCTTATTATTGTATATCCAAAACCCAGCATGGTGCCTGAATATGGCAGATATTAACAAATGTTTTTACATTAAATAAATGACTATCTTGAAAGTGATATTCTGAAACACTTCAGAGCAGTGATTCTCAAGATGTGGTCTCCAAGCTAGCAGCAGCATCATCACCTGGAATGAGCCCCACCCCAGGCCTATTGGGCTTTCCTTGTAGCTCAGTCAGTAAAGAAGCCACCTGTAAAATAGGAGTCTGCCTGCAATGCAGGAGACCTGGGTTCAAATCCTAGGTTGGGAAGATAGATCCCCTGGAGAAGGAAAAGGCAACCCACTCCAGTATTCTTGACTGGGAAATCCCAAGGACAGAGGAGCCTGTGTACTATGGTCCATGGGATCACAAAAGTCAGACACAACTTAGTGACTAAACAACCACCACCAAAACCTACTGAATCAGAAACTCTGGTGGAGGGGCCCAGCAACTTAAATTTCAATAAGCCCTGCAGGTGATTCTGATGCATAATTAAGTTCCCAAAACACTTTTTCTTTATAATTTGGTCTAATAGAATAATGAAGTTCTTGAATTAGCCAGATGTGACCATGATAATCCTACCAAATTTCCCCCTCTGAATTGCTCACTGATAGCATATATTGTACTATTGGGATGCATCTGGAAGCTGCCAGGTTTTTTTTGACTTACAGAATGTTTACTAAGAGATGTTTTCCATTGCGAATTAAGCACAGTTTATACTGCTCAGATCCTGATCTTTGTCAACCTCATATGGCTGCAGGCATAACCTCAATAATGTGTTGAAATTATCCAGTCTCAGAGAAAATGGCAGGTAAATAAGAATGGTATTTTTTTAATTTATAATAAGAAGTATAACTATCACATGGACCATAAAAATAATCATTATATTTCCTCTATGGCCAGACCAACTTGGGAAAGTCAAGAAACTCCTTCAAAATTAGGCAAGCAAACCCAGGAGAGTTAACTGAATGATAACTTAATGTAAACAAGCTCAAATAATAATCAGATCAGATCAGTCACTCAGTCGTGTCTGACTCTTTGCGACCCCATGAATCGCAGCACACCAGGCCTCCCTGTCCATCACCAACTCCCGGAGTTCACTGAGACTCACGTCCATCGAGTCAGTGATGCCATCCAGCCATCTCATCCTCTGTCATCCCCTTCTCCTCTTGCCCCCAATCCCTCCCAGCATCAGAGTCTTTTCCAATGAGTCAATTCTTCGCATGAGGTGGCCAAAGTACTGGAGTTTCAGCTTTAGCATCATTCTTTCCAAAGAAATCCCAGGGCTGATCTTCAGAATGGACTGGTTGGATCTCCTTGCAGTCCAAGGGACTCTCAAGAGTCTTCTCCAACACCACAGTTCAAAAGCATCAATTCTTCAGCACTCAGCCTTCTTCACAGTCCAACTCTCACATCCATACATGACCACAGGAAAAACTATAGCCTTGACTAGATGAACCTTTGTTGGCAAAGTAATGTCTCTGCTTTTGAATATGCTATCTAGGTTGGTCATAACTTTCCTTCCAAGGAGTAAGCATCTTTTAATTTCATGGCTGCAGTCACCATCTGCAGTGAATAGGAAAAGCTAATATTTATTGAGGATTTTCCAGATGCCAATCACTAAGTAATTCACATATATCATGGCATGTAGGCCTCATAACAGCAGTATGAGTTGGGATTAATACTATCCCCATTTTTTAGATTAGAAAACTGAGAATTTGAGAGGTTGAACAGCTTGGCTAAAGCTATCCTGCTAGTAAATACCAGGGCCAAGATTTAAACCTTTGTCTGTGTTACAACACAGCAGTGCTATTCGCTACTATATTAAGCTGTCTGCTATAAGACTAACACAGACCTCCCCAACTCAAGGTGACCTGGCCACTGGGGCCATAATGATTGTAATTCCTCCACCAAGACCTTTTCATTAGAACACAAAGTTAAAAGGGGCCTCACTATTGGCCACCAAAATAACTCTTTTTCTCCTCTGTATTTTTGTTGCCTGACCAAAAGCCATTAAACTCTGGGGGCACTTCCTTTAACTATGTGAATATATTTAATCAGGTTAGAGTCAGGGCCTTCAGTTGGAGAATTGTTATATCTTTTTAAAATGACTTTGTATTGGATTGACCAAGAAGTTCTTTTGAGTTTTTCTGTAATATCTTATGGAAAAATCCAAACAAACTTTTAGGCCAACACAATATATCTGTGCTCTAATTCATTTATGATTTTACTATTTTTCTCTTAGAGAATATTTTTTTTTTTTTTTTTTGGCCACATTTAAGCTTTCTCAAGAGAAACCTCTCTCAGTATTCCTCAATTACCCCTAACTCAAACACCAATGGGGAAAACTTCTATAGAGACCATCAGTTCAGTTCAGTTCAGTCGCTTAGTCATGTCCAGCTCTTTGCGACCCCATGAATTGCAAAACACCAGGCCTCCCTGTCCATCACCAACTCCCAGAGTTTACTCAAACTCACGTCCATTGAGTCGGTGATGCCATCCAGCCATCTCATCCTCTGTCATCCCCTTTTCCTCCTGCCTTCAATCCCTCCCAGCATCAGAATCTTTTCCAATGAGTCAACTCTTCGCATGAGGTGACCAAAGTACTGGAGTTTCAGCTTTAGCATCATTCCTTCCAAAGAAATCCCAGGGCTGATCTCCTTTAGAATGGACTCGTTGGATCTCCTTGCAGTCCAAGGGACTCTCAAGAGCGTTCTCCAACGCACACTTCAAAGCATCAATTCTTCAGCCGTCAGCTTTCTTCAGTCTAACTCTCACATCCATAAATGACTACTGGGAAAACCATAGCCTTGACTAGATGGACCTTTGTTGGCGAAGTAATGTCTCTGCTTTTCAATATGCTATCTAGGTTGGTCATAACTTTTCTTCCAAGGAGTAAATGTCTTTTAATTTCATGGCTGCAGTCACCATCTGCAGTGATTTTGGAGCCCCAAAAACATAAAGTCTGACACTGTTTCCACTGTTTCCCCATATATTTCCCATGAAGTGATGGGACCAGATATCATGATCTTTGTTTTCTGAATGTTGAGCTTTAAGCCAACTTTTCACTCTCCTCTTTCAAATAGTTACTGAATCAAACTTGTACTGCTTGCCACATGACAGGCCACTAAGTCTACACATGAGGTTGGGGCAAGGAATAGCAGCTTTATTTGGAAAGCCAGCAGACAGAAGGCAGTGGGCTAGTATCCTAAAGAACCATCTTATCTGAGTTAGAATTGAGACTTTTTCTTTACTAAAAGGGTAGGGGTGTGGCTGACTGTTTGCAAACTTCTTGGTGCAGGCATTCTTTTTTCTTGCAGCTGTCTAGGTACGTCTGGTAAAAAATGTTCCTATAAACCTCCAACAAGACAAGTGTCATTTTCTGTTCTACACCTTTTTAAAGATAATACCTTTAAAGAGAATGGACTATCATATATATTTCAGGCTATAGCATTCTTTCAGAAAGGTGCAGGGCCAACATGTCTAAGCACAGGCGACAGAATACAAGGGTTAAAGCTAAAGGAATAGATCAAATATGGAGTCAGATTTGTTCTTCTCTTACAAAAATCTCTCAAGGAATCTATCTTCTCTGAACCTTGATTTTACCATTGTAAAACAGAGATGCGATAGGATTCATATAGGGATTAGATGAAATAATAGAAACTGTGCCTGAAACATTGGAGGCCTTTGGTTTTAACTCCCACTGCCCCTTCAACTTTTCAGAATTTCTAAGGAGAATGATAAAAAAAAAAAAGAGTTGATAAAAATTATGGAAATTCTGTTAAGTGTTATCTATGGTCTCTATTATTAAAAAAAGTCGATAAAAATTATGGAAATTCTGTTGTGTTATAACACTTAACAGAATTTCCATAATTTTTATCGATTTTTTTTAATCATTCTCCTTAGAAATTCTGAAAAGTTGAGGGGGCAGTGGGAGTTAAAACCAAGGGCCTCCCGTGTTTCAGGCACAGTTTCTATTATTTCTTCTAATCCCTGTATGAATCCTATCGCATCTCTGTTTTACAATGGTAAAATCAAGGTTCAGAGAAGATAGATTCCTTGAGAGATTTTTGTAACAGAAGAACAAATCTGACTCCATATTTGATCTATTCCTTTAGCTTTAACCCTTGTATTCTGTCGCCTGTGCTTAGACATGTTGGCCCTGCACCTTTCTGAAAGAATGCTATAGCCTGAAATATATATGATAGTCCATTCTCTTTAAAGGTATTATCTTTAAAAAGGTGTAGA
Organism: Bos mutus; assembly: GCF_027580195.1. NCBI lineage: Eukaryota > Metazoa > Chordata > Mammalia > Artiodactyla > Bovidae > Bos > Bos mutus. The sequence goes on along the minus strand of NC_091619.1, from coordinate 83,101,627 downwards.
ACAGAAAATGACACTTGTCTTGTTGGAGGTTTATAGGAACATTTTTTACCAGACGTACCTAGACAGCTGCAAGAAAAAAGAATGCCTGCACCAAGAAGTTTGCAACAGTCAGCCACACCCCCTACCCTTTTAGTAAAGAAAAAGTCTCAATTCTAACTCAGATAAGATGGTTCTTTAGGATACTAGCCCACTGCCTTCTCTGTCTGCTGGCTTTCCAAATAAAGCTGCTATTCCTTGCCCCAACTCCTCATGTGTAGACTTAGTGGCCTGTCATGTGGCAAGCAGTACAAGTTTGGACATGGTAATTATTTGAATCCAGGTCTTCCTGTCATCAAAGCTTGGCCTGAGCTTATTTCTCTGCTCCACACTTTGTGTAGCTTCATTGTGAAGTTTCAAAGATTTTCTGGAGGTTGTTAGGAGGTCACCTGGAGAACATATCCTTTTCTCTATCCCATTATACACTTATAATCTCTTCCATTTTGATGATGTCTTTCATCCTACCAAATACTTCGACAGATTTTTCATCCTACCAAAAATTTGACAGATTTTGAATCCCCTGGCTTCAAAAAGCTTGGGTATGTAGGTAGGGACCCAAGAAGGACAACCCTAAACATCCTTGATTAGCATACTGGGAAACCAAATCTCAGAGATATTACTGGGAAACCAAATCTCAGAGATATTAACTGACTCAACTAGGGCCACCTATCTGTGAAAGGAAAAGATAGGACTGTACCTAAATCTTCTAACTTTTTGTAGTAGTCAGGCCACTCCACCATGTTCTAGGACATAGCTCTGCTCTGGTTTCCAACATAAGATTCATGAAGGAGTTCAATATGGGTTTAAAAGTAATAATACCATGACTGTAGCATCAATTCACACCCAAACTTTCTGAAAAATTATTACTACTTTCCTAAATCTCAGATATCCCTGAAAAGAGAACCCATTTTCGAATGGCCTCTGTAAAATGTACTTGCTTTTAAGCTCAAAGTCATCATGAGAAACCATTTGATTTGCCCCATTTCTAGAACTTCCCCATGAGCAGGACCAGCAGAAAGGGAAATTCATACCAACTACTTCTAGAAAAGTCATGCACACTGACCTATTTCTGCTTGCCTTTTCCTTTTAAAAAGTCCATGCTCAGAATTGCTATTATTGTTAGATGCCTCTAATTTCAATGGTAGGTACCTCTTGATTAGGAGGTTATTTGGTCTCTAAGTAGCAGGGAGCATGCTGTTTTCTTTTTCACTCCTGGCATTTATTCAGGTTCCCAGGGGCTAGTTAGTGACCAGCAAATCCAGTAAAAACAGAAATTGTTACCTAATAAAACACCAAGAGACTTTCCAGGCCTCAGGGCAAGTAACACTCCTGCCCTTCCTAATTCTCAGACCACATTCCAAGTGCAAAATGGAATCATTTTTGTTTTCAAAGTGATGCTAATTTATTAGCCATGGTGCAAATGTTGACTGTGGTCATGGGACTTCAAAAAGAATGTCTACAGTCCAGAAAGCTTAAGGGGAAAGGGAAATCAACTGACAGGTAAAGAGAATCCAATAGAGTTCCCCCAGACCAAACTGACTACATTCAGCAATTTATCCATTCACTTTTCTCCTCATCCATTAGTTCTTTTATTACTGACCTACTAGATTCCAAGAACTTCCTAGGTACTAGGGATATACATATGTTTAATATATGAAGTATTTTTTCACAGAAACTCAGTTAGGGACACAGACCAGTAAACAGAGCATTGAAGAGAAGTTTATTACTAAGAGGATGGAGTGAGATGTCAGGGAAAGCATGAAGAGAGTATGAAATTTTAAAAAGATGATGAATCTGAAACAGCAATTTACACAAACATTATTTCAACAAAACCTTAGATAGTTCAAGGACTAATTAAGTGTGTATGTAAGAAATGCCTATGTGAGTCAAAATAACTTCACAAGAATCTCAAATCTTATTTTGGGTGTTTCTTACCTCTAGAATGTCTTCCAGGCTTTCTCCTTGGAGTGGAGACTTGTTTCAGTAAAAGTCTGTTACTCAGGGTTTTGGTTACGTGCAAAAACTTAAAAAAAAAAAAAATGACTCTGGCTATATTAAGCAGAAAAGGAATTTACTGGAAATTTATTAAGGAACCACCCTATTGAGAGCAATTTGGAAGAGCAGACCTGGAAAAAAAAGAGAGAAACCAGAAGAGCTACAAAGGGTCAGGCAGTAAAACCAGAACAATGGTTGACCAAGAGTAATCTGAGTTTACTCTGTGCCTCAGAGAGGCAAAGTGACTTTCTGAAGACCACACAACAGCAAGTACCCTTGAAACCTCCAGAGTCGAAAGTGATTTTTAAGCACTTCTCCTCTTGGGCCTTATTAGGGACACTTACCGTTATTTGAGCATCAATATACTCTTTCCTAATTGTTTACTTTTGTTTGTTTTTTTACTTAATTATATTAAAAAACTTTTAAATTGTAATGAAATACATATAACACAAAAACCTATCATCTTAAGTATTTAAGCACACAGTTAAGAGGCATTATCTACATTCACATTGGTGGGTAACCATCACCACCATCTAGCTTCAGAATTCTTCCATCTTGCAAAATGGAAACTCTGTACCCACTAACCAATAACCTCTCATTCTCCTCCCATGTCCTGACATTACCCCTATTTGCATTCTTATCTCCCTTTGCAGAATCCCTCAGGTTGTGTGGTCCTTCAAGAAATGGCTGCCTCTCAGTAGATTTTCCATTCCTTTCCCAGATAACGCAGCACGTGTCAGGTGACTTAAATTCAGCCAATTCAGATGTAGGCCTCATAACAGCAGTATGAGTTGGGATTAATACTATCCCATTTTTTAGATTAGAAAACTGAGAATTTGAGAGGTTGAACAGCTTGGCTAAAGCTATCCTGCTAGTAAATACCAGGGCCAAGATTTAAACCTTTGTCTGTGTTACAACACAGCAGTGCTATTCGCTACTATATTAAGCTGTCTGCTATAAGACTAACACAGACCTCCCCAACTCAAGGTGACCTGGCCACTGGGGCCATAATGATTGTAATTCCTCCACCAAGACCTTTTCATTAGAACACAAAGTTAAAAGGGGCCTCACTATTGGCCACCAAAATAACTCTTTTTCTCCTCTGTATTTTTGTTGCCTGACCAAAAGCCATTAAACTCTGGGGGCACTTCCTTTAACTATGTGAATATATTTAATCAGGTTAGAGTCAGGGCCTTCAGTTGGAGAATTGTTATATCTTTTTAAAATGACTTTGTATTGGATTGACCAAGAAGTTCTTTTGAGTTTTTCTGTAATATCTTATGGAAAAATCCAAACAAACTTTTAGGCCAACACAATATATCTGTGCTCTAATTCATTTATGATTTTACTATTTTTCTCTTAGAGAATAATTTTTTTTTTTTGGCCACATTTAAGCTTTCTCAAGAGAAACCTATCTCAGTATTCCTCAATTACCCCTAACTCAAACACCAATGGGGAAAACTTCTATAGAGACCATCAGTTCAGTTCAGTTCAGTCGCTTAGTCGTGTCCAGCTCTTTGCGACCCCATGAATCTCAGCACACCAGGCCTCCCTGTCCATCACCAACTCCCAGAGTTTACTCAAACTCACGTCCATTGAGTCGGTGATGCCATCCAGCCATCTCATCCTCTGTCATCCCCTTTTCCTCCTGCCTTCAATCCCTCCCAGCATCAGAATCTTTTCCAATGAGTCAACTCTTCGCATGAGGTGACCAAAGTACTGGAGTTTCAGCTTTAGCATCATTCCTTCCAAAGAAATCCCAGGGCTGATCTCCTTTAGAATGGACTCGTTGGATCTCCTTGCAGTCCAAGGGACTCTCAAGAGCGTTCTCCAACGCACACTTCAAAGCATCAATTCTTCAGCCGTCAGCTTTCTTCAGTCTAACTCTCACATCCATAAATGACTACTGGGAAAACCATAGCCTTGACTAGATGGACCTTTGTTGGCGAAGTAATGTCTCTGCTTTTCAATATGCTATCTAGGTTGGTCATAACTTTTCTTCCAAGGAGTAAATGTCTTTTAATTTCATGGCTGCAGTCACCATCTGCAGTGATTTTGGAGCCCCAAAAACATAAAGTCTGACACTGTTTCCACTGTTTCCCCATATATTTCCCATGAAGTGATGGGACCAGATATCATGATCTTTGTTTTCTGAATGTTGAGCTTTAAGCCAACTTTTTCACTCTCCTCTTTCAAATAGTTACTGAATCCAAACTTGTACTGCTTGCCACATGACAGGCCACTAAGTCTACACATGAGGAGTTGGGGCAAGGAATAGCAGCTTTATTTGGAAAGCCAGCAGACAGAGAAGGCAGTGGGCTAGTATCCTAAAGAACCATCTTATCTGAGTTAGAATTGAGACTTTTTCTTTACTAAAAGGGTAGGGGGTGTGGCTGACTGTTGCAAACTTCTTGGTGCAGGCATTCTTTTTTCTTGCAGCTGTCTAGGTACGTCTGGTAAAAAATGTTCCTATAAACCTCCAACAAGACAAGTGTCATTTTCTGTTCTACACCTTTTTAAAGATAATACCTTTAAAGAAATGGACTATCATATATATTTCAGGCTATAGCATTCTTTCAGAAAGGTGCAGGGCCAACATGTCTAAGCACAGGCGACAGAATACAAGGGTTAAAGCTAAAGGAATAGATCAAATATGGAGTCAGATTTGTTCTTCTCTTACAAAAATCTCTCAAGGAATCTATCTTCTCTGAACCTTGATTTTACCATTGTAAAACAGAGATGCGATAGGATTCATATAGGGATTAGATGAAATAATAGAAACTGTGCCTGAAACATTGGAGGCCTTTGGTTTTAACTCCCACTGCCCCTTCAACTTTTCAGAATTTCTAAGGAGAATGATAAAAAAAAAAGAGTTGATAAAAATTATGGAAATTCTGTTAAGTGTTATCTATGGTCTCTATTATTAAAAAAAAGAGTCGATAAAAATTATGGAAATTCTGTTGTGTTATAACACTTAACAGAATTTCCATAATTTTTATCGATTCTTTTTTTTTTAATCATTCTCCTTAGAAATTCTGAAAAGTTGAGGGGGCAGTGGGAGTTAAAACCAAGGGCCTCCCGTGTTTCAGGCACAGTTTCTATTATTTCTTCTAATCCCTGTATGAATCCTATCGCATCTCTGTTTTACAATGGTAAAATCAAGGTTCAGAGAAGATAGATTCCTTGAGAGATTTTTGTAACAGAAGAACAAATCTGACTCCATATTTGATCTATTCCTTTAGCTTTAACCCTTGTATTCTGTCGCCTGTGCTTAGACATGTTGGCCCTGCACCTTTCTGAAAGAATGCTATAGCCTGAAATATATATGATAGTCCATTCTCTTTAAAGGTATTATCTTTAAAAAGGTGTAGAACAGAAAATGACACTTGTCTTGTTGGAGGTTTATAGGAACATTTTTTACCAGACGTACCTAGACAGCTGCAAGAAAAAAGAATGCCTGCACCAAGAAGTTTGCAACAGTCAGCCACACCCCCTACCCTTTTAGTAAAGAAAAAGTCTCAATTCTAACTCAGATAAGATGGTTCTTTAGGATACTAGCCCACTGCCTTCTCTGTCTGCTGGCTTTCCAAATAAAGCTGCTATTCCTGCCCCAACTCCTCATGTGTAGACTTAGTGGCCTGTCATGTGGCAAGCAGTACAAGTTTGGACATGGTAATTATTTGAATCCAGGTCTTCCTGTCATCAAAGCTTGGCCTGAGCTTATTTCTCTGCTCCACACTTTGTGTAGCTTCATTGTGAAGTTTCAAAGATTTTCTGGAGGTTGTTAGGAGGTCACCTGGAGAACATATCCTTTTCTCTATCCCATTATACACTTATAATCTCTTCCATTTTGATGATGTCTTTCATCCTACCAAATACTTCGACAGATTTTTCATCCTACCAAAAATTTGACAGATTTTGAATCCCCTGGCTTCAAAAAGCTTGGGTATGTAGGTAGGGACCCAAGAAGGACAACCCTAAACATCCTTGATTAGCATACTGGGAAACCAAATCTCAGAGATATTACTGGGAAACCAAATCTCAGAGATATTAACTGACTCAACTAGGGCCACCTATCTGTGAAAGGAAAAGATAGGACTGTACCTAAATCTTCTAACTTTTTGTAGTAGTCAGGCCACTCCACCATGTTCTAGGACATAGCTCTGCTCTGGTTTCCAACATAAGATTCATGAAGGAGTTCAATATGGGTTTAAAAGTAATAATACCATGACTGTAGCATCAATTCACACCCAAACTTTCTGAAAAATTATTACTACTTTCCTAAATCTCAGATATCCCTGAAAAGAGAACCCATTTTCGAATGGCCTCTGTAAAATGTACTTGCTTTTAAGCTCAAAGTCATCATGAGAAACCATTTGATTTGCCCCATTTCTAGAACTTCCCCATGAGCAGGACCAGCAGAAAGGGAAATTCATACCAACTACTTCTAGAAAAGTCATGCACACTGACCTATTTCTGCTTGCCTTTTCCTTTAAAAAAAGTCCATGCTCAGAATTGCTATTATTGTTAGATGCCTCTAATTTCAATGGTAGGTACCTCTTGATTAGGAGGTTATTTGGTCTCTAAGTAGCAGGGAGCATGCTGTTTTCTTTTTCACTCCTGGCATTTATTCAGGTTCCCAGGGGCTAGTTAGTGACCAGCAAATCCAGTAAAAACAGAAATTGTTACCTAATAAAACACCAAGAGACTTTCCAGGCCTCAGGGCAAGTAACACTCCTGCCCTTCCTAATTCTCAGACCACATTCCAAGTGCAAAATGGAATCATTTTTGTTTTCAAAGTGATGCTAATTTATTAGCCATGGTGCAAATGTTGACTGTGGTCATGGGACTTCAAAAAGAATGTCTACAGTCCAGAAAGCTTAAGGGGAAAGGGAAATCAACTGACAGGTAAAGAGAATCCAATAGAGTTCCCCAGACCAAACTGACTACATTCAGCAATTTATCCATTCACTTTTCTCCTCATCCATTAGTTCTTTTATTACTGACCTACTAGATTCCAAGAACTTCCTAGGTACTAGGGATATACATATGTTTAATATATGAAGTATTTTTTTCACAGAAACTCAGTTAGGGACACAGACCAGTAAACAGAGCATTGAAGAGAAGTTTATTACTAAGAGGATGGAGTGAGATGTCAGGGAAAGCATGAAGAGAGTATGAAATTTTAAAAGATGATGAATCTGAAACAGCAATTTACACAAACATTATTTCAACAAAACCTTAGATAGTTCAAGGACTAATTAAGTGTGTATGTAAGAAATGCCTATGTGAGTCAAAATAACTTCACAAGAATCTCAAATCTTATTTTGGGTGTTTCTTACCTCTAGAATGTCTTCCAGGCTTTCTCCTTGGAGTGGAGACTTGTTTCAGTAAAAGTCTGTTACTCAGGGTTTTGGTTACGTGCAAAAACTTAAAAAAAAAAAAAAATGACTCTGGCTATATTAAGCAGAAAAGGAATTTACTGGAAATTTATTAAGGAACCACCCTATTGAGAGCAATTTGGAAGAGCAGACCTGGAAAAAAAGAGAGAAACCAGAAGAGCTACAAAGGGTCAGGCAGTAAAACCAGAACAATGGTTGACCAAGAGTAATCTGAGTTTACTCTGTGCCTCAGAGAGGCAAAGTGACTTTCTGAAGACCACACAACAGCAAGTACCCTTGAAACCTCCAGAGTCGAAAGTGATTTTTAAGCACTTCTCCTCTTGGGCCTTATTAGGGACACTTACCGTTATTTGAGCATCAATATACTCTTTCCTAATTGTTTACTTTTGTTTGTTTTTTACTTAATTATATTAAAAAACTTTTTAAATTGTAATGAAATACATATAACACAAAACCTATCATCTTAAGTATTTAAGCACACAGTTAAGAGGCATTATCTACATTCACATTGGTGGGTAACCATCACCACCATCTAGCTTCAGAATTCTTCCATCTTGCAAAATGGAAACTCTGTACCCACTAACCAATAACCTCTCATTCTCCCCTCCCATGTCCTGACATTACCCCTATTTGCATTCTTATCTCCCTTTTGCAGAATCCCTCAGGTTGTGTGGTCCTTCAAGAAATGGCTGCCTCTCAGTAGATTTTCCATTCCTTTCCCAGATAACGCAGCACGTGTCAGGTGACTTAAATTCAGCCAATTCAGAGCTTTCTCCCAGGAATCTATATCTGCAGTAAGACATAAAAGATGTTGAGTTGGTTGGAGAGAGAGTCATGGGAAGCTGCAAGGACTTGTGACCTACCCAATATTACACAACTCATTAGTGGTAGAGCTGGGATATCAACCCAGGTGATGTAAAGGCAGAACCCACAAAGCTATTGAAAAAAGAGCAACATTCCAGCCACTCACTGGAAAAAAAAATTTGGTGAGTTTCTTTACATATTAGACCATTAGTTCAGTTCAGTTCAGTTCAGTCACTCAGTTGTGTCAGACTCTTTGTGACCCCGTGAATCGCAGCACTCCAGGCCTCCCTGTCCATCACCAACTCCCAGAGTTCACTCAGACTCACGTCCATCGAGTCAGTGATGCCATCCAGCCATCTCATCCTTTGTCGTCCCCTTCTCCTCTTGCCCCCAATCCCTCCCAGCATCAGAGTCTTTTCCAATGAGTCAACTCTTCGCATGAAGTGACCAAAGTACTGGAGTTTCAGCTTTAGCATCATTCCTTCCAAAGAAATCCCAGGGCTAATCTCCTTCAGAATGGACTGGTTGGATCTCCTTGCAGTCCAAGGGACTCTCAAGTGTCTTCTATAACACCATACTTTAAAAGCATCAATTCTTTAGCGCTCAGCCTTCTTCATGGTCCAACTCTCACATCCATACATGACCACAGGAAAAACCATAGCCTTGATTAGATGGACCTTTGTTGGCAAAGTAATGTCTCTGCTTTTGAATATGCTGTCTAGGTTGGTCATAACTTTCCTTCCAAGGAGTAAGCGTCTTTTAATTTCATGGCTGCAGTCACCATCTGCAGTGATTTTGGAGCCCAAAAAATAAAGTCTGACACTGTTTCCCCATCTATTTGCCATGAAGTGATGGGACCAGATGCCATGATCTTCGTTTTCTGAATGTTGAGCTTTAAGCCAACTTTTTCACTCTCCGCTTTCACTTTCATCAAGAGGCTTTTTAGTTCCTCTTCACTTTCTGCCATAAGAGTGGTGTCATCTGCATCTCTGAGGTTATTGATATTTCTCCCGGCAATCTTGATTCCAGCTTGTGTTTCTTCCAGTCCATGTTTCTCATGATGTACTCTGCGTATAAGTTAAATAAGCAGGGTATAGGAGTATATAAATATACAAAAAAGTTTCTGGCCTTAAGCAGTAGTAAGTGAGGACATAGACAGAGTCCAATGTGGTGATCATTTCTATGAGATTGGATGGGAATATGCAGAAGCTCAGTTGGTAAAGAATCTACCTGTAATGCAGGAGACCCTGGGTTCAATTCCTAGGTCAGGAAGATCTGCTGGAGAAGGGATAGGCTACCCAATCCAGTATTATTGGGCTTCCCTTGTGGCTCAGCTGGTAAAAAATCCACCCACACTGCAGGAGACCTGGGTTCAATCCCTGAGTTTTGAAGATCCCCTGGAGAAGGGAAAGGTTACCCACTCCAGTATTCTGGCCTAGAGAATTCCATGGACTGTATCGTCCATGGGGTCACAAAGAGTAGGACACGACTGAGTGACTTTCACTTTCACTTGCAGAAAGAAAAGCCTAGATTAGCCCAGAATGTGGGAAAGAATTTCAAAGGAATCATTGCTTGAACCAGATCTTAAGGTTCAACTGGTAAGTATGCACTGCAAGCAAACCCTGGAGAGCTCAGCATATGAAAATTCATGGAGGCATGAGAGGCCTTCCACAAACTATAAAGAAGCTCAGAAATTGCTAGATTATGAAGTGAAGGATGAGACATGGCCAGAAAAGACTCAGGATAAATGATTAGGGCATAGATTGAGCAGGAGGAAGGGGCTCTTGTGCCATGGAAAGAAGTTTTTTTAATGCCCCTAAGAATATAATTACAAATGGGAAGTCCTTAGACCCCTGAAGTTTCATAAACCATTCCATTGAATGATATAGAATACTGTTGGTGGATATTTTCCTTAAGGAGTATATCTGGAACTTACATCATCTTTTTGGGTGGTGGGTAGAACCTGGGGCATGAGGTAAAAACAACAGAGAACCTTGAAGTATTCCTGTTTTCAGAGATGCACTCTTGCCTTTGGCAGTTTACATTGTAGCCCCCACATCAGCAAAACTGTCGTCACTAGGACTTAACACTGGGATAGAGGAAGAACATGCATGAGGATGGGGAACATGGGGATGTGAAATGGAAGGAGGCTGTGATTTATATTTTTCCTTAGGAATAGCAGCATGCTGATTGCCAAAACAATGAGCTCATCCTGAATGTTAATGTAGTGAGTGCCAGGTGAATAAATTTTCTATTATTAGACTTCACCATGCAGTAAGTGCTCTTGTTCCCTCCTTTCTTAGGTACACTTGCTGTCTCAATGTATATCAACTTTGGGGACACTGGTCCCCATTAACACAGAAGGAATAGAAAATATATGAGATAGATGCTTGCACAGGAAGTGATTAGCTGGAAAAAGGAGCTTTGAGCACTTTTTTAAAAACTCCATTTATGCTAGCAGAGTGGTGGTAACATCTATCTTCCCTTTCCAGATTATTTTAAGTTTTACGGCAGGGAATACTAGGATGTAATTCTTCTCTCGCCTTTGGCACCTTAAAGTATCCATATAGAAAGTTCTTAAAAATGGTATACCTCACTAACCTGAGTTAAACTATATCAATTTAGCAAATCACTTAGCAAGGAAGTGAGAACCTTGCTAAAGGTTCTCAGGGATTGTGGGAGTGCTTGTGCACTCTCTGTCAGCTTAAAATGTATTGGGAGACAGATTTTTAATGCCTAATAAAGCTACAAATAAGAGTAAACTATGCCCCATAGACAAAGACAAGGTAATGTGGTGTTTTAGCCAGTAGAGTCAGATTAGCCTGGACTAGAATTCTAGCTCTGCAATTTAACAGTCCCATCATCTTGTGTGTGCTCAGTGGCTCAGTCATGTCTGACTCTTTGTGACCCCATGGTCTGTAACCTACCAGGCCCCTCTGTCCATGGAATTTTCCAGGCAAGACTACTGGAGTGGGTTGCCATTTCCTATTCTATCCTTAAAATCAGGAAAGTTACATAATCCCCTGGGTCTCATTTTTTTCATCTACTGAAATGGAAATAGTAACACTGCCTCTAGGTTTTGTGTTTTGTTGGTGGTTGTTTGTTTTGTGGATTAGAGGCACACTGTGTGTGAAGAGAGGTGGCAGAGTATAAGGACACTGGGCTCCCCTCCCCTCATGAACACAGTAAAATTACAACTACATGTACAGTAACTCTCACTGAAATCAACCTGGGGGCGAAAAGAACAGCTCTTCTATAGCAAGGCTATAAAGAAAGTTCACACAGAGTCGCTGGGTTGGGAAGATCCCCTGGAGGAAGGCATGCCAACCCATTCCGGTATTCTTGCCTGGAGAATCCGCATTGACAGTGGAGCCTAGCAGGCTATAGTCCATGGGGTCACAAAAAGTCGGACATGACTGAGTCACTAAGCACAGAAAATACAAAAAGAACCAGTCACAGCTAAAAATATGATAATTGAAATGAAAAAATACACTAGAGAAATTAACAGCAAGTTAGGTGAGACAAATCCCATGGACGGAGGAGCCTGGTAGGCTGCAGTCCATCGGGTCGCTAAGAGTCGGAAACAACTGAGTGACTTCACTTTCACTTTTCACTTTCATGCATGGGAGAAGGAAATGGCAACCCACTCCAGTGTTCTTGTCTGGAGAATCCCAGGGACGCGGGAGCCTGGTGGGCTGCTGTCTATGGGGTCGCACAGAGTCAGACATGACTGAAGCGACTTAGCAGCATAAGCAGCAGCAGGTGAGACAAAACAAAATGTGAGTGATCTGGAAGAAAGGATAATGGAAATCACCAAATCAGAATAGCAGAAAGAAAAACAAATTTTACAAAATAATAGTCTAAGGGACCTCTGAAACAGCACCAAGCATGCTAACATTCACATTAGAGAGGTCTCAGAATGAGAAGAGAGAGAGAAAATGGTACAAAATATATTGATGAAATTATGGCTTAAAACTTCCCAAATCTGAAGAAGGAAACAGATATCTAGGTGCAATAAGCAAACAGAGTCCCACAGAAGATGAACCCAAAGAGATACACACTGAGACATATCATAATAAAAATGACAAAAGGTAAAGAATTTTAAAATCCACAAGAGAAAAACAGTCACATGAAGGGAAGCTCCATTAGGCTATCATCTGAACTATTATACTCTACCCAGCAAAGTTTGGTTCAGTTCAGTCACTCAGTTGTGTCCAACTCTTCATGACCCCATGGACTGCAGCACGCCAGGCTTTCCTATCCATCACCAGCTCCTGGAACTTGCTCAAACTCATGTCCATCGAGTCACTGATGCTACCCAACCAACTCATCCTTAGTCCTCCCCTTCTCTTCCTGCCCTCAATCTTTCCCAGAATTAGGGTCTTTTCAGTTTTTAAAATCAGGTGGCCAAAGTAACCCAGAAAAGTTAACATTCACATTGAAAGAGAGAGAGAGACATCTCAGACAAACACTAACTTTATCAGTACTAAACTGACCTAACAAGAAATGTTAAGGGTCTTCTTTAAATGAAAAGATTATAATAAGAAATTATACGAAGGGGAAAATCCCACTGGCAAAGACAAATAAATAGTAAAGGCTGTGAGGGGGGTCAAAATCTAAATAAGTTAGTACGTAGGTTAAAAGACAAAAATTATAAAATCAATTACAACTATAATAAACAGATACATGAAGATGTAAAATATAATATCAAAAACGTAAAACAGGATGGGAGGGAATAAAAGGTATAGAATTTTTAGAACGTATTTGAACTTAAATAACTATCAGTTTCATTCAGTAGATATAGTTATAGGTCAGCAAATATGAACTCCGTAGTAACCACAAATTGAAAAACCTGCAATAGATCTATAAAAACTATAGAGAAAGGAACACAAACATAATAGTAAAGAATATCATCAAACCAAATGAAATAAACTAAAAAAGAAAACAAAGAATGACAAAAAAATAAATAAAACAATTAACAAAATGACAAGTACTGGCCTGCTGCTGCTGCTGCTGCTGCTAAGTCACTTCAGTCGTGTCTGACCCTGTGCGACCCCATAGACGGCAGGCCACCAGGCTTCCCCATCCCTGGGAGTCTCCAGGCAAGAACACTGGCCTACTGACACTCACTTTAAATGTCAATGGACTAAATGCTCTAGTCAAAAGACATAGGGTAGTTGATTAGATTTTTTAAAAAGACCCATCTATATGTTCCCTACAATAGAAACTCAGTTCACAGCTGAAGACACACAGAGACAGAAAATGGGGAGATAAATAAAAGATATTTTATGCAGATGGAAAGGAAAAGAAGCTAGTGACCCATACTTACATCAGAAAAAAAGTAGACATTGAAACAATGTACATAATTAAATGCAATTAAAGAAAAAGAAGGACATTATATACTGATAAAGCATTGAATACAAGAAGAGGATATAACACTCATTATATTTTTGACCTAATATAGGAGCACCTGAACAACATTCAGAAAACTCAGATCATGGCATCTGGTCCCATCACTTCATGGCAAATAGATGGGGAAACAATGGAAACAGTGTTAGACTTTATTTTGGGGGGCTCCAAAATCACTGCAGATGGTGACTGCACCCGTGAAATTAAAAGACGCTTACTCCTTAGAAGGAAAGTTATGACCAACCTAGGTAGCATATTGAAAAGCAGAGACATTACTTTGCCAAAAAAAAGTCCGTCTAGTCAAGGCTATGGTTTTTCCAGTGGTCATGTATGGATGCAGAGTTGGACTGTGAAGAAAGCTGAGTGCCAAGGAATCGATGCTTTTGAACTATGGTGTTAGAGAAGACTCTTGAGAGTCCCTTGGACTGCAAGGAGATCCAACAGGTCCATTCTAAAGGAGATCAGTCCTAGGTGTTCATTGGAAGGACTGATGCTAAAGCTGAAACTCCAATACTTTAGCCACCTCATGCCAAGAGTTGACTATTGGAAAAGACCCTGATGCTGGGAGGGATTAGGGGCAGGAGGAGAAGGGGACGACAGAGGATGAGATGGCTGGATGGCATCACTGACTCGATGGACATGAGTTTAAATGAACTCTGGGAGTTAGTGATGGACAGGGAGGCTTGGCGAGCTGTGATTCATGGGGTCGCAAAGAGTTGAACATGACTGAGTGACTGAACTAAACTGAACTGAACATATAGACCATGTGTTAACAGACATAAAAGGAAAAATTGACAATAATATTAATAATAATAGGTGATTTTAACACCACACTTACATCATGGACAGATCATCCAGACAGAAAATTAATAAGGAAACAGTGTTCTTAAATGACGTATTTGACTAGTAGGAGTTCATGAATATCTATAGAACATTCCAATAAAAAGGAGCAAAATACACATTTTTTTCAGGGCCACACGGAATGTTTTCTAGGATATATCACATGCAAGGCCACAAAACAAATCTCAACAAATTTTAAAAGATACAAATTATATGAAGCAGTTTTTCCAACTACAAAATAAACACTAGAAATCAATTACAGGAAGAAAAACAGTAAAGGTACCAATCAGTGGAGAAGAAAAACATCCTACCTAAAAACCCAGTTGGTCACTAAAGAAATCAAAGAGGAAATCATAAACTACCTTGAGACCAGTGAATATAAAAACATGTTCCCAAAATCTGTGTGATGCAGCAAAAGCAGTTATAAAAAAAGAGATTAATAGCAATACAGACATACTTCACAAAACAAGAAAAATCTAAATTAACAACATAACCTATCATCTAAAGGAATTAGAAAGAAACAAAGAAACCAAACCCTAAGTCAGCAAAAGGAGGAAATAACAAAAATCAGAGAGAAAATAAATAAAACAGGCAGAAAGCAATAGAAAAGATCAGTAAAATCAAGAGTTGGTTATTTAAAAAGATAAATTTGCTAAACCAAGAGCCAGGTTGATTAAAGGAAAAAACAAATACTCAAAGTAAGAAATGAAAGAGGAGAAATTACAACCAGCATTACAGAGAATACTCTGTAATGTTCATAAGAGAATACGTTCAGAAAATATGTTCAAATGTTCATAAGAGAATGCTATGAATAGTTATTTGTGCTTTCCTTGTGGCTCGGCTGGTAAAGAATCCACCTGCAATGCCAGAGACCTGGATTCTATCCCTGGGTTGGGAAGATCCCCTGGAGAAGGGAAAGGCTACCCACTCCAGTATTCTGGCCTGGAGAATTCCATGGATGGTAAAGTTCATGGGGTCACAAAGAGTTGGACACAACTGAGCAACTTTCACTTTCATTTTCAACAAATTGAATACTCTAGAAGAAATTTATCAATTCCTATAAATGTACTATCTTGCAAAAACTTAATCAGGGATAAATAGATAATATGAACAGACTTCTTACTAGTACTGAAATTGAATCAGTAATCAAAAAATTTCAAAATCCAGGACCATAGAGCTTCACAGTAGAATTCTACCAAACATATAAAGATGAGTTCAAACTATTCAGAAAATGTGAAGAAGAGCAAACACCACCAAATTCCTTCTATGAGGCCACCATTACTCTGATGATACCAAAACCAGATAGACACTACAAAAAAAGAAAATTATAGATCAACATTCCTGATGAATATAGATGCAAAAATTCTCAATAAAATGTTAGCAAAATGAATGAAACAATATATAAAAAGGATCATACACTACAACCAACTGGGATTTGTCCCAGGGATGCCAGGATGGTTCAATATCAGCAAATCAATCAGTGTGGTTCACCACATTAACAAAAAGAAAGAAAAAAAATCACACGATGCAGAAAAGGTATTCCCTGGTGGCTCAGATGGTAAAGAGTCTGCCTGTAATGCAGGAGACCCAGATTCAATCTCTGGGTCAGGAAGATCCCCTGGAGAAGGAAATGGCAACCCACTCCAGTACTCTTGCCTAGAAAATCCCATGGATGGAGGAGCCTGGCCGATTACAGTCCATGGGTCACAAAGAGTCAGACACAACTGAGTGACTTCACTTTCAGTTTTCACTTTCTTTCATCACCCATTCATGATAAAACTCTCAACAATGCTGATATAGACAGAAAATATCTAAAATAATAAAGCCCATTTATGACAAACCCATAGCTGATATCATACTTTATAATGAAAAACTAAAAAGCTTTTCCTCTGAAATCAAGAGCAAGGAACAAATTGAGAATACCCAGTCTCACTATTTATATTTAAAATAGTATTGGAAGCTCTACCCACACCAATCAGACAAGAAAAAGAAATTAAATGCATCAAATTAGAAGATAATAAGTAAACTCTCACTATTTGCAGAAGACATGATACTATGTATATAAAATATTAAAGTTTTCATCAGAAAACTATTAGAACTAATAAATGAATTTACTGAAGTTGCAGGATATAAAAGTAACATACAAGAATCTGTTGCTTTTCTATACACTAATAATGAAATATCAGAATGAGAAATTGAGGAAATAATCCCATTTACAATTATAAAAAGAATAAAATACCTAAGAAAAAACAACCAAGGAGGTGAAAGACTTATAGTGTGAAAACCATAAGATGTTGATGAAGGAGATTGAAGACGCAAATGAGTGGAAAGATATCCTGTGTTCATGGACTGGAAGAATATTGTTAAAATATTTACAGTACCCCAAGTAATCTACCGATTGAATGGAATCCTTTAAAAGATATCCATGACATTTTTTACAGAACTAGAACAAATAATCCTAAAGTTTATATGGAACCACAAAAGACCCCAAATAGCCACATCAATATTGAGGGGGGAAAAAAAAAGCTGGAGATTTCACACTTTCTTATTTCAGACTATACTACAAAGCTACAGTAGTCAAAACAGTACTGTACTGGCACACACACACACACAAAACAGACACATAGATCAATGGAACAAAATAAATAAACCCATAAATAAATAAATCCCATAAATAAACCAGTGCACATATAGTCATTTAGTCTATGACAAAGGAAGTAAAACTATACAATTGATAACACATGTATACCTGTGGTGGATTCATTTTGATATTTGGCAAAACTAATACAATTATGTAAAGTTTAAAAAAAAAAAAAGACTATTCAAGAAGTGGTGCTGTGAAAACTGGACAACTGCGTGTAAAAGACTGAAATTATAACATTTTCTCACACTATATATAAATATCAACTCAAAATTTATTCAAGGCCTAAATATAAGACCAGAAACCATAAAAACCCTAGAAGAAAACATAGGCAGTCTACTCTTTCACATAAATTATAGCAACATGTGTTTGCATCTGTCTTTTCACACAAGGGAAATAGAAAAATAAACAAATGAAGGCTTGCTTGGTGGCTCAGTAGTAAACAATCCTCCTACGAATGCAGGAGACACAGGTTCGATCCCTGATATGGGAAGACCCCCATGCCATGGAGCAACTAAGCCTCTGCATCACAACTACTGAGCCTGTGCTCTAGAGCCCAGGAGCCACAACGACTGAACCCACATGCCAACTACTGAAGTCCACATGCCTAAAACCTGTGCTCTGCAACAAGAGAAGTCACAGCAATGAGAACTCTGCACACCACGACTAGAGAGTAGCCCCACTCACTGCAACTAGAGAAAATGCCCACATAGCAACAGAAACCCAGCACAGCCATGGATAAATAAAATTTAAAAAATAAACAAATGGGACCTAATAAACTTAGAAGCTTTGCACAGTGAAGGAAGCATCAACAAAATAAAAAGACAATCTGTTGAATGGAAAAAAGATATTTGTAAATGATATGTCTGGTGAGGGGTTAATATCCAAGATGTATAAATATTTCATAAGCTCAACATCAAAAAAAAAAAAAGCAATTTAAAAAAAGGGCAAAAGACTTAAATAGACATTTTTCCAAAGTTTTTCTGACAGGTAAATGAAAAGATGTTCATTATCACTAATTGTCAGGGAAATGCAAATCAAAACCACAATGAGTATCATCAGACACCTGTCAGAATGCTTATCATCAAAAATAAAACAAATAAGAAATATTTGTGAGGGTGTAGGGAATAGTTCTACATCAGTTCACTGATGGTGAGATTAAAAGTTGGTACAGCCACTATGGAAATTAGTACAGAGATTCCTTAAGTTAGAAATTGAATTATCACATGATCCAGCAATTTCATTGCTAAGTATACATCTGAAGAAAATGAAAGCACTAATTGAAAAAGATACATGCACCTCAATGTTCAAAGCAGCATTGTTTACAACAGACAAGATATGGAAGCATCTTAGTGTCCATCAACAGATGAATGAATAAAGAAGATATAGTATATAGGAGCGGCGGCTGCATGGTACAGGAGTGGCCTGGAGGAGATAACCCTGTCCAAGATCAGGAGTGGCAGCTGTGAGGAGATACCCCACATCTGAGGGAAGAGGCAGCAGCTGCGCTTTGCTGGAACAGCCATGAAGAGATACCCCAAGTCCAAGTAAACCCAAGGAAGATGGTAGGTGCTGAGAGAGGGCATCAGAGGGCAGACACACTGAAAGCACAATGACAGAAAACTAGCCAATCTGATCACATGGACCACAGCCTTGTCTAACTCAATGAAACTAACCATGCCGTGTGGGGCCACCCAAGACAGACAGGTCACGGTGGAGAGGTCTGACAGAATGTGGTACACTGGAGAAAAAAACGGCAAACCACTTCAGTATTCTTGCCTTGATTCCCATGAACAGTATGAAAAAGTAAAAAGACAGGACACTGAAAGATGAACTCCTCAGGTCGGTAGGTACCCAATATGCCACTGGAGATTAGTGGAGAAATAACTCCAGAAAGATTGAAGAGAAGGAGCCAAAGCAAAAACGACACCCCATTGTGGATGTGACTGGTGATAGAAGCAAGGTCCGATGCTGTAAAGAGCAATATTGCATAGGAACCTGGAATGTTAGGTCCATGAATCAAGGCAAATTGGAAGTGGTCAAACAGGAGATGGCAAGAGTAAACGTCAACGTTCTAGGAATCGGTGAACTAAAATGGACCAGAATGGGTGAATTTAACTCAGATGACCATTACATCTACTACCGTGTGCAGGAATCCCTTAGAAAACATGGAGTAGCCATGATAGTCAACAAAAGAGTCCGAAATGCAGTACTTGGGTGCAATCTCAAAAACAACAGAATGATCTCTGTTCATCTCCAAGACAAAGCATTCAATATCACAGTAAACCAAGTCTATGCCCCAACCAGTAACACTGAAGAAGCTGAAGTTGAACGGTTCTATGAAGACCTACAAGACCTTTTAGAACTAACACCCAAAAAAAGATGTCCTTTTCATTATAAGGGACTGGAATGCAAAAGTAGGAAGTCAAGAAACACCTGGAGTTACAGGCAAATTTGGCCTTGGAGTACAGAATGAAGCAGGGCAAAGGCTAATAGAGTTCTGCCAAGAGAACGTACTAGTCATAGCAAACACCCTCTTCCAACAACACAAGAGAAGTCTCTACACATGGACATTACCAGATGGTCAACACCGAAATCAGATAGATTATATTCTTTGCAGCCAAAGATGGAGAAGCTCTATCTTTGCAAAACAGTCAGCAAAAACAGGACTGGGAGCTGACTGTGGCTCAGATCATGAATTCCTTACTGCCAAATTCAGACTTAAATTGAATAAAGTAGGAAAAACACTAGACCATTCAGGTATGGCCTAAATAAAAGCCCTTATACAGTGGAAGTGAGAAATAGATTTAAGGTACTAGATCTGATAGACAGAGTGCCTGATGAACTACGGACAGAGGTTTGTGACATTGTACAGGAGAAAGGGATCAAGACCACCCCCAAGAAAAAGAAATGCAAAAAAGCAAAATGTCTGTCTGAGGAGGCCTTACAAATAGCTGTGAAAAGAAGAGAAGTGAAAAGCAAAGGAGAAAAGGAAAGATATACTCATTTGAATGCAACATTCCAAAAAATATCAAGGAGAGATAAGAAAGCCTTCCTCAGCGATCAATGCAAAGAAATAGAGGAAAACAATAGAATGGGAAAGACGAGATATCACTTCAAGAAAATTAGAGATAACAAGGGAACCTTTCATGCAAAGATGGGTTCAATAAAGTACAGAAATGAGATGGACCTAACAGAAGCAGAACATATTAAGAAGAGGGAGCAACAATTCATAGAAGAACTGTACAGAAAAGACCTTCACAACTCAGATAATCACAATGGTGTGATTACTCACCTAGAGCCAGACATCCTGGAATGTAAAGTCAAGTGGTCCTTAGGAAGTATCATTATGAACAAAGTTAGTGGAAGTGATGGAATGCCCATTGAGCTATTTCAAATCCTAAAAGATGATGCTGTGAAAGTGCTGCACTCAATATACCAGCAAATTTGGAAAACTCAGCAGTGGCCACAGGACTGGAAAAGGTCAGTTTTCATTCCAATCCAAAAGAAAGGCAATGCCAAAGAATGCTCAAACTACTGCACAATTGCACGCATCTCACATGCTAGTAAAGTAATGCTCAAAACTCTCCAAGCCAGGCTTCAGCAATACGTGAACCGTGAACTTCCAGATGTTCAAGCTGGTTTTAGAAAAGGCAGAGGAACCAGAAATCAAATTGCCAACATCCACTGGATCATGGAAAAAACAAGAGAGTTCCAGAAAAACATCTATTTCTGCTTTATTGACTATGCCAAAGCCTTTGACTGTGTGGATCACAATAAACTGTGGACAATTCTGAAAGAGCTGGGAATACCAGACCACCTGACCTGCTTCTTGAGAAATCTGCATGCAGGTCAGGAAGCAACAGTTAGAACTGGACATGGAACAACAGACTGGTTCCAAGTAGGAAAAGGAGTACGTCAAGGCTGTATATTGTCACCCTGCTTATTTAACTTATATGCAGAGTACATCATGAGAAAGGCTGGGCTGGAAGAAGCACAAGCTGGAATCAAGATTTCCAGGAGAAATATCAATAACCTCAGATATGCAGTTGATACAACCCTTATGGCAGAAAGTGAAGAAGAACTAAAGAGCCTCTTGATGAAAGTAAAAGAGGAGAATGAAAAAGTTGGCTTAAAGCTCAACATTCAGAAAACTAAGATCATGGCATCTGGTCCCAACACTTCATGGGAAATAGATGGGGAAACAGTGGAAACAGTGGCTGACTTTATATTTGGGGCTCCAAAATCACTGCAGATGATGATTGCAGCCATAAAATTAAAAGACGCTTACTCCTTGGAAGGAA
The DNA here is from genome assembly GCF_027580195.1 of Bos mutus. Taxonomy (NCBI): domain Eukaryota; kingdom Metazoa; phylum Chordata; class Mammalia; order Artiodactyla; family Bovidae; genus Bos; species Bos mutus. The sequence goes on along the minus strand of NC_091619.1, from coordinate 83,080,196 downwards.
AGTTATGACTAACCTAGCCAGTATAGTAAAAAGCAGAGACATTACTTTGTCAACAAAGATCCATCTAGTCAAGGCTATGGTTTTTCCAGTAGTTGTGTATGGATGTGAGAGTTGGACTATGAAGAAAGCTGAGTGCTGAAGAATTAATGCTTTTGAACTGTGGTGTTGAAGAAGACTCTTGAGAGACACTTGGACTGCAAGGAGATTCAATCAGTCCATCCTAAAGGAGATGAGTTCTGGGTGTTCATTGGAAGGACTCATGTTAAAGCTGAAACTCCAATACTTTGGCCACCTGATGCGATGAGCTGACTCATTGGAAAAGGCCCTGATGCTGGGAGGGTTTGGGGGCAGAAGGAGAAGGGGACGACATGGGATGAGATGATTGAATGGCATCTCCAACTCAATGGTCATGAGTTTGGGTAAACTCCAGGAGTTGGTGATGTTCAGGGAGGCCTGGTGTGCTGAGGTTCATGGGGTCGCAAATAGTGGACACAATTGAGCCACTGTACTGAACTGAGTATATATATATATATATATATATATATATATATATTTTGTGTGTGTAATATATATATATATATATATACACACCCAAATACACATGCATGTATATATGTATATGTACACATATGTATATATGTATACACACACAAATAATATAATATCACTTAGCAATAAAAAGAATGAAATTCTGATATTTGTAATAACATGCATGGACCTGGAGGTTATCATGTTTAGTGAAGTAAGTTAGACAGAGAAAGACAAATACTGTATATTTTATATGTGGAATCTAGAAAATAAACGAATACAACAAAACTAAAACAGACTCATAGATACGGAGAACTAACCATGGTTAGTGGTTACCAGTAGGGAAAGGAAGGAGAGCTACAAGACAGGGCAAGGGGATTAAGAGGTGCAACCTACTAGGTATAATATAAGATACAAGATGTAATATATAGCATAGGGTATACAGGCAATATTTAATAATAAACTTAAAAGGAATATAATCTACAAAAATATAAAATAACTATGTTGTATACCTGAAACTAAGACATTGTAAATCAATTCTACTTCAACAAAAAATTAAATAAAATGTTTCATAAATATTTTTAATGTTTTATTACAAAACATCTCAATTGCAAAATACAGAAAATACTGTAATAGTTATATAACAACCACTCAGATTTAACAAATACACATATTTAACTATTTAGAAAAGAGAGACACAGTGATTGAACTATGTAACACAGTACATGCAAATGTTTAATTGGCGAAAATGGCTAAAAAGACACTAGATTCAAAGGGAGTGGGTCATTAGCTTGGAGTAGTGGAGAAGGCAATGGCACCCCACTCCAGTACTCTTGCTTGGAAAATCCCATGGATGGAGGAGCCTGGTAGGCGGCAGTCCATGGGGCCCCTAAGAGTCGGACACGACTGAGCGACTTCACTTTCACTTTTCACTTTCACGCATTGGAGAAGGAAATGGCAACCCACTCCAGTGTTCTTGCCTGGAGAATCCCAGGGACAGGTCAGCCTGGTGGGCTGCTATCTATGGGGTCACACAGAGTTGGACATGACTGAGGTGACTTAGCAGCAGCAGCAGCAGTGGTATAGAACATATCTGAACCCAAGGAGGTAGTATTTGACACAAACTCTGAAAGATAAGTACAATTACTGCAGGAGAATAGAGTGAGAAGAAAAAAGAACAATAAAGCCTGGGAAACCATGTAAATGAGTGAAAGTATATGCCAAAGAGATGGAGAACAGAGCAGTCTAGTATGGACACAACCAAAAAGTCATGGTTCAGGAAGACGTTCACAGAGGGAGAAGATACTGGAAAACTAGATTCAGCTAAGAGGATGGACAGCCATCATGCTTTGATAAGGAGCACCGTTGAAAGAGTGAATGAATTATTGATCTATAGTCAGTGATACAACACTGAAATCTTCATTTAAAATAATTTTTAGGAATACCTCCATTCTCTTCTACATAGCCTCTCCATGTTGTTTGGACTTAGAAAGAAAGGAAGTAGAAGATGTTCATCCTCTTAAGGCCTGGGTTACAAAGTCCTTAGATGTCACATCTGATTGCTTCTTTTTGTCAGAATGAGTCTCAAGGACAATCCAATTTCAAGGAGAAGATCAATAAGCCCCACCTTTTTATATGAGGAGAAGCATGCACATATGAGGAGGGGAAGATTGTTTCAGGCTATCTTTGGGAACTAGCTACTTCTGATGTGTTCTCAAATGATTCAAATTTAAGGAAACTGACTTGAAAATCTTCTAGTGGCTCAGTTGTGTCTGACTCTTTGTGACCCCATGGACTGTAACCCACCAGGCTCCTCTGTCCATGGGGATTCTACTGAGTGGGTAGCCATTTCCTTCTGCAGGGGATCTTCCCAACCCAGGGATCAAACCGGGTCTCCTGCATTGCAGGCAGATTCTTTACCACAGAGCCATCTGGGAAGCCCCTTCCAAAGATTAGGAATCTAAAATCAATATCATAAAGTAATTGGTTTCTAATTGCCTACATTCTTGGGCAATCTCCTCTAATCCCATAATTTTCATGATTTCCTATTCTCTGATGGTTTCTGAAATAGCATCTATTCTTAGCTCTAGAATCCTTCAGATAATGACTCTTTAAACTGGATCTTCCACAGACAAACCAAGCTTCAATATGCCTAAACTAAATTTACCCCCTCTCCTCTCCTATTCTGAATCACCCAAGTGCCAAAGGAGCCCATTATGTTTTCCTCTGGGGTCTTGTGTTTCAATGCATGGCATTCTTGTACAGTCTACTTCAGTTCAGTTCAGTTCAGTAGCTAGTCGTGTCCGACTCTGCGACCCCATGAATTGCAGCACGCCAGGCCTCCCTGTGCGTCACGAACTCCTGGAGTTCACCCAAACTCATGTCCATCGAGTCGGTGATGCCATCCAGCCATCTCATCCTCTGTCGTCCCCTTCTCCTCCTGCCCCCAATCCCTCCCAGCTTCAGAGTCTTTTCCAATGAGTCAACTCTTTGCATGAGGTGGCCAAAGTACTGGAGTTTCAGCTAGTACTTCTCAAATGTAAAAGGCAAAAACTTGGGGATCCAGTTAAAATGCAAATTCTGATTGAGTAGGTCGGGAGAGAGGCCTAAGAATTTGCATTTTTAAGTTTCCTGATTATGCCAATATGGTTGGTCCATGAGTAATAAGGGTCTAAGTCACAGAACTTGTATTCGTACGACATTGATTCATTTCCCTTTTCCTTCAAAAACAATTATTTACCAAATCTTATCAATTCCAAAGGGTTATTCTAAATACTTATCAATAAATGCTCAAACTTCAATATGCTCAAACTTATCAATAAATGCTCAAATACTCCCTCTTCCTCTTTTCACTTTTGTTTATAATCTGGTCTGGACAATTGCAGTGAACTTCTCACTTTGCTATTTGTTCTTATCTAACACTAATGTATTTTATAGGGTGTTGCCAAAAGTATTTCTTTCACGTAAAAATATGATCATGTTACTTCTCCTTGCTTAACACTTTCTAGTGCCTCCTACAATGTGAAATATAAACTCACTTGAATATTCTGCCTATACTTATTATATGTTTCACCATGCCTGCAACTCCTCACTTTTAACACCACTTACCCCACCTGCAACAGGCACATAGTCTGTACTCCAGAACACAGAGTGATCATTTCAGTATCTTTACTTCTGTACATGCTGTTTCCCTGACTCCAATGCAACTTATGCTTTAAATATCAATTAAACATTTCCTAATTCACAGCGTCTTCTCTAACCCCCAGGATTAATGTAGGAACCTCTTCTTCTAAGTGCTCACTACACTTTGTATGTACCATCATCGAATCAATCTTTGTATTATTTGCTTTCATGTATATGTTTCCATTAAACTATATGGACTTTGAGAGCAAAGACCATAACTTTCCTGTTTTGTTTCCCAGTGCCTATCCACAGCTCAGAAAATGACTATGATTCACATATTGAGAAAAATAAGTGAATAAATTATCTTAACATTTACCTTATTAGTAAAATTGGATTTTAGCCCAAAGGAAGATCAAATTTTAGTGCAACTAAGCCTCCTGTATATATACACTGTGCAGTAGTGAGCTCCCTGTACCTGAGAGAAAAATAGACAGGGATCACATAAAGGAATTTCCATTTAAAGTGTGTATATTAAGCATATAGTATTTCAAGTCTCTTTCAATTATGAGATTCTATGATGTAAAATGACTTTAAAAAGGATGTTTATTTTTGAAAGATTTCCAGACCATATAATCAGTACTTTACTCCTGAACTACAACAGGAATTCCTAATTTGTGGAACATAGGAAGAAAGTAGTTCTGTCTTCCACACTTTCAATTATGTGTAACTTAAGCATCCCTGAAATGAATCATGATTATCAGTACTTCTTCACCACATCCTCCACTGCAACAAAAAGTTTTCCAGCTCAACAGAAACATCCACATTACTATAGCTTCGGGAGGCAGGGTAACAATGTAGACAAGCTGATTTTGACTCTTTTTTTCAATGAGATTTCTAACATCTGTAAAATCTTTGCATTGTAAGTCAGTAAAAAAAAAAAAAAGTTGTTACCAGAAGAAAAATTGGAATTTATTAAATCATAATCTTAAAGAATAGAAAGTACTTTCAGAAGACACACTTTTCATTTGGACATATTGCATTAAAGCTAAAAATGGTCACTCTTTGGCCCATCTTACAGGAAAAACTAATTTCCTTCCATTTGATATTTGAAAATACTGTTTCACTTATTCAGTCATAATGTTCAAGAACACCATGCCTAATTAAACTGTGCAAATCCGTTTATTCAATTTTGTTGTTGTTTAGTTGTTAAGCTGTATCTGATTCTTTGTGACCCCATGGACTGTAGCCCACCAGGCTCCTCTGTCCATGGGATTTCCCAAGAAAGAATACTGAAGTGGGTTGCCATTTCCTTCTCTGAGGGATCTTCCTGACCTAGGGATCAAACCTGTGTCTCCTGCATTGGCAGGAGGTTTCTTTACCACTGAGCCATCAGGGATTAAACAAAAATTATTAAGTATTTAGAAGTTCTACATACAATTTCATGTTTTGTGAATATATAAACAAGATAATTCCTACCCCAAAGAAAGATCAAAGTTAATTTGATAAATGGGATTTCTCTGGTAGATCAGACAATAAAGAATCCACCTGCAATGTGAGAGACCTGGTTCGATCCCTGGATTGGAAAGATCCCCTGGGAGAGGGCATGGCCACCCACTCCAGTATTCTTGCCTGGAGAACCCCCATGGACAGAGGAGCCTGGCAGGCTACAGTCCATGGAGTCACAAAGAGTCAGACAAGACCGGTGACTAAGCACAGCACAATACAAGGACAGCAATAAAAAAGTTTCCTGATATTAATTCACTAAATGACTATATCAGTGAAAGAGTATTTTACCAAATTTTATTTTTTTATGTCTGCACTTACTTTGATTCTGCCATATTTAGGTGATTGGATATTGGATGTGCTTTCCCTTTAGTGTGTGTGATACTTAAGCCTCTGTCTAGTGGTGGGTATATGCCCCATCCACTTTTGTTGTCTTTGTCCTTCACTGTACTCCCAGCTCTTGGCCAGCCACAGGCTCTATGGCAAATACAGAGTCTAGGTGATTTTCTAGAACACAGCCAGATTTTCTCCAGGGCCCAGTGCTAGATCTGACAAGGGCCAAACAAACATACCAAGAACAAGTCTGTAAGGAGTTAGTGAGATAATCTTTGGTGAATTGATTTTGGAAAATTGACTTTAGAGAAGTCAACATCAGACTCACTATCAAGGATCTCACCATCTAGTCAGAGGATAAAAGAGTGAACTGATGATCACCGTAGAAGCAAAGTCCTCAAACTGTGGCTCCTAGATAGCATCAACATCACTTGAAAGCTGGTTAGAAAGCAAATGCTTAAGGCCCACCCTAATCTGTTGAATCAGAATCTCAGAGTGGGATCCAACAATGTCTGGTTTAATGAGCCCTCCAGGTGAATCTGATGGAGAACCATATTTGAGAACTCTGGTGGGTATGAAAAGTTCTGGTAGAGCAGCAGTCCCCAACATTGTTGGCACCAGGGACCAGTTTCATGGAAGACAGTTTTTCCAGGGACTGGGGCAGGCCGGTGTGGGGATGATACTAGCACATTACATTTATTGTGCCCTTTGTTTCTATTATTATGATATCAACTCCACCTTAGATCAGCAGATCTCAGGCAGCAGATCTCAGGGGCTGGGGATCTCTGTGGTGGAGGGGCATTTCCTGGCAATGTATGAAGCATGCTGCTGCTACTGCTGCTAAGTCGCTCACTCGTGTCCGACTCTGTGCGACCCCATAGACGGCAGCCCACCAGGCTCCCACGTCCCCGGGATTCTCCAGGCAAGAACACTGGAGTGGGTTGCCATTTTCTTCTCCACGTATGTATGAAGCATGGAAGGGGCTAAATAACCTAACATGGAGAGCTCAGGGAAGGCTTCCCCCACAAAAGAGTTAGCACCTGACACTTTTTAAATCATTTAATTCCTCTTCTCTTTTCTTACATTCTGTCAGGGGTGATAACAGTAATATTATGTAACTTGAATTTATTCATGTCTCCCTTTTCACAACTATTTTCCAGTGACTGTTAATAAGAAGAAACACAGGAAATAGAGATGATATAGATAGTATAGAAATAACCAGTTTTTCTTTAATGCTGTATAGTGGGTTTTTTAGAACTGATTAAAACTAAGGATAAGATTATCAAATTTAGGAAAACTGTAACATGTTCAGTTAAATTTTAGTGTCAAAAAGTGAATAATTTTTTAGCATAAGGATGTCCCAAGCAATATATGGAATTTATCTATACTAAAATAGTTATTCATTTGTTACTTGAAATTCAGGATCTAACTGTGTGGCCTGTATTTTTTTTTTTTTTTTTTTCTGGTAATCCTATCCCAAGTTCAAGCCATGGACTACCACTCATTCACTTTTCACCATAAATTGTAATCAATACCAATAAGAGCAGATATTTCAGGAGCAGTTATGATTCACTAGACTTGATTCAAAGCATGTGGGAGCATTCCTATAAATCCTCACAATATCCTTATAAAGTAAATATTATTATTATTCTCCTTATACACATAGGAAATTAAGGTTTAGCAATGGAGTCAAAGCTAGTAGAAAGTAGAGTCAGAATTTTAATCCATACTTAACCTGACTCCAGAACCAAAGTTTTAATGACTATATTCTGTTTTTATCCTATACTGAAATTTTCTTAATCTTTGTGAAACTTAGTTTTGTTTTTTTGTTGGTTATTATGAAGACTAATTGAGATTATGTGTGGCACCTAAGCCAGTCTGTGACCACTGGTATACACTAGAAACCCTTATTAACAGTAATATATTCAAAATCAAGAAAACTGACCCCCCCAAATATACTTGGCTTCAGAACAATACTTCACTCTACTATAACCACAAGTTAATGAGTGAGTCCTGAGAAAGAGTGACTCTGGTTTATCTAGGATAGTATGGACTTATGTTTCGGCCTGAGGTCATTAAGGACAAAGTTAAATAATGTATATCCTGCCCAGGAGTTACTGGTCTTCCTGTGTGCTGACAGGAGGAGACGTGTCCCTCCACAAGCTGTGTGTGTGTGGTGGCGGGTGAGGGGAATTCAGAGAGTTTCATCCTGAGTCCTAGATTACTCCAAGACCACCAAGGGCCACAGCTTTCTACATGGATAAGGTGAGAACTAGAGTGACTATGTGGATGAGTGGAAAGACCAAAAAGCCTAAAGCAAGAACAAGAAGAAATAGAAGGCATGGTTGTCAAAATTATGAGCCTTGCTGAGTTCTACTTCACTGGTTTTTCTGAGGATTAAAAAAAGTGAAGTATGCACTAGGGAAGTAATACCTAATCAACCAAGGACATGCATGTTAATTATGATTATTATGAAATAAACAGACAATGCATGTTAATTATTATTGTTATTACTATGAAATAGACAGGCAATCCTTTCTGCAAAAAGATTCTTTTTAAAACAAGAAACATAAACTCTTCCAAGTCACAGTTATTTGTTTCAGGCAAGACTCAAATAATATACCTGTATGTGCTTTAGAATTTGCCATGCTCAACAAACAGCAAACACTAACACTTGTTCTGGCAATTCCCTGATGGTCCAGTGGTTAGGATTCTGTACTTCCATTGCAGGGGGCACAGTTTCCATCTCTGGTCAAGGAACTAAGATCTGTGCAGTGTGGCCAAAAAAAAAAAAAAAAAAAAAAACCTCTTGTTCCCACCTCTCCATTAGCTATTATAAAAACCTTTAAAGGGTCTAAAAATTTAACTTATTGCAAACTACCAAGTTAATCTGCAACAAAATTATGGATCTTATTAGAAGACATAGTTCTAAAGGACAGTTCATTATTCATAGTGATATCAGAAACCAATCAGAATATTGGCAATTTTTGCATTGTTCCTCCAGTTCCCACAGTGTGACAAGAGGAGGGCTAAATATTATCTGCACATCTGTATTAACATAGTGGATTGTGTCACAGAAGAGGAGTCCTGAGCCTAGGATACTCAAACTTTTTTAATGAATATTAAATATGCCTCCCCTCTCTTCAGGGTGTGAAGGACTGTTACCTTTGTTATCAGATCAGATCAGATCAGATCAGTCGCTCAGTCATGTCCAACTCTTTGTGACCCCATGAATCGTAGCACGCCAGGCCTCCCTGTCCATCACCAACTCCTGAGTTCACCCAGACTCACGTCCATCGAGTCAGTGATGCCATCCAGCCATCTCATCCACTGTTGTCCCCTTCTCCTCCTGCCCCCAATCCCTCCCAGCATCAGAGTCTTTTCCAATGAGTCAACTCTTCGCATGAGGTGGCTAAAGTACTGGAGTTTCAGCTTTAGCATCATTCCTTCCAAAGAAATCCCAGGGCTGATCTCCTTCAGAATGGACTGGTTGGATCTCCTTACAGTCCAAGGGACTCTCAAGAGTCTTCTCCAACACCACACTTCAAAAGCATCAATTCTTCAGCACTCAGCCTTCTTCACAGTCCAACTCTCACATGACCACTCTCATCCATACATGACCACTGGAAAAACCATAGCCTTGACTATGAACCTTTGTGGGCAAAGTAATGTCTCTGCTTTTGAATATGCTATCTAGGTTGGTCATAACTTTCCTTCCAAGGAGTAAGTGTCTTTTAATGTCATGGCTGCAGTCACCATCTGCAGTGATTTTGGAGCCCAGAAAAATAAAGTCTGACACTGTTTCCACTGTTTCCCCATCTATTTCCCATGAAGTGATGGGACCAGATGCCATGATCTTCATTTTCTGAATGTTGAGCTTTTTTTTTTTTTTTTTTTTTTTAAATTTAATTTAATTTTATTTTTTTAATTTTTTTAATTTTTTATTTTTTTTAATTTCAGGTATACATTTTCACTCTCCACTTTCACTTTCATCAAGAGGCTTTTGAGTTCCTCTTCACTTTCTGCCATAAGAGTGGTGTCATCTGCATATCTGAGGTTATTGGTATTTCTCCCGGCAATCTTGATTCCAGCTTGTGTTTCTTCCAGTCCAGCGTTTCTCATGATGTACTCTGCATATAGGTTACTGGGCAGTAATCATGCCTGTCTTCTGAGACTCTAAGCAAATCTGTCCTTTGCTCTGGTAAAAACTGTTATCTCTATCGTCCAATATTTTCACTATACTAACATCTTTAAAAAGCTAGTCTGGAACTAAAGTCACCAAGACAAGCCAGAAAACTGTGTTGATATTCCATGTTTTGCCATAAAGAGACCCATCATAATTTTAGGGGGCTCTGATTATGATGTGGGCTTCTCTGGTGGTTCAATGGTAAAGAAACCACCTGCTGTTGCAGGAGACCCTGGTTCAATGCAGGTTGGGAAGATCCCCTGGAGAAGGAAAAGGCAACCCACTCCAGTATTCTTGCCTGGGAAATCCCATGGACAGAGGAACCTAGCAGGGTCACAAAAGAGTTGGATGTGACTTAGTGACATAACTAGGACATGAATTAGCTAAAACAAGAACAACAATTATGACAAAATTTATTCTTGCATGTACTGTTTCAGGACATAAATTATTTTATGAAGAGGCTTCATAAATTGAAACCTTGTGTTCTGACTCTTCCTAAAACAAACATGTGAAAAATAATATACTCCTTGGAAATAAATATATAAGAAAATTTTAAACCAAATCCAACAAAGCAGGCATTTGGTCTAGATAGCCAAATTGTATAATTAGCTTTTGATAACAAAAAACCTGTTTTTTCTTGCATAACTTTTATCATAGTTGTAGTTATGTAAGCTTGTATTTACTTTTTCATTTAATTTCTATCTCCCTAGAGTATAAGCTCTCTTTCACTGAGGGTTCTCTTTTTTATTCTTATGATTGAGTCACCCAGCATGGCACCTGGCATGTAGTAGATATATTATATATATATACACACATATATAAAAAGGTATGCTGCTGCTGCTGCTAAGTCAGTTCAGTCGTGTCCGACTCTGTGCGACCCCATAGACAGCAGCCCACCAGGCTCCCCCATCCCTGGGATTCTCCAGGCAAGAACACTGGAGTGGGTTGCCATTTCCTTCTCCAATGCATGAAAGTGAAGAGTGAAAGTGAAGTCGCTCAGTCGTGTCCGACTCTTAGCGACCCCATGGACTGCAGCCCACCAGGCCCCTCCATCCACGGAATTTTCCAGGCAAGAGTGCTAGAGTGGGGTACCATTGCCTTCTCCAATAAAAAAGGTATACATATACGCAAAAAGTATTTTTGAATGTTGACTGAAATGAAGTACACTTCATTTATAAATAAAATATTAAAATTTAGTGACATAAATTTTACCAGGATTTCCAAGAATCTGATTTGAGTTTCTTAAAAGGCTGGATGGGGAAATGATCAAAGAAATCATCTAGGGTTTCCACTTTATTGTATAGACAAGGAAACTAAGGGTCAGAGGTAGCAAATGAATTATCCAAAGTCGCAAACATGTTGTGATGGACTTAGGCTAAAAGTCAAGTTTCCTGACTCTTGGCTTAATGCTCCTTCACCAATTATACGTCTTCACCTGTTCTTTCAACCTCTCCCAGCAATATTTTAAAGCACGTCTATGTTTATCCACAACGAAGAAACATGATAATGTGTTGTTAAGGCAGAAGTGGGGAAATGGGAACACCTGCAGCTCTGTGCAAATTCCATCTGTCACCACATGGGTCAGAGAACCTGCACTCCCAAACACAAAAATAATCTGCAATGTGTTTTCAGTGTTAAACTTTGCCTGAGGCATTTTTTAAAGTGTGCTGAGGAAAGGAGCAGGTTCAATCCCTGGGTTGGGAAGATCCCCTGGAGTAGGAAATGGCAACCCACTCCAGTATTCTTGCCATGGAGATTTCCATGGCAAAGACTCAGACATGATTGAGCATGCACGAGGAAAGGCGGTACCACACAACTCAGAAAGACTGAGAAATATATCTACAAATCAAAATGTCTGCAAATCTGCCAAAGCTCAACTCTGAGGAACCAAAGACATTTCTATTTTTTCTCCTATTTTAAACTGGCAAATAAGAAACTTCACCTACTTTAATTTGTTATCCAATTGTAACAAATTGGTAGTGAAGGCATTATTGTTTTGGGCTGTAGATACATTGAAATAGAGAACCTAAAGGATTTCACCTTTTCCAAAATTTTAGAAATTTCTTATGTTAACCATCCCCCAAAAGTAAAGCAAGTATCTCTGCAGTAAAGATCCTGGGAAATCATTTCTGTTTGTAATATAAAAGAGTGTTTGATATCATGCTTACCCTGTGGGCTCTGCAACCTCCCTGTGATCAATTGTTCCTCTAGGAGCCACTCTGACAAAGATGTTGCTGTGGAGGAAAGGTGGTCTATAAATATAAAAATAAATAAATGGATGGACTGGGCCAGAACAACATAGGCTCTGGATTAAATAGAGGCAAGAATTTGGTTTTCAAATTTAAAAGGAATGAGGGACTGGTCTCAGTCTCCCACCTTGGGAAAAGCTACAAAGATTTATCTTTGTGAACACATCACAATTCTCATTCTCAAGCAGCTATAGTTATTGGAGTACCTGAGGTAAGATTGCTTTATGGCCCAACGAGAGCAAATACAGGTCTCTCTTGCCTTATAGGCTAAGTGGTTTTGCACTCATTTCTGAGCAATGAATCTAAGTTTCCAGTAAATTCCATGAAAAGATTTTTAGAGTTGTAATGCTGCAGAGCAAAAGTTTCTATCATAGAGTGAATGGAAAACTTTTAGAGAGAGGCTAGTCATCAATTTCCTGAGGAAGCCTGGACAAGCAATACTCTTGCAATGTGTTTCAGAAACTGGTATCTCAGTCTATAATTTCTCACACAGATATCGCTTTCAGGCATTGAAGTTGACTTAAGTCTGTATTCTTACAGATCCACAATTTGACTCATTTCCTTCTATGGAAATGAGGTTTAGTATATAATTGTATTAGAACTCTTTTGCTAGCAATTTTCATCATTAAGGTATAACCTTACCTCTGCCCGGACATTTTTTTTTTTTAAGTCTGAGGATTTGATTTATAGGCTCACAGGACTCTTCTAGTTCTTTTTAACCAATTTCCCCCTCATCTATGGAAAATAAACCAATTGCCTCACTCATGTGTGTCAGAAAGTTTGGACTATTAGGAAGCCATTGTAAAATCAGGGTTGGTTTGTGGACCACGCCATCATCAATTTTCTGGTTTTAAGTGCAGCAGCTGCGACTGACGGCACAGAAGTGCAGTGGAGAGGAGCTACCCCACGCCCAAGGTCAGGGGCAGCAGCCAAGAGTGCCAGGCTGCGACTGTGCAGGAGCTGCTGGGAGGAGCTACCCAACACCCGAGATCGGGGCGGCGGCCAGGAGAGCTACCCCACGTCCAAGGTAAGGAGCAGCGGCTGCGCTTTGCTGGAGCAGCCATGAAGAGATACCCCACATCCAAGGTAAGAGAAACCCAAGTAGGACAGTAGGTGTTGCAAGAGGGCATCAGAAGACAGACACACTGAAACCATAATCACAGAAAACTAGCCAACCGAATCACACGGACCACAGCCTTGTCTAACTCAATGAAACTAAGCCATGCCCTGTGGGGCCACCCAAGACAGGCGGGCATGGTGGAGAGATCTGACAGAATGTGGTCCACTGGAGAAAGGAATGGCAAACCACTTCAGTATTCTTGCCTTGAGAACCCATGAACAGTATAAAAGGCAAAATGATAGGATACTGAAAGAGGAACTCCCCAGATCAGTAGGTGCCCAATATGCTACTGGAGATCAGTGGAGAAAAAACTCCAGTAAGAATGAAGGGATGGAGCCAAAGCAAAAACAACACCCAGTTGTGGATGTGACCGGTGATGGAAGCAAGGTCCGATGCTGTAAACAGCAATATTGTGTAGGAACCTGGAATGTTAGGTCCATGAATCAAGGCAAATTGGAAGTGGTCAAACAGGAGATGGCAAGAGTGAATGTCGACATTCTAGGAAACAAAGATGGACTGGAATGGGTGAATTTAACTCAGTTCAGTTCAGTTCAGTTCAGTCCCTCAGTCGTGTCCGACTCTTTGCGACCCCATGAATTGCAGCACGCCAGGCTACCCTGTCCATCACCAACTCCCGGAGTTCACTCAGACTTACGTCCATCAAGTCAGTGATGCCATCTAGCCATCTCATCCTCTGTCGTCCCCTCTGAATTTAACTCAGATGACCATTATATCTACTACTGTGGGCAGGACTCCCTTAGAAGAAATGGAGTAGCCATCACAGTCAACAAAAGAGTCCAAAATGCAGTACGTGGATGCAATCTCAAAAATGACAGAATGATCTCTGTTCATTTCCAAGCCAAACCATTCAATATCACAGTAATCCAAGTCTATGCCCCTACCAATAACGCTGAAGAAGCTGAAGTTGAACAGTTCTATGAAGAGCTACAAGACCTTTTAGAACTAACACCCAAAAAAGATGTCCTTTTCATTACATGGGACTGGAATGCAAAAGTAGGAAGTCAAGAAACACCTAGATTAACAGGCAAATTTGGCCTTAGAGTACAGAATGAAGCATGGCAAAGGCTAACAGAGTTCTGCCAAGAGAACACACTGGTCATAGCAAACACCCTCTTCCAACAACACAAGAGAAGACTCTACACATGGACATCACCAGATGGCCAACACAGAAATCAGATTGATTATATTGTTTGCAGCCAAAGATGAAGAAGCTCTATAAAGTCAGCAAAAACAAGACTGGGAGCTGACTGTGGCTCAGATCATGAACTCCTTATTGCCAAATTCAGACTGAAATTGAAGAAATAGGGAAAACCACTAGACCATTCAGGTATGGCCTAAATAAAAGCTCTTATGATTATACAGTGGAAGTGAGAAATAGATTTAAGGGACTAGATCTGATAGACAGAGTGCCTGATGAACTATGGATGGAGGTTTGTGACATTGTATGGAGACAGGAATCAAGACAATTCCCATGAAACAGAAATTCAAAAAAGCAAAATGGCTATCTGAGGACACCTTACAAAGAGAAGCAAAAAGCAAAGGAGAAAAGGAAAGATATTCCCATTTGAATGCAGAGTTCCAAAGAATAGCAAGGAGAGATAAGAAAGCCTTCCTCAGCAATCAGTGCAAAGAAATAGAGGAAAACAACAGAATGGGAAAGACTAGAGATCTCTTCAAGAAAATTAGAGATTCCAAGGGGACATTTCATGCAAATATGGGCTCGATAAAGGACAGAAATGGTATGGACCTAACAGAAGCAGAATATATTAAGAAGAGGTGGCAACAATACACAGAAGAACTGTACAAAAATTCTTCATGACCCAGATAATCACTATGGTGTGATCACTCACCTAGAGCCAGACATCCTGGAGTGTGAAGTCAAGTGGGCCTTAGGAAGCATCACTACGAACAAAGCTAGTGGAGGTGATGGAATTCCAGTTGAGCTATTTCAAATCCTAAAAGATGATGCTTTGAAAATGCTGCGCTCAATATGCCAGCAAATTTTTAAAACTCAGCAGTGGCCACAGGACTGGAAAAGGTCAGTTTTCATTCCAATCCCAAAGAAAGGCAATGCCAAAGAATGTTCAAACTACTGCACAATTGCATTCTTCTCACACGCTAGTAAAGTAATGTTCAAAATTCGCCAAGCCAGGCTTCAGCAGTACATGAACCGTGTACTTCCAGATGTTCAAGCTGGAAAAAGCAAAAGAGTTCCAGAAAAACATCTATTTCTGCTTTATTGACTATGCCAAAGCCTTTGTGTGGATCACAATAAATTGTGTGAAATTCTGAAAGAGATGGGAATACCAGACCACCTGACCTGCCTCTTGAGAAATCTGTATGCAGGTCAGGAAGCAACAGTTAGAACTGGACATGGAACAACAGGCTGGTTCCAAATAGGAAAAGGAGTAGGTCAAGGCTGTATATTGTCACCCTGCTCCCTTAACTTATATGCAGAGTACATCATGAGAAACACTGGACTGGAAGAAACACAAGCTGGAATCAAGATTGCCGGGACAAATATCAATAACCTCAGATATGCAGATGACACCACTATTATGGCAGAAAGTGAAGAACTAAAAAGCCTCTTGAAGAAAGAGAAAGAGGAGAGTGAAAAAGTTGGCTTAAAGCTCAATTCAGAAAACGAAGATCATGGCATCTGGTCCCATCACTTCATGGGACATAGATGGGGAACCAGTGGCAACAGTGTCAGACTTTATTTTTGGGCTCCAAAATCACTGCACATGGTGATTTCAGCCATGAAATTAAAAGACACTTACTGCTTGGAAGCAAAGTTTTGACCAATGTAGATAGTGTATTAAAAAGCAGAGACGTTACTTTGCCAACAAATGTCCGTCTAGTCAGGGCTATGGTTTTTCCAGTGGTCATGTATGGATGTGAGAGTTGGACTGTGAAGAAAGCTGAGCACCGAAGAATTGATACTTTTGAACTGTGGTGTTGGAGAAGACTCTTGAGAGTTCCTTGGACTGCAAGGAGATCCAATCAGTCCATCCTAAAGGGGACCAGTCTTAGGTGTTCATTGAAAGGACTGATGCTGAAGCTGAAATTCCAATACTTTGGCCACCTGATGTGAGAGTTGACTCATTGGAAAAGACCCTGATGCTGGGAACGATTGAGGGCAGGAGGAAAAGGGGACGACAGAGAATGAGATGGCTGGATGACATCACCAACTCGATGTACATGAGTTTGGGTGAACTCCTGGAGTTCGCCGGTGATGGACAGGGAGGCCTGGCATGCTGCAATTCATGGGGTCGTGGAGAGTTTGACATGGCTGAGCGACTGAACTGAACTGAACTGAAGGTACTTTAGGACAATGCCTGGTAGTTAGCAATTATGCATGACTATCAGCCATATTGTGAAGAAATCACTTACACCTAGCTCAGTAAATGTTCACTTTACACCTAATTCAGTAAAACTAAATGTTTTTTTTTTTCCTTTTCTGATAAGTAGCTAAAGAGTATAGGCTGCTCATCTAGAGTGGCATAGAAAAAAAAAAGAATTGTGGTATATTTACATAATTGAATACTATAAAATATTAATAAATGGACAAGCTTCTACTACATGCAAAAATAAATATGGATGAATCACACAAACATAATACTGAGTCAAAGAAGCCATTCACCAAAAGGTGCTTCTTGTATGATTGCAATTATGTAAAATAATAGAAAAAATAGCAAATAATAGTAGAAAATGAAAAATAATTTTAAGATAGACTTTAAGCTGAATTTTGGCAAAACGTTTCAGATTCCCTCTAATAGTAGCATATCAATAAGCAAAATGTACATATTCTGATTTTGTACTACATGTCAAATCCCAAATTCCCAGTGGTTGGTAAGATAAATTAAACTATATATATTTTAAGCAAAAATAATTAAGCTTTAAACCTGTAAGAGAAATGAAGTTTTAAACAAAAAGACAGTTTTTTTTTTCAATTGAAGTATACTTGACATACAATACTATATTTGTTTTGATGTAAGATATAATGATTTGACAAATTTATACATTGTGAAATGATCACAATAAGTTTAGTTACCATTTTTCACCATACACATACAAGGTTGTTATCACCTTTCTTTTGATGTGAATTTTCAATATTTATTTACCAACTTTCCAACTTATAATATAATGCTATTGATTATTATCACCATGCTGTACATTACATTCCCCCCCCCTTTTTTTTAACTGAAACTTTTAACCTCTTGATCTTTTTCACCTATTTTGCCTAATCCTAACCCTAACCCTGGCTGCCAGGGGATGGGGTTCATCTTCAGTTAATTTCTTTATGACCTTATTTCAAACTCTTTATCAGGTGAATTACTTGTCTATGAGTAGTAATAAGGTTTCATTAAGGTTTTTCACTAAGGTTTTTCTTCTGGGGTTTTATCTTGTTTATTCATTCAGAACATACACCACCACTAAAGAAATAAAGGGAGGATGTAAAAAATGGCACCCACAAGCACCTCTGTTCACAGGAAGAGTTTCACCAAGCTTCTGCCCCTCTGGCAGATACTTTAGGATTTGAAATTAAATTCCTTCACTTATCCTCTAGACTCTTTTCAAACTGGTGCCTTTGCATTGGGTCCTGTGGTAAGTGAGTTTATTTGTGAATCCTTTAAGAGCTCAATCTCCATTCCCTACAGACCTATGGTTCTCCTGGATATAACCCGCATTTGTTTAAGCCAAACATCTCAGGAGTTCATCTCCAGTTCAAATTCCAAAATTTGAAGTGCCTGATGTGAGGCACAAAGCCCTCACCACTTACAAGAAATCCCACATTTCTGAGATCCTCTTGACCATGGATCATAATGTTGGGGGTGGTATTTTTGGCAGGACCATGTTTCTGCCTCCCCCACCTGCCTCAATATGACCGTTTTATCCTTCACTGTGGAGTAGCTATTCAGCTACTTCTCAGGTTCTTTTCAGAGCAAATTGTTCCATATATAGATGTATATTTTTTATGACTATGGGAGGAAGTGAGTTCATGATTATACTTTGCCACCATCTTCAATGTCTTTTTCAGCAGCTACTGATTCAATCAAGTCTGTGATGCCAAACTCAAGTGACAATGTTATATTTGAAACAAAGAAGAAAAGGTGATCAAACCTTAGGTGATATATTATAGTATGTACTATATTTTTTTCGACAATCTATATCAGCATTTAAGGTTTAGTTACAAAAAAGAAAAAAGTTGATTGTATAACTGGTACTGGGCCAACTCTGCCACCAAAACCACAAAAAACAAAACTGGAAAAAAGATGAAACAACTGGTTTTGGATGTTGGGCAATTAATGGCATAAACTGTGCTTGCTAAAAGAATGTTGACCTATGTTTATCTTGTATTTTTACCTCTAAGCACTTTTCAGACACTTACTTAGAGGCAAGGAACCCAAGCAAAGCATGGCAATATATCTAAACTTAGGACACAGAGATTGGATTTCAAGAAGGCATAAGCAGTTGACATTTATGAGGCAGAGTACATGATAATAGAAATCTATGCACAAAAAGATCATATGGGGCATTCAGTAGGGACTGTTAAAGTTCACATGTTAAGAGGATAGCTAAGTAAAGGCATCTCAAAACCTACATTAAGCAAGTTTAAAAACAAGCTTAAAAGAGATTAAGATAATCTGCAAGGAAAATTCCTGTATGTTGGAACAAATTGGGATATTCTTTAAAAGAAGACAACAAAATCCAAACACCTATTATACAGAGTGAAGTAAGCCAGAAAGAAAAACACCAATACAGTATACTAATGCATATATATGGAATTTAGAAAGATGGTAACAATAACCCTGTATACGAGACAGCAAAAGAGACACTGATGTATAGAACAGTCTTTTGGACTCTGAGGGAGAGGGAGAGGGTGGGATGATTTGGGAGAATGGCATTGAAATATGTATAATATCATGTATGAAATGAGTTGCCAGTCCAGGTTTGATGCACGATACTGGATGCTTGGGGCTGGTGCACTGGGATGACCCAGAGGGATGGTATGGGGAGGGAGGAGGGAGGAGGGTTCAGGATGGGAAACACATGTATACCTGTGGCAGATTCATTTTGATATATGGCAAAACCAATACCATATTGTAAAGTTAAATAAAATAAAAATTAAAAAAAAGACTATTATAAAAAAAATAGAAAAATCATGGTGTCAGATATCCAAATCAAATTTTTTGATATGCCAGGACACAAAGAAATGGAACTCTTAGGTAAGAAAAAAGTTAGTTTATAGAAAGAGACACAGAAATGATAAAGATGATAGCATCTCTTTAGGCTCTAAAACAGTTTTTACAAACATATTCAAGGACTTAAAAGGTACCATTAACATAAAGAAGAAAGTAACATTATATTAAAAAAAAAAAGTAAATGAAAATTCTGAAATGAAAATGAAGAAAACATTGGATGGTTTTGACATCAAATCAGACATTGCAGAAAAAAAAAAAAAAGAGAAAATTTGAAGCCAGAAAAATAGAAACTCATCCAAAATGAGGCACACATTCACAGGCACAGAAACACAAAGTTAAAAGAAATTACCAAAGCAGCTGTAACCTGTGGGACAAGATAAATTGGCCTAACACACATATATTTGGTGTTTAGGGTAGAGGAGGCAGAAAAAATTTAAGGGATAATGGCCAAAATATTTCCAAATTTAATAATACATAAAACTACAGCTCCAAGAAGTTAAACAAACCCTAAGAAGAATAAATGCAAAGAAAACCATAACAGGCATGTAATAATCAAATTGTTCCATACCAGTAAGAAGAAAACCTTAAAATAAGCTTGAGGGAAAAAACATTGCATAAAGAAGAACAGAGATAAAAATTAATACTGACTTTGCATTAAAAAGAACAGAAGCCACAGGCCATGGAACAATAAACTGACATAATGAAATTTTTTAAGCTATTAACTTAGAATTCTATAGCCAGGAAAATTATCCTTCAAAGACAAAGGCAAAATAAATATAGGCATACCTAGGAGATGTGTGGGTTCAGTTACAGAGTGCCTTGGTAAAGTGAATATCTCAATAAAGTGAGTCGTAGAAACTTTTTTGGTTTTTCTGTACATATAGAAGTTATTTTTACACTATTAAGTGTGCAATAGAATTATGTTTAAAAAACAATGTACAGAATCAGATCAAGACCATAGAGTAGGATGACATGAAGCTCAATCCCCCCACCATGAACATGTCAAAAATACATTTATAATTCTCACTGAAAACTAGCTGGAGACTGGCAAAGTCCTGTACAACCAAGGCTATAACAAAGAGCCACAGAGAATTGGGTAGGAAGGGAAAGAAGTAATCAAGTTGGGACTTATGTCCCTAGGAAAGGACTTGAGAGGAAGAGGGAGATTACATGACTGGAGATTGTCCCTGGGGAGTCAACAATTAAAACCTCATATTGGATGCCCCAGCCCTGGGGTTCAACAATGGAAAGAGAAGCTCCTTGGCTGGTTAGAAGGCCAGTGGGACTAACAGAAGGGCTATGGTAAGCCTGGATTCCATTCATGAGGGACACACAAATGCTTACTGGCTCCTGAAATAGGACAAAGAGGGTCAATTGAAAATGCACAAGTGGCTAACTAGTTTCCTGCAGAACCTCCAGCTCTTCCCTCAGCCTGAGAGAAATGAATATTCCAGTCCTTCGTGCATCATGTCACAGATTCACACTAGAGTGAGGGCTGTCATGGAGGAGGAAAAGATCTCAGCTGTGAGATGCTAAGATGGCTCAAACCTGAAGTGGTGTCTGAGCAGGGTAGGAGCATCATTACTGGTAATTAAACAGGTGGTAGGTGGTATGTCAGTGGTAGTCTGGATCACTGACAGCGGCCCACCTATGCCTCAACACTTGCTGAGTGAGCATGCCAGCCTTTCTTACTCCAGTGCTGCTTTCCTCTGGGGTTAGGGTAACAGCTCTGGATGGAGCCATAGCACACACTTAAAGGAAAGTGAATTAGCTCAGACTTAACTCTCAGGAGTTCTACTCCAGCTACTTGAGAACTGGCATTTTCCCTGATAGGGTAGTGATGACAACTGAGCATAGGGAAACACTGTCTCACATTTGGCTCCAGCCCAAGCCTGTCCATCTTCAGCCTCACCTCCTACCAATGTGTCAATTTCTGCACATCCTGAGGAAACATGTGACTTGTGTTTATGTCAAATTCTGCTCTCCACCAAAGCCACTGGGTACACATAGATTGTATGGGGATGCTCCCACATGAGAACCTCCACCCTCCTCTTCAGAACTGTCATAGGTGTTTGACCTATTTCATAGAGGCAGAGAAAGATAAACAAAATGGGAAGACAGAGGCATTTATCTCAATTTAAACAGCAAAAGAAAGTCCCAAAAAAACAATTAATAAAGCAGAAGTAAACAACTTATGAGATTAAGAACTTAACACATTAGCAAAAGAATGCTAACTGAATTAAGGAGAAAAATTGGTGAGCACAATGAGAATATTAACAAGGAACTAGAAAATATAAAAATGGACCACTTCACTTTATAGTGAAGAATAACTAAAATGAGAAACACACTAGAAGGAATGAGTGTTGGACTAGGTGATCCAGAAGAATGCTTAAGTATTTTCAAAGTTAGAACAATGGAAAACACCCAATCAGAAGAGCAAAAAGGAAAACAATTGAAAAAATTAAACATTTAGTGGGTCATTGGGATGACATCACATGTACCAACATTCACATGATTAGGTCTCAGGAAGAAAAGAGAGAGAGGAGTGTGTCAAAAATATATTTAATGAAATTATGGCTGAAAAGTTCTCAAGCCTGAAGAAGAAAACAGATGTTCAGGTACAGGAAGCACAGGGGTTCCTAAATAAGATGAACCGAAACAGACCCACAATAAGACATATAATTAAAATGTCAAATGTGAAAGGTAAAGAAAATTCTAAAGGCAGCAAGAGAAAAAGTCAGATACAAGGGAACTCACTTAGGGCTATCAGCTGATTCTTCTGCACAAAATTTACAAGCCAGGAGAGAGTAGCATGATATTCTTAAACCGCTGAAAGGAAAACACCTGCAACCTAGGATACCATACCAGCAAGACTATCAATTAGAACTGAAAGACAGACAAAGACTTCTCATATAAGCAAAACCTTAAAAAAAAAAAAACACTAAACAAATCCTAGAATAAATATTAAAGGGTCTTCCCTAGTAGAAAACAAAAAGCTATAACAAGAAGGATATATTGTTAGAAAAGAAAATTCCCACTAGTAAAAGCAAATATAAATTCAGGCTGTGGATCAAGCACTTAAGTAAACTAGTATAGAGATTAAACAACAAAATTGTAAAGTCAACTACAACTAACAATCATTAAAAGGATAAACATGAAGATGTAAAATATGACATCAAAAGACAAACTGTGCTGGACTTCCCTGGTGGTCCACTGGTTAAGAATCAACCTGCCAGTGCAGGGGACACAAGTTTCATTCCTAGTCAGGGAAGATTCCACATGACATGGGGCAACTAAGCTTATGCACCACAACAACTGAGTCCATGCTCAAGAGCCCAAAAACCACAACTACTGAGCCCACATGCCACAATGACTGTAGCCTGTGTTCCCTTGAGTCCATGTTCCACAGCAAGAGAAGCCACTGCAATGAGAAGTTTGTTCACTGAAAGTAGAGAGTAGCCCCTCCTCACCACAACTAGAGAAACCCCAAGCACAGCAACAAAAACCCAGCACAGCCAAAAATAATAAAAATCAATAAACTTTTTAAAAGTTAGAAAATAATTTTTAAAAGACAAAAGTGTGGAGGTAGTGAAAAACTATAGATCCTGTAGAATGAATTTGAACTTAAAAAATCATCTGCTTAAAATGAATGAATATAGTTGTAGGTCAACTTACTATGGGTCAAAAGAATTGTACTCACCTGTACTCAGAAAATTATAAGATTCTAAGAAATCAAAGGTGACACAAACAGATGAATAAATATACCACATTCTTGGATTGGGAGAATCAATACTGTGAAAATGACTACCACCCAAAGCAATCTACAGATTCAATGCAATCCCTATAAAATTACCCATGGCATTTTTCACAGAATTAGAACAAAAAATTCCACAATTTGTATGGAAACACAGAAGACCTTAAATAGCTAAAGCAATATTGATAAAGAAAAAAAAATGAATTGGAGGAATCAAACTTCCTGACTTCAGACTATACTACAAAATCCTTTAGACAGTATGGTACTGACACAAAACAGAAATGTAGAACAATGGAACAAGATAGAAAGCCCAGAGAGAAACCCACACACTTATGAGCATCTATCTTTGACAAAGGAGGCAAGAATATACAATGGAGAAAAGACAACTCTTCAAATAAGTAGTGATGGGAAAACTGGACAGCTACATGTAAAAGAATGAAACTAGAACACTTTCTAATACCACACACAAAAGTAAACTCAAAATAGATTAGATTTAAATGTAAGGCCAGAAACTATAATAAGGCTCTTAGAGGAAAACATAGGCAGTACACTCTTTGACATACATCGCAGCAAGATCCTCTTTGACCCTCCTCCTGGTGTCTCAAACAGTAAAGAATCTGCCTGCAATGCAGGAGACCTGAGTTCAATCCCTGGATAGGGAAGATCCCCTGGAGAAGGGAATGGCAACCACTGAAGTGATCCAGTATTCTTGCCTGGAGACTTCCATGGACAGAGGAGCCTGGCAGGCTACTGTCAATGAGCTTGCAAAGAGTCAGACACAGTTGAGTGACTAACACACACACACACACACACACACACACACACACACAAGTAATGGAAATAAAAACAAAAATAAACAAATGGACTTAATTAAACTTAAGAGCCTTTCCAGAGCAAAGGAAACTATAAGCAAGATTAAAAGACAACCTTCAGAATGGGAGAACATTGCAAGTGAAACAACTGACAAAGTATTAATCTCCAGAATATATAAGCAGCTCACACAGCTCAGCATCAGGAAAACAAACAGCCCAATCCAAAACTGGGCAGAAGACCTAAACAGACGCTTCTTCAAAGAAGACATACAGATGGCTATCCAACACATGTAAAAATGCTCAACATCACTCATTATTATGAGACATGCAAATCAAAACTACAATGAGGTATCACCTCACACCGGTCAGAATGGCAGTCATAGAAAAATACAAACAATAAATGCCAGAGAAGGTGGGGAGAAAAGGAACCCACTTGCACTGTTGGTGGAAATGTAAATTGATAAAGCCACTATGGAGAACAATATAGAGATTCCTTAATAATCTAGGAATAGAATTACCATATGACTCAACAGTCCCACTACTGGGCATGTAGAAAAACCATAATTGAAAGAGACACATGTACTCCAAAGTTTGTTGCAGCACTATTTACAGTAGCTAGGACATGGAAGCAACCTAAATATTCATTGACAGATGAATGGATAACAAAGTTGTGGTACATGTATACAATAGAATATTACTTAGCCATAAAAGGAAAACATTTGAGTCAGTCCTGTTATACAGAGTGAAAAAAGTCAGAAAGAGAAAAACAAATATATGTTAATACATATATATGGAATCTAGAAATATGGTACTGATGAGTCTATTTTCAGGGCAGCAATGGAGATGCAGACAGAGAACAGACTTGTGGGCACAGTGGGGAAAGGAGAGGGTGGGACAAACAGAGAGTAACATGGAAACATATAGAAAACCCTAAAGACTCCACCAGAAAATTATTAGAGCTAATCAATGAATATAGTAAAGTTGCAGGATATAAAATCAACACACAGAAATCCCTTGTATTCCTACACACTAATAATGAGAAAATAGAAAGAGAAGTTAAGGAAACAATTTCATTCACCATTGCAATGAAAAGAATAAAATACTTAGGAATATATCTACCTAAAGAAACTAAAGACCTATATGTAGAAAATTATAAAACACTGGTGAAAGAAATCAAAGAGGACACTAATAGATGGAGAAATATACCATGTTCATGGATTGGAAGAATCAACATAGTGAAAATGAGTATACTACCCAAAGCAATCTATACATTCAATGCAATCCCTATCAAGCTACCAACAGTATTCTTCACAGAGCTAGAACAAATAATTTCACAATTTGTATGGAAATACATAAAATCTCAAATAGCCAAAGCAATCTTGAGAAAGAAGAATGGAACTGGAGGAATCAACCTGCCTGACTTCAGGCTCTACTACAAAGCCACAGTCATCAAGACAGTATGGTACTGGCACAAAGACAGAAATATAGATCAATGGAACAAAATAGAAAGCCCAGAGATAAATCCATGCACATATGGACACCTTATCTTTGACAAAGGAGGCAAGAATATACAATGGATTAAAGACAATCTCTTTAACAGGTGGTGCTGGGAAAACTGGTCAACCACTTGTAAAAGAATGAAACTAGAACACTTTCTAACACCATACACAAAAATAAACTCAAAATGGATTAAAGATCTAAACGTAAGACCAGAAACTATAAAACTCCTAGAGGAGAACATAGGCAAAACACTCTCCGACATAAATCACAGCAGGATCCTCTATGACCCACCTCCCAGAATACTGGAAATAAAAGCAAAAATAAACAAATGGGACCTAATTAAAATTAAAAGCTTCTGCACAACAAAGGAAACTATAAGAAAGGTGAAAAGACAGCCTTCAGAATGGGAGAAATTAATAGCAAATGAAGCAACTGACAAACAACTAATCTCAAAAATATACAAGCAACTCCTACAGCTCAATTCCAGAAAAATAAACGACCCAATTAAAAAATGGGCCAAAGAACTAAAGAGACATTTCTACAAAGAAGACATACAGAGGGCTAACAAACACAAGAAAAATGCTCAACATCACTCATTATCAGAGAAATGCAAATCAAAACCACAATGAGGTACCATTTCATGCCAATCAGAATGGCTGCGATCCAAAAGTCTACAAGCAATAAATGCATGAGAGGATGTGGAGAAAAGGGAACCCTCTTACACTGTTGGTGGGAATGCAAACTAGTACAGCCACTATGGAGAACAGTGTGGAAATTCCTTAAAAAACTGGAAATAGAACTGCCTTATGACCCAGTAATCCCACTGCTGGGCATACACAGTGAGGAAACCAGAATTGAAAGAGACACGTGTGCCCCAATGTTCATCGCAGCACTGTTTATAATAGCCAGGACATGGAAGCAACCTAGATGTCCATCAGCAGATGAATGGATAAGAAAGCCGTGGTACATATACACAATGGAGTAATACTCAGCCATTAAAAAGAATATATTTGAATCAGTTCTAATGAGGTGGATGAAAGTGAAAGTGGAGCCTATTATACAAAGTGAAGTAAGCCAGAAAGAAAAACACCAATACAGTATACTAACGCATATATATGGAATTTAGAAAGATGGTAACAATAACCCTGTATGCGAGAGAGCAAAAGAGACACAGATGTATAGAACAGTCTTTTGGACTCTGTGGGAGAGGGAGAGGGTGGGATGATTTGGGAGAATGGTGTTGAAACATGCATAATATCATATAAGAAATGAATTGCCAGTCCAGTTTTAATGCAGGATACAGGATGCTTGGGGCTGGGGCACTGGGATGACCCAGAGGGATGGTATGGGGAGGGAGGTGGGAGGGGGGCTAAGGATGGGGAACACGTGTACACCCATGGTGGATTCATGTTGATGTATGGCAAAACCAATACAATATTGTAAAGTGAAATAAAATAATAATTTAAAAAAGGAAAAAAAATAGATAACCAGTGGAAGTTTGTTTGTTGTATGATACAGTGAACTCAAATCAGGTACTCTGTGACAACCTAGAGGGGTGGGATGGGGTGGGATGGGTTGGGAGGTGGAAGGGAGGTTAAAGATGCTTGGGACATATGTATATCTATGGCTGACTCATGCTGATGTTTGGCAGAAACCAACATAATATTGTAAAGTAATTATTCTCCAATTAAAAAATTTAAAAATAATAATTATTTTTTAAATACAAAGTGTGGCAGTAAGGAGTAAAAACAAGTAGATCCTATAGAATGTGTTTGAACTTTAAAAATCACCTGCTTAAAATGAATGAATATAGTTGGAAGTCAATTTATGGGTCAATTTATATGAACCCATAACTATCCACAAAACAAAAACCAAGAATAGAGATTCAAAAACTAGAAAGAATGAAATACAAGCATACCAGAAAAGAAAAATCAAACTACAAATATAGTCTGAAGTCATGGAGCAGGATTCCTCTAGTTCTATTTTTCTTTATCAAGATTGCTTTATCTCTTCAGGGTCTTTTGTGTTTCCATATATATTTTTTAAAAAATTGTTCTAATTCTGTGAAAAATGCCATAGTTAATTTGGTCGGGATTGCATTAAATCTGTAGATTACTTTGGGTGGTAGTCATTTCCACAATATTGATTCTTCCAATCTAAAAACATGGTATATTTCTCCATCTTTTTGGTCACCTTTGATTTTTTTCATTAGTATCTTATAATTTTCTGTGTACAGATCTTTTGCCTCATTAGGCAGATTTATTCCTAGGTATTTTATTCTTATTGTTGCAATGCTAAATGGGATTGTTTCATTTATTTCTTTTTCTGATCTCTCATTGTTAGTGTATAGGAATGCAAGAGATTTCTGTGTATTAATTTTTTATCCTGTTACCTTACCAAATTCATTGATGATCTCTAGTAGTTTTCTGGTACCATCTTTAAGATTTCCCATGTATAGTATCATATTAACTGCAAACAGTAATGGTTTCATCTCTTATTTTTCAATTTGGATTCCTTTTGTTTCTTTGTCTTCTCTGATTGCCATGGCTAGGACTTCCAAAACTATGTTGAATAGTATTGGCAAGAGTGACATTCTACAATGAGGTATCACCTCACATCAGTCAGAATGGCCATCATCAAATACATCTATACATAATAAATTCTGGAGACGGTGTAGAGAAAAGGGAACCTTCCAATACTGGTGATAGGAATGTAAATTTACAGTCCTATGAAGAACAGCATGGAGGTTCCTTAAAAACTAAATATAAAACTACCATATGAACCAGCAACCCCACTCCTGGGCATATACCCAGAGGAAGTGATAATTCAAAAAGATACATCACCCCAATGTTCAGTTCAGTCACTCAGTTGTGTCCGACTTTTTACAACCCCATGGACTGCAGCACGCCAGGCCTCCCTATCCATCACCAACTCCCAGAGCTTGCTCAAACTCAGGCCCATCGAGTTGGTGATGCCATCCAACCATCTCATCCTCTGTTATCCCCTTCTCATCCTGCCTTCAATCTTTCCCAGCATCAGGGTCTTTTCCAATGAGTCAGTTCATCGTATCAGGTGGCCAAAGTATTGGAGCTTCAGCCTCAGCATCAGTCCTTCCAATGAATATTCAGGACTGATTTCCTTTAGGACTGACTGATTTGATCTCCTTGCAGTCCAAGGGACTCTCAATAGCCAGGACATGGAGGCAACCTAAATGTCCATCAACAGAGGAATGGACAAAGAAGATGATATGTGTGTGTGTGTGTGTGTGTGTGTGTGTGTGTGTAT
The DNA here is from genome assembly GCF_027580195.1 of Bos mutus. Taxonomy (NCBI): domain Eukaryota; kingdom Metazoa; phylum Chordata; class Mammalia; order Artiodactyla; family Bovidae; genus Bos; species Bos mutus. The sequence continues at coordinate 83,051,576 of NC_091619.1, read as the reverse complement.
GATGTGTATTATTCAGCCCTAAAAAAGTGAACAAAATGATATCATTTGTAGCAACATGAATGGGCAATTTATACTGAGTGAAGTAAGTCAGAAACAGAAAGAGAAATATCATGTGATATCACTTATATGTCGAATCTAAAAAGAAAAAGAGTACAAATGAACTTATTTACAACACAGAAGTAGACATACTGATATAGAAAAAATTATGATTATCAGGGGTAAATTGAATAAATGATGAATGATGAATAAATTAGGAGATTGGGTTTAACACTACCTTATATAAAATAGATAAGTAATAAGAACCTGCATAAGAAGAGGGAATTCTACTCAATACTGTGTAATAGTCTACATGGGGATAGAATCTTTACAAAGTGTATTTACTTGTATATGTATAATTGATTCACTTTGCTGTATACCTGAAACAAAACATTATCAATTATACTCCAATAAATAGCTTTAAAAAAGTGAAAAGACAAAATATAAAGTAATCCACACAAAAAAGGATATTAAACTTGTTAATATATATATATATATTTATATACATATATACTCAATACAGAAGCACCTAAATATGTAAAAGAAATATAAACCAACATATAAGGAGAAATAGACAATACAGTAATAGTAGGGAATTTTAACCCATCATTTACATCAGTGGACATATCATCCAGATGGAAAATCAGTAAGGCAGCAGTGGTCTTAAATGCCACCATACACCATTAGGACTTTATAGGACATTCCATCCTAAAACAGCAGAATAGATATTCTTTTCGAGTGCTTACTGAAAATTCTTCAGTACAAATCACATGCTAGGGCATAAAAGTCTCAACAAATTTAAGAGGATAGAAGTAATATCAAGCATTTCTTCTGAACACATGGTATAAAATTAGAAATCAGTTACAGGAAGAAAATGGGAAAAGCACAAACATTTGAAGACTAAACAAAATGGTACTAAAAAAACAGTGGGTCAATGAAAAATTCAGAGGATTATGATAAAATGCATGAGACAAATGAAAATGGAAGCACAACTTCCAAAATTTTGCAGAGTGTAATAAAAGCAATTCTAAAAGGAAAGTTTATAGTGATACAGATTTATCTCAAGAAACAGGAAAAATTTCAAATTAAACAACCTAACCTTTCACATCAATGAAGGCAATGGCACCCCACTCCAGTACTTTTGCCTGGAGAATCCCATGGACGGAGGAGCCTGGTGGGCTGCAGTTCATGGGGTCGCTAGAGTCGGACACGACTGAGCGACTTCACTTTCACTTTTCACTTTCATGCATTGGAGAAGGAAATGGCAATCCACTCCAGTGCTTTTGCCTGGAGAATCCAGGGACGGGAGGCTGGTTGGCTGCCATCTGTGGGGTCGCACAGAGTCGGACACGACTGAAGCGACGCAGCAGCAGCAGTAGCAGCAACCTTTCACATAAATGAATTATTAAAAGAAAGACAATGCCCAAAGTTAGCTTAAGGAAACAAATAATAAAGAGTAGAGGAAATAAAATAGAGACCAAGGAAAAATAATAGAAAAGATCAAGGAAATAAAGAGTTGGATTTTGAAATGATAAACAAAATTGAAAATCTGTAGCTAGTCTCATCAATAAGAAAAGAGTGGCCCTGAAAGCCCAAATAGAAATTAAAGAGGAGAAATAACCATCAGTATCACAGAGATACAAAAAATCAGGAAAACACTACAAAAAGTAATATGTCAACAAATTGGACAACCTAGAAGAAATGGACAAATTTCTTGCAACATAAAACTTTCTAAAATCATGAAGAAATAGACAATCTGAACAAAATATATCACTAGTAAAATTGAATTTGCAATTAAAAACTTTCAGCAAAAAATTTCAGACCCAGATGGCTTCACAAGGGAATTCTTCCAAACAATACAGAAAAGCTAATATCTATCTTTCTTAAACTAGTGCAGAAAATTGAAGAGTAGGGAACAGTCTCAAAGTTATCTACAAAGCAACCATTACCCTGATACTAGACAAAGACACTACAAAAAATGGAAATTTTCAGTCCAATACTTCTGATGGAAATAGATGCAAAAATCCTTACCAAAATATTAGCAAACCAATCCAACAATATACCCAAAAGGTATGATACACCATGAACAAGTAGGATTTATTCCAGGGATTATTAAACTTTTATACCAGGGAGCAAAGGTGGTTCAGTATTCACAAAATGATATGATACACTATATTAACAAAAGAAAGAATAAAAGCACATGATCGTCGGAATAGATACCATAAAAGCATTTGACAAAATTCAACATCCATTCATAATTAAAACCTCTCAAATTGTGTACAGAGGGAACAAATCTCAACATAATGAAGGTCATTTATGACAAACCCATAGCAAACATCATACTCAATGGTGGAAATCTAAAACTTTATAATAAGAAGACAAAGAACAAATAATTTTAAAATTTATATGGAACCACAAAAGACCCAGAATTGCCACAACAATCTTGAGAAACAAAGAATAAAGCTGTTGGTATCACAATCCCTGCCTCAGCCTATATTACAAAGCTATAGTACTGACACAAAAACAGACATATTGATCAATGGAACAGAACAGAGAGCCCAGAAATAAACCTAGGCACTTATAGTCAATTTATCTATGACGAAGGAGGCAAGAATACGTAAAGGAGAAAAAACAGTCTCTTCAATAATTCTGACTTGGAAAACTGTACAACTACACGTAAGTGAATGAGA